>NC_142202.1:25578756-26778756 GCF_049639895.1 Pseudopodoces humilis | reverse complement strand
ACCATGAATGTAAACATGCTTAGAGGCATCTTATTAACATATAAATATACATGTGCCAGATACTTGCAGATTAAGGTTTGGCACATACATGCTCACTTCACAACAGAACTTTCACAAAATGAGGCTCAAAAAGCACTTTCATAATTTTATATATGAATTTTAAATGTCTTGCATGGAGAAATGCTTTTTTAGAAAGAATCAACTAAGATTCAGTTCATATTTTTCCATTAAATAGTCTTTCACGATAATTTTGGAAAAAAAATAACTATGATGCCTGCAGATACAACTCTCTGGTACTCAGCAACTTCTGACCATGACAACTTCTGTCTTACATTTAATTCTGCAGCAGAGAAAAGCTTTAAAGCATTTTGTAAATATTTTGGCTTATACATGGAGACTGGAGCAAACAGGACTTTTATCACAGAAATTCAGAATCTTTGCTTGTTTCTAAATAGTGCAGAACCTTAAAGTTAAATATGGACTTAAGGATTTGAGTGATATCTGTAAGGCTTGACTTCACATTGTCAAACACTACAGATAGACACATCTTTTCACAACTCTGTGCTTCTGATAAGGACTATCATTTTGTAAGCAGCAGGTCTTCAAATGCACATAAAAGTACATAAATGCAAAACATTAATTTGCAACTTATTTTCTTCAGAAGTTCCATTCTGACGAGTAAATTACCTGTACAAGTGTCTACCTGCCTTACAAGTATTTTCAAGAGTTATGCAATTAAAACTGAGAAATACCATAGACCTGATAAAACTGATAAAAAATCCTAAACTCATAGACCCACCTGTATACTCAAAATATACTATATTTTCCTTTCTCCAATTCCACAGGGATATAAAATACCTTTTATACACGAAACCTTCCTATGGGGTAAGTCCTTTCTATAGCTCTTTCTGCAGAAACAAGAATCACCTCAAAAAAATTGACAAGACTGAGGCTCAAAAACTCAGTTAGACTGGAATAATAAAAGCGTACCTTTTTACATTGAATCCTACTGTTAAATTAAAAAAAGATAAAGCTGTGGTTTGTGTACCTCTTTAAGACACATTTAAGATTTTCTAAATGAAACCAGAATGACAAACACAAATGATAAATCAACTATTTGCATTCTCCACCTACTAGCATTAAAATGCCTTTAGAACTGAAAATGTATTCGTTAAGAAATACACTGCAAATGGAATAGTCAACACTCAAGTCCACCAAAATTTAAAAAGCGATTCATTCTAGCATAACCACACTAGCAAATTATTCTGTATATTTCAGTGAAGCAAAGCTTTAAAAACTTTGTAGAGAAATGGACCATTCCTTTTTTGTGTGTTTTGGGGAGCAAATCTCTCCATAAATATTATTTATACAAATGCAAGAGCAAACTTTCTGAGAGAAGAGTTTGGGGTTTTTATTTTTTTTTTTTTTCCCCAAAGATTACACCACGTGATTAAAAATTAGATGAATGTGTATTCCTGACCACATTGACAATGTCACAGCTAATTCATGACAAGCAACTGCAACAGGTGTAAATGAAAACAGGTCCCTACACCAGGACAAAGCTTGGTTGCAGGCTGACTGTATGACAGTAATATTAAAAGCAAGAATTTAAGTAAACTCATCTGGCATTCAGATTCAACTGAGGGAACAGTGAGAACAACACAGTGAAGGTACACTTAGGTGCAATTTCATGCTGGTGACTTTTTCCTCTTTTTATGCTTAGAGCAGATTTTAAATCAAGAATTGCATATCCAAGGACACACACACAATTCAAAACTTAAGAGACCATTAGCACAGTTGTACACAAACTTAGTATTTACATATTTTAAACAAAGTTCCATTTTAACAATTGAAGTCTTTTAACACATGAAAGAAGATCATCTACTACAAAGAATGCATAACGGGATCACAAACTTTCCACAAGCATATAAACACATGTTTTAAAGTGCTTTCTTGGTGCTTCAGATTAACCCCTCATAGTATGAGCTTTTATGTAGTGCTGTTCCAGTCATTACAAAATTATTTAAATCATTCCTCTTCAGGTGCATTGTGAGTTCAGGAATAATGACGACACCATTGATGTAAAACTTTTAGGCTCTGCCAACATAAAAGTATATATTACTTAGGTTCAGATGAAGTTGTCAAATACTTTGGTTTATCTTAGCTTGGGATAAATATTTGATAGAACAAAAATTGCACCTCTCCACTCTTGAGTTTCTGTGGTTTTTTTTAACTAAAAAAATACCCCAACATAAATTGACAGTATTCTTTGGTAAAAACAGGACATTTGACTAGCTTGTGTGTACAAGTATTTATTAAAATAGCCTAAAAGTGAACAAATGCCACTGCTGTACTGTCAATTTAAAGGAATAAGCATTCCTCAGTGGGGAGTATCAAAATATCAGCCTTAGCAGTTACTTATATAACAAGCTGAAACACCTTCAGCAACCATTACAGGGGATCAATAATGTTTTAGAACACTTTTTGCTTAACATTTATCCTTTGCATTACAAAAACCTGTAAAATGCTCTATGCCTGCAGACAAGTCCATTACCTTGCAGTGACTACAGAAATGTTATTCAGTGGTGTACACTGTCAAGTTACTGTAACAAAAAACAGGAATATGGTGTGCTGACCAACTAGTATTCAGCTGCACAGTACTTGTGCATTACCTATCCTAAATGCTAAGAAAAGCCTATTAAAAATTCATTTAACTGCTACAAGTTACATGAATATATAAAAACAGAGCAGATATACAAGTATAACACTGAACATACTGTACTTTATTAGCACAAAAAGCCAGAACAAGGCACAGCAAGCAGAAAAATACATCAATAGAAAGGTTAGTGTAGCATACAAGAATAACGTTTATTGTACTTGCAGCCAAAATGTTTCCTACCTCGCACAGGTCACTGCCATAGAGAAGTAGGAAATAAAATACTGTAGCAGCTGGTAAAGAAACTAGGGAGCACTCAGAATTGGTACAAAAACATTAAACAGGGGTCAGGGCATTCCAACAAAATTTTAGTGCAAAATATCTAAGACAGAACTACTTTAAGTTCCATCTCCAATTAAATAAGCAAACAGAAGTCAGAATCTTGTTTCTAAGTAATCTGTTGAAACTATCATCAGTGCATATTACTTTAAAACATTTTTAAAAGCGCAGATGGAAAGATATTTACAAATAAAGTGTACCAGTACCCTTGAAACCTGACATTTGTTTCAGATATGTCAGATTATACTCTGATTATAATAATTCAACCACTTGTCATGTTCTCCATAAAAATATCAGACAACTTTAAATAATTAAACATTTTTTTCTTGCCACTATTACCTTCCATTGTAACTTACTAGCAGTCAAGCCACCAAAATCTGTTTTGGAAAAAACCCACAACCTTATGTTTCACAGCAGTAATCTAATTCTGTGTCCTGTCACAGAAGCAGCAATTCACACTGGAAGGTATTTTTAACTGTCTGAGACAGTATTACTTTTGCTAACAATGCCACTTAAATCTCCAAGTGTTTGTAACAAAATTACAGTACTGAGCAGGCATATTCAAGTCTTAATGATTAGGAAACCTTATACACTGTGAAAAGCACAATTCATCTGTTAGCATCAAAGCACCATTAACTTAATGGACTGCTTCTAATGAACTGCTCTTCATTACATGAAAATATTCACTAATATCTGGAAACTTTTGTGAGCTAAATTATTGCTCTGAGTAAAGTTTTCAAGAAGAGAATTTTAAAAAAACACTTCAAATATTAGCAAAAATGCCCCTCCAATAAAGCCTTTCTTTAACAGCATTACATGAATGCCTCATGGGAAATGCCTCATAGTTTCTTCATCCAATTACTACAGCTATAAAAGGGAAACAAAATATTTAGAAATTAGCAAAAATATTTTCATTAGGCCTTAATGAAAAACGTGCAGAATTGTCTGCTCATTGTTTCCAAGAGGCATCACAACTTAGTTTGATTAACAGCAGGCAGCATCTGACAGGATACTAACACTCAGCTTAAATAAGATATTGCAGAAAAGCTAGACGTTGTCGGTGCACTTGCTGCAGTTAAACTGTAATACACAAAAAAAAACATGTTCCAGAAGCTTATTTTGATTTTCATTTACTTTGTTTTTATAGGTTCCCGCTCCAGCCATCGCACCCTGACTTTTTGTTTATAGTGATACTCCTTTAGAAAGTCTTGCAACATTGAGGGTAGAGGAAGGTCATCAATTCCATCATACGTAGTGCACCTGCAGATTACTGCCCGACAGATATACTGCAGACTAAAGGGAAAGGTCCTATTCAGAGATACAGTAAGCAATGGTTCAAAGAACATGCAAGAGCTGGGGTCCTTGTAGTGTTCCAGAAGCCCCGTAACAGTGGAGGAGTGGAACACACAGGGGTCATGGGCATCAAAGCTGAAGTTGTGGTTCCACTGCTCAATGCGTGCGTGCAGCGAGCGGTTGTAGCGGCGGAAGCTCACTGAAAAGAGGTAGTCCTCTTGTGCAGAATCCCTGAGCAAAAAAGTGCCTTCGGGTTTACCCTCCAGAAGTGCTTCTGCTTCGTAGCGGTCCATGACGCCCCAGTAGCATGGGTTACCTGTGATTTGGAGCAAGTCTGGCACGAGGCAGTGGATGTAATCGATCTGAGTATGCACTTTCCAAGCCCCCTGCCTGCTGATATGGCTGTGGTTCTCTCCTGACATCTGACGCTGCTTCTGTCGGCGCGACTGCAGGCAAAGCGTCGTTGTGTCCTCTTCGGAGTCACAGTTCCCTGGAGGTGTTATGGTTTTGTCCCCAGTCAGCTCAGTCATACCAGGGGCTAACTTTGGTCCCAGTTTATACAATGGATTTACCTGTGCTGTAGCTTCGAAAGTGTGTATTTGGGCATTGGGAGGGGGATCAACCCCTTCTTCAATACTAAGTCTACGTCTCTCTCTGAGCCTGTCTTCTTCATCTTCTGTGGAAACCAAGGAAGGATCAAATGTGTCAAAGAAAGTTGAATGAGGGCTCACAGGCGCTGTGTGTTGTTTAATCAGATGCCACTTTTGGGCCAGATCTGAGCCTGCAGGGAAAGGGCATTTCTCAAGCATTAGTTCAGAGAGATGGATCTTTCTTTTGTTAGAAAACAGAGGCTTGGTCTGTTTGCTGTAAGTTCTCATGGGAAAACACAGCCCAACAGTATCTTGGAGACGCTGTCGCAGAGAACGGCTACCTACTGTCCTGCTGGATACTGCATCCATGTCATGGACTGAGCTCACCCCATACCTTCTCTCCCTCCTCTGCAAACCACTTCGTGCTCTACCAAATCTTTTTTCAGTATCCAGGGAGCTCTGTGTTTTGGTAGAGCAGGAATGCTTCTTCTTCCCACCCCAAGGAGCATGCCGAGAATAAGAGTCCCTTCGAGCAAGCCTGGCCCCTGTGGTGACACACAAGTCATTCTCTTTCTCAATGCTTATTTCAACAATCTGAGGAATTTCTGTGACACAGTTTTGGTTCCGCCTTGCTGAATTCTTTGAAGGACTTAAGCCTAATTGCAAAGCAATGTTTTCTCTCAAAGGGCTGCTGGGTTGTTGAGTCAAGTCAGTTATCTGGATGGCTTTGTCTTTACCAGATGAGCAATTATTGGAGTTCACAACTATACTCTCATTTTGGCTTCCACCCTCATGACTAAAGAGATTCTGGCACCTGTATTTGAAATTGTTCCACATCTTTCCCACTTTATCCATGGATTATGTTATCTAAATTCAAGAGAAGAAATATTAAAATAAAAATATAGTTTTAAAACATGAGGATACATCTTCAGTTACCAATTAAGTTACAGACCCAAGATGACTATTATTAACTGAATGCAATATGTTTTAAAAAATGCCCTAGTCTTTCTAGGGTTATGTGGAAGCAAGATATATAACACCATTTTAATATTTAGAAAAACATCCATATTTTTGAATATTTTCTAAATTAATATTTAGAAAAATCACCACAAATAAAGTGTTTAAGAAACTACAAACATTTAATTTACAAGTAGGCCCTCCTATTTTTCTGTAGGCATGTAGGCAGGTCTGCATAGTTGTATTTGATGAATAGCAAATACACAGTCTAAAATTTTTCATTTTCGGAAGAATTTTTAAATCATGTTAAGTATGACTCCCTGATAAGCTTCCAATAAGCAGCAGTAAAACAAATCCTGAATAAGAACTGTCCAAGTCACTCCAAACTACGAGAGCAGTTAGTAAAATCCAACAAGTACACTGCAAATGTCCAGATAACACCATGTAAGAGCTAAAGCTCCAGCTGCAGACCACATAAATTCCAATATATAGCTTTGCAAGATTAAAAGAAGTAGCACAAAAATAGAAGTTTAGGGGGGAAAAACCCATTCATCATTATTAGATGAGACAATCACTAAAAGACAATTTTAGAATTATAAAGTCTCTGATACATTAACATAAGCCATATAAAACAGCCAAAAAAACCCCCACCAGCCAATGGTCTGGCTTTATTACGTAAGATATAAAAGAACAAAAAAGCCCAAGGAGCCTTTCTATCTTTAGTAAGAACACTTAAAAAGAAAGCAGTTCCAGAGATGACAGTGGAGATGCACAGATGACAAACACAATGACAGTGAATCATGAAGATACAGTAAAAAGATAAAAACATTAGCAGTGTGTATTCTGAAATTACATCTTTAGAAACCGAGTTTGATAATTGGAACAAGACTGCCAAAATTAACCCTAGGACACAGGGAAACAGGCTAATTCTGTACTAAAAAAAGTCAGGCAATGCCAAGCTAAATTAGATCTAATTAAGTTCTGAGAAAAGTGCTAAACTTAAAAGACTAAAATATGTCATTGTCCTGATTTAGGGAAAATTTGGGAGAGAACCCAAATGGGGTCCCTCCAGGAAACAAAGTCAAGCAGCCCCTCCCTCAACTGGTTTGGGAGAAGACTTCCTTGGAGAAAAGTGGAAAAAAACGGTTTATTTAACATAAATTGAGTAATACTAAACAATAAAACCTCTCACTGTTCAATGAGATGGCAAATCCAGGAAAAAGTCCTTTTCATGTGGTGTAGCTCAGCCTGCTCAGGTTCTTATCAGTCCCTTCAGGGCTGGAAAGTGCCAAGGCCAAGGCCTTGGTGGGCCACAGGCGTGAGCTCCTGGGGATTGGCTGGGTTTTCAGTCCAGAGCACGTTTGAACAGATCCAAGTCCAGGGAAACTTCTCTGCTTCAGCTAGCTAAAACCTAACTAAAAGCAAAGGAGAGCTCTGTCCTGCTGTCTGTCCATGCTGCAGACACCACAGTCCAGGACCAGGATGCGGGGCAGTGAGTGTTTTTCCTCAATACAAACTGCACACTTCTTCTTCCCTCCTTCACTCTCAGAGCCAGTCTTAAAGGTGCAGAACTTAATATGTAACATAAACAAGGTGACTGGGGATACAAGAATCATAGTCACCCCAGGACAGTCATCTTATCTAATTTTACTCTCTGTGGAAACTGTTCTATTCTTTGGAAACACATTATTGTGCAGCAACACTCCTCTGTTGCTGCACTTGTTTTCTGTTCCTAACTGGAGAGGAATCTGAAGCGGTGACTGAATGGATGGGGGCTCATGACATGAAGTGGATGATAAACAAGTAGGCGATACTCTGTTGATCCAGGCTGCAAATTGTTGTAACAGGAGCATTGTTGTAAGCCTACGACTTTATAGCAGAATCCACTGAGACTGGGGAAGAGTCAGAGCCCACAAGAGAAACATGAAACACAATGAATGTATAATACCTGACTTTGATAGGAACAAAAACCAAAAGCTTTCTTTCTCATTCTGTCATCAGATGATCCAGCAAACTCTGCAAGCCAGGTATCCACTGCACTAAATAAGACCTTAAGAATTGAGTGTGGATAAGGGAGCTGGGGAGAAGGGAGAAATCAGGCCTTCAGTCTCTGATGGTTACTGGTACAAGTTACTTACAACACAGTGCTAAGGGCAATCTGCACAGCACCTGCATGGTTATTAAGGAGGGAGACACAGACCAATGTTACACACAGAAGATGCCACATGTATACATAAGTTCCATGTATACATAAAGTTCCATGTATACATAAAGACTGTAAGGAGATGAGCAAAGAATGTCTTCCTGATTAAAAAATCCAAAAATTGTTTTTCTTTCTGGATTGTCTGGATCAAGCTGGGATCAACTACTAAAGTCAGACCACATACAGATTTGCAGGAAGCATCCAACAACACCTATCATGTCATTGCAATGATCATAGCTGTTTGTGGTATCTCAGAATATCCATGCTGACTATGAGGGAGCACATGTTTGCTGGCTGCCAGCCTGTCAACACAATATATATATACGGTTGACTTCTACACTTTTGTCTCAAGTTTTAAGTTTTTTATTCGCTTCCTAGTCAGAGAGCTGTTTAAGATTTTTGGGAAGAGAAAAGAACGAGATACTATATAAACTCTACTCCCTTTGCAAGTCAGGTTAGAAAATGTACACATTTTTGTGACAATGAACTTAGAATTACTTTTCTAACCAATCATATGCTATTCAGTGGTGTCTTTTATTCTGAAACTGCTCTTTATTGCTCTTCCTCTGCACTACTAGTCTAAAATATCTTATGACTGTTAGACGGGTGCAAAGTTCTCTACACATGCCCAAAAAACTTCAAGAACAAATAAAAATCAACAAAACATTCCACCCACAACCCCCCAGCATATTGGCTTGACAGACTGTACTTTTCAAAAGTTAAATTTGAAAGGTTAACTACTTTTTGTCACACTCAAGAGAATAAAGATACCTTTCTTACCCAGAAAAGCAAATGAGTCACTGTGTCTTGTCTTGAGAATATACCTCAATTTGAACTTGCTAGATTCCTTCTTTGACTTGTGGACATGATTACTACAAAGGCAAAAGCAGAAATTTTGTTCATAGTTAGAATATCTTTTCATTTAGACATTTACCATTAGTCACTTATGTAAAAGGAATATTTTACTATTTATTTCCGAAATATGTCCATGGAACTGCCTGCTTTTTATATATTTTTAGTGCATATTAACAAACAAAAAGCTTCATAGAACTTGCTTTTCTTTTATTCATTAACAACATTTGTCGAGTACAGTCATGGGGAGGACTCTGAAATAAGACTTTTGACAACCAAGAGCAAAGCCACAGTCTGTGGATCACTGAAGTGCCAGGCACAATGCGCATAATCAAGCCTATGAAATGGTTTCCCCACATTTTGGTCTCAAGTCCAAAACAGCAGTTCCCAGGTTGTGGCTGGTAGTGCTGTCAGATCACCATATGCTGTCCCTCCTTGTTTCCAGCTGCTACATCACATCAAAAGGCAGCTAAAAATACACACTTTTCTAATATTACTTTTCCAGGTAAGCAACTGCTGTACTCTCCACAAGGATGTTATATGATTGTGAAGCAAGAGCAATATGAACCATGATTCTAAAAATGGGAAAGTGGAATACAAGACAAGTTCTTTATTAAAAGAGTAGGTCAACACTTCCCTAAAAAAATCATCATTGTTTTTCAGAAATCCAAGAGGAGTTGAGGGATTTAATGTGCTCCCACCGCTGTCAGAAATCTAACAGTAACAGAACAGAGGAGAATAATTTGCATCTCCATGCTAGATCCAAGCCCAGGAAAGCAGTAAGAAAAATACTGAAATGTGATGCACATGTACTTCAATGAAAATCTACAGGGTTGAGCAATCACTGGTGGATATCCAAAGTTAATATTCCTAGGTTTTTTCCTAGGTTTTCCAGAGCAATGGCAGAAAAGTCCAAGTTTTACTAGTTTCCATTCCCCTCTGGAAGCACTAAAATTGCTGAAACATTTTTAAAGTTAGGCCACAGTGTTGCTATTGAGATGCCATAAAAGTAACTTTTTCAGAGAGCAACAGAGTGACAAGTACAAAGTATTTAAACCAAAGATCAAGGCATAAGTATAGTTCTTTTGCAACTGTAACATTTACTCTCATTTCTTTTGTTCTGAATTATGTTCCTAACAAGCTCACAAACACAAGTCAAACGTATTATAATTGGTTCAGTGCAAAACCTTAACAGAGGAAATGCAAGGCAAAGTTTCTAGAATAAGGATTATCCAACTTTAAACAAAACCTTACTTGAAACATCTCATTCAGCCATCTGAAGTTCATCTTTATTCCAAACAAAACCAGCAATGCTGCTTTACTGGGCAAAGGGGCTGCATGTTAACCATTTTAACTCATTAAAAATACAAAAAACCCACATGGATGCTTATCCTGAAGTGTCATGCTTAACGGTACTAGGTTTATATATCCCTGTTCTTCTCAGTTCTGCTCAGAAACATGATCAGACCATCCACCACCTATCACATCACCACTGCCAGCCAGCTGACATGGCCTGTTGGACAAACTGCCAGGTGGCTCCAGGAGGAAGTGGTTTCTTTGGGAACCAGCCTTCCCTAATGCAAAACATTAAAGTCAAAGTTCCTTGACTTTGAGCAAATTGTCTCAGTTAAACATCTCAGACTTGTATTAGAATAAAACTTCAGTCACTGGTAAAGTATTTAAAATTCAACCTAATGATTTTAAATTACTTTAAATAAATGTGCAACAGATGTGTGGTTTCACAGATTTCTTGTGGCAGCATTAAGCTTGACAAAATAAAAATTGTTTCTGAACTGGTTCTAAAGCCAGCTCAGTTTTAAAAAGAAGCACCGTCAGTGGTTACTCTAGCCTAAACAGGAAATCCATTTCATTCCATCAAAATCCACAAAGTGAATTCAACCATTTGTAGATTTTCTAAGAACAAAAAACCCCAATTATTTTTCTAAGAAAAATAAAGTTCTACCGATGTTCTTAACACAATCTCTTTTCAACTAAAAATAATTTCTACCTACTTTGAATTGGCATGAATGATCTTAAAAATAACATATAATAAGCACTCTACAGGGATTACAGAAGCCATGAGCAGTAGTACCTTAATGCTATATTTCCATTTGCAGTAAATTTAGAGACCTTCAAAGGCATGAAGTTTGCATGAGTGTAGTCTTCAAGTATTCCGAGTACTAACTGCTGAGACAACAAAGAGATTTTTCAGCAATATGATAAAGCTACAGTTACAACTTGTTTGTAATCCTAAAATACCACATATTAACAGATTACTGTGAAAACTCAGACCACTCTTTCCAGAAATGTCACAAGATCTAGCTAGGGCTTTCTGCCTGTGATTTCATAGGAACACTATTCAAAGTCACAGCTGTGCTCTGTCTGAAAAGATAATACACTTGTTCTACTCTCACAGTTCACCCAATTTTAAAATTACTCAGTATGGTTGATTATATTCAAAGTATTAACTCCTAACAATGTACCATCTTCACCAAAGATAATACACTGCACAAAGTATGATACAGAACAGGTTCAAAAAAAAAATAACGTACAAGACAATTTACTTCGGTATTTTTGTAAGATGATAGCTTCAGAACTCTGAAAGTTAACACGGTCAAAACATTGAAGGAATACAAAACCAGACAATTCTTACAAGTCAAAAACCCAGTAACCAGACAGGAGAAGGAAAAGAGGGGAGGGAGAGAAATCAGTCTCCCTGCTCCCTGCACACTGTTTAGTTCAATGTTAGCTGGAGCCTATACAGGCAAACCAGCTACCACATTCCATGACCCTGGTGCATGCACCCACAGACCATGGAGGTACAAGCAAAAGACTGGAGGGAAACACTGCTTCTATTTTTGTAATTCCTTAAAATTATTAGCTTAGCAGTGACAAGAGACTCTTATTAAAGACATTTGCTTCCATTAAGGGATGCTTGCTGAAGAGGTCACTGTCCTATCTGCACGCTGCCAAATGCCCACTGCAGACTCCTGCTGTGGGGATGCACTGAGGGAGCCGTTCCTGTCAGTACTCCTCAACCTTTATTCAGTCAAAGTGAGTAAAGGCTGGCAAAACCCTCTACATCTGAAGTAACCCACTTGAGGAAGGAAGGGCAATACTAAGGATTACAAAGCAATTTCCTCCCATCCAATGCAGAAATTGGAAATTCCAGAAATAATGAATTACTACTGTAATACCAGAGATAACATTTCTTAAAAAACAAGGACTTTGTTGGCTTAAGAGGAACCATGCATTTTTCTACACACACAAAAATGTGCTCACTGCAGTTAGCTCAAAGGGGCCTGGAAGGAAAAGGTGGCTGCTATTCTTTTAACTAGAAAAGGTAAAGGGGCCAAGTGTCTCAAGTGCTCATGAAAGCCTTATTAGGATAAAGTACTACTGGTTTTTAAATATTAGGATTTGATAAATTGGAAGTGCAGTTGCATAGGAAGATGAGTACAAAGGTTTGAATCCCCAAACCAAAACTCAAACCTGCCAGGAAAGAGGTAAAGGATACAGAGCTACAATTCCAACAACACAACAAAATTGGCCTAAGTCAGCACTGCAACCAAAAGAAATGGTGTCAGCCTCTTCCTGGCCACCTGTGCTGGTGCAGGAGGTGGTCTGTACACCATATGGCTGCTCAGTCAACCAGCTCAAGGAACTGATCCAGACTAAAATGAATTCTCAGAAAAAGTCTCAATCATTTACTCCATCTGGTTATGACTTCTGTACAAACACTCAACACATGGGAGAAGCAGATAAGGAGGGAGGAAGCAGCAGCAGCCAGGGCAACACTGCTTCCTTCCACAGCACTGGTTAGTTCTGCTGAAGTTATTAAGTTCTTAGACAGCTACTGTGAAGAGAAATCTCTGTTCTCAGCTGTGGGGCTCTGGCTGCAAAGGACTCTACTTAAGATGCTCCTTTGAACACTTGCATTGAAAGTTCAGCCACTGAAGATTTTTACTTCAAAAATAAAACGCTGAATAGGCTTGATGCATTCTGCTACACCACAAGGAAAGCTGCAGGTTTCAAGGACTTAAACTGGCAGACTGTCAAATCAAAGTAAAATAATGATATTTTGCCATTGTTCCAAGCTGTAGTAAGAAGTAAACTCCTCCCACTCCTTGGTACAGATTTGCAATGAGAAAAAAGCAGTCTTAGTTTGGACTGCTGATGTTCTGCCCGTTTTTTCTCAAGCAGCTATACCTTGAAAACTTCAGTTCAAAAATACTGCTCCAAGACCTTGAACAGTGGAACATTCTTGTAAGCCTCTTACTAGGCTTTGGGGCTCCAAAAGGACAATTTTGGGATTATGTGTGTTCACCCTGGATTGAAATGTACTGTACAGTTGCTATCCAATTCTTTGTTGTTCAGAAAATCTGAAATACCTGAAGCAGACAAGCCATCAATAGATGAACAGAAAGTTATGTCACTAAACCAGAACGAGAGACAACTGTTTTCTAAATACTCCTTTCCCTCTACTTACACAAGTCTAGTAGGTAATAACACAACTATCACGAACAAAGCTCGTAGTTCTAATTATGTAAGAATTACAGAGCAAAGGTGAGTTTCAGATATTAAAACAGAAATAACACTGTACACATTTACCAATAACTCCACATAGATCTCTATGCTAGAAACTGCAAATTCAAAACAATGGCACACATTAATTCCAAGTCAAGAAACCTTCAAACAATTTAGGCAGTATCCTGATGATGGCCACTCATTGTAACATGTAAATCCACACAAGCAACATTAAATGGAAGCAGTTTCCTTTAAACTACCTCTGTACACCCTAAGCAGGCAATTCAATTTTACCGTAACATTTGAAAAAACAAAAGAATGAACATTAAGTTAGCAAGGTAAAGTATCAGCCATGGAAGAGAACTTTAGGTGACTTAGTGTATAGTGGTTACTATGTTTAACTCTTCTCACACAGAACCTGACACTATACTTCTTTAAAACTGTGGACAGAATAAATGGTTCCAGTCAGTGTTCAAGTTAAGTACAGGAGCCCTCTTGATGACATCTGCCATAAGTACTCTGAGAATAGTTATGGAGCTCTCCCCTAGCAGAGAAGAATTTCTTTCTACTTCTAAGAACACTAATGAAGCATATCCTCTTGTAAGAAGTTCTAAAATATAAATAGGTCTCAAATTGATATAGCGTGATCTAATGGTTATTTGTATGTAAATCTTGGGAGTTCTGAGTTAAGAAAAAGCATACCTTTTCTTTTTTCACCTGAAGCTGTACCTCACTAAAAGGAAAGGAAATTGGAAGCAAAGCTGAAAAGATGAGCCAAATCACATCTCACATTTTTGACTTGCTCAGTAAAAACATCCAATTTAATGTATTTTGTAAACAGAGCATTTCATTCAATTGCAAATGGCCTATTTTCCAAATGCAGTCCTCCTGTTCTGGGATCAATTTATACTGATTTAACAGTCCTTTCTTCTCACTACATTTTTCAAAACCTCCACAGCCTGTCCAATGCTTCTCCCTTACCGCTGTAGCCATGCTGCCCATCAGCTTCCACGCACCTCCTGTACACTGTATACAGAGTTTTTCTCATGTACCCAGGAACTTCCTATGTGTCCTTTTAACCTGACCAAGCAAAAAATTATATTCTCCAACACAAACTAACTACCTTCCACTTCTTATCAACTGATAAAACCAAAGTTGTACTTGTCTTTCTCTAGCAATGTATCTACAATGATAACCACATAGGGAAAAGTATTACTGTCATTCATGCAATTTGCAAGAAAAAAAAAGCAGCCCTTCTCTCAAATTTAAGTGAAATGGACCCAAAAGTTCAAAACTTTCTAAAACCATAATAACTGAGAAGAATAACAGCCCAAGCTGTTATCCAGCTACATCTATGCTTTACAGCACGTAGAAGGTAGACTGAGATGGACAGTTCTAGTAACATAAAAGTGATCTTCATAATGACTTAACTCCAATGACTAACTTTAATGACTAATTTGCCAGAAGTTTGGCAAGTAAACTATTACTACAGCACCACTGGAAATCTTTGATCAGCTTCTGTATAGAATATACATTAATAAAATAGAAGCCTATTTGAATAACTGCGGAATGGGACCAGAGGTTTTAATCTGCAAAGCATTTGGCAAGCAATGAGTTAAAATCCTGCCTAAGACTACCCCCCACAGCTGCTGTCAGCAGTCAGGCTTGTCAAGAGAAGCTCTGGGCTGTCTTGACAAGACTAATTGGCAGCAAGCACCTGGTTCCCCAGGCCCAGCCTGGGGAAGGTAAAAGAATATAAACTGCAAAGAAGGAGAAGCAGCTGGAAGGCTGCTACTAGGTCTAGCCTATTTCATGTTTTTACTGTAATCCACAGGAAACTTTATCCTAGACTATACCCAGCTAGAGCTATCAGAAACATTTCTCTGCAACTTCCCAGTTGAAGGAAACCAGTGCTTTGTGGTTCTGTACCCGCAAGTTCTGCCACTGAGCACCAATCAAGCCTTAATGTGCAGGGTTCTGCTGCAGCACAGCCAGCTGCAACATCATCGCTATCACTAAATTGCAGTGGAACTGAAATTGTGTTTTTCTAATGCCATCAAAAATTCGCTTAAAGGTGTTAATGTAACTTTAAAATTATGGACTAATTCACCAGAAAATCAAAACTAAGACTCTTCTGGATATTGTGTACATTGAGCACATAAAGCATGTGTGATGAAAACTTAAGAACATATGAAATTATAATGTATCTTTAAAGAATCTTAAAAAAAAAAAGGTTTAAAAAATCCCCAACATTCTGGAAACTAGCTAGAAGTAGGATGCATGAGGAATTTTAAGTGGGATTTCCAGAAAATTTAAAAGACTTTAAACATATTTTGACTTCTGCTAAGAATTATGATTTCAGTGAACATGAAGCTGAAATTCTGCCCTTGGTTTTTCCACATTATTAAAAATCACGGTAAAAAACCTTAAAGCATTAGCCTTGCAGGTTCAGCCCCCGAGGTAGGAAGATCTTTCTTAGGAGTAAGGGGTAAAAAAAAAAAAAAAAATCCTTAGTTTAACTGAGTTTGTATAACTGAACCAACAAGTGTCTGTCTACTCACATATAAACATACACAAAAGATTATATATATAAAATATGTATAACATCAATATAGATCAGAATTTTTCTGTTCAAGATAGTGTAAGCATAAACATTAAAAAGTCAGAACTAAATTTCTTCAAAGCAAATTGCTCAGAAAATACATTGACAATATCTTGGCAAGTTTCACATTTTATGCGTTTTAGCTTGCTAGTCAAGAATTCTAACAATGCAGAGCAACAAAAAGTTTCCATATCTTAAAACCCTGGAAATTTGGAAGAGTACTTGTAGTATCAGTATGAAAGACACTTCAATCAATAAGCACTAATGCCAAATGATGGTGCCTGGGAGAACAAAAGATTGCAATGGAACCATTTGATAGTCAACCCACTGTTAGTACAGCAAACTCACCCAAAGAGCCACAGAGTGTGCCACTGTGCTCTTACCTGGGCACACCATATGAACAACTGCAACATTCCTTTAACTGCTAATTATGTTACACAGTACCAGGACAATGATCCATTAGCAATATCTAAAGAAAAGCAAACCTCAGGGTAACGAGATTTTAAGTTACTGTGCTAGAGTTACTGCTCCAGCAATAACAAAAAAATGTTTCTCTGCCTGACAGCAAAAGATCCAGCCCTTTGCAACAGCTGCTCTCCATCTGTATTCAAAGACTACTAATGAGTAAATCTAGAGGATCTCTTGGTCTCTACTCATGAGCTTCATGACTCAATTTTTTAAAAAAACAACAAACAAAACCAAACAAAAACACCCAACCAAGAAACCCCACCCCAAAACCAAACCAAGACAAATAAACAAAAAACCCCCACCCACACCACATTTTCCTTGTGCCATGCAAGGAATGCCCATGATTCAAAACACAGGATTAAGATGTACCATAAAAGCTTCAAGTCATAATATCTAACCCTTCACATAGTCAGAAATAGAAGACTACGACTATATGCACAAGATATGAATTACAGAGAGTGAACAATCACTGGTAAGAAAATCAGTTCTTTCCCCTTTAAAGCAACAATTGCTTCAGTCCATTACAACTTAGATTGCTAACTAGATTATTACACCACTATCTTATCTTCAAGGAGCTAGAGTCCATTGTACAGTAAGATGAAACAGGATAGGAAGATTGTCAATATGTGTCTACATTTTTCTTCTTGGTTTTACATAAAGCAATCAGTTAAATAAAAACTACTTGAATGAAATGCTTATTCTAAAAAAGAAGCACCTGTGCATGTTATGTGAGCCCCCACAGGATAATTTTCTAAGAAAAATATATGTATTTGGTTCTAAATTCTTCTGAAAATAAAATACATAAATGCTTTCTGTTTTGAAATCATCTATCCAATCCAAAAGCTGAGTTCAGTTATCACTAAAGGATTGTTGCAGCAAGACCCTAGCCATGAATCACTAATCCACTGGCTAGCTAATAGGCATTCTTGTTGGGAAGGATGAAAATTTAACAGAAAAGTTTTACAGGTATGAATGCTTAGCAGCAGGTTCTCTAGAAATGAAAGCAAGCTTTGATATATAAAAGATGTTTTTAGGGCCAGTTGTTGCTGGAAAAGCTGAGAGGACAAAGGTTTAGTTGAATTGGAAGGTTTAGAACAAAGGTTTAGTCAAGTTGGAAGGAGGTTTTATGGCTAAGGTCCAACAGCTTAAATGGTCTTCAAACAAGGCACATTTTCTACCAAGTAAAAAAGCATAGGCAGACAGAAAGATGTTTTTTACCATGGCAAGAAGAATTTTCCACTGCAAAATAAGTTGCAAATTTAACATGTAACTAACTCAGATGATTGGTTAATCACTAACACAGTATGGTAATTTTAGCCGTTTTGATAGGTTATATGTAAATGTAAAGGTATTGTGTGCAATGCTGATTGGCTGTTACGTATTAAGATGCTCAGCAAAGAAAAATATATAATGCATTGTAACCACAACTAAAGGGGGCTTCAGGACACATGGCTTGCCTATAGTCAGCAGATGTAGGCTGACCCACAACCCCCAACTGCTGTAACTTAGTCTATGGAATAAACAGCATTTTAAAGAAGACTTGTCTGAAGTCCCCATCTCTCCATCAGGGTCTTACACATTCCTATTAATTAATAGGCAAAAAGACAACTCATTAACGTGTAATATCACTTGAGTGCCTACACACTAGCTTATTCAGTGTTGGAAAGCCGCTAGGTATCAAGGGCTCCTGTCTGATATGGATGAATATAAGTTACAAGCTGAAGGAACTTCAAGAAGATGCAGCAAAGGAACAGAGTAGAAAAACGAATCTTTGTAACACCATTGCCAGCTGCATGACACTAATAAAATCAGTAATACTTTTTTGCCCTATGAATGCAGAGACTCAGTTGTATGAATGGCTTACCCTGTTTGAGCAGTGAGGTTGGACCAGATCATCCACTGCAGATCCTTCCTTCTAACGTTACCTATTGTGGGATTCTGTAATAGCTTCAAAGGCTGCATTTCATGCATGAAGAATCTGTAGCACCACGGAAAACTGAGCAAACCTAAATCAATTATTACTGAGTGATAAACTCGTCAAAGGGCAACTATTGAAGAGTACAGTTCTTTCTAGGTTGTTTCTCATCAACGGAATTTAGCCATGGAAAGGGCACCTTAAGTTGTATGTATGTATGTATTAGTTATCTTAGTCCATGATAACTAATCTGCCACTGTTTTGCACCTATTAAAAGGGATATTCTTGCTTCTCTCCCATCCCTTTGCATTAGTTCAAACATTCATCTGACCTCCATTTTCACCATAAGCTAATTGATGGAAGCACAAGACATAAAAACAGCACCTCAATGAGGAAAAAGAAACCAGAAGAGAAAAGCACGAAGGCAGGAGAATCTACAGTGCTATGCAAAGAGATGAAGGGAAAAGAACCATGCCAACCAGTAGCAGTGAGTGGGCTATTAATACTGGTTTACCCATTTCTGTGAAACCTACTCCTTAATGTTGACCCAGATACTCCTTATAACCTGAAACATGTTTTATTAAATGAAAGATTAAATCAAAGTCTTAATTGTAAAGCAAGAACTAAAATTTAGCTTCAAGAATTTTCACTCATCTAGAAAAACACTACTCTTCAGAAGATCAAGAACTGCAACACTAACAGGGAAAACTATTAATATAGAAATACAAGAAATATTCATCTTTATTTTTTAAAAAAGATGGTTCAACTGCTACTTAAAACACCAGACATTTTCTGGTATTTTTTATAAAGCACAGGAACATATCAAGAGCACTGGAACAACCTGTTCAGGAAGCTGCGATCTGTAAGTATCCTCCATGATGAAAAGGAATTTGATTCTTGATGTTAAAAATAAAAAAAAATTGTCATTATGAGACATGGCAGTTTCCACATCTAGCTACTGTCATGCAGTGGCCATGAATTCCTGAAGAAAAACATGCATGGTGATCACAATAACGAGAATTCCAAATTCTAGATTCAAAAATAAATTAAAACTAAGACATTTGCTTAAGATACTTATCATCAGTCACAGTTTAAGCACCCTTCAAACCATTATATAAAGTTATTATATATAAGTAACTAAAACCAGCTGTGCAAGTTCAGCGATCTCAACCTCTTCTGCTACAGATTGGCAGGAGTCTGCCACTTAGGTGGGGAGAGGGAGGGAGGGAAAACCCCAGAACACTGCCTAATGTTTGACTGTATACAAGGCTACAAAATTCTGATAGTACTGGCACAAGTGGCACACAGACATACAAAATTAACTTGTAGGTAACTTAAAATCTGTCATGATTTGAAGAAAAATTATTTATCGTCATAAGAGTTCAGCAAAATCTGTTTGCTCCTATACTGAATGAACACGGAAAAGAAACACCCAATCCAGCAGGTACCAACTTCCTGAGAAGTTCATGCTGCCACAGTGGGTTCTGCTGCTGGTTCAGAGAAAACACAGCAATGAAACTCAGAGAAGAGTTCCCACACACAGCTGCAACATATACATAATTGACCCAGATTTTGCTACGGGGAAATACATTTTAAAAAATAAACTTCCAGCTGTACTGTGTCAACAGGTAAGGCTATCTTTCCTAAAGTTTAAACTAGCCACCTTAAAAATAGCAAAGAAAGTCAGTCTACTTGGTGGCCCCTAAGTCTTTTCACAATAAGAAAGACATGCTTCTGAAAATATTTATTTTTCTTTTTCCTTTTTAAAAAATTATTTACTACTATCACCTAATGCTTCACATCGTCAGACACATTTAATTGTTTTCTGCAGCTTTCTGATTTGGTCAGAATTTCATAGGCTGGGTAGCTACCTAAAATAGTTCTTCAAAGTCTAAATCGTAGGAAAAACGTCAAAAAAGTTACATTTTGGCCATCTTTAAAAAGCCACCTCCTCATTTTATAAATTCAGGAAATGCAGCCTTTGTGTGGAATATCTTCTGCTATCCTTAGAAAAGTTCAGACAAACTTGGTCCAGTTTGGAACACCTAAAGAAAAATACCTTTAGATTCATTGTCCCAGTAACCTTTTATCTGTGAAAGTCTCTGAAGAATCACATTGAGCTTTTTTTGGCTGTCACAGCAATTACTCCTGACCAAATGCATATACCCTGCTTGTGGGAAGTGACTGAGCACCCTCCCTACAACCACGAGTTACAGTTACACGAGTGTGATGAGTGACATCCTTGTTATGCTAAGAAGTAACAAAGGTATTCAGATACAGAAGAAGCCAAGCTTTAGCCTAGTACGGATACCTCAACTTCTGAGTCTTAACACAGTCAAAGTCACAGTCAAAATACCGGGGTTGGTAGGAGTCTGGAAATATTGCAGAGCTGATAGGACAGGAAAGGAGAAGGAACAAGTGCATGATTCTGGAGCTGACTCCTGTCAGGGCTGTCTCTGAGATTTCCCAGCTGGCTTTGTGCCACAGGACCCCCTTCAATCCTCTAATTAACTTGGGACAATTCTGGCTCCCATGCTATGCAAAGCTTATTGCATCCCAGAAATGTACTTGAAAGAAAAATCCTGATGAGCATACAGAATGCACATAGTCTTGAGGGTACCCCACAAAAACCCAAACAAAACAAAACACTGCCATGTCCAGATCAGAAATTTTCAAGAAGAGAATTGGCTCAATTTAGGCAGATTTTCATGTAAAATTATAACCATAGTGCTCAGCCAGAGGCTACCCACTGACAAATTTAATATAGTTGTTCCAGTTCAGAGGTGCACAACAATATTTCAAAGTAGATACTGACATTAAAAAGTAGCACAATTATTCCAATTCTGTTTCTGAAAACAAATTAATTTTGGCAAAAAGCTTTAAACAAAATTAAACTCAAGGTGAAGAAAAGCCCTAAAGTATTTTGGTCCAGAAGATCAGAGATCAGGAAATTTATAAATGATTGAATATACCATCTCTTAAAATTTTTCCAACACTTCCTATTATCTATAGAAGAAACAGATGAAGGCAGAACCACTGGGAACAACTTGAGTGAACTTCCATTTTCACTTAAGCAGAAATGCTCTTTGTACACAGAAGTTTACAGCTGCATAACAAAATAGGATGCTTTGTGAATGAAACAAAATCAAACTATTCAAATTGTACATTCTGACTTTGCAAACTCCTGGGTGAGTGGCTAGACACACTCAAGAGTTTTCCGTGTGATGACCAATGTCAGGTTCAGTGAAATGACAACACAAGATGAAGTCAGCAAACACAAATAGAACATAGTATTTTCCTTCCTAAAAATTCCAATTGTTTGTTTACTCATTGAGATCAGGTAACATTAACACTCTATGCCATCTTGTTTTCTCCAGAAAAAATCTGAAGGTAAGTCAGAGTGACCTTTGCAAGCCTCAGAGACGGATTCAACTACAAGACTTAACAGCCTTGATCTCATACAATAGCATACTGAATCCTAAGAGAGCAACAAGAAAATGAAGCAACATCAGCATACACAATGACAATATTCTCTTAACACTGAAAATAGAGGACTTTTAGGCCTACTGTAAGCAAGAGCTAAAGTCCATAAGGACAAGGTAAGACCCCACTAGTAGTTTAAATTCGCCAATTCTCATTTCCTGGCCAATGCACCAAATAATGTGGTGGTTTTACCTCTAGCTAAAATCACCAGAGTATTTATTCATTTCTTGTTGTGAGATGTGGATTAGGAGAAGGGCAAAACAGGCTTAAAACTTAAAAGGAATAAAGGAAGTTTATTAATAAAATTACAAGAATAAGAAACCATAATAAAACCTCCAGAAACCTTTTCTCCCCCCACCAAACCTTTTTCCTTTCCCAACTGACAATATAGAGACAAAACCTGGGGTGTTAAAGCAGTACCAACTATTCAATAGTCTTTTCATTCATCTCTGTAGGGAGAGGAGTTTTCTCTTGTCATTCCATGGAGAGCTCTCCACAAGAAAATAGTTTCTCATGGCTTTTCACTCCCATGACTGGCAGCCACCCGGAAGAAAATCTGCCATTATGCCTTCCTCTCATTTTCACACCACCCTGAGGTATGTTCATGGGCCATGAACTCAAAGGGTATTATTTCAAGGATGAGTTATTCAAAGGCAAAGGTTCTCTTCATCTGTTTCTGTGATCATCTCTGGGAGCAGAGGTTTTCTCCCTGGGGGCAAAGAGTCTTCATCAGCTCTCATCTCTCCCTGCGTTCAAGCATCTAAGCATCTCATGGGATCACAGCTACTCCAACATCTGCTTGGCTTCATCAGTGGATACTTTTGCCCATGTCTACAGTTTGAAATACTTCATTCCCACAATACTCTTTCATTAATTAAAGGAGTTTTTCAGAACATTATTGTACATCTCCATGGTCTTACTAAAAGAATATTTCAGCTTATTAAAGCTTCTCCTCATTCTCCTTCCATCTGAGGCTTGACTCCTTACTTTACTGACCTTGATGTTTCATGTTGCCTTTTTACATGTTGATCACTCCTACTTTGCTCTCTCTGGAGAGGGGATTAAGTCTGCAGGTCTCATCTGTGTAGTGAAAGAGTTAAATCTGGCCCAACCCACGCAGGTATTTATGGTGTTGGATTTCAGGTGTCTCTCTCAGCCTAAAGCAGACAGGGATGGTCCTTGGCCTGGGCCATGGCGGGTGGCGGGGTGAGAGGGTATTGGCGAGATGTCAGCAGCCATGACCAGGCCCAGCCTAGGGCCGAGGGCCCCCCTGGGAAGGGCTTCAGCCACTCTGCTGGAATGGGACCCAGAGGGTTTCCCAGGAGGGGCTGCAGCAGTGCCCAGCCTGGGGCCAGGGGAGCCCCTCAGTCTCCATCCCCTGCCTGGGAGATGCTGGAGTCCGGCTCAGCCTCCCCCTCCCCCAGGCTGCACAGGCCATGGGGGAGTGGGGGCAGCCACACTAGAGCTTCGATACTTTTCAACCTGGAAATAAAAAGACAAGAAGTTCCTGGGCTTGAGTTTAAAAGGTGGTATTCACAAAGGTGATCTTACTTTACAGTGGTCCAAAATGCTGTCAGTTCTCAAAACTGGCTAGCTATTGGCCTGATCTCAAGCAGAGAAGAAACTCCCAGCAGCCTCTCTCAGATAAATGGCTATTTCCCACTTTTTTCCTAAATGCCAAACTACCACACCCCTCAAAGAGTGTGAAGAGGAAACAACCCCACCTCAACTGTAAGAATCTTAAATATGACCAGGAGAGTTTTTTCTTCACTCTTACAAGCAGTCCTGGACATTCTATTAAAATTCAAATCATATATAAATAAAACCAGAAACAGTCATAGCCATTAACTCTTTACATCCGGTTACCATTGTTCAACTCCCATTATGGGAAATTGTAAGCTATTTGAACATCATGACATGAGCATGACATGTACCCAGCTTAAATTGAAATACCTTTGAACACTGCTGCACTTGGTACAGAGTTCCCTTTTACCAGGCTTTTGTTGTTGGAGCTTTTTCTTTCAGCTTGTTTGCTCTGTAGAATAGAGTATTTCTGCTGAGAGGGACGCACAATAATCACCTGGTCCAACTGCCTGACCAATTCCAGGCTGACCAAGTTAAAGCATGTTTTAAGGGCAATGTCCAAACACCTCTGAAATACTGACAGGCTTAGGGCATCGACCACCTCCCTAGGATGCCTGTTCCAGTGTTTGAAGAAAAGCTTCCCAATATTCAGTCTGAACTTGCCCTGGAACAGCTTTGAATCATTCCCACACATCCCATCTCTGGATCTCAGGGAGAAAAGCTCAGCACCTCCCTCTCCCCTTCCTCAGGGAGCTGTAGAGAGCAATGAGGTCTTGCTCAGCCTCCTTTTCTCCAAACCAGACAAGCCCAAATCCCTTGGCTGTTCCTCACAGGACACTGCTTCCAGGCCTTGCACCAGCTTTGTTGCCTGCCTCTGGATGCAAGGAAACTTAACATATTCCCACAACAGATTTCCATGGTCATATGTCCTTTCTACCTGATGAGAAGGGAGAAAGATGCAAAAGCAGAAATAATTATTTTACCATGCTGGCACTGTGTTACAGCCCAGAGATCGCACACAAGTTTGGCACCACAGCACCTGTGGCTGTGCTACTGCTGACACACTGCCAACTTCAGCTCAGCAGGGATGACACAGAACTCCACTTCCCTCACTTCACAATATATTCCTTTGCTGCTGCTCCTCACCAAGGAGGCTCAAGTCTGTATTCTTTCTGTCTGCTCCCACGCAAAAAGCAGTACATGAATAACAGTCTACCCCTACCTACTTGACTCCTGCATACATAGGACAGCTATGTTTGTGCGAAGTCTTTTGAGTAGCAACTTTCTACACGCATGTATTTGAGCCCCAGGCTCAGCTCCTGCATAGAGGCACCACTTTCCCCTTAGAGCTCAATACATGTTTCAACTACAAAATTAGTAAAAAGACAAAATACACATGCAAGGCTAAATGAGTAGGAAACAAAGATTAGTAGCAATGGATTCACTTAAAGGATTTGTAAACAGTGCTATACTGGTAGGTCCACCTACTAAGATTTTGTAATAGAGAGTAAACTTTTTACATTGACATTCTTTTCCAGATTTGGCATTCATCACTGTCCCAAATCAAAGATCAGAATATTTTCATACATAGCTGTATCTGTAACACCACAACTCCTAAATACAAATCAAAAGGATTTCCAACAGCAAAGACCAAGACTATTTTTCCATGCTAGCAACAAACTCCTCTGTTTGCAAAATGCTTCCCTTTGGATCACTCCTTATAGCAATACTATGATGTTTTTATAAAAGAAAAGTGCATCTTGGGCATTAGAAAAACTTAAAGTGATTAATGAAACCACAGAACTAAACATCCTTCCGAACAGAGGCATCAGCTGAGTACTCTCAGTTGGTATTGAATGACTAAAGTACGTCATATGGCTGCCTCAGAGCAGCACTGTTGCCTGACACTAAAGGAAGGCACATAAGCAAGGAAAAAGAGAAGTAGTTGTGTTAGGTATGTAATCCATGATGTCAGCATACTCTTAAATCAACAACTGCTAATTTACTGTCCTCTCTAAATTCACAATAACTTGAAAAAAGACAGGGTACCATGCTTTAGAGATGACGACCTTACTGTTGACAGGAAGCCTGGCGGCAGCAGGTTTTAAAAATATCTCGAAATCAATTTGCCTGTAAGAGTGAAAACTAAAAAACTTGCAGAGAATTGCTATCTGTTTTACAGGAAAGCTGTACTCCAGTAATTTTCTCACTAAATTAAATCAGTTTTATGCTTCTTTGGGCAACAGCTCACACTACATCTACAAATTACCTAGATAACAGAGTTCTGCAAACATTACTAGCACCTACTCCTATATTAGCCTTTGGCAGAAAGAAGTTTTTGACTCATTTTTATGTTCAATTAATCCACAGTCACATTCTTCATAAAAAGACCTCTGGAAAACTCAACTTGCTGGAAACAGTAACTATAATTACTGACCCTCTTCAAGTCAGCTAAAATTAAATTGCGAAGTAGATTTTCTGGCATTGAAGCTATAACTTAATAGCATGAAGAAAAGGAAGTCTATGAGTAAAAGAAGAAACCAAGTCCAGCATTTTTGAGAACCCAGAAAATGAGATACAAGTGGTGAGTTTACAGGGAAAAACTGAGAATGGACCCTGAACATTCTCCTTCTGGATTTGTACTGCATAACAAAAAGGGCAAAATTTCTGCTTTGCTCATCCTTGCAGTATCAAATTTCATCAAAAAAACCATGATTATTAAAAAGGAGAAATATGACTTTATGAAATTTCATAGTAAAGAACATATCATAAACTGTAACTGTATGGCATTTTATCTCCTTACATAACATTATTCTCTTTTCTCTACAGTTTTCAGGTTTGTTTTACATAGTGCTCTCTGCAATTATGAACAAAGTAAAACCAAAAATCAGTGTCTTTATTTCCCAGGGAAACAGAAAACACCACCGCAGGTGTCCCATTAGAAAACTTGTGTGAAATTGCACATGCCACTGTCAATTAAACTGTCAAATCAAGATTCTTTTCACTTATTACAGGCTTTAAAGCAAGTACAAGGATCACACATTCCTCAACCATGCACAGACATACTATTAGTATGCCACATTAACTTTACTAGCATTGAGACAACAGGCTTACCACAGTGCAAAATTGATGAACATTTCATATTTGACTAAAGCTTAAAAAATGTAGAATTCATGGGCTATGTAGACATTCTGCAGGTTTTGCTTCTACTGAATTATTTGCATAACTGAAACAACAAAAAGTGGTTTCATAATGTGATAATTTTTGAGCCTATAAGCAAGAACTTCCTGGACTAGAACCGAAAAAATTTCTATTTTAAAAAAAACATTTACAAAATAAGCTGAAGATTTGCAGTTACTGCTATCTATTGTCATCCATGATACTCCAGGAGAATATTTTCTACCTGTATAAACTCTATTGCTGAAAAAGAGCTGTAAAGTTCCTACAGACCACTCTAGCAACAAGAATTTCCATATGTACTTATACATAGGTACGGTCAAAGAGACAACCAATGGTACATTGCTATTTTTTTCCATTCTTAAAATTCTGATCAAAACTAGGTGTGAAAAAAGCTAAACATCAACCACCAAAAAATACAACAGTGATCATCAAATGTGGGAAAAGGACAAACCAAACAACACACAAAGCAAGGACATTTCAAACTTTCAGGCTGCTTAAGAGTTAGCCTCTAGAAACCAGCTTCTGACCTGAAAGCAAGTATAAGTTCAATCAACAAAAACTCATTTTTTCCTGAATTATACAGAACTACAGAACACAACTTTTTCCAAAACTAGTGCCATACTAAATCTAAGTCCAAACCTTGATGTAAGATACAAAATGCCTACTACTATTTCAGACACCAGTTGCTCAACTGGTATGGGTCTCGACCTTAAGGCAAACAAAACAAACCTCATTTATTCTGTTCACAACTGCTGGACAAATAGCAAAATAGAAATTTTGTTAAACGCAATGGTCATCAGTCACCCACAAAAGCAACTCTGAGCTATAGATAAGTGCAATTACTTGACAGTTTTGATTAGTCACAATCATTCTGACAAAATCAGTGAAATTCCTTTAACAGACACTTCACTCCTAAAGGAGTTTGAGAGAACAAAACCATGTTCTATGCACATGGGGACTAACAATTCTACCAATAAAAATGCTAAATCCTCTAACAAATGCTTCAGACTCCAAGGAATTCAAGAAAACAAAACCATATCATCTGCACATGAGAACTGATACTGGGCAACAGAGACTCTTGAGCCAAAACAGCTTTCTTACTTCTTATAGCACAACTATTTCAGTACTATAAAAATTAAAACTTCTGACTGATTCCCAGATTTTATCTTTTTAGTTCCAGTAAAGGGAAACAGGAGATCATCAGGTCAATCTGAAAGAGTCTGTGTGTTTATTAAAATAAATTTTGCTAGAATACAATTCAATAAAAATAACTCTATAATACAGACTACTGTGCAGATTAACTGAATTTGGAAATAATTTAATTAAGACATGAAAGAACCACAGAAGACCTAAAATAATTTATTTTGGAATTGTCATACTAGAAGACTAATTGCTGAGTTATCTTTCTCATAAAGAACAAGAAATTAATTTTCTTTCTCAAATAGATTAAGTGAATAGGGGTTAAAAAAAAAAAAATCAGTATTTCTACAACTTTACCAGTGCACATTATGCTAAGTGTCAAGTATAAAGTCAGATTTTAAAAAAATGACCATTTAAAACATTCTCAACTAAAGAGAACTAGGTTATGGAAAGAAACCAACAATTACAATGTCATAATCCAGATGGGACAGAATATGTTAATGGCCAAACCAGGCTATATGCTAATCATGTCAGCATACACTAGCAGACAACACACTCCTAAAATACAGTAATGGGATGTAACACAGGAATAGCCCTGACCATCACAGGGTACACCTGATAAAAAACCTCTCTGGCCAATACATGCTGTTCATCAGAGAATACAAGAACAGGTGAAATATTTTTTAACATAGTCCTGATAGCCTCTCCCAAAGTCAGTACTCCACTGTTGAGCATTTTTAAACCCAGAAGTAGTACTTTTGCATTCTCCAGGATATACTATACAATCGGTAATTTCAATCTCATAATTTAAATCTAGATTATGACACAGGTTCTGTTTTACATCCAGTTCCTGCTGTCGAAGTTCTGGCTTCCATAAATAAGTTGACCAGATCTTAAGAACAACCAATATGAAGAACTGCTTCAGTGGATAAACCACACACATTTTTGAAGATAAAGCTGGTTTGATACTGAAACTTTAAATCTGATTTATATCCCAATCTACCATCATTGTGCAATCTGCATTAAGGTCTCAGTGTACTATGAACAAATAAAATCAAAGCAAAAATCAAAGATCAGGTTTGTTGCCAAAGTTTTAAATCATGTCAAATGTCCAAATTAATTAACTGCTGGCAAGAACCTGTCAAAATACCCAGTGATATCTTGGCAGCAGAAACTTCACCCACTGGATTCAGAAGACAAAAAGACATTTCAAAAGACGATTTCTTACATTAAGAGTGTGGCTGGATGAGACAGACTTAAGAGAGAACAAGTCACTGCAGTCTGAAGGGACAACATACCAATATCACCCTTCTGTACAACCATGTCCTTCCAGACACCCCAGAGCTGGTCTCCCTTAGCCCACTACCAACTAACCCAGAGGAAAAAAAAATTAGAACAGTGTAAATTAAATGAACCGGTTGAATAAAAACAGAGAAAACAGAGAAAATGTGTCAGAGATTCTGGGGACTCCAAGTATGTAATAACACAAGCAGAATTTAAGACACATCGAACAGAAGCTTTATTAACCATGATCATAGTGAGAGAACATTGAAAATGTCTTTCCTGGTTCCCTGACAAGTGATTGCAGAGACCCAAACCACACATTGTTTCAGAAAAAGGCAAGGAAAAGCAGTCATATCAATGTTAACGAAGTCAGGTACCCTCCCCTGGGAGGGATGGACTCCTTCAGTCTGTTGCTAAACAACCACAATTCTAATGAGGATTCAGGCAGTAAATAACTTGAGAATATGGAGATGGCTTGTGGTGGAGCCTACAGGGATGGCCTGGTATTACCCTATCTGAGATGCAAAGTTGGAAACAATCAGACTGCTAGCTTTTGATTGAAAGGAATGTTCTTTGAGTAAAGATAACCCCTAATCCAGACCTCTCAATCTTAACTGTTAATAATTTTACCACCACAACTCTTTGATAGCTTAAAAATACATTGTTACTTTCTCCTTCCAAGCCCCGAGTAAGACCAACAAATGAGAAATCATATCTGCCAAGTCAAAAACACTGCAAGACACAACTCAATAGAAATTTTAACTTATTGAGCAAATTTAAATTTTTTTAAAAAATTATTTTGATAAAATTGATGAGTTAATGCAGTAGTGGAATGATTAAAATATCTCCTTCACAGATGCCAAACATAAAAGCTCCCCAAAACCAAAGTTTAGTAATAGGAACTTTTTGCACAAGTAAATCACTCAGTAAATCAAACAGTGCTGCACATGTCTTACTGCAAAAACCAAAAACCCAAGGCACAGAGGGAGAGTATATAGTTTGATATAAAACCAGATGTACTGAAGCAGATGAAGTTTTAAGTATCAGAAGTTACAGACATATTGGAGATGGAAGTTTCCTGTTCAAGTTCTTTCAAGAAACAGGGTCTAATCCATTAAACATGTTCTTCCTTAGCTAGGCAAGTTCCATGAAGAAAATTAAGTCAAACTGGCATAAGTAACCACTACAAGCTACATTTTGTTATTAGATGCTAAAAAGCCTAAGAGACTATCTTGATCAGTTTTTATCACAGTCTTGATCAAGCCTAATTCATTCAGCTGCAGTCCTTGAGTATCTACTAGCCTAATAGGAATATTAGGTAGTAAGTGCCAGACATTTTTTATTCCAGAATTACAATTCTTAATCCTATGATTGACATTTGAGTCTTGAGCAATGAGGCCCAAGTTATTTCATTTGGGAGCCAAGCTGACTGTTGAATTACTATTAGAATTCATTCTGCTGAGGAAGAACAAAAATGTTATCAGATTTAGTATTAAAAAAAGCTATTTTTGATTGCTCCTACTCAACTGCATCACTACTTTACTTCAATTTTTAAGCAATACTTCAAATTTCACCCCTGTAAATGTGCTCCAGTCAGAAAACACTGAAGCACTTATAAACACCGTAAGTTTCTTCCTCTAACAAACTGGTGCTCACCATAGGTACTGCAATACAACAGTATCCTAAGGAATGCTCCATGCACCTTCAACAGCAGTGAAAATATTTGTTTTAAAAACCTTGAGTTTACACAGAGTAGTTATGTACTGCACTGAAATTGCTCTTAGTCTGCTGCAATAGAAAGAAAACCAAATTCCTTACCTCTTTCATTCTTCAAATACTGAAAAGATTCAAACTTTCACAAGAAAGGAGTACTGGTTGAAATACTTCAGTTAATAACCCAGAACATAACTAAGTAGTCTCCAGCTAGCCCTGAAAACACCATATAGGGCTACATAAAGGAAAATACTTCAAGAATACCTCAAGAAGTATTACTTATCTGGGCCAGCCTCCATCTCCCCCTCCTTCTTATCCCAATATTTCAAAGACAGGCTTTAAATGTTTTGCAGCTGTCTAACACTAAGGCTCAAGAATTCAACAACCACAGCACTGTAAAAACACAGATTGAAAATCAACTATATTCAGGACCCATGACAGAGTCAGAAGAGGTTCCTGACTGCAAGCTTCTTCAGCAAAACCTGGATAAGGTCCCAAGATCAGATAAATCTGTAAAATTATTCTTTCTTCCTTCCTTCCAGATAATTCTTCAAGTGAGTTCCTACCATATAAACTAATGTAGACTATGCATAACTGTATTGAGTTTTAGCCAACCTCTCTCACAGCCAAAAATATCAACCACCACCACTGCACACATTTTCTTACTGAGATTTTCAGAAGAAAAATCTCAGAGATGATGAGATGAGATTTGCATCTTCTAACTACAAAGTTAGTGAGCCATTTCATATTTCCTGAAACTAAACTACACATTAGATGATTCACCAATTAGTGTATTTATGAAGCTTTAAGAACCAATCAAAATTTCATTTCTGTTGAAAAATTTAACAGAAATGTCCAGCTGTATGCATGGAGAGAACATGTGGGCTCTTCTCCTTTATTTAACTTAACTAACAGCTATGTTAGTTGGTGAAAAATATTCAGTGTGTCGAAGTTAATTTATCAAGCTGACAAAGTATAACAGCTCCAGAAGGTATAGCATACATTTACTAAATTTTAAATACAACATTTTAACTAGATATAGCTCAAAGATTAAAATAAACTGTCCAACAACCAAACCACACAAATACATATCACTCAAGGGCACTTCTTATTTAATGGAGCAATTGCATGCTTGTTTCAAACTAATGCATAGTTCAACATATCAGAAAAGCTGATCATCCTTCAGACTTCAAACCCCATAAATCAAAACATGGTTTTTTTTTAAACTAGGTGGATATCTTTAGAAGACAGAGAACCCTCTGTCAGTACAGTGCAGGCCATAATCAGATGGAAGGGAGGCACTGCATGTTGCTCAACACATCCAAACCTTGTGCCTTCCCAAAGCCTCTAGGCACAAATACCACACGGTAAAACTAAGTGCTAATTTCCCCCTAGGGTTTAAACTACAAAGCACAGCTCTTGGGGAAACAAGGCAAGGATATCAGCCTAAAGAAGACAGTTATTCAAGAATTACCAATAGATATTCAAGAACTACCATTACTGGAATAGCCAACCTATTCCAGTACTTTGGAATAAAAATCAGTATTCTAGTTTATGATGGAGCCTTTACATCAAAAGCTCATTCATCTGTGAAGTCAGGAATGTACAACTTAGTAAACAAAAAGGTAGCACGTTTATATTTTACTCTTTTTTTCACTATTTGCAGCAATAAATAAAATCACCACTTTAACTAAATTTTAAGAATAGATAAAATTGCTGTATAGAAGTTACACAGAGTAATCTGAATTCATGAAGTATCTATCAAAAATTGGGCTATTTTGCAGGAAGCTATCACAGGACAAGGTGCTTTACAACTATTAACAAAAATCATCACTATTGTTTGATTAGACTAAAATCCATCTCTAAACATAATGAATGAGCCCCAAAAATGCACATTTTACCATCTTGGGTTATAAGTCCATCACAGAAATACCTAATTTGAAGAACAGTCAGTTATCTCTCTAGAACCTTGCTGCAGAGTAACAGGTTTCACATGTTTCAAAGAAGATTTGAAAAAAACCCTTTCTGCTAGAACACAGTTGATTTCCAATCTCTTCCATTTGCTCCTTCTTTCTTAGATGTACCTGCCATCATTAAAAGAGCAATAGAAGAGAAATATATATATATTCCTCTAAGGACTAACCCAGACATTTTTCCAGCGCTCTCATACACATGAAGTCATGTCAAGCGACTGCTACCCAACTGTCTGAATTCCTCGCCTGATTTGTACTGCTAATGCAATCCTGAAAACCAGAGTAGAGGCAGGACCTTTAGAGCAACTGGAAAATCAGAACAGATTTTATCAGCTCAGTCCACCAGGTCACAAAATTGCTTTGTTTTCTTTCTGTATTTTGCTTTGAACTGACAAATAATTTGCACAAGAAGTATAGCTAATTCATTCTGCCATACTTAGTCACATACAAAAATGTAGAGAACTGAATCTGTTCTGACTGAAATTCAATTGCTAAGGCTATCACTTCAATATGAGGTCCATTTGAGTATCTTGGTTTGCAGACTGACAACTAAATGAAGTAGGAGGCTGCTAACTTGGAAACTTGCCTCCTTTCAAATGTCTCACTGCAGTAAACTCATCAGCTGGGGATATTCAAGGTAAGAGGGGTTATGGTCAGGCTGAGAGATTCATGAAATCTCCAGTGGGAAGCCTTTAATGGCACAAACTCACATGATACAAGGTCTTGAGATGCATGGATCACACCTCAAGATTTCTATGGATGCAACATTCCCAACCACACTGGAATCAGCTCCAGTGAAAAAGCAACTTTGGTTTGTGTGGTATGGCCAGGGATCACAAGTCACAGAATGGGATATGGCACCATATGATGAACAGCATAACATTTGTTGCTTACAATCAGAAACAGTGCAGAAAACTACAACAAGCTTTACAGGAGAGGGAAAAAATAAAAGAGGGGAGCATTCTGTAAGTATTCAGGGAATGGGAACAGACTATTTCACATGCTGGGTTCGTAAAACCACATCACCAGATGATACACAAACCTCATGAAATAAATATTCAGAGACATAAATGTATTCCATGGGATTAAGTTACTGTGATTCAGTCCAAGTACTAAAGTACAAAGTTAACAACAACAGCAGAAATAAAACGTTTTATTGCTCCTAGAATTCCAAGAAACCATTCACAACTTCGAGTCAGATGCCTAAAAAGACCACTTGGAAACTTTTATGAGCGCTCACAAGGGAAGATGGCCTGATGCTTAACGCACCCCGCTCCGCAGAAGGGGTTAATAGGAGGCTGGGTGCCCTGAGGTCTCTTTAGTGGTAATTCTGCCAGGGTGATTTCCATACCGACCAACCGTGCGTGCAAACTCGGACACAGGAGACCGCCGACCACCCCGCTGCACCGACACCAACCCTACGATCACCCCGGGTGCTGACACCGGGCACCCCCATCCGGCTGGGGCAGGTTCGACGACCCGCACGCGGGGCTCCATTGCGAATCCTCAGCGGGGCGGCCGGGACAGAAAATGGAACCGCCCCCCCCCACACACCGCTCCCCGCCCTCCCCGCCCCAGGCGCCCTTTTCCCAGCCGCGGGTACAGCCGAGTCCTCGCCGTCTCTTCCTCCGGCTCCCTCGGGCCGGGACAGAGCGGCAACTCCCGCCTCCCTCCCGCACGGAGCCGCGGCCTCGGCAGACGGCAGAGGGGCCTGTGGCCGCCCGTGGCCGCCGGGGGGCGAGCGGCGCGGGCGGCTCCCGCCCGCTCACCGCGCCCCGACCGGAGGCAGCACCTACCGCTGCGCCGTCCCGGCGGGGGCAGCAGCGCCTCAGCGCTGTCCCGGCGGGGGCAGCGCCCGCAGCATCCCAGCATCCCCGGCCCGGGCCCGCCGCTGGTGCCGCTCCCGGAGCGACCGGACCGAGCCCCCTCCCTCCCTCCGCCCAATGTAAAATAGTTCCCCGGGCCCCGGAGCGGAGACACCGGGAGCGACACCTCGCCGGCCAATGAGAGCCGGCCTGGCCCCCCGAGGCGCCAATGGGAGCGGTGGGCTGGCGGGGGCGGGGCGCCGCCCAGCCAACCGGGCCACGGCGCTCGCACTGACCCGCTAGGCTGTCTCCGGTGGCCTCCATTGACCACCATCTTGGAGTCGGGCGCGATGCCCGCGCCGGGAATGGGCTCGCAGGCCGGCGGCCATCTTGGGTCCGGGCTGAGTCACGTGCGGGGGCGGGCGGCCGGAGGCGACGGGGAAAGGGGCGGCCGAGTGGAGCCCCCGCCCCGCCGGGAGCCGGAATTCCCCGTGACACCCGGCGTCAGAGGCGGAATGGCGGTGGGAACCTGGCTTTTCCCAGTACAGCTCCTAAGGCGGCCGCATGCTGCGCAGGCTGGGACCGCCCAGGCACTGCGCCTGTAGGGGTCAGGCGGCTCCTTGCACGCTGAAGGGGGCAGCAAAAGCTTACGCGTGGAGACTCTTGGAGACACGTCGGTATTTTTGGGAGTAATGCCCCATTCGAAACAGTTTCCTCTCCCTTCCTCCGTATAATGAGGAGCAAATCCATGGCTTGGCCTAAGTGCAGGTGAAGTAACATCCGCTCACGTCGGGCAAAGGAATCGCTCGCTGCTGCACCAGCACAGAAAGACAGCTGGTATTCCAAATAACAGAACGCATCTCATCTTCCTGTATCTGGCAGATCCACTGGAACACTACAGTGCACAGGGTGGACACTTAGATGAGAAAAGATGCATAGATCACGGTCCATGTGTCTACTGGAAGGCAGCAACAAGCAGAGAATGGCAGATGCCGGTTCTCTGACATCTTTCTCAGAGACTTTTGAGGAGGAGACAGGAGTGTGTGCTCAACAAGCCTGCATGTTGATGCTAAAGCGGGAACAGTGAGTGCTGAAGGACAGAGCTGCCATTTAAATGGATCTAGACTGCTTGGCGGAATGACCTGACAGGAAGTCTGTAAAACTCAGCAAAGACAAATACAAGGAAATTTGAGAAGTCCAGCACTTGGGAAGGAACAGGCCTCTGCAACAGTACAGGGTGGGGACTGATGGGCTGTGGAGCAGTTTTTCAGGAAAGGATGTGGGGTCTCGTTGGACAGCACATTGGCCATGAGCCAGCAGTGTGTACCCTGGTAGCAAAGGTGGCCAAAAGCATCCCAGGTCATACCAGTGGAGGCATAGTGAAAGTGATTATTTATTTCTGCTCAGCTACATGTGAAATAGTGTGTCCAGTTTTGTTGGAATGCATGAAATAGAAGCCTCTCTGAGTCCCTCTGAGAGAGAAAGGAATGCAGGTTTTGAATTTAGAGCCTTTAGAGGAACTAAAATATATTAAGCCACAGACATGGAGTAGGAGTGTAAGTTTTAGTTTTAAGTAAGCAGAAATATATCTTAAGTGCTTTAAGAGACTGTGTTAGCTAGTAAAAAGCCCTAAAGTAGTGTTACCTTTTACAAAATTAACTTAACTGCAGACATAACGAAAACAGTAAAACATTGCTTGTATTTCTAGATAGAACAGATACAATCATTTGCGTAAACAGATAAACCTCTATACGTTGATTTTGAGTAAGAACTGACACTACTTTTGCACGTTAGAATTAAGCACAAATTAGTGTAAGAAGAATGTTTTAGAATCGTGTTTTTAGCTGATTGGATGATTTATTAATAAAATCCTCCTGTATTAGGGTGAAGAAGGAGAAGGAAGAAAGAAGCTGCTGCTGCTCAGAACATCAGGACTCTATTCTAGAAAGCTTTTAGCATGGACTTTAATACTCTGAACTCTTTGTCTTCGAAACTTACGTATTTGTGGAATAAACAACTTTACAACAACCAACAACTGCTCATCTCTTTGGAGACCCAAGACCCTGCAAAACTTGACACAGTTTGGGGTCCCAAAATGCATGGAGAATCTCAAAAAACTAAAACTAGTTCAGTGGAAAGCCACCAAGTGGTCCAGGGGCAGATGCTGCACTTGCCCTGTGAGGAGAGTCTGAGGTAACCACCCTGGATTACCTTGAAGAAGAGACAGCTTAAAGTACTTCAGCATACAAAACACAGCCTAGCATATACATTACCAACAAAAAAACCCCTAAGATTAAATAATACTTTATATAAAGTGTAAGCAATTTATATATATATATATATATATATATGTGTGTGTGTGTGTGTAATTTATATAAGCAATTCTGCGCCTTGGAAGAGGATGATAAATATAATGAAACATACATTATTGATGTTAGTTGCATTCAAAATGATACTGATCAGGCCAATGTGTGAATTTACATTTCTCGAGCAGAGTAGCACTCAAGAAGGATTCATGTGCATTCTGCACAAATGCAGCTATATTGCCCTTTGGCAGTCCTATGTAAACAGTGCAAGAAAGAATGTGCTAGCATGTAGCAACAACAGGCAAATACAGACCCAGTATAGCCAGGATCTGGTTAACAGTTCAACATGGGGAAATGCAAAGCCCTGTACCTGGGGAGCAGCAGCCCCAGGCGCCTGTACATGAAGGGGGCTGTCCCAGCAGCTTTGTGAGAAGGACCTGAAGGTCCTGGTGGGCACCAAGTTGAACACGAGGCATCAACAGAGAAGGATGCAGAGAAGGATAAGAGTATCTAGGGCTGCATGTTGCCAGCAGGTTGAGGGAGTTGGTTCTGCTCCTCAGCGCTGGTGAGGCTGAACCTGCTAAGCTCCCCAGTACAAGGGAGATACAAAGCTGCTGGAGAGAGTTCAACAGGGTCGCTAAGGTATTAGGGGATTGGAGCACCTCTCCTGTGAAGAGGGGCTGGAGGAGATGGGGCTGTTCTGGCTGGAGAAGAGAAGGCTTAGAAGAAGATCTTGTTGATGTGTGTAACTATCTGAAGGGAAGATATAAAGAGGATGAAGCCAGGGGTTAAACCACAACAGTCTTTTCTGGAGTTATACAACACTGACTCCACTTGTATATAAGTTCCATAAGTCAGTTTCAACCTCAACTTACAGGCTGTTTCAGTTTTTAATTAATTCTATAGCAAACTGTAGAATTTTCATCTCCAGTATGCAGTAAATATTTTTTTGCTAAATATCTAAAACTTAACAGAAATATAAAGTTTTAGTAACATAAACCCTCAGATTTGCTATATCTCTTTATATTTGTAGGGCAGATGCTCTTGATGTTACCATTTTTGTCAGGATGAAGGTTCAGCCAAAAGTTTTTATCTAATGAAAACACCTGCCATTCTGGCCTGCTACTAGGGCAAAGAACTGGGTGGAAGGAAATAATCAACTGGTTTGTTTCATTTTGAAGATCTGACGATAGGATGGAGGAAAAGAAAGGAAATAGGCTGCTACTTGCTATAAACAAGGAGTAAAATTCCTAATAACAGCAGAGCTAGGCTGTCGCCAGAGCTCAGCAGGATGGAAATTGTTCAGCTGGTGGTTATCATGCCCGGGCTTCACCAACCTGATCCAGACAGCTGTAGGACATACTTAGATTTTTGTGAGGAAGCATTGATGTAAGGGACCAGCTCTGAGCCCTCAAAGCATGATGGAACTTGCTGTGGTTTTTCTGTACTAATGTGTTGGACATCTAAAGAGCTCTGTCAGTAAGACTGGGAAGGATATGAGAAAGCCATGGACTGTTGTGGGTGCGCCAAACTATGAGGGTGCAAGGACCCTATTGGAAGAAATCAGATCACTTCCTTTCTCAGGGTGTGCACACACCCTTGAATGAAGAGCAATTCCCTGGGGAAATTCTGGGCAACTCCTTGTTTCATCCTCCTAATGGAGGGCAATGATGTGTGCACTGTAGGAGGACAAGGGGATGCTGTGAGGAAACACCACTTGGAAGAAGGTGACCAGAGGCTGGAAACTGAGCCGGCTGCTACCTCCCACATTGGCCTGCTTTCATCTTTCAGTGTTTATTTCCCAGGCATGCTGCCAACCTGGGGTGTGTGCTGCCAACAATGCAGTGCTGCGGGGCATGCTGTGCACAGTGCCCTCAGTCTGCCACTCCTGGGTGACACTGCCCACTTACTGTGCTGTGGGCCACCGCGGTTGCTTCACCAGCCCTGAGCTGCCACATTAAGCATGTTTTCTTAGCCCAGATCTGTTGGATCATTGCTTCTCTGTGTCTCCCTGGCTGATCCTGCTTCTGTGTTGCAAATTGTCTGACCCTGGCAACTTCTGCAGCTCTGGCCTCAAGTACTCTCTCCCACTCCCTTCTCCAGAGTTTATCTTCCATGCAGCCTAGAGAAATTTTGAGAAAGCAAATGCAGGCATATACCTTAAATAAAACTTTTTCATTCCAGATGGAATTTTAATAAGTTTGATTAAGTTAGTCAACATACATGTTCTCCCCTCACTCCTAACAGCATCAGCCACATACAAACCTCAGTGTCAGGAGTTGTAAAACTGAATTGGAGTTCAGCAAAACAAAAGAGCACCTTCCAATCCTGGCTGATGTGGCAAGCAGCCTTCTCTGCAGACCCAGCATCTGTGCCCAGAAATCTGTGTGTCTGTGGAACGGAGGTGCAGCTGCAGTGGTAGAAATTCCTGTGCTAGTGTGCTTTTTCTAGACCATGGTGACACATGGCCAGAGGATTGCCCATGGGAATCAGAAGTATGAGTACTTGATGCTGCCTCCTTACTTCCAGTCTTTTTCCATTCAGAGTGAGATGAATACTACTCTCTCCTTCAGCCAGGCAGAGAAGAATAATTTGTGATGGAAAACCTAATATAATAGCAAGGAAAGAGAGCAGGAGTAAAATAATAAGCACTTTAATTATTCTGCTGAGGAAATCTTGGTGTCTGTGGATAAATCCTGTCAGCAAAGGATACCTTGAAGCAAAAGGCTGATGAGCATGTACTAGATAAACCACAAGATTTGGCAAGAGGAACTTGGAATAGGGACCTCTGCAAAGCAAAGGTAGACAAAGGGAACAGTAGAGCAAATGCAGGGTCTTGTTTGGTGTCTAACAAAAATAATCCTAACATACACAGCTACATGATTAAGAATGAAGGAACCCTCATCAACAGGCCAGCCAGCTCCTGCTGGGTACCTTTACCTACCAAGTGCTGCCATGCTTTGCCTTTGCTGACCACTGGCAGCTCTGTTTGCATGTAAAATCAGTTGCAGCATGGTGATCTGCTTGCTCACAAGCAGACTCACATTAATTTTACAGGACCAAAAGTTCTATATTGCCTAAATAAATAGAAAGTTGCACTTAAAAATGCAAGAACCTCAGGTATCAGAAAAAAATATATTTTTGAAATGTTGACCTGAACATCCAGCACACCTGCTCTTGCCAGGGACTGCCCTTCAAAGAAAACACAAGGCTGGTAAGGTGACTGGACCAAGCCGGACGATATAGGTCCAAGTATTTTTAATCTGGGCTAACTGAACATGACTAGAAATAGAGGCGCATGAAATAAGGATACCCATGTGTAATCACACATAGAGGAAAAACAGCTCAGGAGGGGTTAGTTACTTGCTTTCTCCTTCAGTCTTTTGTTTTCCTCTGCCTGCTCCACTGCAGCTGAGCTAGGGAAAAGACTAAGAAGCTGTTCTGATTTTTTTGGAAGCCATTTGGGTGGATGAAATAAGAACATCTATGATGCTCCTTTCTCCATTGTTCTGTACTTTCAATAAGCATCGACATCAAGGCTGAAACATCAACTTTCTGATTTGGTTCCCCACTTTGCATAGGTGTTAATAGTGACTCCTCCTGCCAGAAAAAGGACAATCAGGCTCCAGGACAGCTTCAGGCAGGCAGAACACATGCAGTCACACTCAAAAGTACTCTGACATGTCCAAGCATCACCCAAGACTGTAGTATGCATTCTTCATCTTTCTTTTACTGAGTAATACAAAGCAACTGCTAGAACCGGTCCCTAGCCTACCCTCTTTTGCTTGCTCGCTTGCTTATTAAGTAACTTCCAATCATCCCAAGAGTCGAGACGTCTGTTCTTGCAGGTGCACAGATGGTGTAATTTTAAAATATTTTCCTTTGAAATGGATTTATTTGTGATCTAATCTGGTGGTCTGTTACTAATTCATGAATTGGCATATTTTTGTCGCCAGTAAACAGTATCTACCATGGTTTTAAAATGACAGGGTCTGAAGGTTTTGAGAGGGAGCTTGACTATTTGCAGAAAATCAGTGCTTAGCATCTTCTGAAAACCAGGTCCATCTTCAAAGTATTTCATACTGAATACATAAAAGCAAAGAAACCTCAAATAATTTTTGACCCCTTTTTGAAAATTTTAGCCAGGGAACATTTTTTTTCAGTGCTGGTTGTGGAATCATTAATTATTATTGCACAGACTAATAACAAAGCAGAGCTCCCCAATGGATGAAAGCAAACCACTTTCTTCTAGCTTTTTTTTCCCCCCCTTTTATTTTAATTTTTTTAAAACAGTAATAATAAAACATATTATTATGCACTTCCAACCATGAATGTTCTCCAAAGAAATTTGATATTAAACTCCAAATCATCTGACTGGATGATTTCTTACAGATTGTTACTGCAGAGCAAGCCAGGAATGTTAATAGAATGCTTGAGGCACAGTGGTGCTTCACAGAAAATGAAGAACAGTTGAAAATGTAAAGAGTCCCACAATTCCTTTTCTCAAAGGGGATTTGTGGTACTGCTGAGATTAGAGCCATTCCTATTGAAGCAGTATTCCTAAGGAGACCTTCATTTGTGCCTATTTAGTCTGAAGGATCTGGTTTATTTCACCAGGGCAGAATACTAATGTGAGCTGGTGCTTCTCTTCTCTGGATTTGTTTCATTTTCCTTTCTTCAGCAGCAATGCATTTGCACAGTTTTTCAGGCTACAGCAACAGTAGGAAGAGGTTGGGTTGAAGCCTAGTTAACACCACCCAGATGCATGCCAAGCTTGTATCTTCAGTCCTTTGTCCCTCTGACTGTCCAGTGTATTGCAGGATTGGTAGACTGTCACAGTATTGTCACAGTACACTTGGCCTGAACTGGACAAAGTGAATCTGACCATAACACAAATCCAATTCAGTTAGCCTAGCTCATGTCTGAACATGTCCCTGGATGAGTTATAGGGGACCCTCGGCCAGCCCCATCCAAGCTGAGAAGTAAGCACACCACTGGCCAGGAAGCTGGACAGGGAGAGAGATATCAGCCAATGGCTGTCTAGCCCGGGAAATTTGAATTGGGTATTTAAGCGAGTTCTGAGTAATAAGCGAGGCTGTTTGTCTCATGAGCACTTGGAGTTGTGGATTTTCATCTCCACACCCATGGCCGGCACATTACAAGTGGTGACCCCACGTGAAGACACAGCCTCTCCCATGAGTAGAGCTGGGGCGATGACAGGGCTTAAAAAGCCTGTCCAAAACAGCTAAAATCTGGGACATATAGCTAAAAACTGGGAAAGAAAGAGGCGAGAAGAGCCCAGAACTACAGCGAAAAGCTGAAGACGCAAAAAAAGCCACCCAAAAAAATTACAGCGAGGAGTGCTGTCTGCGGTGAAAAATTGCTAGTTTTCTGGACTTACCCCTACAAATAGAAGAAAATACTCATCAGAGCCATGGATATCCACTCAACCATCTCCAGTTTTGAAGGTATGGTGGCTTTTTTTACAATAATTGGGATCAGACTATGACAGAAAAGCATTATTATCTTTAATAACATGGGCAAGGAACCATGGTTTCGACACAACCCAAGAAGCTGCCTTTGATACAAATGTGGGAACGAACTGGACATTTTATTCTCAAAGCAGCTCAAAGGGGGACGAAGATGCTATAAAAGTTTTAAAACCTTGAAGATTTATTTTTGACATAGTGAAACAGATAAATGCTGAGCTAGGGAGCAAGAACAGGACTCCAGAGGGGACAGAGAGGGCTTGGAACACCTTTCCAAGCCCACGGGGAGAGCGGCACCACCAAACAGCTGCCCCGCGCGGTCGAGCTGCTTTGAATGCACCCCGCACACCGGAATCGCTTCATTGAGAGACGTTTCCCGCAACTCCGGCAAGCCTGAGAGCCTTGGCAGCCCGCTGTGCCCCAGCGGGCAGAGAAACCGCAGCAGGCGATACCCAGCAGGATTGCGAAACTCTGCCTCATGGTTGGAGCAGCAGAACAAGGGGCGGCAGTAGGACCCCGAGCTGCGTCGGCACCGCAGCAGCCGAAAGGAATACAGCAGGCAGCGGAGCCGTGGCGGTGCTGAGGACGTGATGCAGCTGCTCCAACCGGAGCGGCCATCGTGAGTTGGAAAATCCCACCACTTCAGCCCCGGAGCCCGTGGCCATGCCGCAGCCACAGCTCCGCCTCCGCTGGCCACGCCTGCCTGCGCAGCTGCGGGGGGACGGGCCCCGAGGTGACGTCACATGAAATGCCCGGATCCAGACCCGGAAGTGCCCCAGAAGCAGAGTACGTCATCCCAGCATCGGAGCCCGGCCGCGGGACATCACCCAGCGCAGTTCCAGCTTCGCCACAGCTACAACCAAGGGATTCGCAGCCACAACCAACCACACAGCAGAAGGAAACAAGGTCTCCACAGGGAGAACCACAGTCTTCACCTGACGCCAGCTCCAGCACCACTCCTATCAAACACCATCACAACACGTGTGAGCTTCAGAGTACAAACCCTGATGAAAAATGCAAACTTGTCTACTGTAACTCACAGGTATTCAAACTTGAAACAAAGCTTTTTATATATATAAATATATATATGCACAAGAGTTTCTAATCTGTATTCAGTGTTTATTATCATTGTTAATTTGCATCCTTCAAGAATTATTAGGCAGAGGGTACCACAGTGGTCCCTCAAAAAGGAAAAATTGGATATCATAAACTGGGTCAGACCTTACTTAAGATTAACCAACTCACAATTAACACCTTTATTTGACTTCCTAAAAGGTGATCCAGAATTAACTTCCCCTAGAAAATTAACCCCAGAGGCAAAAGCTGCTCTTGAAACAATGGAGCAAGCTATCTCAAACAGAAAAGTCCACCAGATATGCCCAGAAGTGTGTGTCACTGTATTTGTTCTCATTGTGAATCTGCATCCTACTGCTATTATAAGGCAGTGAACACTCACTGGCCTGACCCTATGCACATCCTAGAGTGGATGTTTTTACCTCATCAGCCAGATAAGACAGCACCACAGCCAGACATGCTAGCACAAACAAAAGCATCACATGATTTCTTCCATCAAGGTGTGCAGGCCCTACAACAGCAATTCCACCTGACAAACACAGAGGCTCATAATATTGTTAGTGGCTGTGCTGACTGCCAAGGCCACACTGCGCCACTGCAGACGGGGTAAACCCTCATGGACTGCATGCTGTACAAATCTGGCAAACTAATGTCGCACACATCCCTGAATTTGGATATTTAAAATATGTACACTTATCCATTGATACCTTTCCATCAGCTGTATGGGCTACAAGGCACACAGGAGAAAAGGGTCAGGATGCCATTGCACATTGGCAGTCAGCCTTTGCTGTTTTGAGCATCCCTCACACTATCAAAACAGACGATGGCCCTGCATACATCTCACAATAAACAAGACATTTCCTACAGCTTTGGGATGTAGCACACCACACTGGTGTTCCTCAAACAGCAATAAAACAGGCCATTGCAGAAAGAGCACATGGCATTTTAAAATGTATTGTTGTAGTGTGTTTACTTAATTTTGTCAAAGTTTGTTAAAGTTTGTTGGTATGTTCTTCTTTCCCTATTGATTAGATGGGTATGTACCAGTTGTCAGTCATGTAAACCCCTCCTATTTTTCTTGAATGTTCCCTGCCAGTCACCTTAGCCCTGCCCCTACTCCCTATCTATCACTGTAAACCCCGTCCCTTCTTCCAGACCCTTCTATGTCCGTCATTCCTCCCTTGATACCCCATTGATTGTTATATCATGTTCCCACCTTCTTTGTACCCCTCTTGGCCCTTAGAGTGTAATCTCCTCCCTCCACTCCTCCCCCTGAGAGTTCCCATTGGTTCCTGTACTGTACCCGCCCCTGAGCTCTTAGTATATAAAACCCCATGCAGAAGGGTGTTCAGGCTCTCTTTGGTTTTGAACCCTTCCAGTTCAGGCTACCGTGTTCTTTCCCTAATTCACCTCCTTCCTGAGAACCTCAGCCAAGAGAGTCTCCTCCGTCTTTTCGCCACAACCCGTGACGCCTTGATCTGCAGAGCTTGGAGAGGACTAGTGCTCTGAAGGTTCTGCAGTGGGATCGCCTTTCCCCTGCAGTTCCCCACTCCTGGTGCCTGCCTGTGCTGGAGTAGCACCATAGAGCTAGCCCGGAGTGGTGAGCAGCATCAACGTATTATTGAAAAACAAAAGGAAGGAATGTGTGGTGAGACCCCACAGAGCAAGGTAGCTATGGCTATTCATACACTAAACCATTTGGCAATATCAGAAGGGTCCTGTCCCAGAACCCAGTCATTTTAAATCACTTTCTATCATTACAATCTCCTGGAGATAAACTTGCCTATGCCCAAGGTAACGGTGAAAGACTATGGATTCTGAAAGCAGGCAGGGAGCACAGAGCCTGTGTGAAACTAAGTCACACAAGGTTCTCACTCTAGCCTGAGAAAGCATAAGGAGGAATCCAAACAGTCCTTGGAGAAAGACAACAACCTTTGCAGGTGTTGTTTGGATCCTTGTTGTTTACTTGCAGGAAACAGTCAAAGGGTGTAGTAACCAGTTGTCCAATAATGATGATGTGTTGGTTTAATGACCAATGAGAGTTTTACTTCTCGGACCTTCTCAGAACTGTCTATAAAAGAAGATCTGGATTAATAAACCTTGCTCTCCTGTACAACCCACAAGAGAGTCTGTGTCGTATTGCTTCACCTTTCCTAATATAGCACTACAAAAGATCTTCTCACTAATAAGTGGGGAGGCACATGGAGTCTCATTACTTGGGGAAGGGGATATGCCCGTGTCTCCATGGACACTGGAACACAATGGGTACCTGCCAGATATGTCTGTCCTGCTTTATGTCCTGGCTGGGACCACAAACACCCTCCTGACAGTACCTGAACGGATGTGATGGAACAAAATTAAGAAGAGTAACCAGAACAACCCATTCACCTACCTCATGAAAATCAGAGACTCTTGAAAAGACAGTTAATTTAAAAACTGTTTATTTACAAATTGTTTTTCTGTTAAGTTGGGTTTTTATCACAGTTCTAAATGTTGAATGTTTTTTTGTTTCTTGCTTATAGAGTTAAGGTATAATCTCAGTTCAAAATAGTTTCTTGTTTTTTAATGTTAAATTATAACTTGTAACTATAAGTAGTTAACTTCAGGCATCTTGAAGGATTGTGATCTTGACTGCCAGCTCCTGGAAGTGAGTGTTGCAAACTCAGTTTAGTACACAAAGCACGTTGCTAGCCAAGGAGAACTAAGTTTATCAAATCGATTGGAAAACTTCATTCAAATTAAACCTATGCTGTCCCTGTTACCCTCTTCAAACGGTCCTTGCAGATAGAATAACAGAGAGCATTTTACATTTTTTAATTTAACCGAAAAGGGTGAATTGTCACAGTATTATTGTAGTACCGTAACACAAATCCAACTCAGTTAGCCTAGTTCATGTCTGAACAAACATGTCCCTGGATGAGTTATAGGGGACCCTCGGCCAGCCCCATCCAAGCTGAGAAGTAAGCACACCACTGGCCAGGAAGCTGGACAGGGAGAGAGATATCAGCCAATGGCTGTCTAGCCCGGGAAATTTGAATTGGGTATTTAAGCGAGTTCTGAATAATAAACAAGGCTGTTTTGTCTCATGAGCACTTGGAGCATGAGTTGTGGATCTTTGTCTTGTACCCATGACCGGCACGTTACAGCAGACCATGCCTTCCATGACTCAACATGGAAGACTGGTTTTCAGCACTTACAAGAGCACTTCTAATCTGCAGAAATCACCATTAGAGAGAGGCAAAGCAAAATTGTGTGTGACACCTGACACCAGCATCAACAGGGTTGCATTACACCAACCAAGGTTTTTTACCGAACCACCTAAAAAATTGCTTAAAAAAATCTCTTTGTTCTCCAGGTCACTTGATTGTCAGCATAATTTGAGTATAAATCAAAGCAGCTGGACAGTCCCCAAGAATATATCGGTATGCTGTGGCAGTACCTACCAGTGTGGTTTGGGAGACATTTTGGTTGGTGACTTCAGTCCACTTGGAGATCTCCATGCTTGCAGCAAAGTTTTGAACTTGTTCTGTGTTTTTCAAAGGACTGAAGATCAGCAATATAGGATTTAGATATTTTACTTTCATAAAAATCTGATGATAATAAGTAGTGGTTGGTGTTAGTGGCTACTAGGGTGATTTCTGAAGGCAGCTAACACTCCCAAGCACCTCAGTAAGGCCAGCAGAACTATGGTGATCCCTAGGGAGCCCAGGCTGTCTGAGGAGGAGTGAAATGTTGGAAATTAAGAGGGACAAAATTCAGGACAACAGACAAATTGAAGAAGTCAGGAAAGTTTTAGATGCAAATTTTAAACCTAGAAGGGTTAGATTAGATTGTCTTAAATGTGCTATATTTTGAAAATATTTCATGATTGCTTGACTTATTTTTTAAATGAGGGAAAACTTATCACATGTTCAGCTCACTAAATAGTAGCTAATAATCTTCTAAATTAGTTTTCTAAGCTTTGTCTCCTAGGTTAGAACAGAATATATTTAATAGCCTACCTACCTTGCCATTGATACTGAGAGAGCATAAATTTAGTTTAGGTGAGTTATCTAGTAATAGAGCCAGGTAAGACAACTCCTGGATCTCCTGCCTCACACACCCACCCACACACAGATCCAGACTGGTTTGCCAATGTCATTAACAATGCACAGAGAACATCTGTCAAACATAGTCCTCTTCCCAAGCCTGCCCAGCTGGGCCTCCACTAGGGCCAGCCTTGCTCTTTAACTCTGTGTCACCCTGTTCTGGTGGGGTGACACAGAAAACAGTGAGCTTTGGGGCATTACTGTTGTTTCCCACATGCATACCACATTGTTTGGGATCTTTTCCAGATGCTGTTTTGGCTTCAAATGTGTTGCTGGATTGGCTTTGGTTAAGTCACCCAGGTTGCAAAATGGGAACAACAAACTGCATGTCTCATCAGACCTTCACCGAGTCATTCTGAGAGTGCCATGCTTCATTGCCGGCTACACAGACCATTTTTGCATCTAGGATGGAGTCTGCAATGTCTATCAGGACCAACATGGGCTCCAGAAATATAGTCATAGACATGTCTGAGGAAGCAAGCAGAAAGCCTCTTCTGAGGTGAGAGGAGGCCTCAGGGAAACATCTCAAAGTGTGAAATCACAACCAGATTAAAGAAGATTTAAAGCACAGATTAAAAGGAACTCTTATTAGAGAACACATTAGAAGAAGTAGGACAACCAGAACATTTTCTCAGGGTGTGCTCAGAACCACAGAGGAATTGTTCCAAAGAGCAGTGGTTCATGACTGAAAGAGACAGTTTAAAGTGTTTTTGGTCATCATATGTCTCTCATTTTTACCACAGGTTTAGCCTTGCATGGGCAAACAGCCAATTCCAGTACAAGGGGCATCTCATTTATTACTAAATGCTGTTATTTAAATGTTGACAGTTTGAAGCAAGGGAGCAATGCAAGATTTTTATGCTCTTACAATCCTTCTCCGCCCTCTTTGGGATGAAAGCACATCAGGGTTAACCTGAACATATTGGCTGGGTGGGAGCACAACTTTTGGCCAAATACTACTGGTTCCAGTGCTTATTTACCTAGCAAATTTTATTGTTTCCAGTCAAGCTATTTCCATTTATAAAGACCATTCTTCTTGTAAAGGAGTGTACTAGTAGTTTTTTTTGTTTGTAACTGACAAGTAGATGGCCTTTTAGCTGGCAATATCCCTAAACTATATGTAGCTGTATAACAAGAAGATTTACTTGAAGAAACTCAAACTTTCATGTTGAACTTGCCTTAAAATTTAAATGTCAGAGTTTCCTATTTTTGAAATATCTAACTCCCACTGATTCCAGTGATAGATAATAATTACCCTTGAGGTTTTGAACCTGGAGCATAGCAGAAGGCAAAATATAACTCACAGAAATGTATAATGGAAAAATAATTACATTGTAAAAATAACTTGCAGTGCTGTTGCTATGAATGTTCTGCACTTGGATGTTTCTTTTAAAGGAATTTCAAGATTTATAAGTCTGGTTCTACAATGCTTTAGAACTCAAATCTGAGATAGGCTATGTTTTTTTTTCAATACCACTAACACATGAATTTAGTTCAAATTGAATTGAATGTAGTTTAAGCCTACAAGAATGAGTATGATTTTCCTGACAGAAAATCATATTGACTCAATTTTCTTCTATATGTATTTGATAATGTAAGCTACAGAATCACTCAGTTGTTCTTGTATAAAGACTGTACCTCTGTAAAATTCTAAAACTAAACTCTCAAATCAGTGTGTTAGAGATAAAAAGCTCTATTGACTGTTATGAGAACAAGATATATATTAAGCTTTGATGTTAGCTACCACCTGTGGGAAACATTAAAAGAAACTGGCAACAGCCAGCATTTAACTTCGTGTGACAAGCAAGGTAAGCTGTGAGGTTAGATTCAAAATCCAGGTGGTTTTGGTCCAAGAAGTCAAATTTTCAATTTTAAGCACAAACCACTGTAATTATAGACAGGCAGTTTGTACCTACAGACAGGCAATGAACTGTCTGATTGCCCAAACCACACTTAACACATCTTGTGTGCTTTTGAGTGAGATCCTTTTTGATGTACTGAATTGTATTGAATCTGGATATGCTTACCTTGGATTCAGTAGAACATAATAGGTTTTCAGGTACCTTGTGGTCTCACTTCGTGAAATTAAAACATTCAGGTAGCTTTCCACTCTTCATCATCTATAATACATCACTGATCAACCAGCTGAAGGTTCTATATTTTAATTCCTGGAAAGACTGCTACACCTCATGTTCCTCAGAATCTCCCCAGGCCACACAAGTAAAATTTGGATGGTATATCTGAGCTTCCCATTCAGAGCTGGATCTGAGTCCCTCATTCCCTGAGCTTGGCCTGGTTTTTGAGTGAAAATTACTGTAGTGCCATCTAGTGCTACTCTGCTGATCCTTGTATTTGCTGTATAGTTTCCAAGTACTTTGCTCTGGATTCAATACTTCTACCTCTAAACATTCTGAAACCTTAAAAATGCAATTACTTTTCTTGGCAACATTCCTCACTTTTTCTCAGGCAAGTCATCATATATATTATATACATTTCTGTAACAGACTTTGCAGCAATGCATTAAAATTGACTTTGAGCAGTGTGACAGTATGGAATGGGGAAGGAGCTGGAGATTATCTTGCAAAGGCATGTGTTCCCATATCTTCAAAATGTGCAACTTTTAAAAATAGAAATGCAGAAATTGCTCTGGAAATTATGCCTGTAGAAGGGGAGGAATCCTTGTTTCAAGGATTATTTTGAAACATCAAGCCCAGTCCAGTTGGTGAAGTATTCTTTTCCCTATATATATATGGAGTGCTATATCTGTTGAAAAATTAACAGAGATTGCCATATCCTAGGACATAAAAAAGACTTTCAAGACATTCTGTGCAATTATGTTCATTAAAATGTACCTGGTTCATGCAGCAATTCTCCGTGTTAACCCATCCAGGTCTCCTACATTTCCAGACTGGGAGGGCTAGAGGGTTTTGGTATGGATATGGAACACCTGCCCTAACTATAGTTGGAAACCAGTTACTCAAAAGGCATCATCTGGCTGTCTGCAGCCTGAAGCAGTGTGCCTTAAGACATCTAATGCCATATTTTTAAACTGTTTTTAAAATATTCATACAAAGACAGTCCTAGTGAGAAACTGACTGGAAACAAGCACTTGGCTTGTGAAGATCCTGCTGGGTTCCTGTCTACATCTGCAGAAGTTTTTGACTCTGACCTCAAGACACCTTGAGGTCAAGTAAACATGCTTTGCTACATGTGACAGTGATTTTGTGAGCTATGGTACAATGTGACCTGTGGCCTGTGTGATTAAAAAAAGTAGCTGCTGTTGCCAGATGTTCCAGGTGTCTGCCCAAACCTCTTATTTAAAGTGCTGGCAGAAGCAATTCAGCAGCAGTCCAGCACCCAGTGGGCCAAATGACTATTTCTGTTTTCTTGAAGAGCTATAATGTTGATGGATTTATCTGAAGTAGTTTGAGGCTATGCCCATGATAGCAGCTAGGGGGTAAATAATTTCAGGCATGTAACAGGTTCCACTTAAATCAGTAAAGTCTATTGTATGATTTCTTTAATCTCACAATCATTATATTGTTTAAGAACTATATTGGGCTTGCTCTTGAAAAGTCCTACTGACACTCCCGTCATCCACCTTTTCATCACACCTTCAATACGGATCTAAAATTAAACTGTGTTCCTGAAAGAAATATAGTTCTCTTCAATACACAATCTGCAAATTGCACAATACATTCTTGTCTCAGCATGGAATTAAACTGAAGTAAGACAGGAAGTTTTATGTTTTGCCACATCTAAGTTAATAAATAATAGAAATTGTTTTCCGTGCTGTCAGCTTGAAACTTACAACAGTTTACTGGCTCACAGAGCAAACTTAGCCTGATAGGAAAACTATAGGTAAGATAGTAAAATAGGTAAGAGAGGGAAACTTATAAAACTCTAAATGAATATTTGTAAGAATTTAACCCAACGTACAAATCTAGAAGCATTATCACTTTTTTTTAACTTAGGAATAGGCCCAAACTTCCACATACTTGATATAAATGTCTAGACCTTATTTTGTTTGAGTGAATTTATGTCTATTTAATAAGCAGAATGGTGCAAACAATTTTATAGAGAGCTCCACATGTTTGGTTTTTTTTTCCTCTGGAATGTCTCCAAGCAAGTCACACTGTTAAAAAAAAGAATATTTGGTCCTCATCCTGCAAAGCCTTGTTTATGTGTCAAGTTTTACATGCTGTGAAGAGCCTCATTGATTTAAATAGAGTTAGTCACTAAGTAAAATATTAAGCCTCTGCACAAGTTTCACCAGATTCAGAATTTTTATTTGAAATATATTCATGTGTTCTCAAGCTTCTTTTTGGAAGAGCCCCTACTGTCCATTCCTCCGTTTTTGTGTATCCATACTTTCTATAGCTGTTCTAGTATTACTCCAGCCTGAATTTGCTGGAATATTTCACAGGAACTTGTGAGCTGTGGAAAAGGAAACTGCGAATAGGAAACTTACTACATTTTGCACAGATCAGGAGTGAAATACATGATCCTTTGAGCATTATTAATATAATTCTGTGAGTTAGTGACAGATAGAATTTGATCAAAAAATTGTCTTAAATCCACTCAGCAGTGGATTTCTCCCCTCCATAAATGCCAAAAACTCATTTTACAAAAAAAGTTTCTAGTGCTGTTCCTGAAAAAAATTCAAATGTGACTTGAGAATTACACATTATGGTACCATCTTCCTGAGTTCACAGAAGATTATTCCAGTCTCTCCACTGCTGCCCAACACCTTCTCATAATGCAAAGAGGTGAAAAAACCTGATGTGAGAAGACACTTTTCAGATTTTGCCATGTAAGTCCTACAGAATGACAGCAAACCTAACATCTTCCTGAAGTCTTTGAGGTGACAGTATAAGCTATTTCAGAGGTGTTCACTGACTATCTTGGATCATGCTCAAGTTAGAAAACTGAAAGCAGTGATTTATAATTACCATCTGACTGCCATCCGTTTGGAACTGTGGAAAAGACTGATACACTTTAATTTAGGGACATGCTCACTGACTTACTTTCCTTTCTGTGTTAGCTCTTATAAGTGTTTAAATTTTAAGACTGTGCTAAATATGTCTTATCAGAAAAACACACCAAGAGTGCAAATGAACTATCTAAATTTTACCCTTTTTTAAAGATCAGGATTACACTTCCATTTTACCTAGAAAACATTTCACACATTTTGTGAGTTCAGTGTATTAAACAAAATTGAGCTGATTGTCAGTGGCACAGCTAAGGAGAATACACAACTGTCTCATTGATTTAAAATGTCAGATAGATGTTCTGCTCTGGTATACTTCAAACAGGGTAAGAGATCTAGATACAAGGTGTAGATCACTTTTCCACTGTCAAGCAATAAATATAACTTAAGAAACATTATAGAAGGTTTTAAATACAAGTACTTCCTTCCCCTAGGAGCTGTACAGGGGAGTCAACACATGTGACTTCTGAAGACTCAGTGACATCTGGCTTCACATTTTTCCTGCATATGATGTGATATTTATCATATAAAGTTTTCCTCTCTGATACTGTTCTGACTGCTAAACCTTTAACCTTGATTTCTGTCTGAAGGACGTTTTCTTGTCTTTCTTTTGCAGGTTGTTTTGTTGGTGGGTTGGTTGGTTTCTTATTTATTTATTTATTTATTTATTTATTTATTTATATATATTGTTACCCTTTGCTGCTTATACCTGTGGTACATTCTTTCTTTTATGGATGATTCTGAACATGGTACCAAGCAACAACAGCGTAGGAAACCAACCACTGCTCCAATACAAGTCCTTTCCAGAGACCTGTGTGAATAAATGATCTCTCATTCAACCTGAAGATAACTGACCATCTACTGCTATATTAAGCATGTATTTAATAAATAAGAGTCAAATAATGGGTGTGTGCTCATGAGCATGATGGGAGAGGTTGAAAGAGTGTTCTAGAAGATATTGGTGGTGGGTGTTAGAGGTTGAGGTGGCAAGACATGGAGTTTTACAAAGGCGAAGAAAAGAAGGAGCAACTGTGTAGGAAGAAAGCTGGAGAGAGGAGGGTAGGAGTAAAAACCAGGATGCACAGGAAGAGTGAAAAGTGGGTGAATGAACTAAAGAGAAGCAGCAAACAACAGAAATGGGCCGGCAAATGGAGGCTGATGCAGAAATAGCAGAAGCCGAATTTTGGAATTCAGGAGTGTGGGTTGCACTGAGGACAAGGCCCATCTCAGCTGTTGCTGTGCATCTCTAGACAGTGGGAGAAAAGAAGGCATTTGAGGGCTATGGCTTTTACTCCCTGATCTCAGCCTTAAGGATGCTTGGCAAAGAATAAGATTTTAAAATGCTGAGGGAGAGAGAAAGAAACAACAAGGGAAGGTGAGATAGGAGCCAAGCCTCGATGTGACTTTTGATTTTATTTCAGGCTGATTGCCAAAACATGTTTTATTTATTTTTCTGGTTACTATTGGATAATGTAAAAATGCGTGTCAAGCTGTAACCTGTCAAAAGAGATCAGAAGGCTTTCAGTCCTTAACAGGGAAAAGGTTCTGCCACACCCCAGGTTAAACATTTAATATGGCCAAGGGCTGTCTGTGAGTGCAGTAGAGAATTAAGCTGAAGCTATAAGGGGTGGAGGTGGTCTCTGATAAAAATACCAGATAAAAGTGAGAGCAAACTGGAAACTGAGCTGTGCAGAAGCCTGTAAGTGTCAATGTCATCTGTAGCCTAACACCACACTGAAATAAAATACATTTATAATTCAGTCTTCCAGCCTTAAAAAAGGTTCATATACTTTGATGTCCTTCAGTATGGCAGGTCAGTCGTGGGATCCTCTTCCCAGTTGCTGCTGCTCTCCCAGCAGGAGGGAGGTCTGCACTGAGACCCTGACTTGTAGTTGTGATGGCAGCAGGGAGCCCATTTTAAACTGTCTCATCCCAGATATCTTTTTATTCCTTAATTCAGCACTTTTAAGAGTGAAGAAGAACTTGGTGAATGCACACTGGATTCTGTCACTGAGCTTCAGGGCTTAGGGCTCAGGTGCAAAGGTGCTGCAGCATCCATCTCCCTGAGGCATGGGCTCCTCTATCAGCCTCTGCTGCTAGAGCAGGAGACTTCTAGAGACAGTACTGCAAAGCCAGCCTATGGAGCAAAGGAGGGATGGAGAGAGTTATTTCACCCCTTCTCTGTTCCCTGTTGTAAAGTAATAGTGCATGGGAAAATCGTTTTCGTAACTCACTACAGATTATCTGGTATTTAATAGGAGTTGCTGGTTTTGATTTCAAAAGAATTGACATGTTGCAGGATTGTCAGCTCTGGAGCCAATCTATTGCAAAGATATCCCATTTCACATTGCTGACTAATATACCTGTCTCCCAGTTGCACTGTTTCTTATCCCTTCTGTTTAACAGTCAGATTGATTTTCATTCTTTATTACCATTTTTTAGTTTTACACAGTTCACTGCTGTAAATTCAAATAATCTCCATCTGGAATATCACTTTGGCTCTCTTTTTTTATTACTGAGAACTCAGTTCTGTCAGTGTTTCAGTTTAATTCTGGGGTTTTTTTGGTGTTTTGGTTTTTTTTTTTTTGGTTTTTTTTTTTTGGTCATTTTTGGTAATGAGATCCTGGAAGGTTATTAGCTGAATTTCTTGGTGGATTGCATTAGCTTCTGATTCTGATTTAAAGGTACCAAATGCTAAAAGTTAACCATTATGTCATAGCAGAGATAATTTTTTCAAAAATTGGAATAATGCTTGTAATGGATTCCTTTTTTGTCCTCCCAATACCTGATGTATATTTGTAGTGGATAGTATAAAGATAGTGAGTTTAGATATGAACTTGCACAACTGTGCAGTTGTTTTCTGAAATTTCTGTAGCTCCTTTGTAGTAGTGGAATGCCTTTCTCCCCACTCCAGTATTTATGCAGTTTCATGTCTCAATAAATATAAATATTATTTTTATTTAATAGTGATAATACGGATTTCTATATAACTTCACTTACCTTTCCATAAGATTGCTTTCTTTCTATTATTCTTTTCCCTTACAAATGTAAATGGTATTCAGAACAGACTTGCCTCTTTATCAAGTGTTCAATTAAAATCAGCTAAAGGCTCCTCTTTATAATTTCTGCACATGCAGAGCAGAAAGCAATGGACTGATTTAGGGCCAGGCTCTGTCCTCTTATTCACAGTAGATCCAGAGATCTCTGCTGACTGCTCTGGAGTTGTGGTGCCTTATGTGGTTCATATGTGAACAAAATTTCTGCTTTAATATAAAGCAGCAGCACGGTTCTCTTATTGTCAGGAGGATGTTAATTTCTAATAATGCTTAAACTTTGCTTTCAGAATGATTACAAAGTTATTAGATCTTTTGTAAGTGTGGTCTGAATTTACATTGATAAATTAACATAAAGTTTCACAAAGTACTGCAGAAATCCATTACACCATAAAATAAAGACAATTGATTTTTTAAAATTTTCCCTTCAAATTTGAATGCATTTGAAATCTCTTTGACTGTCTTGGCCACCCTTTCCCACAGTATAGAATTAGGGTGCTACTAAAGAAAGTTGATACCTACTGGTGCGGCAGTCAAACTCTCTGAGAGATTAGCTGTAGATGTCTCAACCATTTTCCCCTTCCTCAGGCCTAAAATTTGGCAGATCAGGGGGCTTTCTGTAATATGGCTGAAATGCGTTTTACAATGAAGTGAGCCAAGTAAAGGACACAGAAATTGTTCTTATTTTCTATTCACTTAGCACTGCTGTGTGATTTTAAATTCTCTGACAGAAAAAAAATACTTGGTTTGCTGCCATGACTTCTGTGATCTGCAGTAAATATTGTCAAAACTGAAAAGTTTGAAAAGGAGTTTTCATTCTCTTCGAATTTTCAATAGTCTACTTTTATCCAGCTCTGTAGATTTCATTCTAGGCTTCTGCATGTAAGTTAAAGAAATCCTGTCGCAATAAGTGGAGCTTCCCTGAGAGAATACTTCCCACCCACTCCACATAGGTAAATTCCCTTTTATGGGGCCAGAGCCCTTGCATTTACCTTGAGGGTTTCAGGGAAACTGGAGAAGGCTGGCCTTTGGATCCCTTGGCATTTGCCATTTCAAAAGCCAGGCTGGGTACCTTTCTACAGAAAGTGGTGGGCTTGATTAGTGAAATCCACCTGCCTCTACTGTGCCAGAATAAGACAAGATGATCTGCAATGACTCTTTCTGGCTGCAGGGCTTATGAATAAATGAAGTGATTAAGAGACATAGAGAAAAAGCCCATGTTCTTGAGAAGTCCTCTTGCACAGGAGAAACAGTAAATATGTTCATATGCATGAAAAGCAGACTTAGAGAGGCTTCAAATTATTTCCCAAGGTCTGCTAACTTTGCTTTCTATTTTTTTAAAGTAAAGGTTTTTCATAGAATTCATGTATAATTTGAACACATTTGGCACCTTTTATTATTTTTTGTAGTAATTACCTTCCACTCCTGACAGAGCAGTACTGGCACAGCACTGTAACAGCACTGATACTGTAGCTGCAGAATTCCCATGTGCCATTCATTCTGTCACAACACATTTTTCTACCTCTGGAATGTTTTTCAATTCTTATTGACTGATCTCATCTACAGTGGAGAGATACTGAAAAAAAGTTGTGGGGTCTCCAAACATATGTTTGCTTGCTAGAAAGACTTATTCCTTTAGTTGAATTACTTACAAAAACTAATTAAATTTTGTTTAGAAAATATAGGAGTTGCATTATTATTTTTAAAAAAGTAGCAATGATTTAAAGAAAGTATCTTTTTATAGCTCCTAGGCTCTGAAGCAGCATAAATTTTCCATAAAATAGTGCTTTATTTTTCAAAAATACAAATCCACATGCCAAAAGCTAATACATTTGAGAATGTGAAAATCTTTCTCTATTTCCATTGGACAAGAATTCCCATTTCTAATGATATATGATCTTACAGCTTTGTAAGGTGACATTAGCCTCTATTATTGCTAACATTTATTTTGGAGAAAAAGTCAGCGGGGAGGACTATGGGGCTTAGCAAGAGAGTAGAGACCATTGTAACTACATTAATTGTCCTGGCACTTCTACTATTTCTTCAGACAAATTTGTCTTAGTGTTACAGATCCATTTGCAGTTAAATGCCAGTCAGCTTTACAGTGTTGAAATGTGGTTTTGGGATTTAGAATGACATCATATGGAATTGTTTCTCAGAGCACTGTGTTTTTTTGAAATAAAGCTTGTTGTTAAGATAACTATTTACCTTGTCTCTCCTTAGAGATTTGCCTTTTTTTAATAACAATGCTGCCTGAACACATTTCAGATAAGGGCCATGCGTGGGGCTGGGCATCTCAGCTGCAGCCCCAGCCTTGTTTAAAGGTTAGTGTGAAAAAAAGAAAGTTCTGGAATGAAGTGAAAACAATTAAATGGAAGGAATTAACTGAAGTGCAGTGAAATGAACAGAAGCTTAATTAAATGATACTCATGGAAATCTTGAGATATCATTTCCTTTCATACAAATAAAGAATTTTCATAAAAGAAAATGAAATGAGAAATCAATAAATGAAATTAAATAAAAAGAGAGGAGAGGAAATAGAATGCAGTAAAACAAAACTGAAAAAAAAGAAAATTCTGTGAAATTAAAACAATTAAACACAATGGAATGAATGGAAGTTTAGTGAAACAACCTAAACTTCTATGAAATGATACTCATTAAAATCTCAAAACTTCATATCCTTTTTCATGAAAATTCTTCATTTCATGAAAGGAGATGAGATGAGAAAAAAAGGAATGAAGTGAAAAGATAGGAAATGAAATGAAATGAAATAAAAAAAAAAAGAATATTCTTACAAGCTATATTTTAAAATGGAATGGAATGAAGTGCAGTGTAATGACCCTAACCTTAATGAAATGATACTCATGAAAATATTGAGATTAAATTTCATGAAAGGAAATGAAAGGAGAAATCAAGGAATGAAGTGGAATGAAAATACAGGAAAGGAAATGGAATGAAATTAAATGAAACTGGAAAAAAAAAAGAAAATTCTTAGGAGAAGTTATATTATTGGAATGGAATTAAATAAACCAAAACTTAGTGAAAGGATACTCATGGAAATCTTGAGATTTTATTTCCTTTCATAAAACAAAAATTCTTCATGAAACCAAAAATCAAGGAATGAAGTGAAATGAAAAGACAGGAAAGGAAATAGAATGAAATGAAAATCAATTGAAAAAAAAAGAAAATTCTGAAATTACTTACAGGTGTTCTAAGCCCTTTTGCAGCAGCAGATGGAGTCTGCTTAGTGTATAAGAAGACAACAGATGCTTGTGATTAGGTAACTGAACCTCAGTGTTTCCACAGTGTGTGCTTCAGGAAGGAGTCTCTCTTTCCTTTAAATATTTGAGGGAATTTACCAGAATCTGAACAATTATAGCTGGAAAGTTACTCCGGAACTTTGAATACATCCCTCTCAATCCTAGTTTTTTGCCAGCTATAATTTTGTTGAGTGGTCAACTTGAAATAAAGGGCATACAATGTAACATGCAGCTACAGTCAACCATATGTAATAATTCTGTGTCGTAATTCTCTACTCCCAGCCCCGGGAATCACCCGGCTAGCTTCCGGTCCACCGGCGGGGAGGAGGGTCCAACAATGGACAAACGTGAAAGACGAAGGAGGCTCTTTTTTCCGGGACCACAATCCCACAGTTTATTCTTGGGACCACTCCAGGGAAAAAGGAGACTGAGGGAGGAATCGTGGGGACTTTTAAACTGGGGGAAAGGTGAGGGGGAAAGCAGGCTACAGCCAATGGGGTGAAAAGGTTGTGATAAAAGGACTTTGCTCAGTCTTCCTGATGATAGGAGTGGAAAAAAATTACCATTTTTCCAGTTGAATCCTAAATTTATTGTCTTGGGAACATTCCTTACAGATGACAGAAAGTGAAGAAAATATCCTACCAGATGTACTTCTAGTTATTCCACTACTTACCTCTCCTGCCTCTTGGAAGTCTTTTTGATTTATTAAATATTACAGCTTACTGTTTAAAATACCATACAGCAAGACTACTAGAACTGCTATGTTATCCTCCTTTGTTCAACTCCTATAGGACAAGGTCATTGTTTAATGAGTGTAGGCACATAAAACCTTCAAGACACAATAAATAAGGCAATAAACTGTTCTCTTTTTCCTACCAACTGTAAAATATGCAGAATGATTGACAATTATAAACACCTCAGGAGGTGAGGTATGAGATCCCTTTTAATACTGAATTCTGATATGTGCATTCTGTGTTTGAGGCGTGGTGTCTCCAGCAAAGAGCTGTGTTAAGCAAATAAATTGGAACATATGAAATGTTCCATTCTTAAGGCTCTACTGCATCTTCCTCCTGCTAATGGATACTCAACATTATTAACTCCACCCCCTGTTCTGTTTTTGCATCAGACAGAAAAAGCTAATTTTTGTCTTTCAGATTTCTGGGCAGACAGTGAATTTCTTAAGCACTTTACAATAAACTCCTGCCCCCATGCTTTCTAATGGCACGCAGTTCAGTGAGGAATGTACCTTTCACAGAACTTTACATTCTATATTGGTCTGTACTTTAAAAATACATGTGATACAAATATTTAAATAGGTTAACTGCATTTGGTTCTTACTGTCTCTTTACTGAGACAAAGCAATACAGTGATTAAACCCCATGCCATGATCCGTGTATGACACAAAACAGAGTACAAGTGCACACTTCTGATTTAGCTCAGATTACCTTTGTTCTGATGAGAATGAGTGCAGTGATCCGGGACAGAAGTGAGAAATGGATAAACAAAGTCATAAAGCACAGTCATTGACCAAGACTGGTACTCACAGGTTCATAGTCAGGTGTCGCCCTGAAAACTCAGCTTCTGAGCTTGCTAACATAGTTTTCTAAGGACTTTCCCAGGAGAGTAACTGTAAACATAGATATGTGTGCATTCTTTCTGTTACACGTCTTGTGATGGGCATCTCTTATGGCCAGTGCAGTGAGAAAGTGTTATCCTGACCATCCAATCCCTGGCCATGGTCAGAAACCTATAAATCCTGGGAGGAAAAATAAACTCTCTTCTTTTCACCACACCTTGACCTGTGTCATTTCATGATCTATTCATCTTCAGCAGCAACAGTCAGACACAAGGGGCTTTCTGCCACCACTGTAATTTGCACATCCAGATGCAACCAAGGCATGCCAGCTCTATGGAGGAAAAAAATGGGTATGCATATTGTTAAATTGATGGGAAAGGTCATGCATAGCTGTCACTCCATCCAAGAAAAGTAAATACAGGTTTTCCTGAAGTTTGACAGCATTAACAAAACTAGAGATCTATAGCTGGAAGGGATTTCCTGGTATCATTTACTCTGTTCTCCAGCATCAGCATGTAATAATGTCTATCACACTATTCCTGACAGATGATTTTTTACTAATAGCTGCCAGTTAAGATGATTCTGCAGTAATTATAAGCAGCATTCCCTCCTGCTACTTTACTGCCCTTCTAACCTGACATTTTTTCTAATTGCTAATCCAAATCTGATTACAAACTAAGATAATTATTTCTTAACTTTGTACCTGCAGTAGTACAAAGCCAGTTGAATCAGTTTTATGAAAACTGAAAACATACTCAGCATATTCCTATAATTTCCCTTTTCTCAGTTTCCTCTTTTTTCAGCCTAAATTCCTTCTATCCTTTCTCATAGCTCAGGGTTTCTGAACTGCCTGCCAGCTTTTCTCTCAGCTCTCTCTAGTTTTTCACTCTTTTAAAAACACAGTGCCCAAAATGGGACTTACTATTCCAGATGTAGAAGAAAAAAATAAACAGACCCCAGAAATTATCTTCTTTGGTTTATGTGTGGTTCTGTTATTTAAACTTCCCAGAACATTATGGATTTTGCAATCCTGCCATGTCAGTGACTCGTGTTCAGTTGTGACCCACGTAACCCAGGATGCTTCATTGCAGAGAGAGCTGTGGCAAGCCCTGCCTAAAGGTCTTGAGCGGACTCTAAGGGATAGATGAGGGTGGATCACAGGGTACATCACGTCATGTTGTGACAGCTGTGTATTGAAAGACCCCCGAGCTGTTCACCAGTCTTCACAGAAGTAATTGTGAATGCCGTTTATTTCTATCTTTAGCACACCTTTTATAGGGTTCTACAGGGTCTGCAGGCAGAGCAAGCTACTATTGGCTAGTACACACAAGTTTACATTCTTATCCTTGTACACAGGAACATTGTTTTACTTTCTACAGGCAAGTTTCAAGGATTTTAGCCTTTAATATTGCGACTTATCCCAGAGGCTGGTTTGTGCAGACAGACCTTTACCAATATATAAAATACAGCAACAGCTGTGAGGGAAGAGAGCCTCAGGGCCTGTATCCACCAGCCACAACCCAGCTAGACACAGCTCAAGTATAATGCTGTCAAATAGTTTGCACAGGGACCTGGGGGCAATCAGTCACAGAAAAAGGCTTGTTCCTGCCCCTGGTTTTATGAGTAGATCCTTGCTTTCATCAGATCACTGAATACAATAAAAATGAACTGAAGCAAAAGTAAATGGAGTCCATGGGTAGAGGGCAGTGGGCAACAGAGATGTCAAGCACATGCAGGTGAGCTGACATACTTATAGGTCATGGGTCTCCAGACTGTCATGTCTATTCCTTTCACCCTCAGTGTGCTGAAGGAAGACCAGAGGAGGGCACTCGCACCATTAATGGTGTGCTTTTCTTCAGGGGGCTTCTTCTTACCTTGCTTCCACCTCTAAATTGGTAGATTCATCCCACCTAACATCTAAAACTCGTGTAATGTGTAAGCCCCTTTTTGCTTCTCTTGTAGTCTGGGAAAAAAAAGAATTACCTTTCAAGCCCTAGATTTACCCCATTCCAAAATAAATGTCTTAGAGACAAGGTATGAATCAGCTCTTGAATGTGCTGCCTCTCTCCATTGATAAGTGAGGGAGTGACTAGATCAGCCTAGGCCAGCTGTTAAATTATTTGACAGCCATAGAAAGGCAATCACAATTATTTCCTTAATGATGGGCCAGACTTTCTAGTCAACCTGATTACTTCTCTAGAGAAGCACTCATCTGTTCCATGCATAACAAAATTCACTATATGTATGAGAATCCATAAAATTTAGTTTAAATACTGAATATCTTCTCTGTTTTCTGTCTCCCATACATCCTCTGCCTCTAGCTCTAGTTATCCATACAAGATTGTCTTTTCCCAGCCATTCTTGGCAACACCTCAATAACCAGCAGCTGGGTCACATTTATGGAGTCACAAGAACAGGACAAAGCTATCAGTTAAAAATTGTATCTCCTCTTCCCAGCTTTCATTGACCTGGCATAAACTGACAAAGGGATATAATTTTTTTTTTGCCTGCCCATATTTCTCACAGCACGTAGAAGTGATAAGCAGAAATAAGACTCTATAACCCACAGAGTAAATTATAAGAGTAGGTATGTATTTATTCAGTGTTGAAGTGCATGGGAGATATCTCCTCCAAATACATGCACACCCTGGAGACTTGCCCCTCTCTTTTTATTCTCTACAAACCAGGCTTACACAATACGCCTAATCGACTGGGTGTCTTTGGGATGAAGTAAGCGATCTTGTTCTCAGTTGAACTTTTCACCTTGTCTCCTTGCGCATGCTCCTTTTAATCCTTTGACCATCTTTCAGACTTTGATACCATTTCTCCCAGCTTGGGGGTCCAAAGAATCCCCTTATCCTGTGGTGCCTCCATCCTTGCATCCTGTTTGCGCATTCTAGCTCTTTATCTTATCTTGTAATCTTGCTCTCTTCCTGCTTTTGTGGGAGCAGTAAGCATTTCACACGGTTTTGTCAGCCCCTCCCCACCTTTTAGTCAAAGCATTTCTTGATGCTTGATTCCTAATTCTTAATTTCTCTGTTTCAGAAGGAAGTGCAATTTGCTGTCACAGTGATTTCTCCCTTTCACACTTGGCTAGCCACACTGTACATTTCACACAGATCTTTCCACTCAGCTGCTGCAAGTAATGGTCCCAAGGTACCAGAAATCAGAGACTGTGATGTCTCAGCTTTGTTAGCAGTCATAGAATTCTACACTAAAACAATACACACTTTGCTCATCTTACTAAAACAAATACTTTGGTAGCAAACTCATGAAATGCAAACTGTTGACAGAAAGGTTTTGCTGGCAGATTTGCAGAGTAGCACATGTACTAATACATACATTTATATGTATCTTTGGTTCTGTTTCTGCCAAACTTCATGCAAAAACTGCAAGGTAAACATCAATCCCTAGCAAGAGGGATAATTAGCAGCTAAAAGTGGAATGCAAAGGGCTGCTGTTATGGCTGCATCAGAAGCTGCAGAACAGCTCTAATCTAGAGCAGAAGCAGAAGATAATTTTCTCCATCCAGGCTGTGATTGAAGATTTATCTAACATCATATTGTGATAAATGTAACCTTGGATAAAAATTCGTGAAAGAATAAATAAGTATATAACTAGATTTATAACAATGTAAAAAGTATATAAAATATAGTGTGGCCGAAGAATTTCCCCAAACCCAGCAGTAACTACCCATTCAGGCGGTAACGACCCTAGGCGACGTTCATCAGCCTGAAAGAAAAAGCAGGACACGAATGATTAAGCTAAACAAAGAAAGGAGCCAAGCCGAGATGGCTATCGACTCCACACCGCACCTGGGCACCCCTCCCTGCAAACCCCGACTGAAGATGCAAACAAGACATAGACCATCAGGCTGACAGGGACAAGCTCGGCGCCCATCAACGGAAAAGAATGAACAGGACATGAACCATCAAGCTGACAGGGAAAGGCTCCAACGAGATACTCATCACCGGACCTGAACACCCCGCCTTGCAAGCCACCGTTAGGGAAGCAATCAGGCAGACAAAGGGAAAAAGTCCAGCCGAGATATCCATCAGCTCCAACCCGGATCCAACCATCCCATCCAGATGGCCTGAACCAAAATGAAATCAAAGAACACCCAGAACTTCTTTACATATGAGGAGACTCTGTCCGGACGTCTATTTGACTCTATTCTCCAACGCCAGGAAATCAATTCATCCAACAATCAAAGACCCTTGGTGAATGGTGCCTGCCTGGAATTTGGCCTCAAGGCACAAAATCCCTATAAAAACCCCGGACAGTCTACCCTCCTTCGTGGATTTGGGAACACCTATACCTTTGGGTATAGACCCCTGTTCACCCAGCGCTGCGCTGTTTATTTTATTGTGGTTTTTCCTCATTGTTTATTTTTATTATAAAAATTGTTTTATAATAAATTGTTTTTTATTTAACCCAAATTTGCCTTTGCATTTATAACAGATTGGTGCCGTGATTCGGATCAGAGAAACTGCGGGGAATCTCGCTGCCCAGGACGGGTACCCCCGCTGATTTTGGCGGCCTGGTGAGTTGAGAGCCCCCGTAGTTCATTCCGATATCCGAACCAAATTTAGGCTGAGGTAAAAACCACAATAAAAAGGAAAAGGATCCGGATCGGAGAGCTCGGGAAGGCACGGAGCCTTCGGGAAGCCGCGGCTTGCTTTGCTCGTAAAACGTCTATTGTGCACAAAGACATCCACGCAGGAAAATAGCTGTAAGTACTGCTGGTTGAGTGGGCGATCGGGCGAGTGTGTGAGACGTGATCTGATCACGAAGCGAGTGCGGACTTCAAGGCCGCGTTTCCATCCTCCCGCGAGGGAATTGGCTGGCCGCGAAGGAAGCGATACAGAGTGAAAGTTTTTTTTTTTCTCTCGACACACACTCGTAAAACCTGAGGCCAAAGGGTGTCTTGGGAACTGATCGCAAGGTACTAAAAGGGGAAGGATACGTCTTGTTGAGCTCGAGAATTGGTAAACCCTTTTAGTAAATGGACCCAGGTAGAGGTCCAGGAAAGGATCAAAAAGTACCGATTACAAGAGACCTCAGCTCAGCTCGCTGAAAGGTGAGTATCGGCAAATTTTGATTCCTAGAATAAGTACACAACACAGAAACAGATATCGACTCCCGGAGAAGTCGAAGAAAGGTAAGAATATATATTTGCGAAGTATGGGGCAGAAAAAGAGTAAGCTTCAAGGAAGAAGCACAGGGAAAGATTCCTCCGATCAGGGGGAGGAATCACCAGACATCCCCCTGGAGAGTCCCTTGGGGTGGATGCTAAAACACTGGGAAGATTGTCCCCAGAGGAAGGGGAAATCAAAGGAGAAATTAATACATTATTGTATGGAGGTTTGGGGAGGACAGGAGTTGAGAAGTCACCTCACTTGGCCAGTGTTAGGCACATTTAGAAAATGGACGTGTAATAAGTTATTCTCCTATGTGGAGAACAAGGTCCCCTCAGATCCTGAGGAGAGGGAATATGCTAAGCTCTGGGTAAATGTCAGAGTAGGGCTATTTCCAATAAAACAAAAAAAAAAACGTGAGTCGAGAGCTGAGTCCTGGGAACCCCTCGATCACTTACCACCCCCATATCGTGGACCGGCGGGACCTTCTTCTGCAGATCAAGTGGTGCCTTCAGCACCCTTGGGCCCCCGAGACCAACCCACTGAGATACGTGTGTCTCAAGCGGGAGACTCGGGGCCAGCAGCGATGCCGGCAGCCCTTCCCCTTTCCCCGCCTGTAAACACCGTAACCACAGCAACCTCCTCGGAGGTTTTTCCTGCACAAGGCTGGGGATCACCCTATCCGTCCCTGCCGGTCCAGCCGCCACAACCGGGACCCTCCCATACAACGGAGGGGATTCCTCCCTTCAGCCGGGTGGCAGCAGAATTCCCACAATTGATAACGGGGAGGCAACCCACAATCACCAATTCCCCTCCCGCAAGTAGAACCCGCTTGAGAGCGAGAATGACGGATAATGAATGGGGAGAGAGTGAAGAGAGGCACCGGTTGTTCCCTCTTAGGGAAGTACCGACGGCCCCGGGAGTGATCGGTTTTGTGAATGTACCCCTTAACTCTGGAGATGTAAGGGCATTTAAAAAAAGAGATGGGGCGGTTGTTGGATGACCCTTTTTGGTATGGCTGAGAGGTTAGATGAATTTTTAGGGAGTAGTATTTATACCTTTGACGATCTTATGGCAATCCTGAGATCATTGTTTAATCAGGAGGAAAGAGAGATGATTAAACAAGCCGGTATCAGAGACTGGGACAGACGCAATCCACAGGGGACGCCAGGTAACCAGAAATGGCCTAGTGTAAGCCTGAGCTGAAATGCACAGACGGAAGAAGGCAGACAGAACATGATGGATTTAAGGAGCATAATTGTACAAGGTATAAGAGAAGCGGTCCCTAGGGGCCAGAATATTAGCAAAATTTTTAGAGAATGTCAAGGAAAAGAGGAACCACCCACTGAATAGATCGAGAAATTACAGCGAAGTTTACAGATTTACTCTGAGACTGACCCGAACTCTCCTGTGGGGGAGGTTCTGTTAAAAACACAATTCGTTGCTAAATCTTAGAAAGACATTAAGAGAAAATTAGAAAAGATCAAGGGGTGGCAAGATAAAAGCCTCCAGGAGCTCCTAAGAGAAGCTCAAAAAGTATACATGAGGAGAGAAGATGAGAAACAGAAATTGCAAGCTAAGATTTTAGTAACTGCGGTAAAAGAGGTCCAGAAACAAGAGCAGATGCAGAGTAAGTTTAAAACACTACCCAGAAAAAGTCGAGGTTCTCACTGGGCAGCCCCGGCCCCATGGAGAGAACCCCCTGAATGCTACTACTGTAAAAAAGTAGGACACGTTCAGCGGAATTGTAGACAAAGAATAAAAGATGAGAAAATTTTTCAAGAAGATTAGGAGTGTCAGGGGCTCTTTAATTTGGGGACCGGAACATCCAAGGAGCCCTTGATAAAATTAAAAGTGAGACCCCAACGACAGGAAGTAAGTTTTCTTGTGGATACAGGGGCAGAGAGAAGTACCCTGCAGAAATTGCCATACGGATGTGTGGCTAGCAGAGAAAAGGTTTTTGTAATCGGTGCAAAGGGAGACCCCTTTGAAGTACCTATAATAAAAGATGTGGAAATAGAATCTGAAAATAAAATTTGCTTAGAGAATTTACTATTAGTGGAAGAAGCAGATTACAATTTGTTGGGGAGGGACATGATTGTCGCTTTAAGAATTAATATCATGATTAAAAATTCTGAATTAGTGGTGAAAATATTTAAGTTGACTCCTAAAGATGAGGAGAAAATAAACCCTGAAGTATGGCATTCAAAGGGAGAGGTAGGAAAGCTAAATATCAAACCTATCAAAATAGAAATCGAGAACTCTGAGGACCCTATAAGGGTTAAACAATATCCCATCCTGATGGAAGGGAGAAGGGGGTTGAAACAAATAATTGATGACCTCCTAAACTTTAGAACCTTGCATGTCTCAACACAACACCCCCATCCTGGCTGTAAAGAAGACGGATGGCAGCTTCCGATTGGTCCAGGACCTACGAGCGGTAAACGCTAGGACCCGGACTAGATTCCCAGTGGTGGCCAACCCCTATACTTTACTAAATAGACTCACACCAGAAGATGTGTGGTATAGTGTAATTGATTTGAAAGATGCTTTTTAGACTTGCCCTCTGGATGAAAAGAGTAGAGATTATTTTACATTTCAGTGGGAGGACCCAGATACAAAGCAACAGCTAAGGTAGATGGTCCTCTCCCAGGGGTTTGTGGAGTCTCCGAACCTTTTCGGACAAGCTTTAGAACAAATGTTAACCCAATTTGCTCTTGAAGACAGGACAAAGCTTTTGCAGTATGTAGATGACTTGCTAATAGCTGGACCGACTGAAGAGAGTGTGAAGAAAAGCACGATTGCCTTGTTAAACTTTCTAAGAAAGAAAGGTTTGAAAGTATCAAAATCCAAGCAGCAATTCACAGAGCCTGAAATAAAATATCTCAGACATTGGATATCTCAAGGGAAAAAATTAGACCCGGAGAGAGTAGCAGGCATCCTTGCATTGCCTGCACCAAAAACAAAAAGGCAAATTAGACAAATTCTAGAGCTCTTGGGATATTGCAGGCAGTAGATTGAGGGTTTCAGTGAAAAAGTGAAGTTTTTGTATGAAAGATTAAACACTGACAGGCTGAAGTAGACTGAACAGGATGAGTCTAATTTCCAGAAATTAAAAACTGTTCTTATGACTACCCCGGTACTAACTCTACCAGATACGAATAAAGAATTCCAGTTGTTTGTGAATGTGAGTAAACAAACAGCACAGGGAGTCCTGACTCAGGAATGGGCAGACAAAAGGAAGCCTATAGGCTTCAAAGATCTTAGATCCAATCAGTCGGGGTTGGCCTACGTGTTTACAATCAATTGTAGCAGTGGCTCTGTTAGTGGGAGAAGCAAAGAAAATAACTTTTCCTCCCCTGGTAGTTTACACTCCCCACGACGTGAGAAACGTATTGCAGCAAAAAGCAGAGAAGTGGCTGACTGATTCCAGGCTTCTAAAATATGAAGCCATCTTAATCAGCTCACCCGGTTTGGAATTGAAAACCACTGCACAAAAATCCTGCTCAGTTTCTATTCAGAAAAATTAGTACATGATTGTTCTAAAATCGTAGAGCTGCAGACCAGATAAGTTACATCAACGCAAACTGTGATTGTTTTCCATTTATACATTTTAAATGTGCTTATTGTAAACAAATTTGAGTAACCCACTGTTGGGGAGAGTACAAACCTAAGGGATTGTGTACCAATTGTCTGACTAAAGAACAGGAGCTGACTAGCCGTTTCTTAATACTTGTCACCCAGGCGGGGTTTTTAAAACTTAACTCTCCTGAGTGGTACCTGCTTTTTCAAAAGGGGATTAGAGGTAAACTAGACTCCAAGGCAAAAACTTTAGAAATTGAGTGCCAAAAGACAGTCAAGGTACCGAGCAGGACAGACACAATTAAGTCGTCTCGGTGGGCTGCTTTCAAGAGAAAGTACGCCATTAGGACTACAAGGGCCCCTGAAGAATATCCTTGCTGCCGAGAAGATGGTAATCCCCGCCGTATATTTCTATACGGGCGAAGGGCAAGGCAGAGGGATACACCGGTGGGGAATCCTGACTGTCCTGAGTCTAGCCGTGTGCTTGGCCGAGGGAATGATTCCTGAGGTACCTCCGGGGGAGCGTCTCCTGGGGAAGTGTGAGCAGTGTCAGACTGCCACAGATACCAGACGAATAGTTAACTACTGTCCTCCGGAACGTTGTTTGTCTAACAGCACTCAGTATAATCTTTGTGAATTAAAGGGGGAGGTCTAGTGTTACCACTCAGGGGCAAGTTTTAAGGACGGGCAGTCTAAAACTCCTATGAAAAAAAAAAAAACCAAAAAAACTAAAGCTACCCACTTCAGGTATAAGAGAGAAGTGGGAATGCTCCCTCCAATTCCAATCTGCAGCCAATGTAACAAAACTGTCTGGATAAGAAGAAAAAGACAATCCACCTTTTTAGCATATTATAAAGTTAACCCTTTATGTTACAATAAAGCAAACTTAAAAATGTGTACCATGGGGGAGAAAGTGTATTGAGAAGGTAAAAATTTAAAACATGAAAAAAAAGCCTCTTTTAATAATAAACCGATAATTCTTGATTTGTTAAAAAGTGATGATAACCGAGTATGTTTGCAATTCGACCAAGTGTTCTGCTTCTACAGAGATGAGGAAGGGATGGACCCTGAAAACAAAATAAACATAACCTGTCACAAGAATATTGTGAGAATTCGTTAACGGACTGAGAAGAAAATGAATGTGAGTGAAAATTATAGTCCTTCCCCCATAGAATTGAATAAAATAACACGAATTTTTAATGTGATAGATTATTAGGCGGGGGACTGTGATAAATGTAACCTTGGATAAAAATTTGTGAAAGAATAAATAAGTATATAACTAGATTTATAACAATGCAAAAAGTATATAAAATATAGTGTGGCCGAAGAATTTCCCCAAAGCCAGCAGTAACTACCCATTCAGGCGGTAACGACCCTAGGCGACGTTCATCAGCCTGAAAGAAAAAGCAGGACACGAATGATTAAGCTAAACAAAGAAAGGAGCCAAGCCGAGATGGCTATCGACTCCACACCGCACCTGGGCACCCCTCCCTGCAAACCCCGACTGAAGATGCAAACAAGACATAGACCATCAGGCTGACAGGGACAAGCTCGGCGCCCATCAACGGAAAAGAATGAACAGGACATGAACCATCAAGCTGACAGGGAAAGGCTCCGACGAGATACTCATCACCGGACCTGAACACCCCGCCTTGCAGGCCACCGTTAGGGAAGCAATCAGGCAGACAAAGGGAAAAAGTCCAGCCGAGATATCCATCAGCTCCAACCCGGATCCAACCATCCCATCCAGATGGCCTGAACCAAAATGAAATCAAAGAACACCCAGAACTTCTTTACATATGAGGAGACTCTGTCCGGACGTCTATTTGACTCTATTCTCCAACGCCAGGAAATCAATTCATCCAACAATCAAAGACCCTTGGTGAATGGTGCCTGCCTGGAATTTGGCCTCAAGGCACAAAATCCCTATAAAAATCCCGGACAGTCTACCCTCCTTCGTGGATTTGGGAACACCTATACCTTTGAGTATAGACCCCTGTCCACCCAGCGCTGCGCTGTTTATTTTATTGTGGTTTTTCCTCATTGTTTATTTTTATTATAAAAATTGTTTTATAATAAATTGTTTTTTATTTAACCCAAATTTGCCTTTGCATTTATAACAATATTTATCATACTCCATGAAGAGTACTGTGCATTTGCCACTAGCGGGCACACAGAAGCCCTTACACTGACTTGAGCTACTAGTTCCACTGTAATGTCATGGGAGAGACAAGAGACTGGAAATCACAAGCACAGAAAGTCTTTTCTGTATCCTGATCTCCTGTATTTGTGTTCAGTAACTGGAAAAACACAGTTGTATGAAATTAATTAGATGATAGTTCAGAGCACCGTTAGCTTTTATTTTGGCTGAAAGCTCTTTGTAGTGATGTTCTGTACTCAGTGGTTGAGCACTGGTCTTCACTTTTAAACACTAGATGGTGCCAAGGGCTCACACATAAAGAAAAGCAATGAAAATATTCCATTTACTGGCAATACTGGTGTCGTTTGGTCGTTCTGTAGTTCTGTGAATTAATTCAAAATCTATTCTTAGAATGTCTCATTACCAAGGAAGTGACAGTCAAAAAAATTCTGAACAAGAGGATACTAACCCAAGTCACAGCTAAATTATTGTTGGAGTCTCCAGAGTTTAACAGCAATTCAGACATGAAGTTTCAATACAGGGATGTTATCAGCATGGACCTAGTGTTTTCTTGGATAAAAAATTATATATTTGCTCATTCAATACTCTTACTGGTCTCATTATACAACCAAATTCTTGGGAATAAGAAACAAATTACCCCAATTTAAATCAGAAATGCATAATATCCTCTGCATACTGCTTTACAGCAATATTTGGGGAAAAATATGTAACCATTTTTCAAGCCAGTATCATACTTTCTTGAGGCAGTTTGTATGAAACTGTTACCTGTGAGACTATGATACTGATAGTTTGCAGGAAGACTGTTATTAAATTAATAGCAAGAAAAGTCAAAAAGAGAAGAAATATTTGATACCTAGCATTTCTATTCTAGTACTCTATTGTTTCAAGTTACTGACACTGTTCAATATTCCCAGTCCAGATTTTCCTCTTTGTACTCAGTCAGAGTTTTGGGGAAGAGGAATGTCTGTCTGCCAAGGATATGCAAGAAGTGTGGAATTATCTGAGTCTTGAGGAAAGTGCCCAGTTCATGCAGCTATCTGGTCAGTACAGGTGCTAGATACCAATCCTACATTCAGAAGGATTCTCCTAAGAAACCTCTCATGGATACCGATGTAACCGGACAGAGTCTATCTTCTCAGTGCTTAAAGCCTACAGATCCAAGTCTTTAGTAAGGATCTTTGGATCCACACTTGATGTAAAATTGCTCCCTGGAAACCAGGCTGTGATGCCTCCACAGTGCTGTCTCTGTGTTTTGGTAGTACTGTGTACATAAAGAATGGAAGTTCCTCCTGGATGACCAGCCCACAGGACCACAGGTGCCTCTCACCAGTAGGCTGACCCAGTCACCAGGACACAGGAGCAATGTGCTGCAGTCCAGCACAAAGCAGGCTGAGCAAACAGAAGGCACCTTGTCTCTGTTATTTGTACATCCTGCATTTACCAGAACTATGCTGCCACAAGAAACTTCTGTACAGAAGATGTGGTGGGGACAGGGGAAACAACAGTGTATCTGCCTAATGGATGATGATGATGTTTGGAGATATTACAAAGTCTAAGGAGTTGTGAAGAATGAAGACAGATCAATAATACAGAATGATCTGGGTGGCACAGTCAACTGGACATAGAAGACATAATCAAACATAAAGTTTTACATCTAGAATGAATGCATAACTCTCATATTCAGACAACTGGTGAAGGCTAGGAGAGCTCTCATGTGAAAACATGACACTGGAAAGGATTTGGAAATTAGTAAGGTGTATTGTCTGCTGAGATTCTGCAGCCAAGAGCACTAATGCAATCCATAAATATACTTGTAAATCAAAAGTGAAGGGGCCTATTTGACATTTTTGTGATTGATCTCCACTAATTTCAGTGTGGAGACACTAAGAAGGTTTAAAGTAGACCTGCAGTTACCATTAAAAATTGGAAAGTAGTTTTCAGTTGTTATAAAAACATAGTATAATATTGGCTTTTCACAAGTATTAAGATGAATGCTATATGTATAATGTTAAAATGGCTTTGCTGTTACAGTCGATATAGTATGTTTGAACTGTCTGCTTAGTTAGGATAACATTCAGTGAACAGATGATGGGGACCCTGTTGATTATCAACATTCACCATCTGTGGAAAGAAAGAGCCAAGGCCCAGATTAAAAGGTGAAAAGAAGAGGATTAAAACCACAAGCCGAGAAACATGCATGCTCTAAAAAGGTGGACCAAGGAGTCACCATGCTAAACAGTTCCTGGAAAATGTAAACTAGTTAATAGAAATGTTTGAATATGCATAAAGTCTATGAATCAATGCATCAAACTGATGCACTAGAAATGGTATATAAAGGGTGTTTCCAAAATACCAGGTGTGCTTTTGGCAGAGTGCCAAGCACCTGGCCGTTTTAACCCTTTCCTTTATTGTCTTTGTCTCCTATTGTCTTTTTTATTAAACCTTTTAAAATTTACCAGGAAATTGAACATAAATACTTCAAGAATTTGGTTTGCTTTCATTATGAAACTTACGTAAGTCTATGACCCCTGTGCAGTTGCTCCACAGACTAGTTCACTTCACATGCCCACTGGGTGCAGTGTCACTTCATGCATGAGTATAGATCAGCTAGTTAGGGTGAGATCATTTCAATCAATTTTGAATCAGTTGCATTTTTCAAAGTTTAGTTAAATATTTTTTTCAAAAGAGAGGCCCAATGATAGGAGATGAATCTGTTACTCATTCATTAGGGATCTAATCTAAGAAATAAGGACTTTGTTTAAAAACCCAGTTCTGAGAACCAGCTACCCCAAGTATCATATCATGCCTGTCTGTGCAACTGATTACTGCAACACCATTCCCCAAAAGCCAGGGAAGTCCTGAGTAGACAGGTGAACCCTACTGACAGAGGACTACAATTCACATGATTGGGGGATGAGCACAAGCTTGGAACATAGCAATGCATTTGTGGGCCAAATGCAGCCTTGTTGCTCAGATGTTGAGCAGTCCTGTGCTTAAGCACTCCTTCAGTGCCAGAGTCTTGTTTCCTGACATTGTCATTATAGATCATCTGTCAAAGAGTGATGTTGGGGATTAGGGGTCCTTCCTTTTGTTCCGTCTCACCTATGGAATTTTTACCCATAAGTGTCGAGAAAAACTGACTGCTGGAACTTAGTGAGTGCTTGAGAAACACAAAGAGTTTGGCTGGGCCCAGGGTGGGAGGGACACAGGAAAAAGGGAGCGGGGGGGCAGCTGGGTGTGGGCTGGCTTCTTCAGCTTCAGAGCAGAACACTCTCTGGGATTTGTTGCAGCTTGGAGAAGGGAAATCGCCATCACCCAGACGGAGCTGCTGCTTCTTCTCCTTCTTCCCCCTTTGTTGGTGGCCTCTCACCCCCTGTCCTGCTGGGACGTGTGACAGTGCCAGCCACCGCCGCGGAGCTGCTGATACACCTCATCCACCGGCCCAGGATCTCAGCTCGTCCCTGCTGGTTCCAGCTGAGTGTTCCTCACAGCCCTGCAGGAGCACCGGGACTGACTGCCCGAGGGGGTTTGTGAAGCAAAGCCTCTCCTCCATCCCTTCCTGTCTCAGCCGAGAAAGCTGTCACGGGGTCCCTGGTTCTGTTCTGTTGTTAACGCTGTAGTTATTGTTGTTTGTTTGCCTTGTTATACTAGTAAAGAACTGTTATTCCTATCCCCAGATCTCTGTCTGAGAGCCCCTTGATTTCAAAATTATAATAATTCGGAGGGAGGGGCTCTATATTTTCGTTCCAAGGGGGGCTCCTGCCCTCCCTACAAGACACCTGTCTTCTAAACCAAGACAAGTGAATAGCTTCGAAAGGCTAACTTCAGTTTCTAGGTGTCCTTACAAAACCATCTACACAGAATCAACTCAAGCCCAAAGCCAGAAGTCTTCAAACTAAATGATACTGCAGATAAATGAGCTGCAATGCTCAATAAGCAAAACTTTGCCAGTAGCGAGCAAAACAGCAAATAAATGGGTTTTATTTATCCTTTTTAATGGGAGGTGAGAGAAAAGGAAAAATAGCAACAGATACACTAGATATACCTGAATAGTACATAATTCACAGGTCAACTACATCACTCCCAGTATGAGATTGGAAATAGATCCATCATAATACTTCATCATGAGAGGAATGGCAGATTTGTCTTTCCAAACAAGCTGTGGGTCTGCTGGTAAATAAAACTAGCAATGAGAGATAAAAGAAACAATGAGAAAGATTTCACTGATTGATGAATGGAAAAAAAGGTATCTGCCTTTACAAACAAACTGTTTGTTTGCTGATAAATGAAATTGCATATTGAAAGATGAAAGATACAATGGGGAAACACCATAAATTCCTAAGAATTGAGAATTAAGAAGAAGGGTTATACATTAGAGGGGTATGTATCAGGTACAGGTATCAGGTGTTCCAGGAAGTCTGTACTTCTCAAGTACCTCAGCCAATGGGGAAAGAGAGAAGGGCCCCGTGGCCAGGAAATCAGGATAAAAAGGAGGCTGCATCCTCCAAAATTTTGAGAGACCCCAGAGGAATGCCCTATGGCATCTCCCTTTATTCAAATAAAGTAAAAGGACTCCTCTGTCTCCTTTTTGGACATAAACCTCTGGTGTTTGTGGATTAATTTTCCTGACAATCAAAAGCTATCAGGAATGACTGAGATAAACAGCTACTGCTCTCAGATTGATGTTTAGGCTCAAGAGGGATGAACTGGTGAGTACATCTATGAGCAAGCTGTGAAAAGAATGTTCATTGTCTAGAGTTGGCAAGCAGCTTACAGAAATAAAGTCGGTTTGTGATACAGAGCACATCAGTGTTCCCAGCCTACAATACAGTACTATTATAGATCGTCAGAATGGCCCTGGGTGTCAGGACTGTGTTTCCTAACTTCTCTTCCCAACTTAAAAACTGGTTATATGATACCATGCCAGAATTTTCACTTACACAAGTGTGAATTTTACACACATTCACCTAAAAAACACTGTTTATGCATCAAGTAAGAGTTAAGATCAGGCTAAGAAGCTAAGGAATAAAGAAGTACTTAACCAGATCACCGTCCATTTACCAGTTCATAGCCATTAAAAAGCTTTATACCTTATCCGTATCTGAATTTTTCAATTGAAAAAAACCAAAATCTTAATATTTCCATGCTTCCAGTGAAGTCACAAGGTCTAATCCATGAAACTGCAAAGTGCAATGAGGTGCTCAGCTAGAAGATAGCTAGAACAGTTAGATTTATTTGAAAGTACAGAAGATTATCTGAACAATTAATAGGAGGGAAATATTGTCTGTTTCCCTCTATTAGGATGACTGGAATTTTTAAATGGCATATTCTATGGCATCCTAATACCAGAATATCATGAAAAACATGATATTCTGAATGTAAGACATGGCTAGGCAAGAAGGAAAGGGGAATAGTAATCTGGAGGATAAATTTCAGAAAGAAATAACTAAGAATACACTGAGTATTATATATAATACATATATACAATATACTGGATAATATTATGTATATCAATGCATGAATAACAACTGTAAGATTAAAAGTTCAGTTGCATCTTATCACTTTGAAAGTCATTCAAATTAAAAGACTCCAGAATTCTGCTAAGAGAATTAATCACATCTCAAATACAGCATGTGAGAGCATACAATGCATTCTCAGTCTGGGACACCTGCCTCTGGAAAGAATTTTCAGTGCAAGTTTGATGAATCACCTTTTAGGTGATTCAGAGCTTTCTTGAGTCATTGCAAAACTTTCATTAACAGTTTCAGACCCAAATAAACATTTGCAATACTAACTGAAACTCACAGCTCTCCCTCAGAAAAACGAAGGTTTAGCAGACACAGCCCAGTCCAATGCAAAGCTTTGAAGAAAGTGAAATGTGAGAAAAGCCAGAGACTCAAAATTGAAATATTATTCATTGCTTCTATAAAGAATCCCCCAGAATTATTGATGGCACATTCATCTTCTCTGGGCACATGCAGACATTTTATTGGTACTAGGACAAGTACTTTGGCAAAATGATAGTAGCAATGCTGGCACCTATCAAGACACACAGTAGTCTCAGATTGTTGTGGCAGCAGTTTCTGTTTTCTCTTTTGGTTGTGGACTAGGGTCACTCGACCTCCTCTGGTACCATAGGGTATTGCTTTTATCATCACCAGTGACTGTTCGAAAGGAAGGACACCAGAAACACAAAAGCATGTCAGGACTGAGATGGGAAAAGCTGTGGGCATATCTTAGTGACAGGAAAAAAAAGACAAACTTCCACTGCACAATGACTGAACTGCTTGCCAAATACAGTCTTAAGCACTGTCATTAACAGAATCCAGTTTTAATAAATGTCATTTGTGTAGAGTTTTTGTAGGCCCTAATTTGACACACCTATTACTGAAATCACACAAGTCCTGCTTTGAGGAATTTTTGACTGAATGTGCTGATACAGACTGCATCCAAAGCTACTTCCAGAGGACTTTTGGAAAAATATTGCTTGCAGCAACAACCTGGAGAAAAGATGGATCTGGTATGTTTTAGATATTATATAGCTTAAAAATACATTGGATAATTTGATTTGCTGCTACAGTTGAATCTACTCACTTATGCTATCAGCATGAAAGCACTCTGCCCAGTTTTTTTGTATTAATGTGGCCTCTGAATTTTGGCTTGGTAATGTATGAAGCTTATTAGCTAGAACCTCTTTTTAAGGCTATCCATTTTATTTAATTATATTCAGATTTTAAATTTATGGCTTTGATTTTCTGTCTTGATTCAATGCCCAGTGAAGTCAGTGGAAAGTTCTTATTGACCTAAAAGGAAGTTGTTTGAGGCACTTTTGTGTGCCTGGTTTGATTTGACATTGAAGTTCTTCTTTAAATTTGTTTGGAACTGTTACAAAGCACTGAACTGTTTTCTGAATGCAGAGAAGTGACTAAAGAACACTGCTTGTGAAGGCCTGCCCCAGCTCTCACTGAAATCAGCAGGAGCTGTTTCATTTACTGCAGGGAGGCTGAGCTAGAGCTGAAGATCAGAATGATATTTATTCCATGATTTATTCCAGAAAGTGAAAACCTAATACAAAAACCAGATGGTTTTTTCCCTTTCTGGATCTTTATTGAGTTAGAGAGAAGGTAGGATCCCAGTGCTGGCCACAACTGAATGAATTTCATTAAATGAAATCTGTGGATTTAAATTTCCAGAGTCTGTGAAACTCTTCGCTTTCATCTTTTAAAAATAAAATAAAAAAAAAAAAAAAAAAGAACAAAAGGAAAAAACTAACCTAGCTGCTTTTAAAACTACAGAGAAAGGTGGAAAACCATAAATCCTACAAGCTCAGAAATAAGAAGGCCAAGTCCTTCCTTACAGAATGATCTGTGGTAAAATGTTATTTTTAAATAAGCTTCATAGTTTGGAGGACTGATTCACTTTGAAAGGTTTAGTGTCATTAATGCCACTGTCTCACTATGCTGGATAATTATTCTCTGGGCCATGACATTTCTCTCAACAGAATCAGCATTCCAATAATGCCAGAGGATGTCCAAAAAGTCAATTTTCAAAAGGGAAAAGTCATGCAAGCATGTAATCAAAATTAGTTTTATCATGAACTCATATACCAATGTATTAAATATGGTGTTAAAGCTACAACACTATAGTCTGCCTTGTTCCTTGAATAAAGTCAAAGTGGTAGAGAGGTTAGAAGACCTGCAAAACTATGTAAGAATGCACCAGATCACACTTTCTTCTGGAGGGAAGCCTGTGTTGTATACAGAATACCATATATCTCTGGCAAACGGATGCTGTTTGGAATTCCAAGACTATTACTGATACACGAGTGGTTACTGACAACCCTAATTCTGTATGTGATCTGCTGCTCATCTGCTGTACCCAGATTTCTTCAACACAGAAACTACTGGAAGAGCAACTGTATCACATAGTGCTCATGCAATGTCTTTTATCAGCTCTGCACACCTTGTTATCTTATGCTATTCTGCTGTTCATAAGGAAAATGCTTGTTGTTTTCTCAGCTGTGAACATCTTCAGGACCTTCTCTCTGCATTGCAGTATGTGAAATATGCCCTACAGACCTGAGCTGGAAGATTTTTACATGCACCTACTAAGGCTAGGAAAATCAGACATTCCTAATACAAAGGATGCAGCCAGTGGCTGGCTGCTTTCCTCTTCTCTTTAAACACCGTATTACCACTTCTTGAGAAATCATTTTTACTTAATGAGATATCTTCTTGCTGAAATGGTCTATTAAACCTCATGGGTCTGACACATCAGATGTATAAAAAATCTTTTTAATGGAAAAAATGTTTATTTTTTAAAAGGCCCTGATTCCAAAAGTCATAGGGGTTTTATAATTTTATGAATCCTCAAGCCTTCATTTTCTTTTCTACATTTTTAATAACATGGATAATAAATAATCTGAACTTTAATCCCACAGTTTACATTTGTTAGGTTTAAAATCTCAGTTTTTCTTTGGAAATTCATTGTACACATTACTTCTATCACTGCCACTGCTGGGTATTTTTAATTCTAGATATTCACATAGCAGTCAGTTAGAAAATTCTTCTATTATTTCTTTTGTTGAAAGTATGTCAAGGATAAGCCCTTTAATAGGGACCTTTATGAGTCAGTATTTAAAGACCAATTTATAAAGCTATCCCCTTTAGAAGTTATCTTCTAAAGAGAAAAATCAGAAAATAGTTACAAACATACTGTCATGAATGAAATGAAAATAAGAACAAACAACAATATACCAAATTTTGTTTATCATCTGAGAATCTGTTCCAGAGCCCCCTTTTAAGACACTTCCCTTTCAATTACATATAACAATTTGATACCATAACCAAAGGGCAGATCTTGAAAGTGTTCACACATAGGTATTATCTCTGTTCACATGGAATTTGCCTGGCCTAACATGAATACAGTGGTGGTGGTCCCCAGGTGTTCACCAAAACATGTCATACAGCAGGTCAGAGGGAACTCACAGACAGGGATCTTAAGACCAAAGAAACATCTAGTAGCAGTTTAAAAGAAATGAACATTTAGAGTGTGATGAGAAGAGAAATTTGCAGAGCTCATCCTTTGTACTTAGTCTGACTGTGCTTTCCCTTTCAAAAGAAAGCTAAAGGCTAAAGCCTTCTGGGATTCACCTCTAGTTTTGCCCTGGCAAGCTGCTCAGTTCTTTGGCCAGTTTAAGGCTATAATAATACTGCAACTTCATTAATAATTAATTGGTAAAAGCATTTTTAGGGAGTACTGCAGCAATGACTTAAGGACTTGAATGAAGAAAATGGAAGTGCAGGAAAGAAGTGTGCACAAAAGAAGGTATTTTATGTAAAGTGTGAGAAAATGCTTTACTCAAAAAAATCTCCTTCAATAAACTGCATCTTCTTCTCACTTTCTCTAATTCTGGAAAATTTCCTTCTTTTTAATCACTGCTTTCTGGCTGAACCCTTTTATTTGTGAAAGGAAAAAATTATTTATCCAGTGTTTTTTCTGTGACTCACATTTCATTTGGGGATCACAGCTTCTATGTGTCAACTTGATTTTGTAATTCATTGTAATTCAAATGTTTGCGAAGAGGTTCCTCTACTGCTGCAGTGCATGGGAGACCTATTTTCTCATCCCCTCAGCACAATCACTACTTGTAAACTTGGGGTTCTAGTTTGATTTTTCAGTTTGATTTTTTTTCAGTATAATAAATCCATGTAATTTTTCTGTATTTTGAAAATATTCTAAGTTTAATATTCTAAGTCTAATCTTCACATTTAGAAGGGCCTCTCACTGTGCCTTGATTTGCAATCAGTAAAACAGTTAAATAAAGTTAAACCCTTGCAATTTATCACATTGTGACTGGGACAGAAATTGGCGAGAACTCAAATTTTGTGAACCCTCAGCTATATTCAGCTCCAGGTGAAAAGTTGAAGACTGTAAATGTACCTGAATCACAGATTTGCACCCAAAGGAGAATTCTCACTTTCTTGAAGGGAGGGAAAAAGGAAAGAGCAGGTCTGGATACAAACCCTCACCTCCTCTTAGCACAATTGTGTCCTCAGTGTAACTCCACACGTTAACTGCAGGTTTCTTCATTAGAGCTATTTTCAAGGGTTGGGATGGACACCTGTATTTCCCATTTGGCAAATTTGTCTTTGGCTGTTTGGGCTGTATGGGTCATTTGTTGCATTACAGCTGTAAACCCCTTTAGAGCAGAGTTTTCTGCTCTGAAGTCAGATATTTTCTTTCCTGTAAAAGCTCATCTGTGCTTACCTGAACATTTAGTGATGCTGTCTTGATAAAGATCTTGATGAGATGATGATGATTAAGGATAGTTACAGGCTGTCCCTATACAAGTACCACTTACTACCCTTCGTTACTTACTGTCCAGCTTCTTATGGAAAAATCTGTTTTTCTGAGTCTTGGATGCTGTGTTGAATAAAAGGATAGTAGTAAATGTTATAGTAAAGATAATAAAGGAAGAAAAAATTGCTGTGAGTTCTTACTGCCCAGGGAGGTAAACCAGAAATGAAAACACTCATCCTTAAAGGGATATGTTAAAACTGTAGCTTCTTAAGAAGATAGTTTGGGGAGCATGAAATGTGAAATTTGTTGTATCTGTGGCATAAAGCAGCCCAGGGCTGGTCAGTGTAGATGTCCACCAAGAAAGAGTTACATTTATTTCTGTAGCTAAATAGCTGAAAGCTGATGGCCTAGGAAGGAGTAAAGCTGCTGCTCTCCTTCAAGCATTCATAACCCCCACTGAAACTAAAGACAAGAGGGCAAATATTGCTCATGCAAACACTATGAAAACTACATCAAGAAGTATCTCTACCCAAAGCCAGAAAAGCTCAATCCAAATTTTACATTCACTGGCTAGATCTTCAGGTCCTTCCACAATTGAAACTTCTGCTACATTTATTTACTAGAATGCCATTTAAACTATTTTTTTTTTTCTAAGCAGTAGAACTTCTTTATTTTCACCTTCAGCCATATACTTTTTCTATGCTCACACTCCTTAGCTACAGCATGGCTCCATATGAATCTTTAGTAGCTTGAATAACTTGGAGTATGCAAAAATATACCTATCTGCCTTAGCAAAAATCCTACTTCTAATCCAGACTCACTTAAACCGTGCCTCAAAATAGACTGATCAGTAATTTGGATCACTGTTTTAATTTATGATTTAATACAGCAAATGGAAATTCCTGACTTTGATTAATGGTTTTCCATTTCTGTGGTTTTTTTACCTCACATAAGGAGTTGGATTCTCATTGATTAGTAATGCAGTGTACATTTGCAGCAGAACACAACCTTTATATTACATTGGGGCTTCTTTTTGCTAATCAGTAAGACATGGTCTCTTCATACACAATCACTTAACATGGTACATTAAGTCTAATGTCTATATTTTATGCTAGAAAAAAGTAACTACTATTAAGAGTCAATTTATTTTGGATTCCTGATTAGTGTTAAGCTATGCTTACACACAAATTGGAATTCAAATATATTAAAAACATTCAGAATATTAAAGTAGAGCTTTACTAGTTGAATAAAATCAGCTTGAATATCCAGCTATAGGAATAAAAAGGCTTTTCAAAATAAAATTTTTATGTAAAATGTCACCTTGTCTTTGTGAGCTGGATGATTGTTCCTGGGAATTCCATCCTTCAAAATGTTATGAAGGTAATGTTATTCTGAAACTGGAGGGAATTAAGTTTCTCAGCTCCTTAGCATCTCAGCTGTAAAATACCTCTATATGTGCCCTGTTTACAGCTTCTAGGCCCTGTTTCAGATGCAGTAGTGAATCTCCTATCAGTATTGCCAGAAGACATGCAAGCTTCAAGACCACAGTTTTGGAGCTCAGTGTTTGCAGTTTTTGATTTGTACCTATACTGCTGTGATCAGAGGACATCCCACAGACTTAGTTGGCACAGAAATCCTCTTTGCTCATTACTTTGTTTAAACTTCACCTTTCATCCTAGGAGCACTCCTAGTAGTTATTCAGCACTTAGACCCTTTATTTTTGCAGGTGCCTCCTTTGAGTCATGACAAAAATGGCAGATAAAAAGTTCTGCATTGCTTCCCAACCTGACAAAGAAAGATGACCTTCAGGGGGCAGCTGCAAGGTATGCAGGTGAAACTCCATCTCCACCTCAAGTTCTGAGAATACTTTCCCCTTTTCATAGAAGGCAAGGGTCTTTCACAGACAACAGGAACAGTGCCAATGATAGACTGTGATTTGTTTAGACCAGTAACAAAGATTATCTCAGAATTATTTTTTGTAGGAAATTACAGTTTATATAATATGATTATATTATCATTTATATGGTTAATTGCAGCTTTTTATTGGCAGGGCTGTTTCATGCCACAGAAATGCTATCTTTTGTGACATCATTTCTCAATCAGACTTCTTGAAAGCTTGCACACAAAACACTTGCTGTCATCTACAAGCAGAAAGATTGGCAGGAGGGTGTTCTGTGTGAGAGTCACTTAATTGAGGAGCTGGCATCTCACCCTGAACTGAAATAGCTTCAAGGGCATGCTGCAAATATTTTCCTATTGCCCAGACCTCTCAGTGGGCAGGGACTTGGCAGGAAGCTGAGGCCTGGATGAAGGGTAACTTCTGTGGTCTGCTTAGTTAAGATCTAACCACCATAGGTACATATTTTACTGGCCCTGCTCGGCATCTGCTAGGTTTGCCAGATTACTTTTGCAAGGAAACCAAGGATACCTGTTACTTCCAGACCGGTGCCTCTTTCTGGGTAGGAAAAAAGATTTCTCACAATAGAGGAGCTCTCCTTTCTGTTGAAAGGGCTGATGCTATCAAATAATGAGCATACTCCCTACACTTGAAAAAATGGTCCATATACCCAAAAGCCAAAAATAGCACTTGCCAGTGACCCTGTAACTGCAACAAATGGACTGTTCTATTGGAGACCGTGATAGCAAAGCTGATGATGCATTGGAAATAGATCATACTGGTAAAATAAGATCTCTTTGTCATGGCTGACAGATACCTTACAGAAAAAAAGAAAGGTTTTCATCCGTTAACCTTAGAAGATTGTAAAATTTATTAATGTTTAAAACATGTATTAAAATAAGTGGGTGCTGGTTTAACTCTGACCTCATAGACTTGGGCAGAGAAAAGGAGCAAATGGGTTCAGCCACAGCTGAGCTGCAGAAAGTGAGGCATGTATTTCACTGGCTTATACAAATGGTACTGGGAGTCCCTAATGCCTTCTTTGAATGCACTCCTTAACTGCCACAGCAGTCGCATAATCTAAACTATAACAGCAGCTGAGTATTTTTTAAATAAAAATATCTTGAGAGATAATTCTACAAAAATATAGCAATGGTAACTATTACATAGGATATTATGAATAGGCCTGAATGCCTTTTTTGTCAGATTAGATATGGTGGTGTACAATCATTTGTATTCCCAGCCCAGTATTCCTCATCAGCACTACACTGTCTTTTCAAAGCATTAAACAAATGCATTTAGTACAACAGCTCACTTCATTACTTGGTGCTCAAATGTGACAGCATGTGCCTGGAGCACAGAAGGACCATTTCCATGCTACTTCACCAGCACAAGCTGCCAAAGTTGAGTTTGGACCCACATCCCCATGACCTTGGTGCAGCTAGCTCGACAGAGGAGACAGAGGTGCTCTAGTGCTTCATTTTAAGCTAATTCACATGCAATGGGATATTCAGCTTAGAGATGGGCACTGCTGCTTATCTGCACAAACGTGCATTTCAGAGCTGTTCTCAAAAGAATGATCCTGCTGTGAACCTTTGTCCACATAATATTCTAGAATATTAAACTCAGATTGAAGATTTAACAAATCACTTTATGGATGCATATGTGTTGTATTGCCCCGTGTTGACAAACAGTGGAACAGTCACCAACATCATTAAGGGAAAATGGCCTGAAATTGTGCCAAGGGAGGTTCAGGCTGGGTGTTAGGAAAATGTTTTCACTGAAAACATTTTCAAGCATTGGAACAGCCTGCTCAAGGAAGTTGTGGAGTCATACTCCCTGGAAGTGTTCAAAAACCAAGACCTAGTGTTCTGTTATATGATTTAATGGGGATGGTGGTATTTGGTCAAAGCTTGGACTTGAAGACCTTGAGGATTTTTCCACCCTTAATTGTTCTGATTATTTTGCAGTCTTACAAGAAGATTTAAAATCCAAGGAAGAAATTTCTCATGCTGATTAAGAATTAAATGGAAACAGACTCCAACAGTTTGACAGCACCAACAGTAAAAACAATTGCCAGACACTAGAGCTACCGTATGTGCTGTTTGTGTTATGTTTGAAGAAACTCTGTCAGAGAAACAGCTACTTCACAGTTTAGTTCTCACATTCTGTTAGCACAGTCTCCTAAAATTCTTGCTAGAGATTGAAAGTATTTAATTCATAGCTACCCAACAAAAAATAGATGAGATGTTCTCTCACTGTTCACAGCATAATGCCACTGTAACATTCAGAATCTAAAATCACCCACTCATTCCCACACAAGAAATCAAAAACAAACCAACTCATCCCACATACTAACAAAGCCTACAGAAGAAAACTTAACTACATATTCCCAATGACACACAGGCACTAATGAGATGTCAAAGAGAGCTGGATTATGGGGAATAAAACAGAGAGCACAATGGAACTGATAAAGTAGCCTAATGGTTTAGGCCTAATCAAACAGAAACATGGCAGAGACAGACATGGATAACTACTCCCTGGGGTAGAAGTAACCAAGAGTGATGTTGTGAAACTTTGAAATGAATACCTGGTAACTGATGTCATGAAGAATGTGTGACCAATGGGAAATTGTCACCAAAAATAGAAGCCTATATAAGCGCTGTATGAGTAAAACCCTGTATAAACGCCTTGTATACTCAGTAAAATTGGCTTCTGATCTCAACTTGCATGTCCCCATCTGTCAATCACCAATACTGCATGACCAAACATCCTTGACTACTCAGACCACTAAGTCCTCTCTTGAGGATTCAGCCCCACTTCAAAGTGTTCTATGGATTGTTTTCTAACAAGGATGCCTTGATTAAAAAAGGTCTCCCCAGACAGCCTATGAACAGCCAGAAAATACAAGATTGATGTAATCTGCTTCTCCACTGTCCTCTATCCTATCTGGCTGGCAGAATTAGGCGCAAGCTAAAATTCCCAGCAGACATGGTTAGACAAACATGCCACAATGCTTCAGAAACAGCTGCCCGTTAAGCTGCCCTTTGGAATTCATGGCCCACCAGAAAAACAGCAAAGCAATTATGTGTCCGTAGCTGAAAGTCACTAGCTGGAATTTGGTTAGGTGGACTAAAATGAAATACGGATATGTGGTTGTGGAGAGCCATTATTCTCCAGAACTGCCCCTTTGCTCCACAGAAATGCTTCTATATCCTGAAATTAGGACCCTCTAATACATAGAAATGTTATGGGGCCTCCTACAGAATCCAAAGAAAAGGACAAACCTGTCTTTGTTTAGCCCTCAAAAAACATTTTTAATCTTTTCCTTAACCTAAAGCAATTCTCTAAAACAACTTGGAGAAGGGTTGAATGACACACTATACCATGCAATGTATATTGGTACTGCACTTTCACCCTGTTCTGATGTATCAAAAATGTGCAGTCTTAAGTTTAACAGGCTCTCTTGTTCCTCTAGTGAAGGAAATTTATTTACCACTAGCTAGAAATTCCAGCTCAGAAGCAGTTTCCCACTTTTTGAAGAGAATACAGAACCAACAGGGTAATACAAAAAAATCAGCTTCTATTGTATCACTGTATATGCACCAATGGCAAACTGAATTTTTATTGAAATTTTACTGGAAAGAAACCTGTAGTAACAGTAAATCAGATGGCAATGGTATACCACTTGTTCTGATATGCCACATTTTATACCTCACATATACTGTGCAGTACCTTATTCTACAGCTTGATGTGAGCACCCAAAATTTCATTTTCTTAATGAAATAAATTTAATGGGAATTAGGTCCCTAACTACACTTAAGATATTTTCACCTTCAAACCAAATGAGGAGCAATACTTGGGAGAGATACTATACTGAATCAAGAAATATGACAAAATCTGACTGTTAATTTGAATTTGAATCAAAATTTTATCTTTATAGATTTTGGTGTCTTTTTCCTATCATGAAATTGATTTATTCAGCATTCCTAGTTTTACCAGCTTTATGAATACAGCATTTTTCAAATGCAAATATACTTTCAGATACAGTTGTTCTTCAAAGCACTGTAATCCTGTTGACCCATCTTCTTGACAAAATGCCCTACAACAAGGTGGATATGCCTTAATCTTTGGCAGAGCTGGGATAATATATCATAGCTCATACATGTTCAAGTACAAACAAGTTGAACTGATAGTTTTATGTATGAAATGTTCATAAATGTCAAAATTCCTATCTAACTTTAATCAATGCTGAAAGCTGGCCAATTATACAGAGGAAATGTTTACACAAAGAAAACAGCTGCATAGCCCAAAGCATTAAGTACTGGTATGAAACTTACACACACACATAAAATGTTATGGAAAACTGTTTGAATGGACCTTGAGGGGAAAAAATCCCATATGAAAACTTATGGATGCTGAAAGCAGGCAGGGAGCACAGAGCCTGTGTGAAACTAAGTCACACAAGGTTCTCACTCTAGCCTGAGAAAGCATAAGGAGGAATCCAAACAGTCCTTGGAGAAAGGCAACAACCTTTGCAGGTGTTGTTTGGATCCTTGTTGTTTACTTGCAAGAAACAGTCAAGGGGTGTAGTTCCTAATTGTTCAACAATAGTGATGGTTTAATGACCAATGAGAGTTTTACCTCTCGGACCTTCTTGTACTTGTCTATAAAAGAAGATTGCTCTCCTGTACAACCCACAAGAGACTCCGTGTCGTTACTTTTGCCATTCCCAATATAGTGCAACAAAAACTCTGCTTTATTTGTTTTTCAAACTAACTAATTCCTTCACTAAAACACTTCCTGTATCAAACTTCTGTCTTAGTGTGCCCTGGTCATACAGGTATCAAAAGACTGCACCAGAAAAGGCACACAGAGACAAGCCATCTCCCAGCAATCTACATATGCCACAGCTCTTTACAGTGAGTTCCATCCCCAACCTGACACCAACTTCCTCATCAGCCTTGGACAAATCAGCTGAGTGGTTCTTATTTATCCACCTTGTGTGGGACTGTAAGGGAAAATGAATGCTTACCAAGTGCTCAGTGACAGAAGTGTACGCTTGTGCTCCACGCACTTCTACTGTTTTTAGTCCTACCATTTTCTCCCTCAGTCCAAATGGCGACATTTTCATTACAAATATAAAGGCAGCAATAAAGCCAGAGCATTTGGCACTTTATGGTTGAGCAGTGTTTATAGAATTGCATTTCACAGCTAGCATGTGACAAGCACACTTGTCAAAACCTGGCTAACCTATATATTCACCTCTAAAGAATATTCATGACCTTGCCATACGTTGTCTCATACTAGAAAGGATTTGAAACTTTTAATTATTTGCTTAAGTAAACTTAAATTAAAAAAAAAAAAGTCCCTGGCCCCCAGGTGTTTCTGAGAAAAACCAAACCAAACCACAACACAATCTTCAGAAATATTTCATAGAATAAAAAAAACATGGAGATTGAAAGCTGGTTTATAACCTTAATATTTGTATGATCATTTGTTTTTAATTCAGCTAAGATAAATAATTTTAAAAGTTTTCTCTTTTATAATGAATGTGACAGTCTTTAGAAACTTTATTTTCCTTTTAATTCATGTGTCATAATATCTGGTCATCTATTTTTTCCTCAATGCAACTATCAGTAATGCACTTACTCAAAGTTCACCAGTAACAAACACTTGCATGTTACCCAGGAAATCCGGACCTCCCAAAAAGGTGGGGTGGGGAAGTTGTGAGTATTAGCAGCAAAAGCTTGAGAAATAAACTGCATTTGCTGTTCTCTACAAAGTTTTCCAAAGCTTCAAAGATTCACTCAGACAGTTCACTGTTTGTAATGTTTTAGAAATTGCCACAGAAATTAAATTTGAATAGTTTGACTTTTAGAACCTGAATTCTGCTGCCCTCACTAGGAGACACTTTTTTTTTTAGCTACCACCAGGAGTTTCTCTGCCCAGTGCCTCCACAACACCATTGCAGGATGCCACATGGACTACATACATGACACCCACTTCTTTGTCTCCATGGCAGCCCTACCAAATTATGTAAATCCATACTGATCTACTCACCTCTCCACTATTTCTAAGGTAGGCTGGGAAATGTGCCACTTTGGCAAGTCTCTGAATTTATATTTCACATATTCTGATGGTAAGGTAGCAATTAGTGTTACTAATCTCTCATTATCCAAATAAGGATCTATTTTAAAGGTAGAGTGACTCAGTCACAGCTTTAGGCTCACTTCAAATTCAGGCTGACATTGCTGCATAAATGAAATATGCCTGATCTTTCAAAGATTTATTTGGAACTCTAATAACAAACAAACCAAAGCAAAGCTGTCTGAAAATCAGTACAATAACTGTTCCCTTGTATCAGTTTTTTTTACTTCCCATCCTTTAGGAAACAAGGCTTTTGAAAGCCATAAAATGAAAGCTATTCATCACTGAAATGTAATGTCATCACTTTTTCAAAAGCCTCCCACAGAAAGAAAGACAATGTAAGATGTCAGAGTAAAGTCTTTGCTTAATCCAATTAGCATTTAAGTATTTTAATCAATAAAAGATGACAATTGGACTGAGCTAGCAGCCAGCTCCCTTAAGCCACGCCTTTTGTCACACATATTTCTTTGCACTGCTGTGTTTCTTAACAGTAGTAAACATATCAGATCAGTAAATATCCATGACAGAATCTGGGATCTGTATCAACTTAAAGTCTTTATCTTCTATGGCAGCAAAGGAGCAATCAAAAATCAACAGTAAGTAATGATTTCCTGGAGAACAGGCTGATTATGATATATTTAAGATGCATGTGATGGGACCCATTAGCCAGTAGAAAATGGCAAATGGGAGTTCTGTGTGTTTGCATGTGACCTGAAACAGTTAACAATACTGATACTGAATCATCAGCACCCTGGTGACACAGAAAACAAACTCTCCTCAACATTTATTTTCCCAATGGCACTGAGCAGATGAGCACACAACAAGTGCATTTGCTGGAAGTGCTGATGCCTAATGAGTCACTATCATTGCTAAGTTCAGTTTGCATCTTTTAGTGCAAAGAGAGAGACAGAAAGAAAGGAGTAGTTTTGAGAAGTTTTCTACTAGAAAGCCAGTCTGAAAATGGCTGCCTAATTAGGTAGTTGTTTGGTCATCGAGTCACCAGTATCTGAAAAATCTGCTTGCTGTTTATCACAAATGAAAGGTATCAAGGCAAAAAATCAAACATCAGTGTCTTCCTGAACCATCTAATAAAGTAGCCTCTTACTAGCAATATCCACATGGAGAATACTTCATCCATCTCTTTCTTCAGTTGCTTCGCAAGATTTCAGATTTTTCCAGGTTCCTTGAACACAGTTTTTTCTGTTGCCCTTAAGGGCAAGAAGTAAGCATTCCCTGTCAACAGGGCATTTGCATTTTCTGCATTAGCCAAACATGATCAACACACATTCTGCAAAGTGAACTATGGCCCTCCTGCAGAAGTTGAAAAAAAAAAATTCCTGATTAATTTCAGATGACAACTTCATCCATAGAAGCACACATCTAGGGGGAAGACCAGTTCAAAACCAACTGGTCTTCATATGAGGCACAACTATAACCCCCACAAAAAGAAACACCTGGGTCTGTTATTTGCAAGGGCTGCCATCAGGCTTTCTCATATTGTCCAACCAGTTCTGCTGATTGGGAGAGCAAAAATACTTTTGCTTAACAGTAAACCCCAGATGTGATGCAGCAATGTTGAATGAATTCTCTCATGATATTCAGGGAGAGTTTTCCTGTCACCACTGTTCCCTTTTGCACCTAGACATGTTTATTTTCTAAACCAGTCATCTAGTGAGAAACTCTTAAGCAAAGGAGATGTGTTCATGATCCCATGCTGAGCCAGTGCTCACTGAATAGACTGTTCTATTAAGGAACTGGTAGGTCAGTGCCTGAGGAGCAACATGCCAAAAAACACTTTTGGTTTTGTTGGATGTTCTCCAACATCCAAAGCAAATGACAGAAAAAGGCACATCTTTAGGCTGTATATACTTACACAAAATCAGGAAGCTCAGTTCCAATCCAGGAAAAGCAATGATTTGTCAAGGGAATTTCTAAAGACTCTGGTAGCTCCAGAATTTTATTCACAGCACAGAGGCCCTATCATAAACTAAATTTTGTCATTATAGATGTAAGGAGCTTGTGCTCTTGGCTATCATCTTTCTCTCACGCTGGGGAACCTTGTGTATCTAGGAAACTTACAGCTTTGTATTAGGAAATAAAGCAACGTGGTTCATTGCATTACTTTGAACAGCCGTGTTTCAACTTTCATATGGCATTAATGACCACTGATAATACAAATGCACCAGCCATTGTTGCCCTGAACTGAGAGGAGACTGGCAGAGGGTCATGGCCTAAGCGCCTCCAGGTGGAGCAGAACTGGAAGATTTGTACAATCTGAGACACTGAAGAGAGATGGGCTGATGACAGGAGTGATGCCAGAACAGATTTACCATTTGAAACCTGTACATCTCTTATTTTGTCAAAAAAAAAAAAAAAAAAAAGAAAAAAAAAAAAGAAGAACATTTTGGTACAAGTCTGGGCCATTTTCAAGAAAAACTGAATGCAAAGTGGTCAGTGACATTCTTGTATAGAAGATGAAGTCTTCTTGGTTATTATTCTTCTGATGAAGGAACAGAATGAACCAAAGAGGGAAATAAAACACCACCACATTTCTAAAACTAAACAATTAAAACAGTCTTAATGCTTTGTAACAGTATTGCCAAATGATGATTCTTGGATGGTCCTTTCCCCAGATTCTGAAGCAGGAAGAGCAGGATTAAAAAAATAAACAACATGGAAAAGAATGGGAGAACACCCTGACACAACACAACCCTGACATTATGCAGCTAATCTGTTCTCTTAATACTCTGCACCAAAATGTTGCTTACACTTAGCTCGGTAATAGTTCTCGCCAATGAACACACAAAGGAACAGCAAGGACAGTATAAGAATTCAGCAGTACTGAGGAAAATTCTAATCCAACTAAATTTGGCAGCACAAATCTCTTACGTAACCTGTGATTTAGAGGACAGGCTGATCATCTAGGAATGTTTCTATGTTCTTCTCAGTGCATTAAACAAAATTGGCAATTTTTCATTACAAACTTTCTTTTGTTTTTCACTGCATAATGTCTCAGGAAAAACATCCCATACTTACAAAACATTTTTAGCATCAACAATATACTTTTATATGATAATTCAACTATACTGAAGGTGCATTTAAGTTTAATAGTTACCCTTAAGTGCTTCTCTGCCAACGCTGCCATGAACTGTGGTACATCTCTGAGGTTCAGGAGGTGGATGGCCTGTGATCTAAATTTAAAGCAGTGAGACTTCAAAATAACACTTGGAAAATGAGTTCTTCTGAAAATTGAGTGTTATATCAGCAAATTTTACAGAACTCTGGAACTGATACTCTCATGAAGCTGAGGAGTTTTGAGAGCTACAGATGAAAGATCCTGAGCATGTAAAAACCACTAGAAAAACAAAAGAGTTTGTATCCACCATTAAAAAAAACCACCAAATCAAAACCTGTCCTTTTACAACAAAAACAGACACAAAAGCAGCTGTCCAATAATAGGACACAAATGTACAAAAGCTCAAGTCACAAAATAATTATGAACCAATCATCACATTATTTAAATTCCTGCTGTTCCTCAATCTTCAATACCTCCTTCAAAAGGAGGTATTCAATCAGTGCCAATATTTACAGACTGCAATAAACATTCATGCCAATTCATTCAAGAATTATGATGTCATGCTTATGAAATAGAGATACTGGCCAGTTTTAGGAAAGTAAGTTTTATTCACAGAATAGCAAAAATCAATCAATCTTATAGCACATATCCAAAAGGGGTGAGGAGTTCAGGGATTATCGGAGAACCTGCCACCTGAAATTGTCACACACACTGCTGACAAGATTTGCTGCCAAACTTGAAGCAATTTTCTTCTTACCCATATAAAGAATGTGTCATAGAAATATACATTAATATGGGAATTCCTTTATGTGTTTGGAAACCAAGCTATCACCAGCTAGATAATCCATGTACATCTATGCAGTTGTTACAGGAGGAGAAGCTTTTACAATAAAAAGCAGCAGCATTCCTCTCTTCTTTTGGGAGGCCCAGCTCCTTCCTCTATCCTGACAGAGCTTCTCAGCAAATATAAAATGCCAAAAATAATTACCTCTTTAGGAACTGCAGGATGCCAACGTATATGAATAAGAAACTTTGGTGATAAATGGTCAACAATGGACAGCTGAGGATGTCAGGAAGCATCAGACAATGCCCTTTAGAGGGCTACTTGCAGTACAGCTACAGCGTGTCAGGAAGGCAACAGCAAAGAAGATAACTGTATGCCCAGTGTTCTTCATTTTGCCCCACAGAAAGAACAGCAATTTTTTCAGTTTCCATTAGTCATGCAGTTTCCTCTATAATAATATGTGAACAAAAGGAAACCCAAAACAGAGTATCTGTTCACAGGGAACATTGATTGTTTTTCTGTTACAGTTGAAAGACAATTGCAGAAGCATAAAATTGTCAAGAGGAGGTTGCAGGGAGAAGTAAACACTTAAATAGGTCTAGTAAAAACTTCACAATGAATTAAGAATGAATAATTCTTTGACCTAAATTAAGAATTGTTGTGTTGCACTAAGATGATTATTATATTTGCATTGAGTGGCTTCTCCCTGTTGCTCTCCCCTGGGTTTATGGTGTATTGGTTCCTTCCCCTCACCCCCCCCCTTCGGTTGTCTCCCATTGGTTGCCCTTCTGTTCTCCCCCTCCCCTTTCCCCCCAGTTTAAAAATCCCGACTGTAAGACCTCTTTTTTCCCTGGAGTTTGTTCCGAGAATAAACTCTGCACTGCGTCCCAGAGAAAAGAGCCTTCTTTATCTTTTACCTTATCCTTGTCAGATCTTCTTCCCATCCCAGTGGACTCAGGGCTAGCTTGGTGTACTCTGGGGCAGGGCATAGGAGGTTTACAACAAAGAATGAATTAAAAATTAACCATTAAGAAAGAATAGTTATTTTTTCTTAAAATACATGCAAAAGCAGTAATTATTATGCTCCATAACAGAAACTGCTTTAACATATAGAAACTAAGCAAAGGACGAAAGAACTGCAGATCCACAGTCAGGCTCTCATGTCTCTCATGCCCAGAGACTACTTGTATCAAACCAGAGCTGAAAAGCAGGCAGCCTGTTTTGACTTTCTTAAATTTGGCACACATATAAGCAATTACATCATAGAATTCAAAGCAAGTATTTAAAAGACAGAATAACTTAGAAAATAATGAGACTGAGATATTTAGAAACTGATGCTCATTATTTTATTGCTTTGGGCCACCTGATAGACACCATATGTAAAGTCTCCTTGGAGGCTAACAAGGGAATAGCTGATCTGCCCTAACATCTGTGCTGGTTTTGGATGGGGTGCAATTAGTTTTCTTCACTGTTAGTGGCTTATTAAGGCTTTGTTCTGGATTTGTGCTGAACACAAAGCTGATAATACAGAGATGTGTTTGTTATTGCAGAGCAGGGCTTACACAGAGCCAAGGTCTCTTCTGCCTCTACTGCCACAATGACAGGGAAGTTGGGGCTATCTGGGAATTTGAGAGGAGACACAGCCAGGACAGGTGACCCCAACTAACCAAAGGGATAGTACAGACTATATGATCCTCAGTGCATAAAGTGGGAGGAAGAAGTACGAAGGGGCGACATTCTGAGTGATGAGTTTGTCTTCCCAAGAAACCATAACGGGTGATGGGGCCCTGCTCTCCTGTTGATGGCTGAACACCTGCCTGCCCATGGGTGTTGTAGTTGATAGCCTGAAATGTATCTTTTCCCATCTTTTAGTTGTGATTCTCCCCCCACCCCCAGCTTCTCTTTCTCCTGTTTACCTGGTGTCAAGTTACCATGGTTACTGAAGTTTCTCTCCTCAGCCCCACGGCGAGAGGCCGGATAGAGTAAAGAGAGGACTCCGCTGGCATTTCCAGCTGCTTGAAGTTTCTTTAGCCCAGGAAAGCACGGGGTTGGGAGAAGAGAACCCTTCTTTCCTACACGGAAGTTTGTAACTTTTTCCTGTCCCAGAATGCCTCTAAACTATGGAAGCTGAGAGGGCATGCTTACCTTGCCTTCCCTTTCTTTCCCCCCTGTGTTGCCAGGAAACCAAGCCCCCCCTCTCTCCCCCTCTGCCCCTCTGTACAGAATACTCCTACATCTTTGTGGGCATTTGAAGAAGTTGGTGTCTGTTATTTCTTATCTTAGTGTGTGTAACCTTGATTTGTAGAAAGTCTGTAAGATGTACTAGCTGAGAAAAATAATTGGTTCCCTCTCTGATGTTCCCTCCCTCCAAGAAACCCTGTTAAAAGAGACCCCCCCAGACCCCAAATCCTTTGTCTCTCGTCCTTTGGATTCCCCTTCACAGAAATAAACTGTGGAATGCAAACCAGAGAGAGAGTCCCCCCCTGATTTCTTTACTCGCTCTATAGACTTGGATTCTTGAAGAAAATCAGTGAACCCCACAAACATATGCTGGCTTGAAACTCGAGTGAAGAGAAACCTCATCACTGAGCTAGCCGGGCCACACTCGAGAAGATCGAGTCAGATGGTGCCCAACGTGGGGCTGGCCTGTCCCTCAATAAAGGGGACAGAAGAACCACGGAAGGTGAGATTCTGACCACCGCTGGGATGACATCTACCCCAGAAGCGTCTCTTCGCTGTTCTAAGTGGAAGACGTGTTGGGGAGAAAAGCAAGAACCCCTGTGCACCGAGGGGCTGCTTTTGAGAGCGAGACAACGGCACAAGCATTCAGAAGACTGAATTCCCCAAAGGGGGGAAGTGGTGAAGAGGGAGTGGGTGAGAGAAGAGTCCCATCCCAGGTGAAACTTCTGGATGCAGAGCAGTTTGGAGCCGTTGGTGAAATAGCTGCGACGGACAGGTGAGATCACAGAGATGGGTGCAAGACTGTCTGTAGCACAAAGGGGGATTTTTAATCAAGTGATTGGCATTTTGCAAATTGGAGAGAAACCGTTTTCTAAGAAAAAAGTGAAAAAATTAGTGAATTGTGTAATAAATAGAGACCCTTTTGTTCGCCTAAACATGTAAGATACGATGCTTTGCAAAACTATGCTTTGTGTAATAGGGATGAGGTTGAAGGCTGCTGCTGACGTCTGTATAATTATGAGAACAGCCTTGCAAGCTCTCTTGAATTCCAGAAAGTTAAGCCACTCAGATAAGCCTTAAAAGGAGAACAGTGAGGAAAGGTCAAAAGAGGAAGACTCCTGATCTTCATCCTGCGACCACCAGAAGGCAGAAAGCGACCACCAGTGACCGGAGGCACATGCGCAGAGACACCCGAGAAAGGACACGTAACCCGGAAGTCGGACCACTTAAAAGGGAAGACACGGAAATCGGACGTGCGGCAGCCAAAGGAGCAGAGACTCCCCTGCCGCCCAGCGCTGATTTTTTTGCTTATTGCTTGCTTGCTGTAATTAATAAAATTTTTACCATATCACTCTCTTGAGTGCGTTCATAACAAATTGGGTTTTTTTAAATTTTCCTCAAGTGTCTCCTGCAGATGTAACTTCTGTTTCCTTTTGGAACAGAGTGGGGACAAAATTGACTGAATCTGTGAATGCTGGAGATAGTTCAGCAGAGAAAGTAATCCATTTGTTTATTTTGATTAGACTAACCCTTATTGAAAAAGAAGAAAAAAGGTTATCCAATCCTAACCCTGATAACCCTGTTTCTTTACCTCAACCCTGTTACCCTAAGCTGGGGGAGTCCTCTCAGCACCCCTGTTCCAGTAGCTCTGGCCAAGCTGTTGGAAACCTTTCCCTAAAACCCATCCCAGCTCCCTCTCCTACCCCTCTTTACCCTCAGTATCCCTCTCCTCTTGTTCCTGGTGGTCTTTCGGGTACACAAAATGGAGGAGACCACATGGTGAGCCTCCCCCCCAAGTGTTACACAAAGGGCCCAGGAACTTCAAAATGGTGGCGAGCACATGGTCAACCCCCAGGTTGCTTCTTCTTCCCACAATCCCTTTGTTTCCCCTCCCCCCCTCAACCCTTTCCTCCCTCAAGACCTCCCCCCTCCTGGTCCTCCAGACCCTCCCTCCTCTGCCTCCGCCCCACCCCTCAGGGGTGTCTCCCTCCCAAGGCACCCCGCCCCTGACCCCTCCTTCCCCCCCTGCAACCCCGCCTGCCCTCTCTCTGCTGCTGGCTCCCAGGTCACTCCCTCCAGCTCACACAGTGTGGAGAAGGGAGGGAGTGAAGGGACAAACCAGGAACAGAGGCCTGCCTTCTTTGCAGCACCTGTAACTTATGGGAGGGGAGGAACATTACCAGAATGGAATGCAATGTCATTTCGATTGAAAATGGAATTATGCAAAGCAGCAAAGGAATTTGGAAAGGAAAGCCAATTTTTTAAAAGTCTTTTAAAGGCAACCCTCTCCTCCAACCAATTGGTCCCCCATGATTTGAAGGATTTGTTTTCCTGCCTTCTGTCCCCAGGAGAATATTTGCTCTGGGAAGGGGCTTGGAAAAGATTGTTGAAAACCCTTTTGGGAGAATTACTGAGCAGTGATTTTGAAGCTTTAGATGAAATGGGTAAAATAATTACCATGAATCATTTATGTGGTGAAGGTGATTGGAGCGAACCTATTGACCAAGCCCAAAATTTGCCAAAAGGAGTTAGAGAGAAAATAAAGAAAGCTGCAGAGAAAGCATTTTTCAATATTCCTCTTTCTGAATCTGTTGTTCCCTATGCTCAAGTTAAACAATGTTCTGATGAAAGATTTGTAGATTTTGTGAATAGATTAAAGGTACAGATTGAAAGACAAGTGCAGAATACCACCCTGCACTCTGACTTGCTGTTGGAAATGGCTCGAGTGAATGCGAATGAAGCCTGCAAAGCACTGATTCGGGTGCTGCTGAAGGATCCACCACCGACCTTGACAACTTTGATCGAGATGTGTACGGATGTAATCAGCACTTCAGTGCCAAGGACTGAAGATTCCCAAAGAACCCCAGGAAGGATTGCAGCCACAACTGTACCTACTCGGCCATCGCCAGCAAAGCCAAAGGGACCGTTCACCTGTCATCGGTGTGGACAGCCAGGACATTTTGCAAAGTTTTGCCAAGTGCCATATCCTAACAAGCAAGGGCAAAGAAACTTGGAAAAGGGAGGGGGTCCTCAGAACCAAAACAACTAGATACGCAGTGCGAGTCTATTCCGCGCAGAGACACAAGTGGAATAGAAGTCGCAGGGAGAGGGAAAATTGAATGTGATAACACTCTTAAATGTGACATTTCTCACAGGTCTGACTTCTGCCACCGAAATAACACCAATGGTTGTGAGGTTTGGAAGCCAAAATTACCTCTCAAATTGTTTACTGTGAAAGATCAATTTTTTAGATCTCGCCACTGGACGGTTGTTTCCGTTGACCCGCTGAGGGAAAAACTGACCCCCGACTTGAATTGTAAGTTTCTTGTTATTGAAGACACAAAAAACACACCCCCAGAGATTGAAATTTCTCCTGTCACTCTTTCAGCTGATTTGGATGCACTCATCCTTTTGGCACGGTGCATCAACCCACCATTCTACCTGGCACAAGGGCAGGTAATTGCTCAAGCTATTCCCATTCCATCAGGGATCCCAGTAGATGATGTAGCACCTCAGATCTACTGGGCTCAAGCAGTGGGAGAAAACAAACTCATCATCTCATGCCATTTGAAAAAAGGTAGTGAAGGCATGGGAATGACAGGCATGATAGACACAGGACCAGATGTGACTGTCATCCCTGAAAGGAGATGGCCACCACAATGGGAACTGCAACCGATGGTTAGCCACATCCAAGGTATAGGGGGAGCCCAATTGGCCAAGATATCAAAGGAACCCATTCAGATTAGAGGACCTGATGGACAAATAGCATCTATTCGCCCCATTGTCACTGATTTCCAGGTTCCCCTGTGGGAAAGAGATGTCATGTCCCAATGGGGAGTCCGCATTGAAATTCCGAAAACACCTCAGGATTTTTGATTGCGGCCACTGAGAAGCGCCAGACCCAGAAACTAGAATGGACCACAGATTCCCCAATTTGGATACCCCAGTGGCCGCTGAGTAAAGAGAAATTAAAGGCGCTAAACGAGTTAGTAGATGAGCAATTAGCCCAAGGCAATATTGAACCTACTTTTAGCCCTTGGAACTCCCCTGTGTTTGTCATTAAAAAGCCAAGGAAAGACAAGTGGAGATTAGTTCATGATCTGAGAGAAATTAACAAAGTCATTGTAGACATGGGACCTCTCCAACCAGGGATGCCGTCTCCTGCCATGCTTCCTCAAGATTGGGAATTGGCTGTGATTGACATCAAAGATTGCTTTTTCAAAATTCCTCTAGACCCTATCGATGCCCCCAGGTTTGCTTTTTCTGTGCCTTCCCTCAACAGAGAAGCCCCAATGAGAAGGTTTCATTGGAAATCCCTCCCCCAAGGGATGAAAAATTCACCTGTGATTTGCAAATGGTATGTTGCTGCCTTGTTATCCCCTGTGCGAGCTGAGGTGGGGGAAGCCATCATCCTGCATTATATGGTTAATGTGCTAGTGTGTGCCCCCCAGGAAAAATTGCTACAGTCCACACTGGACCGGGTGACCGAAGTTTTAACAACTGCAGGACTCACCCTTCAGGAGGAAAAAGTACAAAAGATGCCTCCTTGGAAATACCTAGGTCTGGAAATCACTGCAAAAACAATTGTTCCTCAAAAATTAGCTTTTAACAGCAATCCCAAAACCTTAGCCGACTTGCACTCTCTGTGTGGAACATTGAATTGGGTTAGGCCTTGGCTAGGCATTGCCACTGATGACCTAGCCCCTCTTTTCAATTTATTGAAAGGGGGAGATGAGCTGAGTGCTCCAAGGACTCTGACTCCAGAAGCCAGGGATGCTTTAGAGAAGGTAAGCAGCATGATGGAGAAGAGACAGGCACATAGATGCCATCCAGAGCTGCCTTTCAAATTTATTGTAATGGGGAAATTGCCACACCTTCAGGGGTTGATTTTTCAGTGGGACAAAGACCAGAAAGACCATTTGATAATCATTGAGTGGGTCTTTCTCAGTCACCATCGGTCCAAAAATATTACAAGGCCACAAGAATTGATGGCCCAGCTGGTTGGAAAGGCCAGGCTGAGAATGAGAGAACTTGCTGGCTGTGATTTTTCATGTATACATTTGCCCCTAAGCCTCTCTGAGGAAGAAACCTCCTCAGTGAAGATGACCAGGGAAATGTTTGAGCACCTCTTGAGGAATCAAGAGACCCTGCAAATTGCTCTGGAGAATTTTACTGGGCAGATTTCAGTTCATGCCCCTGCACACAAATTGTTTAATTTAAAATTTAATTTGGTACCAAAAGATAAGAGGAGTCAGAAGCCCCTTGAAGCTTTGACTGTTTTTACTGATGCTTCTGGAGCATCCCGAAGGTCAGTAATGACCTGGAAGGATCCTCAGACGCAGCAGTAGGAATCAGATGTTGATTATGTAGAAGGATCCCCTCAAATTGCTGAGTTAGCAGCAGTGGTTAGAGCATTTGAGAGGTTTTCAGAACCATTCAATTTGGTCACTGATTCAGCTTATGTAGCAGGAGTAGTTTCCAGAGCAGAAAATGCAGTCCTCAAGGAGATCTCAAACAGAACTTTGTTTGAATTGCTCTCAAAATTAATTTATGCAGTTTCCCATCGAGAACATCCCTATTTTGTTATGCATACCCGGTCACACATGGAATTACCTGGTTTCATAGCAGAAGGGAATGACAGAGCTGATTCCCTGGCTGCTGCCCCTGTTGGACTGGCCAGACTCCCTGACCTGTTTCAACAGGCAAAATTAAGCCATGAAATGTTTCATCAGAATGTACCAGGTTTGATTCGACAGTTTAATCTGAAACGAGATCAAGCCAAAGCCATTGTGGCCATATGTCCCCACTGTCAGCGCACAGCTCTGCCATCCCTGGGTGCTGGAGTCAATCCAAGGGGACTTGGAAGCTGTGAAGTATGGCAAACTGATGTAACACACATCCCTGAATTTGGACAGGTAAAATATGTACAGGTATCCATTGATACCTTCTCGGGAGCAATTTTTGCCTCAGCCCATGCAGGAGAAAAAGGTCTGCATGCCACAAAGCACCTGTTGCAAGCTTTTTCTGTGCTAGGAATCCCTAAGGAAATTAAAACAGATAATGGACCAGCATATATTTCCAAAGTGTTTAAGGAATTTTTGCAGGAATGGGGAGTGAGACACAAGACAGGAATCCCCCACTTTCCAACAGGTCAAGCAATAGTAGAGAGAGCACACCAGTCACTCAAAAGAGTTTTGAAAAATCAATGGAAAAACAAAGTAAAGTTAACGCCACAAGAAAGATTATGCAAAGCCCTGTTCACTCTCAATTTTTTAAACTGTTCTATGGAAGATCAAAACCCCCCAGTGGTTAAGCATTTCTCCCCTCATGGCAAACACAAACTCAAGGAACATCCACCAGTGCTGATGAGAGACCCTGAGAGTGGAAAAATTGAAGGTCCTTACAAATTAGTGACATGGGGAAGAGGATACGCTTGTGTATCAACACCCCTGGGTTTGCGGTGGGTCCCACAGAGGTGGGTAAAACCGTACATTGAAAAACATCCCACAAGACCCCCCGATATTTCAGTAGCAGAAGTTCAAAGAACAAACAGGTACTTGGGTAGAGAAGGAAATCCAGATTCTCCATTCTACCCTGACTTTCCACTGTTAAATCTGTTTATTGATGAATTTAGCTGATGGTTTTTGTTCCTTGTTTACCTGTATTTTAAGAAGAAACCATCCTCAATATGACAGTTTTGTAGACATTTTCTCAGGATGGGGATTTTCGGGATGGCTGTCTTCTGTTTTCCGGACTGTTTTAGGGGTTTTGTAATTGTTGTTGTTGTTTTGATTATGTTTTCTGTTTTGTAACGTTAGTGTGTTACCACCACCACCAAGTTAATTTCTCCTGCACCTCAGATAAATGCTGTAGAATTCCCAAATCCCAATATACCCCAAAACCCCTTCCCCTTGGTTTGAAGAAGTAAAACCAAATTCCCTTCCTTCTTTTGGAAAAAATTAGGGGGAGATGTTGTAGTTGATAGCCTGAAATGTATCTTTTCCCATCTTTTAGTTGTGATTCTCCCCCCACCCCCAGCTTCTCTTTCTCCTGTTTACCTGGTGTCAAGTTACCATGGTTACTGAAGTTTCTCTCCTCAGCCCCACGGCGAGAGGCCGGATAGAGTAAAGAGAGGACTCCGCTGGCATTTCCAGCTGCTTGAAGTTTCTTTAGCCCAGGAAAGCACGAGGTTGGGAGAAGAGAACCCTTCTTTCCTACACGGAAGTTTGTAACTTTTTCCTGTCCCAGAATGCCTCTAAACTATGGAAGCTGAGAGGGCATGCTTACCTTGCCTTCCCTTTCTTTCCCCCCTGTGTTGCCAGGAAACCAAGCCCCCCCTCTCTCCCCCTCTGCCCCTCTGTACAGAATACTCCTACATCTTTGTGGGCATTTGAAGAAGTTAGTGTCTGTTATTTCTTATCTTGGTGTGTGTAACCTTGATTTGTAGAAAGTTTGTAAGATGTACTAACTGAGAAAAATAATTGGTTCCCTCTCTGATGTTCCCTCCCTCCGAGAAACCCTGTTAAAAGAGACCCCCCCAGACCCCAAATCCTTTGTCTCTCATCCTTTGGATTCCCCTTCACAGAAATAAACTGTGGAATGCAAACCAGAGAGAGAGTCCCCCCCTGATTTCTTTACTCGCTCTATAGACTTGGATTCTTGAAGAAAATCAGTGAACCCCACAAACATATGCTGGCTTGAAACTCGAGTGAAGAGAAACCTCATCACTGAGCTAGCCGGGCCACACTCGAGAAGATCGAGTCACATGGGAAGTAGTGAATTAATTCTTTGGTTTGTTTTTCCTATTAAACTGTCTTTATCCCACAAGTTGTCAAGCTTCTACCCTTACAATTCCGTCCCCAGTCCTGATGGTGGGGGAGTGAAGGAGCAGCTTCATGGGGCTTGGTTGCTGGCTGGGGCTAAACTACAACAATAACAAAGAAAGAACTGGCAGGGCAACACACCAGATTTTACTAGATTAAGAATTTGTGATTTAACCAACTATACCATAGGCAGAAACAAAATACAACAGGACAATTGCATTAAAATCTGAAGAACAAGGTCATAATAGTCTGAGATGAGAATAGTTATAAATAAATAAAGGCACACAAATAAATGAAGATACTTTAATAAGGTGATGCAAGTTCAGATTTTACACATCTACAAAACATTACCACAAGATAACCAGAAGACTTGTGATAGGGGAAAAGTATTCATCTCCAAGATCCGTGTTCTGAGGGTAACAGTTTCAACCTATCCCCTCAGATCCTCTCCTTCCCTTTGAACGGTTTCAGTTTCAATGGCTGAAAGCCATTACCTTCAAATACCAGTTAATATTAGTGCTAAAACAACAATAATGAAATATTATGTACATTTTAGGCAATCAGACTGTCTTTACTTCTTATTCCAAGCAAATGTACTATCTTCCAGAAAGTAATATTCACAAATTATTTTAGAGAAAAGTTACTGTACAAAGACACTGAAGCCAAAGTTCATAAAAAGACTAGTCAGTACAATTAGACAGATGTTTGCTTGTAGTTCTTCGTATCCAAGACCTTCTTGCCACACATTGAGCAGATGCCTATAAGCACACAAAGTGTGTAAATTATTTTAAAATCATTAAAATCTTTCCTCAAAAACACAAGATCTTTTTTAAAAAATTGTTCAAATGAGCCCTTATTGGCAATCTATCTGTTCTCAGACATGTTCTCAATAGATACTACAAATTTAGAAGTAATACTAATACAAATTAATGTGTGCAGTGTGTGTGCAATCCTTCCACTAAGGAAAATAAGCTCTATTTTGAGAGCATTATCATTCACAATACTGCAAGAAAGCCTCTGTAAATGGCTGGAATGCCTGAAGAAAGCCAGAAAAGGCTCACTTCTGACAAAAAGGTAAAACTGGTGTATTGTTAATTGTTATAAGTCCTGTAGCCAAACAAGCCTGAGACGGACAGAAAGTAGCAGGGCTAAGAAAATACAGTCACCAACAAACTGACTGCTAAATGGGGTATTACTGAGAAAGTTTAGAATACATTTTCATAGAATTAAGGTATTTATAGAGCAGGAGTGAAAAACAACGAACACCAGGAATACTTAAGAGCTGAATGATGAACACTGATGTCCCACAGGACTTTGTCCTAAACTCTAAGAGTGTTAAGTCAAAAGACCAGAGCACCAAAATGTATACAAGTTTGGCAGAGGTTGTCTCAATCGTTTTCTCTCCTTTCAAAGCAGAAAGGTGCTAAGTCTTTTATCTGGTAGGACCACAACTCAATTTACACAAACATTCACCAATAGACAAAAACATGCATCTACTCCTGCTTTCTTCAAATTGTGTGCTTTCATATATTGACATCATGACTGGACACGTATCTAAAAGTCCATTAGGGAAGAGAACAGCAAGGAACATGCCACATCATTTACTCTGGAGACCAAAATTCAGCCCAGTAAATACTGACTTCAGGTCTAAACTGAGGATTAATTAACTTGAGAGTGCTTCTCAATTTCAGAGATATGCAACAGCTGAAGCACTGAGCTGTATGACTGCATCTGCTTCAGGAAGTATGCCTTAATGATGTATTTGATGGTCAGAGAGAGCACCTAAAGCACTTACAAAGTTCTTAATGTTATGAACTTAATTTTATAACGCGTTCAACCTGGAAGGATACACAAACAAAGACCAAATCCTGAAGTGTTGTGGCGTGTGTTTAATAGTTTGTTAATTTATGGTTGTACAGTTAATGGCTTGTTCCTATGTTCCCCCATAGTTGGTTTGCACCCAAGTTGTATCCTCCCCTACGCTGCCTAACATTGCAACCCAACCCCTTATTCCTGAGCCTTCCCCGCCTATCACTGCAACCCTGCCCCTTCTTCCAGACCCTTCCCTGTCAATCCCCAGTTGGGCTAATCCCTGATTGTATCACCCCTCTGGAAATCCCCAAATCCTGAAGGCCCCATTGGCCCATGTGACCTGTCCTCTCCTCTCCCTTATCCTTATTGGTTCCTGTATTGTAAACCCCACCTTGTGCTCCTTGCCTATTTGTCCCTGATTGGTTAAAAATTTATACCCAGCCCCTGAAACCTCCCTGGATTTAATCCTGAGCACAGAGGTCTTTGCCCCTGACCCCTTCAGAGAACAGACCCATTACTGGAACCCATAAAGAGAGCCTCCTCCTCATCCTTTGCCTCTTCCATGTGCTGACAGCTTAACGTGCTGTAGAGCAGCAGCTCTAAGGTTCAGCTCCTGCTGCTTAATTCAGGAGCTGTTCCCCACACTTGGCGTGGTGCCTTGGTGGTGGTGAGCTAGCCTGGCACTCCAGCACTGCATCAGCTGGTGCCCAACATGGCATAGACTGCTCCAGAAAAGGTGTCTATGGAGACATGCAAATACTTTAATCTACCGAATTTGGGAACATGAGTAACATTGGTCTGCCACGCCTCACAGCTTTCCAGCCCTTGGGGATTCACCCCGGATCCCAATGATGGGAATGGAGATCGACCAGAGTTTTGGGACCACTGTTAAAGATCAATTTTTGAGGAACAATGGTCCTCCCAGTGATCTCCATTCCCTGTGTGGGATTTGGAACTCGGTCAGACCTTGGCTAGGCATTACCACTGAAGACCTAGCCCCGATCTTTGAAGGGGGGAGAGGGGCTTAGTTCCCCAAGGTCACTGACCCCAGAGGCAAGGAACGCCTCAGAAACTATGGGAAAACCACTATCCGAGAGACAAGCACATCAGTGTAAACCAGATCTACCATTCAAATTCATTGTGTTGGGGAAGTTGCTACACCTCCATGGGCTGTTGTTTCAATGGGACCAGGACCAGAGGGACCCTCTCTTAATCACAGAATGGGTCTTCCTCAGTCACCAGCGCTCCAAAAGTATTACAAAGCCACAGGAATTGGTTGCTCAGCTGGTCAGGAAAGCTAGGGCAAGGCTTCGGGAACTGGCCAGATGTGATTTCTCATGCTTTCACTTACCGATCAACCTCTCTGAAGATTAAACATTTCCAGAGAGGCTGACAAAAGAAATGTTTGAGCAGTTGTTAAGGGAGAATGAGACACTCCAGACTGCTCTACACAGTTACATGGGAGAGGTTTCAGTCCATGCCCCTGCTTACAAATTGTTTAATTCCAATTCTGATTAATTCCTAAAGAGAAAAGGAGCAGGAGACCACTCAATGCCCTGTTTTCACATACGCATCTGGAGGATCCCAAAAGTCAGTGATGACTTGGAAAGATCCTCAAACTCAGGAGTGGGAGACAGATGTTGAATATGTTGAGGGTTCTCCTCAAATAGCTGAGTTGACTGCTGTTGTTAGGGCCTTTGAGAGGTTTCCCGAATTATTTAATTTGGTCACGGATTCGGCGTACGTTGCAGGGGTGGTAGCTAGAGCAGAAAATGCTTTATTGAAGGAGGTCTCAAATCAGCATCTCCTTGAGTTGCTTTCAAACTTAATCTATGCTGTCTCCCACCAAGAGCAACTCTTTTTCATAATGTATGTGAGATCACATACTGATTTGCCTGGCCCGATAGCCAAAGGAAATTGAAGAGCGAATTCCCTTGCCGTACCCACTGAGATGGCAAGGCTTCCTGATCTCTTCCACCAGGCAAAGCTGAGCCACCAAAAATACCATCAGAATGTACCTGGGCTGATCCTCCAATTCCATCTGAGGTGGGATCAGGCCCGGGCAATTGTGGCCGTGTGTCCTAATTGTCAGAAAACAGCCATGCCATCATTGGGATCCAGGGTGCCCGAGGGCTGGAAAGCTGTGAGGTATGGCAGACTGATGTTACTCATGTTCCCGAATTCGGTAGATTAAAGTATGTGCATGTCTCCATAGACACCTTTTATGGGACGGTCTGCCTCTGCCCATGCAGGAGAAACATCAGAGCATGCAAAGCTGAAGCCCACCCAAACCAGACATAAATTTAAGAGTACAAGGTTCTACCATGTGGGGTTCAGGCAGCCATCTGGGGAGGACCTAGCAGGCAACATACCTACACCACTGACTTGGTGACACAGCACATATTACTGAACAATTAATTCCACAAACAAAGCTTACTACTGGTTAGCTGCAGCTCTACATCTAAAAATCAGTTCATTTCATGTGCTATAAGAATTCCTTGGCATTAAATCATGTAACTGACTTCATGATGGGTTTTTTTCCATCCAGGAATTTTAGATGTAGCTATTTATAAAAATGGGAAGAGAAGGGACCATAAAAGGGACTGCAACAAGCAATTGAGTTTTACAACACCTGGGTTTTTTTAAATTAAGGAAAATCAAACATATTAGATGACAGTTCTCTATGTCAAGATTAAGCTTAGAGTTATTTTTCCAAATGTACTGCTTCAGATACTGGAAACATTCTAAAAGCAGCAGAAATACAGAATGACAAAGATTTAAAAGAATCTCCTTCAGTCTCTAGTCCTGCCCCACTCAAAACAGCCAACTTGGATAAGGCTGACTCAGGACTGTTCAAGTCATGCTCTGAATACCTCCTGTAAAGATTCCACAACCTCTGATGGTACTGGTTACTAGAATATTTGATCACTCCCAGACTGAAAAATTGCTTTCCTTGTATGTAATTAGAATCTTCCACACTGTAACCTGTGTACTCCAACTTCTTATTCTACTACTATGTACCTAAGAGACTGACTCCATGTCCCCTCTGCCTGCCTATCAGTAGTTGAAGATAGCAATTAAATCTCATTTTAGCTCTCTCTTCAAAAATACAAATTCAAGTGTTGTACCTCCTCTCTTGTTCCAAACCAAACTGGGGCATTTTGGCACAAAGTGAAACTCACCTTTTTTATAGGCACATCCTTGACAATAGTGGGACCCTGGCTGATGGACAGAACTCTTACAAATCCGACATATTGCAAATTTGTTCTTTCCATAAGGGTCAAACCTGGGAAAAAGGAAAACTATTTTATTTATACACCTTGAAATGAAGTAATTTTTCTGCCTTATCCTAAAAAGTCTAAGCCAGAGGGTGCAGTAGGAAACTCCAGCAAAAACTGTAATTTAGAAAATGGACATATAAGAATTATTTCAAATAGGCTATGCAAAGTATGCAGAAAAGCTCCCACTCTCCCCATGAAGAGACATTACTTCCATCGCAGACAACAACTTTGCAAATGCAGAACTAAAAATATTTATTTTTATGAAGATACTACATGACTTTGAACTTAAACACCTTCCAGCAGCACCTTGCCCCCTTGCAAACAGAAATTCCTGCAGACATGAAGGAAATACTCAAGAGATTATCCTGGCAATATTAGCACAGAAAATAAGTATTCTTGGGTTCTCTCCTACAAAAGCATCCAATCCTAGCAATTCCAGTGGGAACTGCAGTAAAGTACTTGCCCACACTCTATGACTGAGCAGAAAGCACTCATGAAATATGCATGGACGTATTTTTACCAACTAATCAAATACCATAATCCCTGCAATTTTAATTTATTAGGTGTATTTTGGACAAGTTTGGAGTAGTTGCCGAGGTATACAGGAAACAGGCCTCAGTTAGTTTTCTAACTGATGTTCTTAGCCAAAATCAGTGTTAAGTACTAACCTTGCCTTCTTTGAGGTCAATGCCTTGTTTTCATTTAATTTGCGACCACCGCTTTCTACAAAAAAAAATAAATCAATAACTGAATAAATTTCTCCGTTCCAAGTATACTTTAAAAACCTTAATTTACAGCTTTTACAGATACACAAATAAAGTCACAAAGAGAGATAAAATATTCAGCACAGCAGTACGGGACAGGGTAGCAGAACACTTTATACTCTGTTTAAATACTCTATGTATTGTCCTCCCATGCAAGAAGCTGAAAACCGGAAAACAAAAACAGATAAATTCAATACTGAAGAATCCTGGACAAATAAATTCCCACTGCATTAAATCCACATGGGAGGGAAAGTACATGACTTAATATTTAAGCTGATTAGTAATATAAAGTTTTGATCTTAAGATGGTAACATAGCTCAGGTGCCCAACTGGCTTTACAATACCTCAAAACCAAGTTGCTAAACCTTGCCGAGGTTACCTGTAGTGTTTCTTGCACCATCTTTCCATGTATCAGGAGTGATCACCGTTCCAAGTTTCTTCTCGCCTACATAGGGAAACATTACAAAGGGAAAAAACTCAGAAGCACAGAGTCACTTAGGTTGGAAAAGCCCTCTGAGTTGATTGTGTCCAGCCTGTGACTGATCAACACCATATAACTAGCCCACGGCACTGAGAGCCATAACTAGTCTTTCCTTACACACTTGCAGGGATGGTGACTCCACTGCCATCCTGGGCAGCACATTCCAATGTCTAATCTCCATGACTTGGAAGAAATTCTTCCACGTCCAAACTAAATGTCCCCTGGCCCAGTGTAAGACTATGTCCTCTTGTCCTGTTGCTTGCTGTCTGGGAGAAGAGGCTGATCCCTACCTGGCTACAACCTCCTGTCAGGGAGCTGAAGAGGGAGGGCATAAGGCCATCCCTGAGCCTCCTCCTCTCCAGACTAAACAACCCACCACCCTCGGCCGCTCCTCATCAGAACCTTGTGCTCCAGACCCTCCACCAACTTTGTTGCCCTTATTTGAACCGCTTCACCACCTCAGTGTCTTTTTTGTAGTGAGGGACCCGGAACTGAACGCAGCACTCGAGATGCGGCCTCACCAGTGCCGAGTACAGCGGAACAGTGCCTTCCCCGGTCCTGCTGCTCACGCTATTGCTGATACAGGACAGAATCATTTAAACTATGCGTATTAATACGCTCTACAGGCGGAGAATGACAGCTCACACAGGGGAGAACGACAGCTCACACAGGGCCCTAACGGGAACCGCCACCCGCGGCCCGCCTTGAGTAGCCCAGGACCCCAGGCTGTTGCTCCGCCCAGGGCAGCCGGGGATACCTGCGGGCAGGGTCGGGCAGGGCCCGGCGGGTGGGCAGGATTCCCCCCCCACCACCACCACCACCATACCCACGTACTCACACTTGTCGCACACCATGGCGGCCCCTCCACAGCCACCGCCACTTCCGGCACCGCCCCGGAAGTGCCGCCGGCCGGCCCCCGATGTTTTCCGCTGCCGGGTGGTGCCGCGCGCTCCGCGGTAAGGGGCGCGGCTGGTGCCTGCGACCCGCGCGGGATTTGGTTTTTTTGAATAAACGCCATTTCCTGCCCCAAAATCCTCATCTTCGTCCCCAGCCCGGCCCCAGAGCCCTGCTCTGCGCGTTGCGGCTGGGGAAGATGCTGCCCGGCGGCGTTGCTGCCGTGTGTTGGTGACGGGCCGGGACTCGGTGTCTTGCAGGTGCCGCTGCCCGGGCACCATGAGGGAGGCGGAAATCAGGAGGCTTCTGGCTGCCAACCTCCTTTGCGCTCTGTCCGTCGTCCTGGCCGCGGTTGTCCCGGCTTTCTTCCTGGACGGATTCAGTGTCCTGGGAACGCACCTCACGTGGCTGTGTGTTTGTTCTGTTTGTGTTGCTACCCTTAATATAATCTTGCATTTAGTCCTTAAACCAAATCAGTCTCCTAAGAGACGTTTCTTTGCTCACAAGGTAAGAATTTTTTTTTTTAATTCATAAGTTGCTACCAGACAATACCGAGGGGAAGCAAATTCTCTGAAATAATAAGTGAGAAAGAAGACAATTTTTGATGGTGAATTCTTATTTTCCACTAGTGAGTTGAGTGTAGCAGCTTTTGAAACAGATTTTTAAAGTATTTTCATAACGTTAAACTTTCTCTACCTGTAAATAACCTGTTCAGGTGAGTGATTCTATGCTTTCCTGTTTCTTGTCAATGTAATGTTTTTTGTAGTCCCAAGAATTTGCATGGTGCTAACACCTGGCAAAATTAAATGGCACAGAACTCATTTTGTAGTCCAGGCCTGGCTCATTCTGATAAGTGGATATACCAAGAAGAAATGTCTTCACACGTTTCTCGTGTGTAGTTGTAAGTTTGTAATAAGAGAAAAAAAGAATTACAGAATCTGACACATAAGAAAGATACTGTGCTACATTTGAACAACTTAAAAAATCATATGGAAAAGTATTAAAATGCCTGCATTTCCTTCTATGATGAAATTTGCATACAGAAGAATCTAAAGTTGTGAGAAACTTTTTGTAGTTAAGAGTTTGCAACGAGGAGCATTAAAGGTATGAATCCCTTTTGAGCAGAGTGATTTTGGAGCAGCACGAGACTTGCCCCAGAGTTTTGAAATCAGGTGGATAGTCTTGTACTCTTGACTTGCTGAGCCAGGCAGTATGTAGTGCTCTGAGGTGGTTCTTAAACATTTAAGTCATTGTCCCTTTGAGCGTATCTTTGTATGCAAAGCTTCTGTCTAGTTTTGCTGACTGAGTAGGATGTGAAATGCACAAAACCATGATGGAAAGCAAGTATTTTAACCATCTGTGATTTAGAAATGAAGCACGCTTCATATTCTAGGTGAGATTTCATCCCAGGAAATAAATATAGAAAGGAATAAATAAAGAAAAATAAGGGTTCAAGGAAAGTTACGGATTTTGCATTGGTGACCTGATCAGAACAGACCTAACCAGAACTGTTTATCAAGTGTTTTGGCTTCTACATGATATAGTGAGTACCCAGAAACTTGTTTAAGTTCATAGAAAATTATGTGTTTTCCAGGCTATAGAAAGTTATGGAAATTTCTCAAATACATTCAGAATTTAAGATGTAAAGTTCAAATTGTAGTTTTAGTTAATGTAATTTTTATTCTCTGTGTAGCAGACTTTTTTATATGGTATGTTTTTGTGCTTTGAATTTTTTTTTGTGAGAGTTGCCTTTTGTTGAATGAATATGACAGTAAAACAGAAGTGTAAAAATATCCAATAAAATTACTTCTGATTATATTTTTTGTATGTTTGCCCTGTTCAATGGGATGCATGAAAAAAAATGTAGGTAGAGTGTAGTATTTTTAAATTAATTATTTAAAGTATTAATTGATGGAAAACTTTTTGAAATATGCCATGCTATTATAGCTGCAGCTGAAATTAAAAAGTAATTAGAGTACAATGCTGTTGATAAGATACAGACTTTGTTACTTATGTTTCATTTTGAAGCACTATTCTGATATTTCATTGCTTTTTTTTAGATATCCAGATTTCTAAAATGCTGTATATACTTTTTCATGTCTTGCATACTATTTCATGCGATTATTGTTCTTTATGGAGCACCTCTCATAGAGTAAGTCAGAAAACCCTCTCTTTCTCTAAACATTCTAAGGGGCAGCTCTCCTTGCAGATGTTGATATAAGTACTTGTGCATTTTCTGGTACACTGGAAGTTAAGGGATAAGCTCCTAGCTGGGGAAAGAATGGTGGCTGTTTTAGCTTTCTTTTGGTTTTGGGTTGTTGTTCTGGTTTGTTTTTTATGTTAAACATATGGCTCAAACATTTTTTGGAGTTTCATTTAGTCATTTTCCCTATAAGATTCTAAGCCACACATTTTGCATATCTTTCATCCTTTTGCTATTAGTGTTTTAACTTTTATCAAAGTTTAAAGAAAGAAGTATGAAGCAACCTGGGTTTTGAGAGATGCACTAAATTGCTGACTAACAATAGTATCATGTAGTTTGGTTTCTTTGTTGCTGTCGCAACATCAAACTGAAAAAATAAGTGGAATAATGGAAGTAAATATCCAAGTATACTTCAATTTAGAACTAATGATCTATCTGAGGTACACTTGTGGTTTTTCAGAAATGTTACAGGTATCAGGCATTTCAAAAAATTACTACATCTCACCCAAGATAACAGCAGAACTTTTTCCAGCTTCCTTTACTATTCTACAGAGAATAGTAGAGAAGAAAGAAGAAGAAATAAGAAGAAAATATTATATTCTTCTATATGAAGTTTAAGAAAACACACATGCTTCCACAAGTTGAGTTAGAGGGGCTTTAAATATTGGAACTTTTAGAACATTAGCAACCACCTCACTTTATTTAGTAATATTCTTTTTCTTTTTGTAGGTCAGTGACTGAGACATTTTTGTTTGCAGTTCTTCTGTCTACATTTACTACTTTACAGTGCTTATGTTTGCTGGGACCAAACATACAGGCATGGATACGGGTATTTAGTAAAAATGGGTAAGTTCTAACTAAAGTTTCTGATATTTCTCTGAATAGAAATGGTCAGAATTGATGTAAGCAATATATAATGGAATTTCTTGTAAGGAAAACTTCCTGAATGATGGGTGATTTTTGTATTTGTGATTACAGACATATGAAAGCTTTTCTGACAAAGAAAGATTTATTTGAAGACACTGATTGAGAAAAACAGCTTTTTCTTTTTGGTGTTCAGATGCTAAATCTCACTTTATATGCATTTGAAGGAAGTAAAGTTTTCAGCACATATTCTACTGGAATAAAACATTGTGCAATCCTGTATAATGGTTGTCAAATAAAGGGGAGACCTGACACTGAGCTGTACATGGAGAATCTTGCACGTGATCCAGTAGTACCTTTGTAAATACAACTTTTAAAATAGGAATAAGAAGTCAAAACAAGCACTGTTCTAAGCTTTAATATAATGTTGAAAATAACACATGACTTACTGTGGTCTTAAGTATGTAATCTTAACCTACACTCTTTTTTCAATTTCAAAGTAAGCTGTTTTGAGTGTCAAAGTTTTGAAGCATTAATATTTCAGGATTATGTTTAAAGTAAAACAAGCCTTCTAACTGCATTTTCACCTGCCATTTTCATGGCAGCCATGGCATTAGCATGTATCAAAGATAATGTATTTTTTAGAAGATTTCCATTTCTTCTGCCTTTTTTCATTCCATCAATAATAGCATGTTGAAAGGCTGGGACAGTGAAGCATAAAGAGGCTTTATATATGCTTGAGATTCAATGAGATTTTAGTATTCATTCTCTTTTAATAGTTTGTAATGGTGAAGTCTCATCTCAGAAGAAAGTGAAAAGTTGTATTACACTACTGACCTATTGAATTATTCTTGGTTTGTACTCCTATAGGGAAGGAAAAAGCTACACTTTAATACTAATTTCAGGTATTAAATTTTGGTTTATCTCAGTTCTCAAATTAATGAAAAATATCTTGAGTCCTTATTCAAGTAGTTTACACTTGTTCTTTGTCAGTGGAAGTGTAAATATACTGTAATAAAAGCAAGGAGTTATTTAGCCAAAATAAATCATTGCTGATTCACTTGGTCATCTCTGGAGGTTTTGCTGCTGGAAATAACAGCTGAATTGGAGTAACATGTTTGACAATATCAGCCAGTTTGTCCCAGGTAGATTTTGAATGCCTGTTGACTTCTTTCTTTTGTAGTCTAGATCTTAATGCAATTTCAGTGTAATCATTGCATAGGAAACAGTTTTCTTGTTTTTACACTTTTGCTCTGAGGACTTGTTAGTAGTTCTTACTAGTGAGCCATGTGACATTATCTGAGTAAAATGCTTATTAATTATGTTTGTTCGCGCTTTGAGTGAATATAGACTAAAAAGAAATATTGTAGCAGGTTTCTTTATGGATTGTAGAACGCTGCTCATTTAAAAATAATCCTCTTATTTTTCATTTGACCTCATGAAATTGAAACATCTGAGGTCTGGGCATGAGATGAGTGATATATTACACATGATACATAATATATTAAAAGGTTGTCTCTAACTTAACCATGTGGAATGAGGTGGAACTAGTTAAATAGAAGAAATGGATTGTTAGGTAAAATTAACAGAGCTGCTTTCCTTGGAAGCAGAGTTTAGGGAATTGCACTAAACAGTAAGTTTGAAAGTCTGATTAAGTGTATAGCTTAATATGAAAAAAGAATTAGTTTTAAAAAAGTATCTGAGTGCAATTTAGACTTTATGTGCACATAGAATGTGTGAGAATGTATGTGTATTCTACATCACAAACCCTTCCATTCTTAGTTGGCTATAAATAGGGCCCTTTTTGCTAATTCTGCATTTGAAAAGGGGTGGGCCCACTCCAGCATCTCTGAGCTCCTTATTCTGACATCTAGAGTTGTGACTGATGTCAGTGTCATAACACTGATCATAAGCTGTCATGTGCTGCTGTGTGCAGTTAGAGAGAAGTAAAAGCTACAGAAAGGGTTATCAGCATTAATGGCAGCATGTGGCTGTTATTTAAATAGTGTTTCAGTGACCTAGCTGAAACAGCCTCCTGCATAAAAGTCTTTAAGAAACCAGTTTTCAGTTGCCTTTTTTTTTTTTTTCCCGCTCGCTCCTTTTGGAGACTGTTTATTTCAAGTCACTGCTCTGAGAAATTGTGTTGAAATTTCTGGTATAATAGCAAATATAACGTGTTACCAGGGTAGAAAAGAGATTCTATTTGGATATTGCCAAAAAATAGTAAAAAACTGTGATGTTAGGGCTCCTTCCTGTTTTCATTATGTCTATTTTATCACTTTGTTTGTGAACTGCATACTCTGTTACAGACTTGAATTGTCCCTTGTAAGTGTAGACATCATCACATACCAAGGACTGCTTAGTATTTAGTCCTGCTGCAGCCAAGAATTCTAAATGTTGTCTATGAGGAAACTGTCTCAGTAGATTATGTCAGCTAACTTCTTACTTCAAACATTATTTAAGGCTGAACTGAATTTATTGTATTAATAAATTATTTAAATTTAAATAATTGCTTTAGGCTTCTAAAGACCTTTCTGCCACTAGTGTTCATTTATTATCTTAAACATTGCTAGTTTTCTCTGCAGGATTATCTTAGTTTAAAATGAAAGAAACCTGGAAAATGTAAAGCTCATAAACATTGCTGCAGTCGTTAGTCTCATGCAAATGAGGAGTTTATGTGGTGGTTTAAAAAAGAAAAGTGAGCAATGGGAACACTGCTCCTTCAGGATAATGCTGGAGGACAAGTCAGGTTGTCTATGAGTAGCCAGTCCATGCTGTAGAGGGATTCAATTAGCAGCTGAAATAGTTGTCAAACTGCCAATGGCTGTTTTTCACTTGGGCACACCGTGCCTTGTTAATTCTGTTGTTTTGCATTTGGGCTAAGTCTGGTATCTCCATATGGTACACCAGTCTCTGGTGAATCTGTCACACACACAATATATCTTGTGAGGTATAACTGTACCTCAGTCAGTCCTTGGTGTATTCTGTCGTCTCTTCAGCTGCTTTAAGGCTGTAGTGAATATTCTCTTCCTTGTTCTGCCTAAGAGCTCTCTGCTCAGTTATTCAGCTTCTGAAAATAATTCATAAGAATTTTCTGAGTGGAGGCTCCTAAACAGTTTTACAGTTGCATCAGGACTTTTCTCTTCAAGAAAAGAATCTCATACCAGTAGAATTGTAAACTGGAGTATATTTAATTAAAGGAATCATGGTATTGTAGAAGAAGCAGTTCTACTTAAAATGTGAACCTTGCACTGTCATTACTTTTTTCTTTTACTTCTATTTCTGCAAACATTGAAAAATTTTTGCTTTAAATTTGTGAGCTGTTTGGTCAATAGCAAGTACAGCAGTGTGTACTCGGAAGTAAAGAAATTTTATTCTTTCCAAAACCAAGTGTTCATGTCATGCAACCTAAACAGCACATGCGAAGTTCGAAGTTTACTGTGCGTCTAATTTTCGAGCCATATAAATGCCTGTATATTTTCCTCTGTTAGCTGAAGCTAGGTGTACATTTATAGCCTGAGATGTAGCAAACTTAAAACTCAGATCTCCTGCTGTACTGATTGAAGCAGTGATTCTAGCCTGCTTCTCCTGTCTTTAAACTGTGCCCTACTGTGTTCTGAACTTCTGTTGCTCATTTCTTAATTGGTACCAAGTACCCAAATGCTCATGGCCTGATGAGCAAAGCAGAGCAGTCAGTTGGTACGCTGATGATAGTAAGCACTCATCTGTTAAACAGAAATCCAAATTTACAAAAACTTTTTGAAATCAGTAGTGGCAGAAGGCTATAAACAGAATTGAATTAATTTAACATCTCTTACAATATGTGCCATGACTGCTAGTGTGAGAGTTCTTCAGTGTGCAAAAAATTTATCCTGCAGCCAGCATACTTGAAGTTGGATGCACTGCTATCAAAGGGCTCCAATGTGCAGTTACATTTACTTGCAGTGTTTCTTTCCAGTTGATGGAAACTTGTTTTGAAATATTCTCATAGTGGACTTCTGTGTTAAATTTTGAGTTGTTGTAATCATCAAATATGTCTACACCACAGAATCCATTGCGACTGTGCTTGCACTTTTCTGTATAGTCCCACAATACTCTTTCATGTCTGCCTCTCTCTTCAATGCACACAGTTATCAAGATAGATTTATTTGCTCAGTCTAGCAGTGTTTCAAGCTCAGTAGGAGTATTTCCAGGTAACATAAATTAGCTTTTGCAGTAAACATCTCAAAAAAAAAAATCCTGAAAGTGTGGTATAAAAGGATTGTAATTATAGCTAAAATATGCAACTTAGATTTTACTTCTAGTTTGTATGTTTTAGGAGAAACCTGCATGCTATTATCAAATATATGGGAAATTTTATATCTGTTCGTAGCCTCAAAACTTTTGGGAGGAATCTGATCCAACTCTCTTCCATGGTAACTTCTGCTGTTGTTAAAAACTTGTAACACACTTTTTACAGAGCTATGTCCATCTGGGAAAGCAGTCTACAGATTACTTCCATGTGCAGTTTACTTGGAGCTTGGTTTGGAGCATTTCCTATTCCTCTTGACTGGGATCGACCTTGGCAGGTTAGTATGTGCACCCTTACCATAAATGTGTAAAATATTAATTTTCTGGAAATGCACACTACACAAAATTGCTCTGAAGCTGTTCAGGTGTATTGCACTTGATCATATGCTGTTCCTACGGAGTTACACCAAACTTTTAAAAACTCATTGGAAACATCTGTGTATAGGGTGTAAGGAAGTGAAATGCATTATTTTTACTTGCAGTTTAAATAGGTTCTTTGTTACATACTTGTGAGTATCTGTTGCATGCAAATTTTATAATGAAATAGAGCTCTAATGATTTGGGTGAGAAACTAGACAAGCTGGAGGAGAAATGTGAAATGAAGATGGCTTCAAGTTCGCCTTCAGTCTAGTAGCTTTTATTGTTCACAGGTAGGGAAAGAAAGATGCTTTCCTGATGTTTTAGCTCCCCTCTGTCTTCCATAAAAGCACTTACCAGAAGGTATTTTAAATGGATTTAGATTGGTTTGTGAAATGGTGTAGCCGAAGCACTGTACTAAACACTTCTGATTTCAAAGGAAGGCAAACATTAGCTTTTTAGTTGAACAAGGAAAAACATGAAGCTGGCATTGCAGATTCTATCTTTATAAATTCAAATGCTTATGCTATTTTCTTACTATGTTTTTTGGCATGGAGAAATGCTTAAATTAAATGTAACTGAAGTCTGCAATTGCCAAAAAATTATGGCACTAGTAACAACGTTTTCCTACATGTGCTCAGTAGAGGTTTTCTTTCACCTGGTTACCAAACTTAATACACTTTTAACTGAGTAGTGTCTACCAGGCCTGTTCTTAAGCAGATTGTTTTGGAGATTTCTCCCAGAAATCAGTGTAACAGGCAGCACAGTTTCCTCTGTGATATTATAGATGTGCTGTGGCTTATAGCTGCACTTAAATGGATTTTAAAGTAGCATGTCTCATCTGGCAGGTTTGTTTTATTCCCAAAATCTCAGACTTTGCTAATATGCTGTGTATAAAACCTCCAGCTTTTATGCACCAATGATATGAGGAAAACTTAGGTCAGGGGGCTCTGATTAACAAAACGAAGATACTAGTAGCTGAAGACGGATACTTAGGTAAAGTAAATTTTTAGCTTTTTGTCCGTTCCCACATCTTCCAATAGCAGGAGACACAAGTTTGATAATGATCTGAAAACCTTCTCTGTTTGAAAACTCTTCCAAGTTAATAAAAGCCAAACATGACTGCAAATTTAACTCTATAATCTACACTTAAACATCTAAAACTATACTATCTGACTCCTCAGAACAGCAAAGCATCTGCAGAAACTTCAGATACCCAAATTTGTCACTTACTGTTTCTGGGTGTGAATGCTTTCCAGTGCTCCCCGTGTGTCTGCAATTTCCCTTTTCCTTCACCATCTCCACCCTAATTTCTGACATAACTCCTATACCAAGGTTAGCAGGAAGGAGTTTATGACTCTCAAGTTCTACATCAAAGCAATTTTCTTTTGATTAGTTCTAGAGCATTTGCTGCTGTTCTTTCCCTTCTGCTCATTTTTCCCATCCTCACATCTCCATCTTACACCTTGTAGAGTTTTAAATAGTGGGGTGGGGGAAGAAATTTTTTGTTCCATTTTGAGTCTGACCTGTTAGATCATTAATGATGTGGGTAGTTCAAGAGCAGCCATAGAGAAGTTTGCTTATCAGTTCTCAGGCTGCCGCTCCAACAGTCTTTGAAAACTGCAGTTTTAAATGCTAATTTAAGATCTGCTGTATTAGGGGAGATGAAAGAAGTCTTTGTTAAAATGTAATGTAGTTTTCACAAGTCCAGTTTTTTCAGCAAAGCAACACAGTGAAGCCCTAAAATTGTAACAGATCTTCAAGGCAGAAATCAACCTCTTTAAAATAGCTTGTCAAGGATCCTGCTCACAACTCTCAGAAGTTTTCAATCACCTATTAATAACCTATTATTTTTGTGAAGGTGATCTCTTAAATATTGGTCACCAAACCATAGAAGTGGTGGCAGTGTCCCGGCCATGTATTTTCAGTATTTGCCCAGGAAACACTGTTTTCCAGCTTGCCCAGCTCAGCCAAGCTGAGATAAATTGTGAATCAGGTTCTGGGCAAACCAAACCTCATACAACAGCTGATGTCTTTTGTCTTCCTACTGAACAGTATGGATTTAGCAACCCAGGTATTGCATGTAGTAGCTGCATGGCTGTCTCAGACGTTTTGAGAATGTTTCTGTTCTTCAGAAGTTCACTGGTCACTGGCACAAAGCTCCTTTTCCCAAGAGTATTCCTTTTGCTACCTGATGTCAGGTGATTACAGAAACTCATAGTAAATTCTTTCACTGTAACAATAAAAGAGGTGCTTTCTGTGTTGTCTTCAACCTCAGCCAGGGGAAAGAAGAATGATCCTCATAAGAGTCTGCTGTTGTTAGAGATCTGTTTAGTTTGGGTAGAAGAGCTTCAGTGCCAATTGCGCTTGAGTGACCTAACCACTAACTTACTGAACATAAAAATACCTGTGCATAATACAGCTGCAGGATTAATGATATTTTTAATCTTCTCCAAATACAAGGACTAGGAGTGTTTTACATAGAACTGAAGTTTGCATAGAACTCTGTATACGAACTCCAGCTGGTATGTTTAAGGGAATGCCTGCAGATTTAAGTCTCAAGCAAGGTCAGAAAGAAATCATGTAGATCTTAATGTAGACTTAAAAGTAATCAGAACCCAGTCAAAACTAAATTACTTCTAGACATCTGCATGAGTAAAGTATTAAGCTGTTGTGCTTCTGACATCAGCTGTTTCTTGTATTAGCCTAAAAGCAGAGAGCTTGAGGATTACAATTTTGGATTTACCCTTTTCCTATCCAAAAATGGATTCAAATAGAACAGCTTAGTCTTTGAACCTCAAGACCAGCTTTTGAGATAAAAAGAGGTTTCATTAGTGATTGTTTTCCTTTTTGTATTTTAGCCTTTGTGCTGTAAACAGTTTTTTTTTTTCATCTGTAGTGGAAATGGTTCAGCTTTAAAGCAGAAAATGTGATTTAAGTGTTACTACTTGGGGAAGACTAAAGTGGTATTATTATTTTAGGGAGCAGTGTTAAGGCCTGTAAGCTTGTTTATTGCAAAATCTGGTTCTGATGTTTATATTGATTATAGCTTGTATTTGTGGTATAACAACATGCAATGGAAACACAGCTGCATTGCCACCTGTAACTTCAGACAATTCATTATTGGCAGACTGTCACAGACAAGGTAAAATTGGTACTACAAGAACTGGATGGATCAGCAATAGTTGAGAAATACCATGTGATAAAGCAAACCAAAGGATTGTTGCTTCTTCCCTTGGGCTCTGTTGGTAGCCCAGGAATGTCAAAAATTGTCAAAACTGCAAAATATCCAGCTGGTACAGAAATGTGTTGTGAGTTTGGGATGAAAAATGCTATTGCTATTGATTTCGCTTTGTTAGAACAATATAATATGGGATAAGGTTTACAGAAAAAGTCACTGTGTCTTGAACTGGCATATTTTTCCACTTAATTGGGATTTAGCACTTAATCAAATCTGGTGTCTACACTTTAAACTGTATACAGCTTAAGAGTGTCTACAGTCAATTTTTAAATTGACAAATCATTCAGAAAGGGAGAATGTAAAGCTACTTCTGTGGAGTCTGGTTTGCTCATAGAAATGGCTTCAAATGAAAATGGTCTGTAGTCACTTACCTAAAGCAAACAAGAGGTTGGAGAGAGTACTGAGAATCCCAGGACAGTATTAAAGAAAGCTGTCTGAACTATTCTGTAAGATATTTGTCTGAATTTCCACACTCATACATGTGACAGCTCTTCTGCTATCACTTTTCTGCCTTGTGTCCTTCAAAGAAAAAACAACGTTGGTTTCATTTTTGTTAATCTGTTTCCCTGCCCTTGGCAGTCTGGTTTGGGTCTAACATATTTTCCTGCAAACTTAATAGAAGAACTGAAAAATTACCTGGTATGAGATGTATGAGTAGAAGCTGAGAAGTCTTTTGTACTATTACCTGGATCTTACCTGGTCAGAAAATCAGATGTCAGCATCCTATGTATCTTTCACTAGAATTTGTTTTAACTTAAAAGTTCTTTAGGGTTCTGTGGAGTAAACCTGATGATGAATTTCGTAACAAGAGTTCCAATTCATGTGCTAATGACTAATGTGCAAATTCTGCTTCATCCTGACTTATTTACAAACCAAAGGAAACATATTGCTTCTTTATACATACATCTTGTGACATGCAACAAAACTGAGATAAATACAGATGTCTCAGAAAATCTTCACTTTATTTTTCATGTTTATGTTTGAAAAATATTTCATACAGGGGATATTCAGATTAGTGTCCCTCTCTACTCTTAAAAATAATTGCACTTTTTAAGCAAACAACAACTTTTGTACTAACTAAATATTACTTAATTAACAGGAACAGAATATTGTTTCAGAAATAAACTAACGTTAATTATCTAAATAATGTTTGAGAATTAAAATGAAAAATATATAAAGCATTTCTGTTAGAAGTATAAAATACAGTGCTGAAAGTCAGTTTGTGTCCTATGTTTCATTTTTTTTCATTATTCTGATGTTGTTCTTAAAGCAAGTTTTAAGCATGCCATGTACGTTACTCCTCTTCTAGCTTTAAGAAAAATTTTGTAACTATACAAAACAGTTGGTCAGGGACGCCTAGTCTATTGTTATTTCTGGTTGTAGGTCTGTAGAATTCTGCCGATCTCAGACAAAGGTAAAGACAATTGCCTTACAGGAATGCAGGTTATGTCAATAGTTACATTTCTATATTAAAAACAAAAAAAAAAACCCAAACTTTTTGTTCTGACAGGCATGTTTCAATTAAACTGGGAGACTCATCTTGCCAGATGAGATGTTTTGAGATGGTTATCTTATTTTTCAGCAATTTTTAAAACAGTTTGCAGCACTTAATTGTGATGATTTAAATAAGGCTGTTCTAGGCAATTTAGACTTGTACATCCATCTCCTTTTGCCTCTAGGCCTCTGAAGCACAGTGGGTATGTAAGGGTTACAGTTAGCTAGGACAGTTCTACAAAGAAATAGAAAACAACTTCTTTTGTTACAGTTGCTTAGTTTTTCCAGATAGCCTTTTTCAAGTTGATGGTGTACTTTTAATAACCACATGTGATCAGGATCCTGGTTTCACAAGTCACTGAGAAGTGGAACTTTAAAAGACACCACCACTGAAACAGAACGGGATGATGTAGGACTTACTAGGTACATCCTTTCTCAACTCAGCCTGAGGAAATTAGTTGCAGAACAACACAGAATAGTTAAAGACCACAACTTTATCAGCACACTATATGTGGTGGAACTATTATTCCAGACACAGCATTTGCCACTGACAACAAATGGATTTAGCTCACTGAAGAGTTCCTGGGTTTATTGCGTGTTTTGATGACAGACTTCTAAATCATATCTCTGCGTTTGTTATGTGCATGCCCTTCCATGCGTCTGGGGGATGTTTGTAGCATAATTTTAATCTGTAGTACCTGTTGCTAGTGGTAAAAAGTGACTTGGAAACAGTATTCTACAGTGTTATCATTATGTAGAAGTAAAATTGCTATATTCCTACTTCATAGTGGATACTGCAAACATAATAGGTAGTGCTGATATAGCTCACCTGAGTTGTCTGACTGCTATGTAATTTAGCCGCTATGACTGTAAATATTAGCCTTAGATACCTCTCAGACATTCGTAGCCTGAAAAATAATCTGGAGAATCTTGGGTGCAGTTCTTGATCCTTACTCAAGTAAGCTGAAAGAGGACTATGAACTTTCACTCTACTTTAGTTCTTCTTAACACAGCTCAGAGAGTTTCCTTCTTGTATTCCTTTTTGGATCTACTACCTGCTGTGAAAGTTTTGTTATAAGAGTAGCTGCTTAATGTGAGGAGGGATAATACGCAGTTGGAGATGTTCTAAACAGAGGTAGAAGCTTGTTCCACTTTAGTGTGGTTATCATTGTTTATTTAATAATGTGTTTTATCAATGTAAATGTTAATGGTGAGATCAAAGGCAGTTATGCTTGCTATAACTATAGAACACAAATCCATGAAACCAACTTCTAGTTACAAATACCAGCCTGAAAAAAACCTCACGCTTGCTTCTTGGTGTGTGCTGGTCAACACACACATTCTGTACAATGTGATAAGACACTTGTAGCTAATGTGTGCATGCAACCAAACAGATTAAAGGCATGTACTGAAGTTTTTAAAACAGTACAGACTAAACAGTCAGGAATTTAAGGCATGTTAGAAACAGGGAGGGAAAATAATTGTGCTCATTTATTCAGTTTTAAAATGAAACAAAAATTATTACATAGCCTTCTAATTGACAGTCAGAAATTAGCCTTTTGAAACAGTAAGCATACAAAAAATAATGTTTAGGAATATGAGAAAAACACTCTTAAGTTTACTAAAAAGATAAGTAAGTACAGTAGATTGCCTCACTGTATTTGCATTTGTATAATGAAAGTTCCAGCAGGCAGCTGCTTACTTCATAACATCTTTAAAAACTTGATGTTGTTCCTCTGGTCTATAAGAATCTGGCCTTTGTCTTTATCAGTGTCTATGTAATTCCCTTGCATGGGATGCAAGACTCTTTAATAGATGACAAAGCTGTCATGCAGTCCGAATTCTGGTTTAGCTAGCTACATGCACAGTCCAGCAGAGCTAAGATACCTTGCTGGGATCCTGCAACATGCTCTGCTTTCCATGCAATATGCTAAGCATTCTCACATCGTAGAACCTTAGCTGTTCTAAAGAGCGTTGCGGAAAACCAGCTCATTTTGTCGTGAAAGGTTGGCAATTCCTATTTTGAGTCATAATTCTTAAAATTAGTTCTAATATATACTAAAAACCTTGCAGTTCTGCTGTGTCTATTTATCTAGCCTAAAGAAATTCCTAGGAAGTCCTAACACTGCTGCCAGATGAAAAGACAAAAAGAAAATTTAAATGAATAGCAGAAGTCAGAATCATTTTGCATTAAACACTGGCTCATGCTCTGTCCATTAAAATGCATTTTTTTATTCTTGTTAAGATTTGTTTTTGCTAAGCTGCTGTTCAGGTTCCTAGTAATCATCTACAGGTTGTTAAAATTGCCCTTTTCATCATGCGTTTGTTATGTAAACTGATTCTTCTTGTTATTAGGCTGTGAAAATGGTAGCTGCTGCTTCCCAGATGCTGAGACAGATAAGACATTTCATGACAGCTTAATGAAAAATGTTCTGTTCTATCTCCTGCGCTCCCCCCACTTTTCTCTGCATATCAGCCTTTTTTCCCCTCAACAAAAGTGCAGCCAGGCCATGTGGCCTAACATCTTGTTCCCCTGCTGCTGACCCAGCCCAGACATGACATCAGTAACGGGGCAGGATATGTGAGCTTCCTCAAGGCAGAAGGGAGCATGATATAGGAGGAACTGAGCTGAAAAGTTCTCAGGGGGAGACAGGGGTGTATTACAAGTTGCATATTTTGAGCTAGCAGAATGGAATTTCTTGAAACAGACAGACAGATATTTGCTGCTTACATTTTTATCACTTGCCAGCAGTTCATACCAAGTCAAGGACTTTAAACCAAGTTTGAGATTTTATGAAAGAGAGGGCAAAAGCAGGCCAATTGGGTAAGTCAAAGTAATTTTAAAAGGTCCAAAAGAAAGTAATTTGATCTCAGAAAAATGAGGCCAGCATCTAATACAAAATAAAGCAACCCACTTCCACTGAAGGAAGTAACCCATTTTCATAGACAGTCAAAAGCATGTGAAAGTGGTGTTATTTCAGTGCAGCTGATGTGCTTAAGAGCCATAGCCTTAATCTGTTTTTGACAACTTGCTGCTTTAGATATACCCATGGGCGCCTCAGGCTATGTGTAGCCTAAAAGCCATCAGTCAAGAATAAAAGGTGCAAAACTGGTATTATTACGTGTTTGTTAGGGGGTTTTGCCCTGTGATGAGGGTTACACAAAATAGCATAAGGACAGCAATGCTCTTAAGTCCAGGCTTTTAACTGCTGTGCTTAGGGAGTTTTCAAAAGGCCAAAATGCCCTCAGAGCCACTTTGGGGTGTCCAAGCAGCACAGTAAGAATAAATACCTGCTAGTACCCTTCTGTTCCATGCCACTAAAAGGGATGAGGTGGTGTCTCTTTCTGTCTTATTCATAGATGGGAGATGGCATGTTTTATGTTTTCTTCCCTTTGTTCCATATCTTTGCCACCTGCCATTTGCGAGTGTTCAGAGGTCAGAGATTCAACTGTTAAGACAGCCTGAAACTTATGTAAGGTAACACTGACTTTTAAAAACTAAAGCAAAAATAGAATGTTTTAGAAGACTGACAGAGGCATAATTAATATTAGCATAGCTATTGAAAAAACACATCCCGAGTTGCAGTTCAGTCTGGTGCAAGAGGCTACAACAGTCAGCAGAGATCTTTTTAATCATATCAATAATCACCCATTATACACAAAATAGCACAGTATACAGGGTCATTGGGTCATCAGAGATATTTTCTCTCTAGTTAAGGGAATATGATCAATTCAGAGTCCATCATCTAGGTTCCTATAGTTCTGTAAATCAAATAGGTGACTACAAATTCACCTAATGTAGGTAAAAATTCAATGAAGGATTGATCATTGATCACTCAGCACATTTGATGTAAAAGCACCACCAAGTTAAGAAACCTTTGTCCGTAGTTTTGTGGATATTAGAGTGGTATTTGACTTCATCAGTGGATAAAAAAGTATGACTTGTGTTCCATCTGCATGTTACTGTGGGCGAAAGGGTTTCAGAGACTTTTTTTATTGTTTTGTCCTTTAGATATGTGTTAATATGCAAAATGCTAGGAATAATTTCATTTCATTTAGAAGTTGAAAAGATTCGCCTGAAGTGTAAGTTTAGCCAAAGCCCCAAACTTGTGTGAGTTTGAAATATATTTTGTACCTTACCATGCCAAAGCCTCTCAAGGCTTTTTATAGATGATCTGCAATACACAGTAAATGAATAAAAACAAGCAAATCTTTGGCTTGAGAGGCAACTGCTGAAATACTCAGCAACAAAAACAAGCAGCAGAGACAGAATGTATGAAAGTGAAAGAATGAAACAAGGTCAATAAAGAGTACCTAAGGCATCTTGTTTAATATTCAGCTTTGCTACACTCCTTAAGACCTCCAGATAACATATAAAGCTGTAAATGCTAAGGAATGTGAAGATGAAACAACTGAGGAGGTTGAAGATGAAAGAGCAGAGGACAAAATACATTACTCTTATTCATAGTTAAAATTCGCATGATCAAAGGATGTGAAGAAATATATTCTTTTATGTGATAATGAAGTAAAGAGAAGAATCAGAGCTAGGAAAATGAATGAAAGGAGGAGCCAGTACCATTACTGTTGTAAGTTCATTTGATATTCATGATATTCATGAATTGCAAGTCAAAATGAAGTAGAAAAGAAGGCTGGAGACTGGGCTATTTCCTCTATGGTCTAAGCACGTTTCTCAGTCTCAGGTACTATAGAGGGGGGAAATACCCCCTTAACTTAAAAAATGAAAGGAGAGTCCAGTCTGTACTTGCTTTAGGAATATGCATTACACAGCAGGAACTACAAAACTGTCCTGGAAAAAAACAGTGCAAAGGAGAATTTTGAAGAGGCCTGGGAATTCTGTTTATTCTAAAATAAATAAATGAATTACCACCTTAGTTGAGAGTCATCAAATGCAGTATGTAGTGGACTGGTACTATAAGCTACATCTGATGACAAACTGGTTAAGTCTTCGTTTGGCCACTCCTCCCTGCAAATCATTACCAATTAAAAAAAAAAAGGGGGGGGGCAGGGGAGAATTCCATTATTACTCTGGCTCAGTACAAGATGGTTTGTTAAAGTGAGTCAGCTCTATTGAGTTGGCTTCCTTTTCTTATACTGTAAAATAGAGCATATAATTAAAGCTCTCTTTGACATTACTAGCTTACTAAAAGTTTGATGATCTGGGTGTAAGATGTTCAGTCAGCTTCCAAATTTGTGTTCCCTCCCTACTGCTAGCCAGAGGGAAAATTATCCTCTTACATACTTTTCAAGAAAAAAAGCCAACAAACCTCTATTCATCACAGTCTCTGGCCTTATTTGAATACTACTAATTCATCTATACACACCTAAAAGTTTCAAAACACCATGAGAGATTGAAAGGAGAAATTGCTGAGAAATCTGTAGGTGTACAAAAACGTGTGCAGCACAGTAGGAAGTTAGGTCAGCTGAATGCTTTAGGGGATATAAATACCTCTAAGGGTTTTTTTTCCATAGAGTTTTTTAACTATCAAACTAAAGTCTGCAATAGCCAGAAGCCTGCTTACATTTTAATGCATATTAATTAAAAATTATACAATGGTATTTAGTGTTTATGAAGATGATTGTCATGCCTTTGGCATTTTTAGGAAAGCACATCAAGCTTTAAAGTAGAATATGACTACTGTCTTGCAGTACCTAGACTTTGTGCTCATGAAGTACAAAAACCCACAGAGATTTTCCTCATTGTCTGCTTTTACCTTGCATTCTCCCCTCAGGTATGGCCCATTTCCTGTTCCCTCGGAGCTACCTTTGGCTATATGGCTGGTCTGATTATTGCACCTCTGTGGATACACTGGAACCGGAAGCAGCTCACATACAAAAGCAGATAACGAGCAAAAAGAGACAAGGTATTTCTTTGTGCAGATTCCATACAGACTGTGCAAAAGTTGGGGTTTTTAAAGATATATATAGATATATATAGTCAAAGCAGAAGGCTGTCCAAATTCAGTTAGAGTATTTCAGGCCAAGCATCTCCACTCAATAAAATCACACAGATGCCATTTCAGCGTGGTGCAGTTTTTGCTTCCTCTAGACTGTGTAACCCTGAGAGATTGTACCTTCCAGTCTGAATAAAATATTTGTAACAGATGTGGTGGCTTCTTATTACAAGTTCGTTGAGTTTGATTTTATTCCTCTGGATTTAACTGGTTGTAGAAGGCAGAATCATAGGTTTGACTTTCAAACCTGGAACAAATTCACTATGTACTTAATGCATTGTACTTAAAATCAGTAGAATTTCACAGTAAGCCTGGCCATTGTCAAATGTCTCTCACGTGATCAAACAGCAGTTTATGCATCTTGAACCTATTCTCTTCTTCACTGTGTGTTTCTTTGGAGTTAGAATGGCTATAATAGCTTCATCAAAAACAGTCTTCAGTCCTTTCTGTGTTAAAGCTGAACACTCCACATAGCAGTAGGCTCCTATCTGTCGAGAAAATAAGTTAATTCAATAGCAGTATACCTCAGCTGTTCAATTCTATCTGGGCACTTCTGCTCCCCCCGCCCCCCCCACCAATGCAACATTACAATGTTTGGCTGCAATCTAAAAAAGTTATCTCCATGTGCACCCCCTTGTAGGAGAAAATAAGATTTGTCTTTTGTCCAAAGATCTGGAAGGTATTTAAGTTTGTCGGTTTCTGTGGGAAACAAATAAGTTCTTTAGATTGGCAGTGGAGGCCTAAGATATGGTTGATAATTGAAGAGCAAAAAAGAATTACATGACCCATTTGTGTTTCAAAAATAAAGGCTCTGTAAGTGTCCAAATAAGCATTATCTACACAGTAGTTACAATGGTAGTATAACATTCTCAAATAATGTCTAAATATGCTTCCAACATTTTGATTCCAACCTCAACCAGTCTGTGGATTTTAATTATCTTTGACTAATATTTATATAGCTTGTATAGCTCTTACAAGTGTCTACACTGAAAATTAGAACTGTTACTGACAAGAAAGTGTAATTACATAGGTCTGCTTGTTACCTATATTCATTAATGTAAATAAGTCTAAATAACTGGTAAGCAGTCACAAGATTTCACATGTGGACTGCTAAAAGCTACACATAAAAGTTCTAAAGGAAGACAAAGTCAAGTAGAAATAGGAGTGTTCTGTTGTTGTTGTTCTTTGTTGCTTGGTTTAATTTACGAGTATCCAGTTTACCTCTTTTGCTAACTTCTGTCCTTGCTCCACAGATACGGGCTTCTCTTTCATATCATTCAGTCTTGCCAGAGTTTTTGGGTCATCACGGAGATCAATCTAGCAAGAAAAATTGAAGTCATGCTGGAATACTTTCTCTAAACAAAAGTCAGCAGGCAATATGATACCCTCTTTTTAAAGGAGAATTATTCAATGGAATATTATCTCTGTAAAAATGGAGTTGTGTCATGATTCAGATCATGGACCCTTCCTGATTCAAAAGCCCTAAATTTAAGATGTGAATCTTTAATCCAGAAGGAAGAAACATTAATTCTGTAATTCAGCGCTTCAGTTAGATGTGATCATCTAAGAATACCAAATGCAGTGGCAGAAAGATTAACCCAAAGGTAACACCAACATGTGGGTCACTCCATAAATGAAGCGCAATCCACTACCCACAAGAAGCAAGAGGAAATTGTCTCACTTCTCCCCTTTTCCTTTGCTTCAGCAAATATTACATGTGACTAATAGCTGTAGACCCAAGTAATTCCAGTAACGTGGTCATGAGCAGACAATTTTGTTCCGTAAGTCTCATGACTTTTTAGATAGTCACATGGGAGACATGCAGTCCATCTTGCCACCCTATTTACAATGGACATAAGTTTTTTTAACAAAACATAGATGCTCATTTGAGAACAACACATATCTATGTGTTTCTGCCACCTGTAAGGCTTATTCCTCCAAAGGTAGAAGGAGGTGCTGCTCAGGTCCTGTTGGGCCTGAACTTCCAGCCCAGAAAAAAAGGCACCATATAATGATCCTAATTGTGTAAATAAAGTAGAACAGAACCAAATATACCTGTGTTCCTACTAGTAAAAAGGGAACATTAGGTGCATATTCCTTCAACTCCGGTACCCACTCTTCCTTCACATTTTGAAATGAAGCAGGGTTTACCACTGAGAAGCAGATAAGGAAGACATCGGTCATAGGGTAAGATAAAGGTCTCAGACGATCATAGTCTTCCTAAGGAAGAAAAATTCTGTTATCTGAAATATTAAATTGTTGTCTGTATTTTAAGTTATATTCAGAAACTGTATTTGTATTTCATGAAGATTGTTGAGGCAAACTTTCTGAATGTTTAACACTATTCCAGGTTAGTTAGTGTCACTGTTAGAGCAAAATCTGCATATGAAGATAACTATATGTGAATATAAATATTTTGAAAAATGTGTTAATACTGATAGAAACTAGTTTCTCTATGAGAATATACAAAAGATTACCATTCAAAAAGTGTTCACTTAAGGAAAAAACCAAAAGGCTTATGATTCAAACATACTTGCAGATCAAAGATTAGTATTTTTAGAGAAATGAGCAGGTGTGACTGCTGTAGAATCATCCATACAAAGCTAGGCTTTTTGATTAAGGCTATTTGATGCACTCAAATGTTCTATTTTGGATCATACACAGAGGTGATATTTAGAACCCTCCTTAGAATTTTGCTTGTCTCTTAAAAACTTTACAGTCCTGTTCTTAGTGTTCAGGGCAGTAGGAAGGATCAGAAGGGACCTCTGTGCTTCCTATTAGCAAAACCCAGCAAAGGATCAGATGGAATAGAAATTCAGGATCAAGAACACTATCAGTGGAATATTAATGCCTTTGTCTGTTTTTTGGGAGCGTGGGAGAGGAGTTAGTGTGAAAAGATTATTTAGGATATTTAGAGTCTCAGCATTTAAAGCCAGCAGTCCTACTGCCAGGGCTTACAATACTGAGGCAAGACAAGTACCTAGGAGCATTGACCTTGTTGTAAGTCAGAGTTCTCTCTAGCAACAGAGAAGGTGGATTTTTGTCCTATGTTTTAGCTAACAGCTGGAGGTAAGATGCCCCAGCTTCTCTCTGCAAGGCTTCCTTTGGTCTTTCTCAGTGAACTAATGCCTTACCATTCCTACCATAGAATTTTGGTGGGTTTTGCAACATAGATAACTAAGACTGAGCCCAGGCATTGCAGAGACACAGATAAATGCTGGATTTATACCTTCCACAGTAAGCACCAGTTTATTAGGGCTCCTGCAGCAGTTTCCATCTTCCCCATGTAACTCCCCATCTTAATTGAATCTCACAAATATTGCAATGATTTGTTTATTAAACATAGAGACAGAAATGTAATTCCAAGTCCATGTTTGAAATGAGCCAGAAAATTAAATTTTTGTTTCCTTGGCAACAGCCACATTACCAGATTATTAACCTCTAGTCACACCCTCGAAAACACCCTTCAATGATTCGCTAGGTTTTAAACATTGTCACTAGAATTTCAGAAAAACTGTGAGGACTTCCTCAGAACAGTTTCTGCTTGGCTTATCTTTCCATTTGGAAGTCAGCAGCTGTGGGAAGAGAGCTGTTATTCTCATGAACTTTAAGAAAAACAAGCACAGGCAGAAATTCTGCAGTAGCAAGGAGGTGATTACTTGTCATTATTTGTCATACTCTTGTGCCATTTTGAGTATCCACTCTAGTTTTGTACACAGGCTTGTCAATTAGCTAGAGCATGCTTAATTGTTGGAGTGGGTTCCAAATTTCACAACCACAGTAACTGAAACTACTTTGAAACTACGATATTTGACAGGCTTTTTCCCTGCCAGTGTCAGGCTCTTGCCCTGACTTAGAAGAAAAAAGCAGTAAACCTGTCTTTTCCAAAGCTGTGGACATTCATCAATAGAAAGCAGAAGTAACTTCAAAACATCAGCAAAGGAAGTTTAAACTCTTTAACATTCAATTGCTTTTTTTAGGCATATACTTTTATGTTTCACTTCTACTACTGAATATAGCTAGATCCTGTTCAGGGTTGCACTCTGTTTTCTGTGGGTGGAGATTAAAATCCTAAAAGAAGCTTCCCAGCTACCAATTACTCTGTTCCCTGGAGTACAAAATCTGCATGAAAGAACACAGTGGATCCATCAGTTGCTCTCAAATTCAGCTCTAAATAATATATGGAGTATTAGTGAATAAGTTGTTTTAAAAAAATATAGTTAAAAGCTGTAATTTGTTCCTACCACAAAAGAGCTGCCATCCTTATACTCTACATTTTCTAAAAATCTCATATCTGGATTGGGATAACTAGAACACTGCCTGCACTAAATGCTGAAATGAAGAAAGCATTTCACTGTCACCAGGAATTACTGTTAGTCCATTAACCTTAAAATAGCTCTTTAGTTAATCCATTTCAAATTACAGATAGACCTTTTATTAATACCAAATATTAATCATTTTCTTTAAGCCAGTCTTAGGTGTGAACTCCTTTCCTGCTCCTGCATTTGTTTATGTGCCTTTTGATTTATACCCTGTCATACTTGCACTGGGCAAGCTGTGGGCCCATCCAGGGTAATTAAGAAGTTAAATGGAAGGCAAGTACAATGTGATTGGATACATCATCTACCCCAACCAAAGATGTTTGTGGTATTTGCTACAGTGGCTTCACTGCATTAAAGCTTCCTTAAATTATCAGAGAATTTGGCTATACCCACCAGTCCTGCTGCTTGAAACATGTCAGTGGTATCAGGCTCTCCTTTAAATCTTGTCTGTGCTCTGAACATCAGGTTTGCATTGATTCTAATAGTGGCTGTAGTTCTAACAAAGCCTCTCACCATATAACTGGACCAGTCCTGGGTCCTCCTGTGAGAAAACCTGCTTAAATTTTGCCAGCATCTAGTAGACCATCTATGCTTAAAGACTCCTTCTGCCTCCCAATAGCCCCTCAGAAACAGCAGTAAAGCCTGCAAACATTCTCTGATGTATTGGGCCAACATAACTCCTACAATTGGTAGAATAATCTGAAATACCAAATTAATTTAGACTTAATATTAGAGAAGCCTGGAAAAATCTTATTGCTTCAACTATAATTTATTTCCTGAATTTAATATAAGGGAAATAAATATGGTTTATTCTAAAATTAAATGCGATGGAAAAATTGATTATACTAGCCAGTCAACATAAATTCCAATTTGAGGGCATGTACACACCACACTATACAGCAATTAGACAATCTGATTGGGGGAGGCACTGCATATATATTTTGGCTTTAAAAATATTTAAGGATATTAGTGGGAATATTTTAAGAAAGTGAATAAGATGGTCAAGAAAGCCTCTAAGGATTAAAATAGTTGGTATAAGTCTCAAAAACTCCAGATTATAATAGTGAAACCACTCATTCTCCAACATACTCTAGAGTTTAAAAAAAAAAGTTTGCTGAAGCAGGTGAATACAGAAAATACAAGGGCTGTAATAACTTCAGACAAAATTGGACACAAGAATGTTGACTTAATTAATGTTCTATGGAGCTGTGATCCCTCTAAAAGACATGACACTGCAGCAGGACTATTCATAATTTCCCTAGTATCCCTGTGGAAAACTAGGACAGTTGCCAGTACACAACAGACATGAAAAAGGAGATGAGATGAGGGAGCTAAGGACTTGGCTTCTCAACTACAAATGAGTGTGGAGGGGGGTGTTTTTAGAGTGGAGAATGGAAACTCAGTCTTTTAAATTACTGTGTCTTCTTATGGTAGTTTGAAGGTATGTCTAGCATTGCCTATATCTTGGTTCCTTAAAATCTAGCCTTCAGGTCTCCTTTTCCATGTTACAGTGCCTAATAAACTGCCTGAGATTTTCTGCTGCCTGGTACTTGAATACTGTATTTTGGATGGTGAAGTGGATTTACTCTTAACATGTCGAAATCTGGCTATTTGCAACATTTACCTGTTCAGAAACAGAGGTTTTGAGAAACCTTTTGTATGCAGACTGAAGGATGGTTTGCAATTCCACAGCATTATAATATACTTCATTTCATGAATTTGCTCAGACCAAAAGCAGAACACAGTATCCCATTTCAAGTCATGCATTTGATTTTGAACTATTACTTTTTCCCAGTTCTATGGATATCAGTTGAGACATAGTTATAACCACACAAACTGTATTCCGAATTCTGTCACTGACACAGTATGTAGTCCTGAGTAAATCATTATCCTCTCTGTTTGCATCTTCCCATCTGTAGGGGTTTGCTAGCTTAATAATGCATTAGTCTTTGCAAAGCACTTCAAAAGCCTTTGATGTACACTGCTTATGTGTGGTGGGATATTTAAAAAAAATAGATGAAGTGGAGTATAAGAATTTCTGGACAACCTTCTTGACCCAGAAGAAGCACTATTTCCTTATACTTACTAGAACACTGAAGTGTGAGGTGCAGACATACAGAAATTTTGTTGTACTAGAGACCTTGTAGTTCCCCCAATTTATGGTATCACGCTCCCCCTGGCTCAAGTTGAAGTGATGGACACAGAGACAGAAGTCCTTGCCCCTCTGTCAGTAATGTGAGACCACAGGCCTCCTGCTCATCTGGAATGGTATTAAGGTCTCTCTGTCCACTTTGGGGAGATGGAAGGCAATTAGTCCTTTGCAGCCAATACCTTCCCACACCTTGACCAAGACTTTTGAGGAAGTACATGCCTCTCAGATCTGCCACTTCAAGTTGTGAAGATAATATTAACCTAGATCTGTCTGGTTTGTTTCCTTGCTAGTGTTTTTAAGAAAATAAGAGAAACCATATTCTGGTATGTCATTAACATTGATGCAGGGACCTAAGATGTGTCATGTTTTAATCTACGCTCAGTGTCTTGTTCTGACAGAACCAAAGAAATTAATTATTTTATGCATTTTACAGCTTAGGAATGAAATTTTAACAGTGCATCTTCAATTGTTTTACTGACATATCCTTGATAAACCTATTTCTATTCCAAAAAGTATAAAGAGGATGGGTGGAAACAAAATAAAGCTTGCACCACTGGAAGAAAAACTGGAACTCAAAAGCTCTGCATTTGTGATCTCTGTGTTAGCAACCATCTGTTGCTTTCACAGCTTACAACAGCAATCGTAAGAAGAGGTTCTCACTCCCAACCATCTGTTTTTAGAGGAGAAGCCAAAAATAGACATCAGGCAGAGTTGCTAAAGGAATCCAACCTTCATGCAGCAAAGGGTAATCACTACTGCTCAGAGGGGCTCAGTGAGGCAGAGTAAAATCCCAGGTAAAAGTCTCTAAGTTTTAACCACTTCATAGTAACAAGAGTCAGAAATCCTCTCTCATTATGAATTGCCATATTGCAATTTTTGAAATGCATTTCAAAGCTGCATTTTTCAGTTTTCATCCCTGAAAATAAGTTTGTGTTTCAGAAGGCTCCCTATAATATTTTAGAGAACATAACAAGTGAACCATAATGACTGATGTACATAACCTGGACTTAACAGCTCACAGCTACCTCTGGACACATCTCACAATCTCCCCAAACTGTTTGAAATTAAAGGCTGATCTGCAGCTTTGCCATAGGCACCAGACAAAGCCTGTCTGAAGGTTTTGAAAGTAGCTGCTTTCTCCAAAAGCAGGCCAGGAAACAGACTTCATTCCACTGAATCACCCTGTAGTTTCTGATTCTACGAGTCACTTGGTGGGGGAGGAGAGAGAGGGAAGTGGCCCCTACTGCCCCATGCCAAGCACAAATTGCTTCCCTGGCTAAAAAACACTGTTCAGATTTTTCAGTCTGGGCTGTGTAACACTGTAACCCTTTGCGAGGAAGGCAGGTGGAGCGTCCCCCAGGATGCTGGTTTCCTGGCACTTCCACTCACAAGGCGCCACTAATGCAGGACCATTTGGCATAAAGCTGCAATTTGGACTGACAGTGTATTGCCATGAAACATCTGCTTATCCTATTCCGTGACCCAAGCTCTGCTACACTGATGACTGCATTTGATTTTTCTGTTGCCTACATCTGTAGCCCCTAGCTTTTGGACATGCAAAACAAGAAAGATGTAATTATTATTCCCTGGCTGCAGGGGAAGACTGCACTATAGACCCTCTGTCTCTTCTGAGGATACAGCTTGCATAAAGAAAGCAGAATTGTCCTGTTATGGTTTGTTCACACAGGTTCCCCAGAAAGTGCAAAAACCTGCTGGTTTGGGCTCAGCATCTATTTTTAATTTATAGAAAACACTGCAAGTATGCAGAGTAAGTGCTCTTCCGTTGTATTCTAAAAATGAAGTAAACTGATCTAAATCCATTTCTTAATTCCTGTGTGGAGGACTGTTCAAAGGACATATGAATTATACATTGAAAAAGCCCAGGGTTTGTGAATTACCTTTTTTTTTTCTTTTTAATAACAAAACTCCTCCTGGCATATTTGAGGACTGTGCAGCTGCTTACACGTCTGAAAAGCTTTCTTGGATAGAAATAACTAGCTGGAAGATGGAGCCTCGTAAGATGGATTTTAGAGCATTAGAGACAGGAAGGACAGAATATTTTATTTTATACAAAATTGCCTTTAAGTGATCAGATTTGATCTTAGCCTTAATATGGAATTCAGTACTGTCCAAATGCTACATCTTGCTATGTGGTGATGCTAAACTACTTTCCTAGATGGTCTCAATAGGACACTCCTTTGTCTCCATCACTGTGAGAATTTCAACTTGCTGGTTTCTTCTTGGTTTTCTAAAAGTGAAAGTCCCTGAATTTTCTCTATAGGTCTTATTATTTTAGCATCTGTATCAACAGAACAGGTATTCAGCTGACTGCAAGCACAGTTTCACCCAAACACCTTCACTTAAACTTCTTGTCTACCCACCATGGAGCTCTTAAGAAATGGCAGAGTAGCTGCCAAGGACAAACCCTTTCACTCCCTGCTCATGAGAAATCTCAGTCCTGTAGTGCAGTTCCTCTCACTGTCAGTGACTTTATGAACAGCATTCTTTCCACGCCAGATTTCCATTTTCCCCAAGAAAGGAATTCACTCCAGTTGTTGTGCCTGCAGCCATGAACAAGCAGGATTTTCCATTCTTTTAGATACAGCAAATCGAAGTTAAAAAATAAAATGAGCCCTGAAATGGGAGATCTGGACAGATCCTCTGCAGAACCTGCTCTTTGGAAAGATGGGCTCTCTGACTTTATTTTCACAGAAGAATATGACCTCACAGGCAAAACAGCCTACAGAATAGAGTTGGTTTAATACAGTTATCCATATCATATGAGACATGTCTTTTAATTTGCTACCTATATAAAGACTGCTCAGACAAACAAGACTGGTCAGTTAGGTGTCCCATTCCCTATCACCTTTTACAAATAAACCCCAAAAGCATATTCTTCAGTCCAGTGTTAAGGAACACATAGAAGATTACAGCTTTACTGCCTCCTCAAGATTAGTTCCCATCACACAACTTCTCAGGAGTGTGCCAGGGCCATCATGTGCACCTTGAATGAACATATCACAGTGAAAGAGTTTCTGGAATTAAAGGCATTTCTCAGAGTCTTCTGCACCTTGTTTTATATCAAGTCCCATTTGTTTGGGTTAACAGCTTCCATTGGAGAATGTGGTAAAACACTCAGCAGATGTTAAGGCAATTGAAAGAAAAACAGTAGGCAGTTTTTCTCAAGTGAGGAATTTGTAAGCCATGTCACTGCCTGTGGCTGGTCTGTTGGTCATAACTAAAGATGCATCCCAGGTCACACCTGGCATCCATCATTTATTGACTCCAGCACTGAATCCCAACTGGAAATCAGGCCAACAAGGAGCTATCATTAAGTCCTAATGATGATCTTTAAGCATTTGTGACTATATCTAATTTAGAGCACAAGCTGCCTGAGGTACTCTGAATCTATGTTTTATTCATGTGAAGCAATATACTCGCCTAGGATGCTGACAGATGTTGCTTTACTCTGGAGAATAATGCTGCCACCTGCATTTTTATGTGCACACCAGCAAGTGCCTGGCATAGCCCTAGAATTATTGCACACGTGCCACAGCACAGATGCAGCATGGAGCAGGATTAAAACAGACTGGGACAATAACTGTAAAGTGTCAAATGACACAACCTCTTCAGAACTGCTGAAAGTGTCACATAGCATTCAGACATTTTTCTTGACACAACTCACCCAATCACTAATTCAAACAGACTGCTTATAAAATCACAGAACAGAGCAGTGAAAAGACACAGTTCTTCTCCTCTGTGTCCTTACTTCACATTTTTTCTCATTAGAGGAGGAGCAGTTTTGTTAGAAATGCAACTGCTAATTTGGAGCCTTAAAAAAAAAGTCCTGAAGTTCTGCCCCAAAACATCCATTTTTGAGATGTTGAAGTTTATAATTCAAATCGCAGGATTTGGAATCAGAGTGCTTTATATTATTTCTTAATTACCAGATTCCTGGAGTCTCTATAAAGAAAAAGCACACATCCTTTTCACCTTAAAATAAAGATTAATTTATAGTGCCCTACATATACAGAGAAAGGTTGATACATGAAGACAGATGAAGGCCAAAGATTGAAAGAAAATCCACATGCAGCAAAGGGCAAAACCACTTTAATTTCCTAGGTTTTTTAGGTAGTGGTATATGTGGATAGGCAGAGCTGGCTCATCATTTTGAATACCCAGGACTGACAAAACCTTGCTGAAATATTGCTGAAGTAGGTTTTACATCCACTTTGTCCATGTGTTCTTAACAAAGGAACTAGAACGAAGTTTACTGTAATCAGCAGTAGAGTGCCAGCTAACACAGAGTTTTGGGTTAGACCCCAACACACTGTAAGCCCTTTTACATTGCAGGTCCGTGCTATGGAGACCATGCTCTCATGTAAATTTTGTTTACTTTCTTTTAAGATGTAGTTTGGAGGCTGAATTAGGAGTTGGGTATAAATGAAAACTGCATTTTTTTATACTTCTATTTACCAAAATATGGAGAGCTCTTTGCAAAGGAAACAGATTTCAATGGAGAAGTCTGAGTATGGAGCTGATGAAAAGTCCCTCATATGTTCTCTATCAGAAAAACTCCACAAGTCATGCTACCTTACCCAGTTGTCCCATTCCATCACTCCTGCCTCCTGCAGCTGTAGATTATATGATACTCAGCTGAGTGCAGGTGGACACACCATCTTAAAATGAACTCTGGAAGTAAAGAGAATACACAATAACATTGTGCTGGAAGAGCAGTAACTATTTGTATTCAGTGTTGCCTTTTTAGCTGGTCATGTTTGAATAGCATTGAAAGATGCCACTGTGTCGCAAAGAAATTGAAAAATAGTAAAATTCAGGCAGCGCTCTGTCACAAACTAAAGGATACCTACTGACTCTTAACCCAGGAAAAAAGGGCTTTTTACTTGGCCATGTAATCAATGTTTAGCTAGGGTCCATCCTAGGTCAGTAATCTTCATAAAAATGTGCTTATCAAAAATTGAAGTTTCAGAGAACCTGTCAAACTTGGTTTGCTTTGTGTTCTTTATTTTGGTCTGCCATTAACTTGCTGTTAATGTGGCAAAGATATTCTGGATCTACATTTTCAAATGCATCCCTAAGATTTGATTTTAACATAACTCAGTGTCACTATTCAGAAGTACTGTGAGGCTTTCGACACTCTGAAAATTAAATCTAACTGTCTTGAGTTTCCAACATCCATCTAGTGAATGCTTCTGGGAACTCAGAACACCATCTCCCAGTCTGCAACTCCCCATCTGGTGGTAACAGTACTTACCTATCCTTCTAAGAAAGCTACCATGCTTTCAAAGCATGAGTCACAGCTCACAAGGAGATGTTTAGATGCAGGCTTTGCACTGAAAGTATTATTGTTGCAAGGTCATTTTTAATAACCAATCTGAAGGTATAAGTCATTTTCCTTTTAAAGAAATAGCCTGTCTTTGCTTAAACCCTTATCTAGAGAGTTCTAAAAACAGAGATTGTTAGCTCAGGCACTTCACCTCCTCTTACGCTGAAAAACTTAAATTCCAAAGGGAGAATCTAGGCATGTTTTTATTCTATCTGCATACATCCAGTTGTTAAATCTACGTGGCTGGCAACATCCTGAGGCACAGAGCAGCTTCAGCAGAGGCTGAGCTATTCATAGGCCAGCACACTGGGCTGGGAGTGAGCTCATGAGCTCACAGCCTCCCAGTGCCAGCTGCCAGCTCGGCTGGGACATGTAAAAGGAGCGAGGGAAAATGCACGTGGGAGGAGGGAGGCACAGGGGGGCAGATAGGGGACAGGATGTTAGTGCCTAACATTTCATGTTCTGCCAAAAATCATGTTGGAAGTCTCACTGTTTACACCTCTACAGTAAAGTGTGGCAGGCTTTGCATTGTGTGAGACTGCTTCACTCCAGCTGACATTTGGAGCTATGGCTGCCTGGTAGGGGCAACTCAGAAGGAGCAGTGTACTCTGAGGAGGGACATTTCTATCTCACAACAGACCAGCAGCTGCCTCTCTTCTCAGTAAGATACTGGAGTGGTACCTAGGGCTAGACCAGGGCTACCTACCAAAGCCAAGACAAAAAGTCAGCAAGGAGTATAAAGATTACTGCTATTTATTTATAGCAACCATTGCAGGTTCGGGGACCATCCATTTTAATAACCACACCTCATGCACAGACACTTTCACATTTATAACCATTTGTTTTTACACCTCTCAATGCAGACACTCATCTCACTAATAACTGAGTTAGCTTTATACACACACTCCAGCAGCCTGACCAACTTTATCATAAAATTGCCTTAACATCAGAGCTTCTGTTACAACCAAAAAACCAGTGTATCTGAATTAAGATGGCTGTGGCTGCAACCAGTGTGACCATCTGAGCTGAGACATGCAAAGAAGTGGCTTGTTCTGTGCTTTTGAATACCATGTTTTGTGGTACTGTTCTGGTGACAGGTGAGAAGGCACCAAAAGCTTCTTTGTATCAGAGCACATATTAGGGTGTTTAAGGCAAAGATATAAAAGCAGAAAGCCAAGGAACACAGTTTACCTCAGCTTTGTCGAACCAGGCCCCCCTAGTATTAACAGTAAGTGATGCTGACAGATATAAATGTTATTGTGAGGCACTGCACATAGTAAGGTTCACCATAGCCCGCTCTGCACTGCCCAGATGCCAGCTTGGTGTCAAATCTGCACCGAACAGACATGCCATGCCTCACCTCAGCATCTCTCTTCTCAGAGCAACACAAGCAGTACAGGCTCTGCTACTGCAGCTTCCCCCATCCTTCCTCTGGGTCCCAACCATCCTTTACAGCAAAGACAGAGGAGCAGAGCAAGATTTCCCCCTGTATGTGGTCAGCACACACTGGAAGAAAGGGACACTATGAATTAAAATCCTGCAGCAAAAGGAACTGGCAGAAGGATGGACTCCAACTGCCATTTTAAACAACAGCCTTCAATATAGAGAAAAATCCCCAAAAGGCAACCCCTGTGCTTATTCCAACCACTTGGGCATGGCAAGGGAACATCTGGCACCTCTTTGTTAGTGATTGCAGACATTCCTCCAAAAATGTTAACATCTTGAGAGTTGGTAGTATTTCTTCTGATATCATAGAAGAGCAATATGATAATCACTTGCCAGCAGTTAAAGATCACTCCAACATGGTGATCTTAACAGACCCCTGATGAAGCCATGGTTCTCCTCCCAAGCTGATTTTGCCATGTACCCCTGTTCAGTGAAGAGCACTATTGACACAGAGTCTCACAGAAGAGGCTGCTGCAAAGCCAGAGGCATCCAAGCATCAGAATCACAAGCACCTCATGTTTAAACTTCAGTGTGTTGATGCGTCTTCAACGCAGGTTCCACAGTTCTCATCTTTTGGTGAAACCAAGACCTGCCCTAAACCTACCCAGTGCATGCAGCAAGGCTAAAAGAAGCTGCTAGCTCCACTTCTGGGAGGAATTGCTGGAGGAATGGCACCACATTCCTGCCTGTCTCACGGGAGGCTGTCTCCACAGCTGCAAACCCAAATGGGCTCTTAGAGCCTCCACAGCCCAGCAGCTGTACTGGCTATTTTCTGCTGAACCAGAGCCTCAGTATTTTCAGCCAGAGAAAAGCCTTCTTGAACTCACGCACACCAAAGGCCTGTGTATAAACTGAACTTTGCCACTGAACCACTAGTGGCATTTTTCCTCGCTATATATATTACCAGGCAAAAAAATGGGGTTTTCATAGATTTATTTTCAACCTACTTCAAACTCATGAAGATATGAGGCCTTATGTCATCGTTGTAGTTACTACATCTGACCCCATGTTGTTGTGAGGAAGCAAGCTAGAAATGAGCACTGGATGAACTCAAAAGCTTGCAGCTTCTCTGCCAAATCAAAATCTGTCACAAGTTGTTAAATACATAACCACACAAGTTAAAGAGACCCACACACTGATAAGCCAGTATTTCAGGGTGATGAGCCTGCTGTGCATGAGCTACGAATCAAAATCTTATCTTTAATCTTTCTTCTGCTATGGGCTTTTTTGCATGGATTTGAAGTCACTATCTGAATTTTCATTAACCCCCTTCACTCCTCTTTCTCCTGAATTGAGATCTGTAGATTGTACCTATTTAATTTATCCAGAGCTGGAAGTATAAACATGCTGATGACTGTGAACTGCTTAGATGTGTGATCACACACAGCCAAGTTTTATAAAACTATACTATCAGGCCAATATTTTATAGTAAAATTATTTGGGGGTGCAAATTATTTGGGAGACAAAAGCACTGATGTATGCTGGCATATAAATCTCAACTTTGGGCAGCAATGTATCTGATCCATATGGAAGTCTGTAGAAGCAGCAGTCACGTACCAGGTACAGCATGCTGGTTCCTCAACAAAGAGAAGACATCATCAACTCATGTCTTTTCTGCTCTTTACAATATATATTTAAGCTTTAATGTAAGCTTTCTATTGCATAGCTTTGGGAAGACAGGCTTGTCAGCTGCTCTGACAAAGCAGCTTTTAACTGAATGAAGTTGCTGGATTGGCATCTTGATACAGACTCCATTTTTTAGTTGTACTGGATGTTGGGATGGGCCTCCTGTGGGCAGTCTTTGATGTCCACCAGTTCTCCAAACATGCTGAAGTGGGATGGGGATAGAGTTAAAGATTTTATTAGTACCACAGGTCAGACTAATAGGGGAGTTTTGCCAAGACCAGATATAGCTGTAAAGGTAGCCTCATTAAAACACCCTATGTGAACTGAGGGTCCTCTGAATCAGGCCAGCAAGATCTATTTCTAGGAGCCTCAAAAACTGCCCTGAAATTCAAAATTAAGATTTCAGCTTTTCAGAAACTGAAAAAAAAAAAAGAAAAAAAAAACTTACCTCAACTTTCTCTCTACAGCCTCACACTGAAAAGTTTTTCTTAGTATAACAGGAACACCTTCATTTGCTGTTTGTTGTAAACTGGCCAGTTTACCCTAATGACTTTTGAGGAGACCAAAGGTCACCTGTGTTTGCACTCAGCATATTCAGGCAGAGTGGGGTACCACAAAGCCACCCTAGTTAAGGTTACACAGAGCTAACAACACATACACATTGATAGCAACAAGCCCAGCACAAGCAGTTTGAGACGGCATCCCCAAATAAAACTGTATATGTACAGAAGTGCTAGGCTTGCTTTCACACTTTCCAATGCTCATTATAAAAAAAAAAATAATTAGTTGCATACTAACAAAATGTTTTGTCTGAGCACTGGATCCGCACTTTGCAACCTACCTAAGCAACATCTTAAACCCGTGTTCTGAACCAATTACTTTTCAAAACCAGGATTACAGTAATAATAAGAAATGCACTTAGCTGGCATAAATTTGACTAGTTTGTATTTATGTCAGTGAGATGACAAGCATGAAGTCAGTCTTTGTGAGAAGAGTCTCACCCTTCAGGGTATCAGCTTTCTGGAAATGGCTCTGTTTCTTACAGTTCTCATTGAATTAATTTTTTAACTGATTTCAGGCCTAACAAAGATATAAGACTGGTTAAATGCTGATCCCCTAACTCAAGGCTATATGCAAATATAAAAAGGTAAACTAATTCAGGCAGCAGTTGTTCAATTAAGTATAGGAACAACATGGTTAAAAATGACAGCTTCAGTTACTTGCATAGGCAAGTTCAGTGAGATTGTCTTACTGGTTGCTCTTTACAACAAGGAAGCATGTCTGAGGTCATGTGAGACCAAAGCACATGCTCGTGCTGCAAGAAGAAGTTTTAATATGGGGAATATACAACTTTACAGAAACTCATTTGCATTTCTGTATATGCTCAGCACCTCCTTGGGAGATGCCTGCACCTCCTGGGGTCAGGCCCTTCACAAACTCTTTCAAATAAGGGATCCCCAGAAAGTACTCTAACTCCAGAGACTGTGCTTGACCGGTGGCTGGTGCAGTGCAAGTTAAGCTAAGGAAGAGATGACTTGAATCATGGAGCTCTTTAAACCACTAGACCAGTGCCCTCCAAACATCCAGTATTTTATCCATCACTGAAGTTACTCAAGAGCCATGCTTACATCACAGCATCTTTCACAACTGGCTGTACTAATCTTAACCAAATGACAACTTCAGTTGTTTGGGACAGCAAAAGAAACCCAGGTTATCACAAACACTGTGGCTGAGAATTACATGCTATTATTTTCCACCTTTAGTTTGAACAACTCTTTGTAGCTATTCGAGTACTGTAAACCACAACCAAGGCAAGCTGCGGCAGTCTGGCTCTCCATCCGACCCGAGGCGGCTGAGGCAGCGTGTGCCCTCTGTGCTGAAAGGGGGACATTTCCGTACCTGAAGGCCGGAGGGAGGGCCGGCACCCCGGGGAAGGGGGTCTGGCCAGTGGTGATGCCCGGCCCAGAGCACTGACCCGCAGCCGCCGAGCATCCCCCCACCCCAACGTCGGTCGGGCAATGCCGTGGCTCCTCGGCCCCAGCACCGCTAAAAATAAAGCCTGTCTCCGCCTGCCCGTCCTCGGGAATCGAGGTTGGATCTATGGTTTTCTTCTAAAGCCGGATTTTATCAGTCACCCCCTAACCCCGCCAATCCGCCTCTCAACCGCCCAGCCCGGACCACAGAGAATAACTTCAGCGCCGGGACCGCCGCCGGGCGGGGGGACGGGGCCGCGGGGCCGCGGGCAGTGTTCGGCACTCACCTGGCCGGCGGTGTCGTACAGCCCCAGCAGGTACTGCTTGCCCCCGACGGTAACGCTGACTGCGAGGGGGGAGAAACACAGTGGGTGAGGGGGGGGCAAGCCCGGCCGACCCCTCTGCCGGCCACCCCATCAGGGCAAGGCCAGGGGATGGAGGGAGGAGGGAGGGGAGAGAGCGGCTGCCGCCGCCGGCGGTAGCGGCCCCCCCCGCCCGCTCACCTGCGTAGTGGTCGAAGACGGTGGGCACGTACTCCTCGGGGAAGGCGTCGTTGGCGTAGCTCATCAGCAGGCATGTCTTGCCCACGGCGCCGTCCCCCACCACCACGCACTTCAGCACGACCGCCGCGCTGCCATGGGCCATGGCCGGAGCCCGCCCTCATGGCCCCGCGGGCGCGCCCCGCCGAGCCGGGCCCCTCGGCACCGCCGCCGCCGCCGCTCAGCGGGCGCCCCCGCCGGCCCCCGCCGAGCGCGGCCCCCCCGCCATCCGCCGCGGCGCTGGGCCCGGCGGGAGCCGCCTTCCCCCGGCCGCGCCGCGTCGCGCAGGGAGCGCCCTCCTGGGCGCGGGGCCGGCCAAGGCGGGAGGGGCGCCCCGTGAAGGGGGGGCGGGAGGGCGGCGGGGCTGCAGGGCCGGGGCGGCTGTGCGAGAGCGGCCCTAGCCCCGGCCCCGCTGCCCGCACACGCATGCACGGCAGCATCCGGCGCTTCCCCGCCCCGCAAGTTACTTGGGCGCTGCGGGCACCCCCTGCCCCGCGCAAAGCAGCGGGGCCGCCTTGATTCTGTCGTGATCCCCCTGTGCCTACAAAGGAAACTCCGCTAGCATCCTCTGGTATTAGCCTCCAACTGTGCCGGTAAGTATGAGAATAATCAATGGGATGTGAAAGGATTTTGCTCTGTACTGAGTTTATTGTCTTTCGGTCTGAATTCAGTTGAGGGAACAGATTTGAAAACACCAACGTGTGTCATTTAAACAGACTTGAGTACCTGTTTGCAAGGCTAAAGGACCAGAGGACAAGATCTACACAGAGTAGATACTGCATGAAAAATTAGTGAAATCATGCTCCCACTAGTGTCAGTGGCAAAAGTCCCACTGTTCAGCAGCACTATGCTGTCACCTTAGCAAGCTGTTTCCAACTTCACATTTTCAAATGGTGTAAAATATGACTGCAGTCATACAGAAACAACTGCCTTCTTTAGCTCAATTTTTTCCAAATTTATGCCATAAGCCCCATCCAATTACAACATAAACAGCTCACAACAGTGCAAGCCACAAGGAGACCTCTGTGTTGTATAGTTTGTGTTTCTATTTGATCTGACACGCGTCAGGGAGAAAATAAATGCAAATCCCATATTGCACAAAGCTTATCTGAATATTCAATAGAACACATTTTCAAACCAGGACAAAATACCTAAAAAGTTATTACTTTGCAAGTTTTTCAGCTTAGTCAGTCAAGCTTTCATGCTTTCAGACCGCAGAGGGTGTAAGCAGGACATCCAAGGCTGCTCTGGTGCAGTCTCATCACAACTCACCTAGAGAACATCAAACCCATGAACAGACAGAAGCTGTCCCAGGAGGTATTTCCTCAGCCCTTGAAAAATGCCAGCTCTAAAAGAAAACTGGATTTATTGAGAAGTCAGTCAACTGGTAGCCAGTGCAGGACTCAGAACACAGGTCTCCCAGACAACAGTTTTTCCTAGTGAGCAGGTATGTCCTGCATGAGCAGCTGTTTCAGGATGGGTTACAGCACCACGTCCAGGAAAACTGCTTCAGAGGTTTCTGGGTATCCATGAGGGACTTGAAATCATGCAGATACTCAGTGGCCCAGGTGACATCCACTTCCCTTTTGTTTGCTAATGTATACATTTAGGAGTACCCAACACTTACATTCTTGAGCAACAGCAGCCCAGGCTGCCATCTGCACAATTGATGGGAAGTATACTTCCTCCACTCTGCTGCTTGCTTAATTGCTAGTGTTGCTTCCCAAATCCTGTAATCATCATTTCGAGCTTGCACAATCTCGGCCAAATGATTCTCATCCAGTCCTCCATCTTACTTATACAATGGATAGCCAATTAGTCTGCACTAAATATTTAGAGAAAATGAAGATACAGAACTGGCAAACTGAAGGACTCACCTCGGCTCTCTCCTCACCAGTTTGGCTGGTTGTACAGCCAGGGAATCATATAGCTGCAGGACTGGGACCTCGTAAAACCTATCAAGAGTCTGAGAGTGATATGGCTCTATGGAGTCACCCGTAGGGGTGTTGGTTTCATCCACAGAGTAATTACTTACTTTGTTTTTCACCCTTTGCAGATGTCATTTTCCAGCCAGTGCCTACAGCAGTGCGATAAGGAGGGTGCAACTGTGAGGAGAATATACATTTTGAAAGTTCTTGGGAATTTGTTTATTGTCTTAAACTTCTCTAGCTTTCAGCAGCTCCTCAAGAATGTGTTAGCATCTCCTCAGTGTCAACCAGCTGGCTCAGTGGAGGTTTTCAGTTCAGCTGTATTGGCACAACAGATACCTTATCTCATCCTTCTTTCACATAGATTAACAATTGATTCTGTGTAATATGCTTCCATTTTTCAGCAGTACAGATACAAGGAGTATTAAAATAATTATCTATTAGAAATATTATTTTAAATATCTTTATTAAAGACAATCTAGCCATTTTCCCCTAACTTCTTTCATAAGTTTTTTAAGTAAACCAGTATGAAATGTTAAAAAGAAACTTGTATCACCTTAGTGATATATAAAATGTATTTTTATTCCTCATTGCTCGATATAAAGTTGAAAGGAAATGAGAAAACAGTTCCATCTAATTTTTCACAAAGGGGACAGTTTCGGACTACTTCTAGGTTATGCACTGAATGGTTACTTTAGTATCACATGTAAGTACTAAACAGCCCATCTTTTCATCCAAGGAATTAAAATTTTGCTTTGTAGGATTTCTGTAAGATTTCTACATGCATATGAGCTGAGCACTCACTGGGAAGAAGAAATGTAACTAAATTGTCCTTAGAAAGAAGGCCTGCTCCAAATAATTCAGGTCAGTAATGGAAGAAAGTGTGTAGAGGAGAAGGTCTAAAAAATGATAGGAAGCCTATGAGGACACAAGTCTAGTGGAACTCCATAATGATTGTGCAGCTGAACATTTCTTGGGAGCAATTTCTGGGTTATACAGACTTTGCAAGTGGGAACATGGCACAATGAAGTAGGAGTAAAAAAATCCTTCATCTGTATAAACAGCAGCAGGGAAAATAGAACAGAAAGGAATGGAGCCAGGCCTTAGTACAAGCAGCAAAAACCTGTTTGGTCTGTAGAACCAGGGAAAAAGTATTAATCATGTAATCAACACACTTTGAAAAGATAGATCTGTCCATGTTCATGTCCATCATTAATATGTCTGTGAATTTAACATAGAAATTTACACAATATTGTTATGTGCTGCCTCTCTGTGTTGTGAGTACACTCCAGCAAGTCTCTGTCCCAGTTCTCCTGTTCAGCTGCCAGATAAACTGCAACGCCTTGCTTTGTCACTGGGTTGTTGTGCACCACTAGCACGTGGCCACACATCTCACTGCAGAGATGGACATCTTCCCATGCTGGGTGAAATGACTTCATGGAAATAGCCAATATTTGAGGAAACACCCCTAAAAATCCCAAGTCCCAATCAAAGCTCAAAGTGATGTATGAAAAACACCTGAATTCATCCCACAGAATCCATCAGAAGATTAATTTCTTTTTAGGCATCCCTGTCTGTGGAAGATTGTATTGATGGTTTATGGTTCTCGAAAAAAACTTCTAGACTTACAAGGAATTAATTCTTTAGGAAAGTCAGTGAAAAGGGTGTTGCCATCTGAATGCCCTGTTTGTACTATATTGTCTTTCAGACTAATCAATCTCTCATCCTCAAGCAGAGATGTCCCTAACCAGAAGGTTACACCTGAGTGAACATAACAGAAGCCTGGTTTTTAGTCAGAATAATTTACTGTTTTCATAAGTGGTGAGAACACCACTTTTACAGATTATGAATCTGGTCATTACAGTTTTGCTTTTTGCCCAAGATTAGGTAACACTGAGTGTCTGTATCTCAGCTAGTATAGAGGAAACAAATCACATATTTCTAATGTGCCAAAAAAGCACAGGCAATTTGATAGTTGCAGATCTAATTCCTACCTAAATGTCAGTTTCCACTCTAGTATTTTCTCAGTTTAAGGGGTCACAGCTGCAAGTTTGCCTTCCTTGTGTCTTTCAAGAATATGGTGGTATCTCCAAGCAAGGACAAGCACTACATGAAATCAGAATGACAGGATGACACATTTTAGGTCATCTGCGGCAATCATCTGCTTGAGCACTGGCTCTTTACTGCACCTGTAGTGGCCCCCTTCTCTGAATGGGGATGAATGCTGCAAACAGGGGAAGCATCACTTATTATCTTCAGTGAGCAACCTAATGTGGTCCCCTACCTGGAAAGCTCCTGCACAGGAATCATCTCATTCTGTTATGTTGTGTATCTGTTATGTTGCAGCTTGTGATCCAAATTAATATTTCCTTTCTTTTTGCATGGATGTAACTGAGATGGGAGTACTCACTAAAGCAACACAGTATCAAAAATAGCAAATGGGAAATAGTAGCACCAGGACCAAAACTAGGATGCCTGTCTGAGAATGAGAAACAATGTTTCAAAATTAAATTTGTCCTTGCCGCTGCAAAGTGTCACAACCACTACTCTGCTTTTTTCCTTAATAACTCTAGCACAGGAGTTTTAAAAGTGGTCAAAGAAAATGCATTAGTGGAAACATTTTCTCTGAAAAATCAGATCCTTTGAGAAAAATACCTTTTGAAATCATGTCAATTCCATGAAAATGTTTTAAGAAAGCTATACAAATATTCTGACAGCTTCAAAGCATTCCATTTTTATTTTTTGCAGAGTAAAACATTTTAATTTCTAAATCTCTATGGTTGCAATTTAAGTTAGCATAGTGTTAGCATATGGTGTAACATAAATGAAAAGGTGCCATCATTAACATTTCCATCAGCTTCATTTTTCTTGCAGAAGTTTTGGGGTTTTTTAAGGACTGCAAAATTTTCAGATTGCATTGCTAATTAGAACAAAGACAAATCTCAAAAATATTCATAAAAATGAAATTTTATCCTCTGAACTGCTTATGTCTTTGTCATACTCTTGGCAGGAGTTAAAGAGATATTAAGAAAAATAAAAAAGAAACAGCCAACCAAAAAAAGAAACGTGTCTGCTTCAGATAACTTCTGAGACGGTACTAAATTTCAAATATGAGAAGTCCACAGATCCAGGCCCATGCCTAAAGTTAATCTTGTGTTTTATTCAGGCTGACATAAAATTCAGTTTTCTACACAAGGATTTAAAGCACCAGAGAGAATAAATCTGTTGGAAACTTGATGAGATTAGAGCACCTGCCTCCCACAGGTTTCTTGACAAATCTTGCATTTCAAGATAGAGTATAAAAATATAAAATAAATTATGCCAGACCTCTTTTGGTACTATTTCATATTCAGTGAAGGAACCTGAACAGAATTACATTTCTACTCAGCTACTTAGCACTGGGCCAAGTGTCAAGAAGCAGCAATTCTTTTTCTCAGGCCAACCTGATAACAATGCCTTGCAGTTCACCAGACATTTTATTGGGAATAAAATCTGCATCATGGTGGGGCTTTTTGTGCAGCTATAGTTACCACCACTCCCAGGCATGGAAGAGAGAACTAAACACTGAATTGACGTGGCTGCGTGTAGCAGTCAGGTGCTGCGACTATCTGAGGGATGTGTCCTGAGAGCAGGATGTCCTGGAAGTGCAGAAACCTGCAGCCGAGTCTGCGATTCCAGCTTCGAGCCCTTAGAAGACTTTTGAGTGAAATTACAGCTCTCCAAGGTGATGCAGAAGAAGGATACGGAGCTTTTGTAATAGGTCTCTCAGGAGATTTTTAGCCAGCTCTTTGTTCCAAGAAATCCCAGAATGAATAGCTAGGGATTCAGAGAAAACAGAGGTTTTTATCCCTGAGGGCTGGGGGCAGGACAAAGGGGAGGAACCAATGAGATACCTGGAATCTACATGGGCTGCAAGCATGCTGGGAGGTGACTTCTTTTGCCCACCACAACTGGAAGCGCTACTAACCAGGGTTTCTCACCCAGGCAGAGGGTGGCAAACTGGGTTTTAAAGGCTTCCCCTCCAGGGGAGAGTGGCCATATCACCGGGCAGCTCACCACCCTTCACATTTAACTTCCTCAGCTGATGCCACCTCCATGGCTCCATACATCCCCGCAACATCAGCGAATCCTTTTCATGGATGCTAAGAAATACTCATCCCTGATTCATCCCAGCACTCAAGACTGTATGGTCCGGCATGGCTGTTATGTACCATGGTGTACCAAAAGGAGAATGAAATAAAATCTTAGTCCTTGGCTCACTGCCAGAAGAGCTACCATTACATGGATGGGACAGGATTTAAGAAAGGAATACTGGCTCTTTCCTGTATTTTGAAACAAAACCTATCCCCAAAATATCTTGTCCTGGAAAGTTAAAATTTATTCCTACATGGCATTGGTGAGTTCCCTGGGAGAACCGTGGTGTTTCTCCACTCAAAACTACCCCAAAAAATGTTCTAGGGATGTCACAGTGCTGACAGTTGAGCATTTGATAATATACTCTGACTTCATCTAATTTACTAGGATAGATGCCATCATTGCAAGGCCTATGTGTTCCAAATTTCATTTTTACCGAGCTGCAATAATCCAATGCAAATTATTTCCCTTGATTCTTACCAGTAATTATTACTTATTAATTCTGCTAAAACTGGTAATATTCCCCTTTGTACAAAAACTAACTAACCAAACAACAAATCTTCCAGCTCTAGATATATACATGAAAAAATATCTTTTAAATTCCACTTGTTATAAATGAATCTGACCCTAAAACTGACATCTGGATTTCCCCCAAACTTTCATGTAGTCTGGATTCAAGTTTAATTTTTATGAAGCTTGGACTTCTTTCTGCAGGTTCTCTGAATTTGATTTTAGATCTGCTTGACAGACAGAAGCAAGTCCCTAAATTAGTTAATCTTCTGTACACCTGTAAGATTCAATTGTAAAGCCAAATGGTGATACAAACATCTTTCTTGATTTAAGGATGTTCACTCATAAAAATGTAGCCACATTTTAACCCACAACAGTTATCTGTTTCCTCATGAAATAAAGTCTAGCATCATGTGGAGGTAAGGAATGGTAGTGGATGGGCTACTGGGAAATGGGGGTGGAGAACAAGAGAAGTGAGTGGGAAGGCAGACAACCCCACAGTACCATTCCTGCTTTAGGACCCAAGTGTACCTTGCATTGGTAGGGAAAGATAGGTCCTTTGGCTGTCCTCTTCAACAACTTGTCATGTAATCTGGCATATGGAGAATGCTGGAGGGCATTAAAAACAGGTCTGAGGACAGAAATGCAGGCTTGGGGAATCTAGCATATGCAGAGGAGCATAGGCTGTAAGCAGCTCACTGTGAAGAATTAGAAACTCCTTAGGTGCTAATAGTTTCTAGAAAGCTAATGGTTTAATAGGGCTGGAAGAAAAGAACATGCTGGAAATTTTCTCAGGCAGGGTTTTGTGTATCCTGATGGGAAATGGAGGGGAGGGAGAAGAGACCCATAATGTTTGTCCTAGGTATTTAGTGGAATAAAAGTGGAACTGTAATTTCTGAGGATTCATTCAGTGTTGATAACTTCACATGCCAAAGATTTCAGTGAGTGGTGACAACCTCCTTCAATATAACAATAGAGAGAACAGGGCTTCAGAGTCACATGTTTATTTAATTTCACTAGTACGGCTGCTGCAATAGTAACTACAAGTAGCTAAAGAACTTCTAAGATCTAAAAAAAGTCCTTATTAAAAACATTACTTTGCTGGGAACTTTGCTGACATATAGTTAAGGCTGCTCACTTGCTACAATAAAGTCAATATCAGCATAATTTGAACTTCTGAGAAACCAGGAAATGCAGAGGATAATAAAGCAACATTCAATTCAACCTTTATATACCTGTAATGGAAATAATTCACATTTTCAGTGAGTGGTTTTCAGAGAAGTTATATATAACTATATAACTATATAACTATATATATATATATATATATAACTATATATATAACTATATAACTATATAACTATATATATAACTATATAGTATAACTACTGTAGGTCAGGGACCCCTTGTCTTTGGAAAAGTTGACTGTATTCAAAATGACACTTCTTTTGCATGCATGCTCTGACCTCATTTCCTAGAGAAAAATTCCACGACAGTTAAAATTTATCTTCTCCCCTGAATCACCATTTAGTCACACACGTATTATTAAGCCTACAGGATATTTTTTTTCTACTTTACTTTTGATCCCACCCACAGGAGTTGATGAGCACTGTGGGTGAGGTCCCATCTGAAGGTATGGCCTCCCATTTTCCCTACTATCATAATTTACTTAGTTTTCTACCATTTGACAGAGCAATAATCAACTTAGCAAATACTGCCAGTTTCCTGCTCCCATTGCCATCTCCCAGGAGGGAAAAAGAAAGGTTGCTTGAATGTTGACCTAAACTCTGTATTTCCTGGCTTCCAAAAGTCTGAATTTTGCTGAAGCTGATATTTTATAAGAGCTCTAGCTACTGCCAGGAAATCCTAACTCTGCATTAATTAAGGGGCTTTGTCATTCAGTAAAAAGGAAGGATGTTTTAAAGACATGATATTCACTATTTCCTTGATTCTTAAAATATATTTGAGAGAGCATCTTTGCAATGTGTCAGTCTGTGATTCAGGATGAGAAAAAAAAATCTGAAGAGTCCTGAAGTTTCTAGTGAGGACTAGCTGCATTGGTAGACTGGGTTGGGTTTTTTCTGTGTGGGGAATGGTAGTTTGGTTTGAACACTTTTCAGCTGACTGACTCTTTTATACCAGGTGAATGGTGTTCACCATTATTTTGCTATTTTATTTACTGCTCTCATGGGTTCTGTTTTAAATGAGAGTCAGAAAGCACTGAGCTAAGGATGAGCCGTCTTCTTTAGCAGGTGTATACAGAGAAAGCAGCTTTTACAAATGTACATGTAACTGTTTCAAGCCTATAACACTGCACCAGTTTTCAACTGAGCTCAGCTTCTATCTCTTCAGGGAAAAAAAAAAAAAAGGATAGTTATCACAAAATACTTGGTGAATCTCACAGGCATATTTTACAGCTGGCTTTCCAGAAGTATATGAATGAGCTCTTTGTGAGGTACATGAACATTCTTTAAAACTGATCCAAGCTGTGTATAGATACAGTGAAGCAGAAGTCTTGACCTAGGACTCCACATAATCTAATCCTTTAGTTCAAGTTCTGTCAAAACTCAGCCACAAACTCACTACTGAATTTTTCAGTTCTAGAGCTCTGTAAAAGGATGCAAATGCTGTGGCAAAAGAGTCTGCTGACAGAAGAGTAGAGAGGAAGGACTAGTGCTGTCAATGGAAACAAGGGATGCACACCTCTCGCCCCCTCCATTCTCTGATGTAAACTTGTATACCACAGCTGTCTCTCAAGGATAACTGAAACCTTCTTGACCATTTCAACAACCTGAAAACTCTCCTTCCAGGATGTCTGAAAAATGCTGTAGTGGCAAGGGCAAAGAAAAAATGTTTTAAAGTCAATTCAAGCATTTGAATTTTTCAAAGAATAGCATGAAAACAATGTTTTCCATTGGAAAACTGGCATTATTGTGCCAGCTTAAGAATGGCGAAGCATCTCAGGAGGTGTTCATGAATATTCAGGAATATACAGGAGCACACATACCACCAAACTCACTGCTCCTTCCACCCGTTAAACCATCATCAGAAAGTGGTGGTTGATGCTGGGTAATATCAAGAGCTCAAGGAGATAACACTGATGTAGACTTCAGCTTATAGTAAGAGATTTTAAGAATAATTCAGCAGTGGCATAAGTCAGCCCAATTGCATCAGCTCCTGTGATATCTGAATTTGGTCAGTGGATGAATCCAAACAAAGCAAATCTTGCTTTAGAAATAAAGGTCACCTAGCCTCTGTGCAATTGAGTAGTGCAAGAGAGGAAAGGAAGATGATCAAGCACAGAAAACTCCAACAGTCTCCCTGAGGAAGATTTCTGTGGCAACCAGTGATTATGTGTGATTGAAGCCATGCAAAATATTTTCAGAGAGCTGTTTCTTCCCAGGTGAAAAAAGGCTTGCTTTTGAATTCACAAATTCCTAAATGAAACCGGCCACCTTCTCACATGTTCCCTTCCTTTCCCAGAAATATGATCATCTGTTCACTAGAATGGCTGCCAATATACTGGGAGTGATCATTGTAAATATTTTTAATTTCAAGCTGATTGAGTTGTTCTAGAATTGTCTGTTGGCATCAGAAAAATCCCAGTTCCCTTGCTCCCCATCCAGCTTCATGTTATCCTAAAAGCCAGTAGAAAATTCTCCTTTATGTTTTCAGACATGGAACTGTACTCTTTGAGTTATCCTCTAGCTGGAAAAGATAAAGATGCTGCCTCTTCCTGTGTGTGGGTCTCTAGAATCTTACTGACCATAAGAAATCCAAAGAGACAGACATAGGGACATAAGCATTTGCAGAAATAACTGCACATTATAAAGTCATCAGAGGAAAGTAATATAGGCCACCTTCCCCCTAAGATTATAACACTACTGTGTTTATGAACACCCTTAATTTTGAATGATCTGTACTCTGAAATCAGAGAAAACATCAACACCTCAGGTCCTTTCCTGGCAGTAGAGCTGGATGTAGCATAGCAGTGTGGAAGTCAGCTTTGTGTGTTTGCATGCAAAGGTGCTGCATTAACACAGGGACTGCTATCTCCATTAATTCACTTCTCTTGCAGCAAATGAGCCCTGTTCACTAGGTCATGCCTTTCTCACACGGTAATCTGCAGTAACCAAAACACCTTCCATCTCCTTTGCATCACCTACGCATGAACTTATCCCCCAGATAGCTCCCAGGTTCAGGACTTGATACACCCATTCTTTCCAAAGAGCATGGAAAAGGGTTAAGGGCTAAAAGCAGAGCCAGCTAGGCGTGCTTATGCTAATGGTGGCTTTTGTGCAAGAGCCCTGCCACCTATCTGACTGACTGCAGGATGCCAACCTTTGCTCTGCTAGGGCATGCCTAGGAACATTTTAATGGGAAATGGTTTTTAAAAATTAATAACTAGAGGGGAAAAGTTTGTTTAAAAAAAATGGAGCCATGTTACAGAATAGCAACCAGGCAAAAGCACTTCCGAACATGATTCAGTCTGTGTCTGTGTGTATTTCCTACACATGCACAGCAAGAACTTTCTTGCAAGAATAATATTTTTCTGCCATATTGTTTTTATTGAGAGGGGTATTTTCCCCTCCAAATCCATGCTCTGAAGCCAGAATTTCCAAAGTTATAAATTAGTTTGGTTTCATTAAAATTTTTGCCCTCCTAATTTTGAAAAAGAGGTGGAAGGCTGAACTGTAAAATTTTAAATACTTGAAATTTTTTTAGCAGGTCCAGAGATGGAAGTTTGGTGCCATATGCCCAGTTTCTGATTGTTGGAGTCAGCAGTGCTACTAGCTTCAGGACGAGAAGGCTTAAAAACATTGGCTTAATGCTCATACAAGGATTTGAGCAAGATGTTTTCTTTTATTCTTCCTTCCCCACCCCTGTCCTAGTACCAAATTACATACATTGCTGCAGATTTCCAACATTTCCCAATCTGGATTAATTTACATTTAGACAGAGGGTGTGAATTAAACTGTTATACAAGGCTTAGAGGCAGTGCCAACTTGTTACTATGCTCTTTCAAGCATCAAATGCTTTTTCTATTAAGGAAGCTCTCAGAGAATTTCTTGCATCTCTCCCATTGCAGAGCTTATTTTTCAAATGCAAAATATGATGTATACAATGAAGGCATTCATAGTATCACATCTCCTGCTGCGGTTAGGGGCTCTGTCATAGTATGGCCTACAGTAAGATATTGCTGTCTTCAAGGGATTTATGTCGGAGAAAAGCCTCCTGCAGGTATGCAGAATGCAAGGGAAGATTCAGAAGCTACCAGCAGACAAGCAGAGGACAGTGTGCACACCGAACTGCTACAGTTAACACAGTCAGAACTCGCAGCCTTCGGCTTGTACTGCACCTAGCTGTCCAAAGTGAGAAGCTGGGCCTGATAGCACTTCTTAACTTATTAAATACCTAGGAGAGAATATGAAGGCTGCCTTTATCTTCTACTGGTCTTTTTCCTTGAATTTTCTCATATGTCAAGTACCTACAGACATAAAATTCCATTTTCTGCCAAGGGATGTGATACAAGTCTTGTCCCTAGTTGTTTGAAAACATCACACTCATAGCATAATTAACAGCTGTTAATTATAACACTAAAGCATGGGATGAGGCTGATTCAAATTTGGGTATGTCTAAAGGATGGTCTCACTCTTGCTGTTATTGATACTTGTGTCAGAGCTGGGTTAGTCACTCAGGATTTTGCCAGGAAATTGCATTCAGGGTCCATGCAACCTCTCCCTTGCCAGCATTAGCCTCTGCCAAATTTTGTAAAAGTTGTTCATGAATCACAGATGTCCCACAAATTCTCATCCTGAAGCATTATTGGCCAACACATCCTGAGAATGCTTTAGTATGTTCATCTAGTTGTGATCTTAAGCCTGCCTTAACCCCACACTCACTGTCACCTGGGTAAGCATCTTCTTCAACTGAGGGAATATGGGCAGGAGCATAGAGCTGAGTATGTAGTTTCTTTCTGCAGCAGCAGAAGGGATTCAATGCTTTAAGGGGAATTGTTGGTGAACTTTTTTTCTCCTTCATTTGCCTTTTCCAATAAACAGCTGCAAGAGCTTTAGAGGTTCTGCATTCCCCCTTTACTGGATTTTTTCAGGGGTATGTGATGGGTTTTGTAGGGTAGCTACAGAGTACAACTCTTCTCCCACATCACCACTAGCTGTCAGAGACAGCCCAAATGCTGCCAGCAAGGATTGCAGTCCTTCATCCCACTGCTTCAATACCTTGCTTACTTTTCTCTCTGATTCTCTACTGAGTGTGGAGAGAATAAGGAATCACCTTATAACTCATCAAATATGTCCAGTGGTTTTATGGTGCTTAACAGATTAGATTAATGTGAACTGATGTGAACTGAAAAATAAGGAAATTGCCAGGCAGCTGGTTTTAAACAATCAGAAAACAATTGCTTTAACATGGTGCTTGATGCTGTTGTGACTCATAACCACCAGTTGTAGCAGCAAAAATGGGTAAGAGTGCTTTAAAAAGATTGGAAAGATTTGTGAAGGATGATTTCACCCTTGGCTATTAAATATGATGATCCAAGTGCCACCTCTGACTCAGGAAACTTTGTTCAACTTTGCCAAAAAGTGCTACAATGTTCTGAGAGAAAAAAAGTCTTCTGAGAGAAATGCTCCTTAAGCAGTGACCTTGGCCTCTGTTGATGTTAAGTTGCTGAGCTAGCTGAATTCTGGTAAGGCATAATGTTCTTCTATTTTTCTTTAAATCTACATTTGGCTAATGTAGTGAGTCATCTGTGTCATACAAGGGCTAATCTATAAGGCTTTGTACAGTTCTGATGAATTTACTACTCACAACAAATGCTGTTGGATATTGCTCGATCTCATGCAATTAAGTATATCTGTGGTTCTAATAATTCAGGGATTACCCAGTACACAGTCTGTATTCATTCTTCTCTGCCATGGCTCACCAAATAAAAATGGAAACTTGTAAACAATGGGAATGTGTTCACACTGTGCTGGCAATGCTTCTGAGTCTGCAATACAGAAGGCAGGCTGCAGAGAGAGAAACACTGGTGTGCTGCTGCACCTCCTGACGTAACCCACAATGGATCTGGCTATCCCTGTAGTAATAAAACAGTCACTGAAAAAAAACCCCAACAAATCCCAAACTACTTTATCCAGTGATTGCATAACCTCCACAGCCACACTGCAGCAGCTGAGATGAAAATCTTGCAGGTAGTTTGTAAAAAGGTCTCAAACCCCAGCTTCTCCAGGCAGGAGACTGCATTCACTCCTGCTCAGCCTAACAGGCTCAGAGCTCTCCTGAAACACAGTGGTTAAATTTGCCACTCCAAACAGTCCCACCCAAGAGACTGCCCTGAAGCTTTTTGCAGGGAAAGGATTTAATTAGAATGTGATTTTTGTGGTACAATGCAATATTCAGTACAGCAGGACCACCAAAATGTGTGCTTTGTGATTTGTAGTGCAGGTTTGCTTAGGCAACTTTTAAGATGATCCCTAGGTAGAGAAAGGGCAAAGGCACCAGAGAGGAATAGAGACTTTGCTGAGCAGGTTTGAATGTCATAAATGCACAGTTATGGCTTAGTATTTGTATCACAGTTGACAGATGCTGCAGCAGTCATATGACCAGAGCATGACTTCATATTTCAGCTCTCTCCCCTCCTCCCCCAGTGATGAGAGCAGTGCTGGCACTTAAATAAGCAGAAGACATTTCCAGAAGGCTAGTTTGTAAGTTACTTAAAGGAGAAGCCTGAATTTTGGCACAGAGGTATGCTTTGTATGGATTGTTAACAGCTGCTCAACAGTGGCAGAGAAGCAAAACTCTTTACCTCCACTTGGGAAGTGCACTACAGTTGTTAGGGTAAAAACATCGAATCCCAAATCACATGGACTTAGATCATCCCTTCCCAAGGAAAAATATGCAGGAGGCACAGTAGAGGGAAGAATTGCCTCCACAACTTCTCACAGGTTTACCCTGCAGACAGTGGAGCTGCTGCCAGATCTGATATCCTCTAGGGATCTATGAGAAATGCTGCAGCCATGAGGAGGCCATCTCTACCCTGATGCTGTCCCAGAAGCCACTCTGGATGCTCTGGCAGAGTGATTTCACAGGAGGATTGAACATCCAGGAAGAATATATAACTTCATGGAGATTTTCCAGGGATACTGAGTCCATCCACTCCTTTTGGCATAGATTTTGGATTATGCAATTCCCAGAAGCATCCTGGGAGGAAGACAGTACAATGCTCTGTCAACAGCTAAACACCACTTCAGCGGGAAGAGGAACCCCACTGTCACACTATATTGGGAACAGCAAGGTAGTAATGACACAGACTCTCTTGTGAGTTGAACAGGAGAGCAAGGCTTATTACCTCAGATCTTCTTTTATAGACAAGTACGTGAAGGTCAAGAAAGGTAAAACTCTTATTGGTTAGTAAACTAACACATCACCATCATTGGTCAGTGGGGCACACCACCCCTCGACCTTCTCTTGCAAGAAAATGAGAAACTGACAAACACCTACAAGGCTATCTTCTATCTCTGAGGATTGTTTTGATTCCTCCTTATGATTTCCCAAGCTACTTTCTCAGGCTAGTCTGAGAAAGTTACATGACTTGTTTTTCCACAGACACTGGGCTTCCTGCTTACTGCTTGCATTTAGTATCCACTCCCCACCTTTTCCAAATTTCCAAAGGTGCAATCGGCTCCATGGGGATAATTTTCTATCACAGCATTGTTACACAGGGAAACAGACTGGCTGAGAGGTAAAAGTCCTGAAATAAAATCCCAGCTTTGGCACTGATCCCCATTACAAGTTACACTAATGGGAAGTGTTCTGAAAGTACAGAGATTTTTGTGTATTTTAGAGTTTTCTCACTAATGTGGCTGCATTTTGCAGCTATTCATGGACTACAGACCTGAAACTTTTCCCTATAGCTTCACATTTTGTCAAAAGATAAAAAGTAAGAATTTTCTGTACAGCTACTTGCCTCTAAGCCTTCTTTTCTTTAGCCTGGTGTTAGATTGAAATGTGATATGATTATTCTCATCTATAAGACCAGTGGTAATTCTTTGCAGCTGTAATAGTCCGCTTAACCTCATTAATGTTGACAGCACACCAGAACTGGCTGGGATTTCTCTGCTTTTGATACACAGGAGTTTGGGTTTCAGCTCCATGAAGGTCTTTGCTTGAAAAGTTCTGGCTGTATAGAGCAGTGGTTATTTGGATTATCCCAACTGAAGCACGAGGATTCCCAGAAGGACCAGCAGCTCAGTGCCCTGCTTTGCCACTGACTCGTTACAAGACTATGCTGAAGATCTTCGTATAATTACTTAGTTTCTTAAACGAAAGAAAATGAAAACCTGAAAACCTGGGGACAAGATGAGGTGTGCATGTGTGCTACATGTGTGTCAAGTACTGCTACTTGACCATACACAAGGGTCTTCTAGTCCTTTGGAACATGCTTGGGTGGTTGAGCCTTCATCCCCAGCGAGCGCAGTGTGTGTTCTCCATAGCACTTGATGCCAAGGGCAGGGCTGCAGCGCCCGAGGCTCCATGTTTTCCCTGAGGAAAACGAACAGTGCTGGCGACAGCGCAGTGCTATGCTGGGAGCCACACACGGCTCCGTCTTGTGCTCCCCAAGGGCTGCTGGCAGGAGCCGGGCCGGAGGGACGCGACATCGCTGCCCTGGAACGCCACCCACTGAGGAAGCCTTTGTGCTTCTTGTTATGGGGGGAAATACAAGCGTTTCAAAGTGTTGTAGGGCTGCCTGATTCTTGGCACAGTGAGCGAACAGCAACAGTTACAGTAGCCCACCTGTGATGCCTCCCTATGCTGGGCAGAGATGGGGATTTTCAGGTGTCTCAATGAGCTCCAGCTCCTTCCCAGGGTATTGGAAGGCACCTTCCCACTGGAAACCACATCAGCAGCAAAGAACTGCTGCTCACCCTACAGCACACTGGTTGCCAAACGTCAAAAACCACGGTGATAAATATGCACCTTTCCTGTTCACAGTGAGGCTGCATCCATCCTCCTAAATGAGAGCTGAAAATACAGCTCTCAGGGTTTCACCGAGACTTAAAAACCTCAGGTGCCTTTCTTTCACCTAGCCTGGCCCATGATAAGGTTTAATGGTAAAACATTGAATTGGAAGCAAGTATTTGAAAACAATCTGTTGACCAGTTCCATCATTCCTCAAATGCTGGTGGCAGCTGTGAGTGTCACCCTGATGGTGGTGGAGCAAACTGACTTACCCCAAGTTGGAATGGGCTTCCCCCTCTGGCATGCACAGAGCATCTCAGGAAATGCTGGACAGAAAGCCCGTGCATCCTTCAAGGCCTTACCTAGCCTTTGGAGCTGGATTTGAACTGAATGAGATTGCCTGGAGTAGGATAGAGAGCCAAGTGGGATCAGTCATGGTTTTAGGTATTGACCTGTTTGTCACAACATCATCCTCTGAGGAGTCACATTTTATCTGCCTTCTTGCTAAAGCTTTCCAAAAAGAGTTATTCAAGCCTTTTTACAATCTGCTGTCCTATGTCATTGAATGAAAAGTTTCCAGATACAGTGTATATTCATTATGTTAAAACATTGATCAAAACATCTAGGTTTCTACAGGTTTATGCCATTCACTTAGGTGCCAGTAAACATTTGAACATGTAGCTCTTAGTGTTTATCTCTTTTTTTTTCCCCCCCTAATTTTCTTAGTGCTGGTAAATTAAGCAGTTATCCAATTATTGTTGCTATTTAGTAAAATGTGGGTAGGGTGAAAGCAACAAGCAGTCTATCATATATTCTATGGCATCCACTTGACATTTTAACCACTTAAAAATAGTTAAAAAACACTTCTAGGAGGTAAAGCAGTACAAGGTCTGTGTGTGAGCTCCACCTAAGCCATGAACATTCAGGAGTGACAAGAGCTTATTTTCACAAATTCTAATAAGCCTACATGGCTTGAGCATAGCCCATCCATAGTTTGTATCACTTATATACCAGACCCTCCCTAACCAGTCTAGAAAAGGAATTTAATCTATTGGTGAGGGGTCTTAGGACATGCCCCCTTATAAATCCTGTGTGTCACTGTAACTGAAATTTTTTTCTGGGGGTAAATTAAATGACAGTATCATTGACAATTTGTCTAGGGCTTTACAATTTTTTCTTTTGACTTGAACTGGGATGTAAATTAAGCTTCAAACTCTTCTTTACTGCTCACAATCTGCCTAATCAAAGAAAGAGATTCTCCCGAACATTTCAATGCCCAAGTTGCTGGTGGGAGTCCCTGATAGATTTCTCTTTTAAATTCAGTGTAGCCCAGAATAGTAACTCTTACATAACATATACAGAGCAAATATGGGACTTGCTATAATTTCAGTGAGAGACTGCAGATTTCCTGCTGAATAACTAAGACAGATAGCGTTAGACTTATGCCTCAAATACAAATCTTGAGTAAATAAGCTTATTCCTACAAAGCAAGGGATAATGTGTCTTGTAGGTATCAGAACAGAGCTGACAACCCAATTGATTGTGACAGATCCCAGCTCCTCTCATGTGTCTGTGCATGGCATTGTGGCCTCTTGTTACCTCAGAACTTGCAGGTGCATCGGGCACCCTGTTCTTGTGGCTAAAGAGAGACTGGAGGACAAGAATTTGAACTCCAAAGTCCACAGGCCATTGGAGCTACTCAGGAAGGGGAGTTCTTAGACAAGTAAAATCTCTGCTTATTCACAGCTAGCTGTCTATCTGTGTACCATATACTCCTCCATGCAACCCAGATGGGAGGTCTTGAAGGAGCAAAGGCCAGGAACTAGACTTTTCTGGCATTGTATGTTTGGTAGGCCATCTAGCAAAATAAATAAAATGGACCTTCAATCAATTTTTGTCTCCTCCTGCCTTTTGTTTTTCACATTTAACATCCTAACAGTGAACTGCACAGCAATTGCAGAGCCAGCACATTATGCATGTGTGTCTCACACACATAATTAATTGATCCCTGCCATGTTCCAGGGTGTGAATCTGAAATACTGCATCCTCTGAGTGCTCTCTGGCTCTTCAGGCTGGCAGAGTCTAAGGACTGTAGCTTACTGAGTTGGGTAGGAGTCGGCTGTTCCAGTAATCAGGTCATCACGATGCTGCAACATCCCAGAGTTGCTCCAGCACTGTTATATAGGAGGATGCAGCTGTCACTGTACTTAGTAAGGAACGTCACTGTACTTAGTAAGATGGTTGTAGTCATGTGGACTCTTGAACAAGGTTTCATTTCACTGGGATCTACAGATAGAGAGTCCTAGAATTGCTAGCAGCTTGCATATAAAGTACAGGCTGGACAGAATTTGTCCCTGGACCATTTGACAAGATTATTTACACAGAGGAATTTGCTTAGGTAAGAAACCTGATGGACACACACACATCAAATAAGCAATTACCCCCGTACTCATAGGCTTATGGAGATCAATCATACTGACCTATAGTCCCTGCATTTCCTGGATTGCTTTATAAATAAAAAACCTAAGAGTAAAGGCATGAAGTCATTATTAGATTAGCCTCTGTTTTGCCTTGAGAATTTTTGATCTGATAAGAAGTATCCCCTAAATTATTTGATAAGGTACCCTTTTCTTATCAGTATAAATAATGGTGCAGACAAGGCAGTGGAGTCTGAAAACCAGTTCATTACACAGAGGGAATGGATCTGTTTAATTATAGGGATGATATTGAACTAGTTTAACTGTGTGTTCCCTTTAAAGCTTGCTGATCCTGGTGAAGTTTCCCTCAGACTGGTACAGAGTATGTACATACACACTCTGCCGCACTGGTTGAATTAAAGAAGTGTGATGCAATATTTTTAGCTAAATAATTACAACTCTTCCACGAATATTTAGGTGTGGCATTTATCCGTCTCTCAGACTGACAGCAATGCATTGATCCTGCATTCTTGTGTCAGGAACTAGTCTGTGACTGTTTTCTATGCTGATAGAAAAGGCTGGGGATTTAACATGTGTGGTGTTTTCCTTCCTGCTTGCTTCCTCACTGACTCTATGTTTTCTGGACCCATAGAAGTAGCAGGCAGCAGTAACTGGAAGGGTAGCTTGAATGCCCCACATTTTCATTCATAGCCATGAGTATGCTTTTTCTGCTCCCACAGAGACCCAGGAACCCAGAGCTTCTAGATTCCTTGCCTTTATTTGATGTCATGATTGCTGGTCAAAATACAATTTCCATAAGGAGTTTAAAAAAAATAATAAGAGGAGCTTGCCTTTGTGTATGCAAAGATTGGCAATAAATTCCATGGAAAGGTGGGAAGGATGACTCAAAAAAATTAGAAGTGAACGACCTAGTGTGTTGTGAATATCTGAAACTCCTACTACAATTCATGCATGTATCTGCATGTTTTTAACAGTGAAGGATAGTTGGGTGTACTAAATTCTCTGTTGTTCATAGTCTCTGTGACAAGAAAAGATATCTTCCTAGGAGCCTGACTGCCTTTCAGAGGAGAGCTCTGGACTTTAAACAGGAATTCTTGGGTTACTTTGATCAGTCACCTGAAAGAAGTCAGACTAGAGCATCATAATTGATACATAAAAATTTAAAGTCTTTGGAACTGAGATTTTGTTTCAGTAGCACAGGGGAACAGTGATATTGACCTTAAAGGGAGTTTAATCTCATGTGTCCACAGAAGACTGCTGTACATCTGCTGGCAGGCAGGCTCCAGCAGAAACTCCATCATGCCAGTCTCTGGCAGCCTGAGCCTTATTTTGGAAAACTGAAGAAAACAAATGATTTAGGATATAAATCAGCAATAAACTGTATAATCCCAATGTAGAGGTTTAATTTAAAATAAAGAGAACTTGATTAAAAGGGTTAGATTAGAAACAGGATTCAAAAGTAGTCATGCGGAAGACATTTAAATAATAAAAATACCTTTTATGAGGCAGAGTATAGAATTCAATAAATATTTAAATAAAATACTTATGTTGAGGGTTTTGCCAGAAAACCCTTGGAGAATTTTTGGTTTAGTTAGGTTCTTGCTGGTGCTATAAATCTGCCTTTAAGAAGAGTTTCAATTCTCTCACATGTCCTGGCAGAGGCCAGATAAACACCTTGGGGTTCTCCTGCTGTCCTAAGGTCACCTTTATGCAGAGATACGTCACAATGCTCTACTTAGCAGCATCAGAACAGGACTTAAATGATGCATAAATCTTGAGCTCTTCAGGAGTTATTTTCACCCTCTCTGTATGAGAAGAAAAGCAAGCAGTTTCTTTAATCCTGTGTGGTTTCTGTATTAAAATAAGCCTTGATACTAATCCCTGGCTATCAGGATTTAAACTGACATATATCCTACAGCTTCAAACACCAGAACATCTGAGTTACCAATGTGCCCTTACACACAGAGCATTTATGTGCTTAATCACACCAAAGGACAGAAAAGTCATTATATTCCAAGTGTTTTCCCAATACTGCATGGAGTTCCTTCAAAAACCCAGGCAGTTTTCCTGACATTATTTCATTTTGCTGCAATGTTCTCAGTGTTCCCCATTGTGACTTGAAAAAACATGATGAATGAGGTAAATGCCACAGAGCAGCGTACCCAGGATGTGTTGGCATCTTGTGTAAATTCAACTACACAATTTACAAACTGGAGTTTGTGCTAAAATTTCACAAAAGGCAGTTGGCTTCTTTTGTATGTGAGTAGATTTTCTCCCTTACGGAAACATCAGGATTTCCAGGCCCTCATCCTAACACAGCTGTCAAACTTGACCAAAAAGAAATATTAGTAAATAATAAGGCATCCATATTTCTGGGGTTTATGATTATATATGTGATGGTAAAGTAGTGGTAACTACAGTGCTCCTGTAGTGGTAACTTCAACAATGTCACTTCCTAGATGTACTATGCACATTATATAACACAAATAGGTCACCAGCTTGTATCTCCTTGTGTCTTCGAAAGTGCAGAGGTATTTCCTAAGATGCTGCTGCTCTGCAGCAGTTTTTTCTTTGCCTTGTCTTTGTATCCATGCCTTCCTTTCCATCTTCTGTTTCTCACCTGCATCTGTTGATAGGCAGGCAAGTGGTTAAGAGTTAATGTCCTGCCACACTCAGTGCTGAAGGGCAGAGTCACTCTTGGGGTTGCCCATAATAATGAATTTACATGTGCTAGAGCCACATTTGTGCTTTATGCTTCTTGCTCCCCTCTGCCTGTATCACAGCAGGGTATCATGTCAGCCAAAGTCTGACAGTCAGCAAGAACAGGGGAAAAAACTTCTTTCTTCTCTCTCTAAAGTTTCTGCTTCATAAGCTCTTTGGGGCAAGGGTTACCTGACTGTGAGGAATGGCCTTGATTTCACAAGCATTTTTAGACACTAAAAAGAGCAACTACTGAACATCAGCAACCTCACAGATATGGGCAGCCAGAGGCAGCCAGAGTTCACCTCACATGGCAGATGTAAAACCTGTCCTCTAAGTAAATGTAAAAATCCTTGGCAGGAAGCGGCTGATAGTGAAGGAAATTAAGTCAAACTACGGTTTTTTTGGAGATGGATACCAGCATTACCTATGATGCTAGAAAATTAACAAATGAACAGCAAATAAGATTTCCACATGCAAGGATATATTGGCATGACCTCTGCCAGCAGAGAAAAGTTCTCAACAGATTTTAATGCACAGAGTAATGATTCCAACTTCAAAGCACTCTCTGCAATGAGGCTTCTCACTAACTCATGCTAACCAAGAGGACAAAGCATCTGTTTCTGAAATCTCTCATCCTCTTCAGATTACTTAAGAACCTCAGGCACAAATTTTAAAACCTGATATTAAAATCACATCAATACCACTACCTTTTTTCCCATCTAAACTACAGCAACTACTATCAGCCACAGTGAAAATTGTCTCCAAAGGCAAGCTACAGAAACACAATCTGTAATTTATATACGGCCATTAATAAAGATGGAAGAGAGTGCCAGGTCCTTTTGTCACAATTTTCCGAAGATACTACTTTTCCAAGGAAGTATCTACACCACAAAGATATCAAATAAGATAATCAATGAAAAATTGCAACAGCTTTTGAAATGCCAGAATCATCTTCCTCTTGTGACAAAGCATGGAGTAGAGAGTCGTTAGAACAGTGACAGGAGAAATGGGCGTTCATATCTTCACAAGTGACTTGAACCAAGAGAACCTCTTGGGTTGTGGAAGAATGGATGTCAGGGTCTTTATGAAAACCAAACTGCACAAGTTTGTTGCAGAACTGAGCAGAGGCTGGACTTCTAAACTTTGGGGGAAAAATGTACAGACTTAAGAGATTTATAAATATTTACTTCTCTGCCCAGGGTTGGCTTTAAACAAATTTTAATGGTCTTACAGCACATGATGGGGGGGATACATATTAAAGGGGGAATATGTAGTGGGCAGCTGTATCTTCCTAGTACCTCAGCCAATGGGGAAAGGAGGAGAGCAACATGCAGTTGGGAATTTAGGATCAAAGGAGGCTACATCCTCCAAAAACTCAGGAAAGGCCCCACGGGGGTATGGCCTAATGGCCTCTCTCCCTTTATTCTAATAAAGTTGATTCTTGCAGGGGTCCTCTATCTCCTTTGTGGACATTGGCCTTTCACAGCATGATTTTCCATACAATACCATCTCCCACATAGTTAATATTTCTTTTCCAGTGACTAAACAATTCAGCTGCTAAAGCCTACAGTGATGCCTAAAAGAATCTGATTACTTTGAGCACTGCCTAGCTGAGGAGCTCCTGATCCTTGACAGTGAGCACTCACATAATCACATGAAAAGAGAGATGCGCGTTTTCTTCCAAAGGGTCTTTTGACAATTTTCATTTGTTTTGTTTGAAATTCAAGGATTTTTTGTTTTGTTTTGTTTTGGAATAATAAAGATCTTTAAAAGGATTCAAAACACATCATGTTTAGAGAAAACTACATTCTTCTGAGAAAGGAGAGGCTTTTTCTGATAGATGTTTGTTCTCATGTAATTCTTACTTTAATGACTGGCAGCTATTGAGACTCTCAAAGCAACCAAATTTCTTTCCTTGGTAAAATTGTAGTAGGTAACAGGTAACTTTACATTTGAAAGCTATATGCGAGGAAGAAAAAAAAAATCCAGATAACAAACCCATGAAAATCAAAGACAGTCTGTTACTGTGTCAATTTCAAGAGTGTGCTTTGGGATATACTAACTGATGATATGTCCAGTGGGTACCTCTATGTAAGGTAGAAGGTGACTGATCTCTAAGACTACACTGCTAATCCTCAGGAATTTCTGGTTTGATACTCATAAGTTAAAAGTTTTAAACTTTCTAACCAAAACTTCAGAAACTGCTTTATTTTAGAAAATAAGGCACCATGTTTGAAAGTCATTAAAAGAGCTTGTAGTTGATCCATCAATCAAGGAAGCAGTACACTTTTTGATACATCAAGCAAATTTTGCTTGGATACCAAGGAGCCAGCCAAGGAACTTTAAAGGAACAAAGACAAAGTTCTCCATGGATGTGCTGTTGCTATGAAGTGGAGGTGACGTTGCCACTCCCAAAACCCTCTGTACCTTAGTGCCTAACCTGTCACAGGGGCTGCAAAATTTACAAAGTGTTGGAACCTCTGCTGTCTGTACTGTTCTTTGCTGTCCTGGATGCTCCTGCAAGACTGCTTGTGCCCCACTCTTATTCAGGACTGATCCACCCACCACATTTTTAGTGCTACAAAACCAGTGATTTCCTCATTTGTGCTAAATATTTCAAAATCATGAGTCAGATTCTAGCATCATAATTGGCTTAAAACTCATGAGATTAGAGCATTTTAAGTTGTCACCTGGCTTCTGGGCTTCTTGGTTTGGGGTTTTCATAACTATAAGAGCTGGAAACTCGGAAGTGTTTACTGTGTAATTGCTTGACTGGTGGCTGTGACTTCCAATAGAATCTTTAAGAACCAGCAGTACTGGTTTTGATTTGTATACCCAGTTTTCACAGTGAAAAAAAAAAAATGAATAAAATTGGCTTCTGTAGCCTAGTACTAAAGGGATACCTAAAGGATTTTACACTTTTACTTAGATTGTGCACTGCAGGCAAGAGGTGAATGATTGCAGGCATGGGAGCAAAATTGTCTGGTTACCTTTTGGGACCACACTGTGGGGTCCTGCAGGAGACACAACAACCCTTAGTGGAGCCTCCTCAGGGCTGGGGTCATTTGTGTTGCCCCTCTTAAGGTGCTGAGAAGCAGAGACTACCCAGAGCTTAGCGACTACTGGCTGGGCTTCTGATCTTCCCTGGATGCTGGAACTGGGAGAAAAGCCAATGTGGCAGTCCTAAACCAGTTCTTCATAGCCCAGAGGCTATGGGAGCAGGAAGTACTCTCAGCAGATTACTCACCTCTGTGTGATAATGCCAAAACAGATTTCAAGGCAGGAAATGCCCAAGTAAAATCTGAAGCGTTCTTAGATGAGTTTGTTAGAGATGGTTGAAATGTGCTAATTGTTTTGCATTTTCTTTTTTTAACATATTTTCTTATATAAGTTCCTTTTTGAACTGGAATTAGAAAATTTAGAAAGAAAAGGTTTCCTGAAAGCCAGAAAATTATGATAAGAGGGAAAAAAAACACTTCATTTAAAAAATACCTTTTAAAAATTTTGCTCCTAAGTGCTCAGTTGTCTTAGTCCATATACACATTTCACACATACACATACACAAAGTCTGTAGTTAATGTGATTTAACCTTTTGTTAAAAAAAGAGTGGTGATCCAAAAAGCATATTGTTATCTTACAGTATGTAAAATACTTTGTATTTTGAGACAAATGAGCTATGAGTCAGCTTCTGTTTTAGAAGTAAGCCTATGTGGATGCTGCATGTAAATGACCTGATAAAGGTTCCTATACGGAACCATGTACTCTAAGAGTGAAGGGGCCTGCCTGTTAGTTTTCTTAGGCTTCTTTTAGTCTGAGTTTTCTTCAGTCTTTGCCATTGGCTGCTGCTGTGAGGCAACTGCAGAAAAATACACCACACAAGGTTTGGGGATGCTATTCTAGAGCAACAGGAGGTGCTGAGTCATTTTGGTCTGGTTTAAGAGCAGGGATGCAAGGCAGGAGTATCTAAGGCACAGGTTAGCCCCCAAACTTTTGAAGTAGACTGTAAGAGTATTCCTCCGGGGAAGGCGGTGCCCTGCCCTGCGGAGTCAGCACACGTTCCCTGGATGGAGGCTTCCTTACTCCCCCTGGCAACAGGGCTTGTATTTGCTCTCACTCCAGAGCACCGTCTAGCAATTCAAGGGAAACAGCACTCCGGAAAGGGTGAGCCACAGTCATAAAAACTATATTGTGAGACTACTCCAGATGGAAAAGATTTATATCTGTAAACCCTAAGTAATAGTAGTAATAATCTTGTAAATAATAATAGTAATAATCTGTGCTGCCTAATTCCTAAGTATTAAGGTTCTGCTATGTAGTCAGCAAGTTTTAAGGTGGAAAAAGAAGGAATGATTTCTTACAGATTTTTTTGTTGAGTGTGTAAATAAAGACATTTTAAGGTACATGAATCTAGTAATTCTTTTTTCAGTTGTATTGGGGACCTTGAGATCCATGACACAAAGGGTTATCTCCTAAACTCAAGGACTGGCAAAATGACACAACCAAGGCCACTGCTGTGCATTAATATGTGCACTGTAAGGTACAGTACAATACATCTATCATCAGTGTGACTTGCTGCTATTTACCATCCAAAAAAAATGCTGTAATTGTGACTCTTTGGTTCTTCCAGTACTGGTAAATAAGCTCCATCTACTGGTTGTTGTGTATGACAAAGAATTAGGACTGAAGACTTTATTCATTTATGTAATACTTGCATTAAGACAGTCCTCAGTCATCCATGGGATTGTTAGTGTTGTCTACTTTTAGATCCACTACAGGCAAGCACCTAAACTTTTGCTTTTGGAACTCTGAGGGACAGCACAGAAAATGGATGAACAACTTTTTCTGGCCAAAGTAGGCCAGAATGTTTTCCTAAGGCAAATTAATGTACCCAAGATGACTGAAAAAGTGGTGCATGCAGACATGCCTGGATCAGAGTCGTAGGACTAGCAGGCTTAATTCACTGCAATGATGGACAAGTCAGGAGTGCTCCTGACTTGCCCTAGGAAGACAGTGGCTGAGTCCCTTTCAGAATTTCCACACTCAATTTGCAATTTGCATTCATACTGCTCTTAGCATTTCTGTTACAGTTGTAACAGTTGTCCACTACCTGTAAAGAAATAATTTTCCATTAAAAGGCTATTAAAATTTGTTAAGTCTTGAAGGTATTTCTTCATTTTGTATCAAATGAAACCATGAACTTTCCAGAAAGCAAGGGTTTCTTCTTCTTCTTCTTTTTTTTTTTTTTTTTTTTTTTTTTAATAGCATGCTTAGATTTTCCAGTTTTGCACGTATCTGAGCTTGACCTAGACAATCAAAGTTTTAGGTCTAGTAACTAGGTCAGAGGGAAAACAGACCATGAGAATGCTGATGCAGATGAACCAAATCCCCTGTTGCAATATTGCAATATTAATGGGATAGGACAAATATGTTTCAGGTGGATCTGGTAAGTCTAGGCATGGTAGCCAAAGTACTCACTTGGCTTAAAAGAGAGTTTTGTGCAAGATTACATCCTGAGTCCAGAAGGCCAGAGTGTCATGAGTCTCAGACTTCCTAGAAGATCACTCTTGTCAGCTAGTTCTAAGGCAGATTCCTTCTGCCTTTCTCAATGCCATATTTACCATCTGATTCACAACAGAAGTTACTACAGAAGGAGAAGCTCCAATTCTAGAATCATCTATTGCCCATGGATTAGGACATTCACCTAAGAGATGGAAGGTGACACAACTTGTCCTTTCTCTAAATTAGGCTGTTTCCTCATCTCTCAGGTGAGGTCCTTATTACTAGATTACTACTTACTACTAGGCTTTCTGCTAAGCTGTGAAGGGGCATCACTTAGCTTTTTCTTCTGAGACCTCATGCCTGAATAACTTGTATACAGAAGCATACCTTTGGTATGGAGATAGATGTTTAATACCTTGGGGGAGCTCCCATTTTCTTCTGCTTCCTGTCAGCTACTTTCAGGTAAGTCATGAGATTTCTAACGTATTTTCAAGCATGTAGCATGTTAACCACAATTTCTGCTTTCATAGAAATGTTTACATTTCACAGCTGAAAACAGAAGCATGTAAATTTCTTCCTGATTAGATAGAGTCTGAATGAGTCAACAGAGAAAGACTATGTTAATGAGTAATGTCACCAAGCGACAGGGTCCGTAAGAAATAGCTGTTGCTGATTTTAAGTCACGGTTTAACATGGCCCTCATATCTGAAAACATTGTGTGATCATTTAAAACTTTTGGCTTCAGTTTTTGTGTCTGTTGTTATTGGCAAACATTCCCTCTTTAAGCAAAAACATTGGGACATTATTGTTCTTACACAAGTGCTTAGGCATCAGTAACATCACTCTCTGGACAGTTAAAAAGCACAATTTTCACCTGTGATTAAATGTACTTTAATTTACATCAATGAGCATTTTTATTTGATGGCTCAGTTCTCATGGTTTCTCTTTGCATCTAATGCCAATGTGGAGATAATGAAAAACCAAGGGCAGCTGCACCACTGTTTTGTTGTTCCCCACCTATAACTCTCTGATAACATCTTTCACCTAAAACTTTGAGATGCTTTTATCCCTCTGACCACTAAAAAGGGTACAACCCTACCAGTCCATAAAATGTGATTAACTAACCAGTAGTGCCTCTTCTTCCTTCCCATTGCCACTGCTTAGAGAACAGGGTACTGAACTGCCTGCCAGTCCTCGGTGTATCAGCACCAGAAACCTGACATGATCCTTGGCAAATCTTCACTGGGGCTTGAGGGTTGCACAGGGGAGCCAAAGCAGGGCCATTTCCCTCCTCTGCTTGCTCAGTTTTTCCTCACAAGTGGAAGAGATAACAGAACTTTCCACTGCTAAAGGGTGTAGCTGTGGTCATTCCAGCCCCATGTCAATACTGAAGAAACAGATTCATAAATTGTGCTCTGTTCTGCTTCAGTGCAAACTCACAACTGAAAATCATAGTCTCTAAGGTTAACATGAAGAGGCTCCTTTCCCTATCACCATTTTACCTTTCTTTCATTGTTTTCTAGGTTCCTGTCATAGCCCAGAACTTATTCTGTTTTCTCTAGGGAGATGCAGCCTTAGAAGGTGGTTATGAAGAGACAAATTGTGATGGCTGCAGCTTGGCCCTAATGCTACTCTGCCTGGAGGGTACTTTGGAATTGGGACTATTGGCCAGGACCAGGTAATTTAGTACATTTATCCTAATACAGTGAGATTGAATATGCAGGAAATTGGAAGACACAAGAAAGCAAGCTCTTGAAATTGAAACAACAGCAAACCAAAGATCCACATCTTTTCAGATTTCTTGGGTAAAAAAAACACAGTTCCACCAATGAGGGAGACACTGCAGATGTCCTGAGTTCCTGCACCTCTCCATAAGCACCATATTCCCATGTCTCATGTTTTTCACACATGTACTTCCTTTGTGACAAATCTGCTTTTGTGAAAAAATCTGCTCAGCTTCACATTTTTCTCTCCTGCTTCTTCCCTCCCAAGAGGGAGGCTGACACTTTCTGTCTGTGTGTACTCCAAACCCCATCTCCTTCTCTCGGAACTTGGTACATTTTCCTTCTTGTAGTACAATGGTCAAAAGACTTCCCTTGGTCAAAGTGTGCTCCTTTGAGTTCCTTGAACTCTTAACATCTTTTTTTTTCAAAAGCCATTTCCTGCTCTTTGTTCTTTCTTTTTTTTTTTCTGGGGTTTTTCCATGACACATCTCCAACTCTCACAGACCACTGGGTGCAAGGGCAGTCATACATTTCTTCTAAGACAGTTCTTAGTCCTTTTAAAATGGAAGACTATTAATGGCAGTGACTCAGACATTCTTCCCTTTTCAGGGAGCTATATGACACCAGCTGTGGTAGAAGATTGCTGATTCACTACAATATTAACCTTTCCACGGTACAGCAATTTTATAGCTTTATCCAGCATTCATAAATTTGAAATAAATAGGTTTTCCTAGCTGTCATTCTTAGTTATTTAGGACAAGCTTTGGCCTCACATGGGTTTGTAGAATTGTTTGATGCAGGCCTAAACACAAATATGACTACTGCCTAGAAATGTGGGGAAATTATATGTTAGTGCCAAAATGCGACACATAGATCATGTGAGAAAGAATATAATATACAATGCTCCAGTGCTTTGCATTTGGCATCACTTATACAGGTCCAGGAAAAGGTTTCCACAACCATTTCACTTGGTGGCTGCTAACAATGGTGTGGCTCAACAGCAATGCTACAAAGTCCAGCCCAGAATCTTTTTCTGCTATATGTGCTGTGTCATGATGAATGCCCCACAGAAAGGAAAAAAGATGTCTCTGTAGGAAATGGGTTGTTTAAAGCAATTTAAAAAAAAATAAATTCTTTCATTTAATTTCCCAGGCAAAGGAAATGTGGATATTTGTTTGCAGAAACATAAATAGATACGATTAAAAATTATGAGCTGCAGCTGTCCGATAACTCACCTGCAATAAAACTTATGTAAACAGATGCCATTCCATGGGAAATGTCTTCTCTCTGGTTGACTGGCAGCCTTTCATGACTCAGAAGACACTCAAACATCATGAAACTAAAATGAACCATTATTTTTCCAGTGGAGAAAACTGACAAAAAGGAATTCACTTGTACAAACTGCAGCAAACCAGTGAAAGAATTGGGGCAGACTCCCAAGGTTTACCCAGCATCATGGAGGAAGGTCAGGTTCAGTTTCCCATTAAGTGAAGTGCTGTGGGTATTAGAAGTGCTAAAGAGTCAAAGTGCTGGGACTTTGCTGGGTTCCTCAAATGTTTCAGGGAAGAAGCTGGTCACTCAAGGAATGGGAGTACAACACCTGTGGGGGAAAAGTGAAAAAAGCAGAGCACCTATTTTAGACTGATGCATTATTTTCTCTTTACAAATGTTTTTTCAGCCCAGAATTCAAGTATGATGGGAGAATTATGGTTTCTAGATTAAAAGATTTGTGTTTTGACTTTGCCTGAGACCGCTGGGTTGGAGTGTGGGATATGAAGGACTGCGTGAGACCAGGTAGAGACTTTACCTTTTCCCTACTGCATATGAGTATTTTGAGAGCTGGCCTTTGTTATGAGGTCAGTGCCTACACAGGTAGACCAACTTTCATTCTTGGATGAATTCTTAAAAGCCTGTCACTGAGTTTTGCCAGTTGGCTGGTTTTGTTTTGTGCTTTCTTCATGGGCCAAGTTTAGCAAAGGAAAGTGTCTACTTTTTCATTAGATTGCCTATAGTTACAGGCTTGTGCTGAGAGCATGGACAAGTATCTGGGAATTACAAGCCAGTGAAGGATGACTGATGCAAAGCAATTTTTGTTGCTGGTTGAATGTACATGAAGACTTGCATTTACTGTGGCAAAAGAGAATTTAGGGTCACTGTGGTTTCTTTCAGTTCTGTCTCTTACTCACTTTTTTTTTTTTCAGTTACATGGTCCTTTCACTCAGGGGGAACACTGTTCCATTGTTGTGATGTGGCCAAGCAAAATACAGAGCCACTTCAAGGCTGCTTTAATTGACAGAGAAGCTTCTGATTATTTTCTATTATCCCTGGAATATAAAGAATACAGTATTACAGTACGACATGGGCCACTCCTGAGAAACTGACAGGGCCTTCATCACATCTTAAGCAGTGCATGGTTCTTACAGCAGGCAGGTATAGACCCCTTTCCTGTTTCTCTAGGAAAACTTTTTACATCGGTATTTGCACTTCAGATCTTCTGTGCATTGCTAGTTTAGCCCAATGAAGCTTTGTGGTTACTGACAAGAAAACCTGTGGAATACCAGACACTCAACCTCTCTATACATCAGTGTTCCCAGTTCAACATGAAGCCAATAACTCCTGCTCAGCTTTTTGCTGAGTGATAGATATGTGTGTGGCATTCACATTTGCACAGCTGTTGGAGGCTCCTGCATAGGTACATTAGGAATGCCATTACAGTTTGTGTATTTACTTATTTGCCTGATTTATCACTGAGGTATCTAGACACTCCCCCGCCCATCTATCAGAAGATTGGAAATGACACCCTGCTCAAGTCCAGTTTTCCTCCTACTGCAAATATACACATATATAAAACTTGTTATGAACTGATAGAGTTCCAGCTAGCTAAGAATTCAGTATTCTTCCCTCTTTTGTTTTGCAAAAGCTTACATCCTCCTTATCTTGTTTTTAAGTCTTCTCAGCAGGTATGCAAGTCCCAGTTCACCTGTATTTGCATGTGAGTGACCAGAATCACAAGACTGAATCAAAATTGCAGGCAGCATCTCAGCTGTGGCCTACCGCATATTCACACTTGTGCTGTGGCATTTCACACTGGAAGCACCTAGGATCACATTTCAAAGAATCAGAGAACTCTTAGCGTTTGAAGTGATCTCTGGAGATCATCTAGTTCAATGACCTTACCAAGGCAGGGTCACCTAGAGCAGGTTGCACAGGAATGGGTCCAGGTGGATTTTGACTCCACAATCTCCCTGGACAGCCTGTTCCAGTGCTCTGACACCCTCAATGTAAAGAAATTTTTCTTTGTGTTGAGATGGAACTTCTGGTGTTCTATTTTATGGCCTCTGCTCCTCATCATGTTGCTGGGCACCACCAAAAAGTCTGGCACCATCCTTTTGGCACCTGCCTTTGAGATATTTATATGCACTTAAAAGATCCCTTCTTAGTCTTCTTGTCTCTAGACTAAACAGGCTCAGCTTCCAGTCTGTCCTCATAGGAGAGATGATGACTCCTCATCTTTGTGGCCCTCCACTGGACCCTCTCTGGGAGCTCCATGTCTCTCTTATTCTGAGGAATCCAGAGCTGGACACAGCATGCTTTTTCTCATGGCTGCAAACAGGGCAGCTCATAGTCCGGATCCCTCCTTCTCAGTCACTTCCAAATTCATGAATCCTCAGTCTCTAGCATAAACTGTGATTCTTCATCCCTGAGATATACAGACTTGGAACTCATCCCAGTTCTACGACCTCATCTTCCGCAGGCCAGCATTGCTCCCTGCGCGATGCGCACCTCCTGGCGTACGGGCCGCGCCTCTCGTGCCGCGGTTCTGCCGGCGGGGCCGGCCTGTGTGCTCGGGGCCGCGCTGAGGGGCTGGGCGGGCCGGCTCTGGCTGTCCCGCCGCGGGCTCTGCCGGAGGGGCCGGCCTGTGTGCCCGGGGCCGCGCTGAGGGGCTGGGCGGGCCGGCTCTGGCTGTCCCGCCGCGGGCTCTGCCGGAGGGGCCGGCCTGTGTGCTCGGGGCCGCGCTGAGGGGCTGGGCGGGCCGGCTCTGGCTGTCCCGCCGCGGGCTCTGCCGGCGCTCACGTAGGCGGGGGGGGCGGCGCGGCGGCCCCGGGGAGCGGCGATCGGGGCCGCACGTAGCGGGGCCGCCACTCGGCCGAGGTGATCACGTCGGCGGGGCCGGGCCGGCGGCGCCTCGGGGCGATTAAATCGGGCTCTGTGTGGCGCCGACTGTCCTCTCTTTGGCTACGGCCGCCGGCACCTTCCGCCCTCGGCGGCGGCTCTCCGTGCACATGTGAGGTGCCCCACCCGTCCTGCCCCCCAGCTCCGTCCGACACCTGTCTCCCTCCCTCCCGCACCCCCGGGAGCGGAAAAACTGATCTTCACGTTTCGCCGGAAAAGCGGAGTCGTGGCTCGAAAGCCTACCTTACTGTTCCCAAAAGGAAACAGAAACCCACAGAATTTTCACATCAGAGCAGCTGTTTGTTCACCCAGAAGGCTCCGTATTCCACTGAGCTCAAGGAGTCATTCTGTGCAGAATAAACACATTTCGATTGTGTCTCCATATATAAAGCAGGTTCCAAAATGGGTTTTGTATCAGACACATTTAGTAAGTCGCTGTTACATAGACTTTATACACAGATAATCTGTCTCCCCATATACCAAGTAAGCTCTCAAAAAAAAAGTGGCATCTGGAAAATAAAAAAAATTTCATTTGACTTGAAATGGTGAAAAGTATTTAAAAATGGTTGCCACTTACTTTTCCTGCGTTGTTACTCTTATATCCCATAGGAAATGCTTCACCTCATAGGCCTTCTTATAATGGCTGTCTCACTTTTCATTTTATGGTTATGCATAACTTATGTATGCCGAACTGCATGTTGTTTCCTCTTTTCTTATAGCATCATCATGCCTGTCACCCTAAATCTGCTGCTGAATTCTTCCCTGTACTCATGGTGCTGCTGCTTCTTTTAATTTCTTCTTTAGTGTAGCAGCTTTCATCCACTTTTCCTGTTCCTATGCACGCTTCCACTACACATACCAGCATGTGCCGTTTACCTCATTTCATCACCCAGGAAAGTGAATTAACAAAGGAAGAGTAACAAGCTGGTTTCCTGTCCTGAAAGGAATCCTTAATAATGTGTGTAGGAATTGACTTTCGGGTCTGCTTCAGCTGCCAGTCAGACTGCATGGATAATTAACAGGGTTCCCTAAAAAAAAAGAATTTAAAAATAGTTCTCTGTTGAGGGAAGATAATCAACCTTATTCACCCACAAAGGTGACATCCCTTAGAGTAAGGAAGTAGGGCAAGAGACAATTCTACAAAGGCTGCTGGCTCAGTGAAGCAGGCTCTAATTGTAAGAAGACAGAAAGTCACTTTGAATCATGCCAGAGACCAGACCGGATCCTTTCTGCCCCTAGATCTGGAGAAAATAGGAAGGCCTGTGCCTAACCCTGGTCCTGTTCCTGTTGTGTATTGTGGAATCTAAATTTAGAGTTGAGTGGATGGATATTTTGCAAATAGTTATCTGAGAGCTCAGTCTGAATGGCTGGACAATGTTTTGTGTTTGGGAAAGAATTATAAAACTGTCACAGTTTATCAATACTTTAGGGTATGTTAACAATGCACTCCAGGAAGACCTGCTTGGAGAGACTAAATTGGTTAGTTTCTGGTTTTCTGCAGAGGCAATCATATCACATGTTCTAACTTCTATTTCCAAACAGTTGACCTTTTCCTCTGAAGCTGCCAAGATGCTTAGAGAAATCTGTTGGTTAAAGGCTGGTCAGCCCTCTCAAGCTTTCACCCTGCAAAGGGAAAGGAAGTATTCTCCATGCATCTCACCATACAAGAAATTATTCTGATAGATAAGGTGTTTGGTAACAGGCAGGTGTTTGCCCGGAGACAGCTTTGGCTTTCTGTTAGCTTTTGTAAGTGTTCTTTATTGTGTCCTCAAAATTTTCTGGTCTTGAAAATAGCTAAAAATTCTTGCTACTGCTTGCTGCTTGATGCAAGATGCCTGTCCTTTATTCCACCACAAATTGTGTTTCATCTGTAATTTGGAAGGTATCTCTTTTAAATAGTAGATAATAGTGTGGTTATTGTGTACACTGAGAAGCGCATGCAGGTATGAAGCTTTCAGTGGGATAGCTCTCATGACAGTTTTTGTGTAAGAACACAATTTTTTCAGTGACATTATAAAACAAACCCTCATTAGTGGAATTATTTCATGAGAAGCCTGTGTGACAATACATTCATAAAAGGGACTAAGATGGAGGTAAGACTGCACGCCATAGCTAAAACTGGCAGTATATCTCTTCACTCTTTAACTAAAAGTAAAATTCCACACTCCCCTTCATGGTCCTGTGGATCAGCTAGAGTTACTTCTTACATCTGTTCAGAAGTTCTTCAGGATTTCAGATCCTGAAGGACCCAGATCTTCAACACAATCAATAATCTTCTTTAGGGCCTTATATTGAAATTTAGGCTATTCTCTCAATAAAGTAAATAATCTGTTTGTGCTTGATTTTGTTTATTTTATCAAAAGATGATGTGTGTGTGGAGATCAGAGTCTGTCTGTCCAGGAAACCATGCCTAGTATTCCCTTTTCTTCTGGGTTTCTAAGAGAGATGTAGATTATGAAATATTTATCTTTATCCTCAGGAGATGGGATTTTGTAAACAGGGAACAGTTGGATAGAACAGAAATTCATGGAGGTGTTAGAGACAAAGATTGTAGAGATCTTGTTAGCCGCGAAGACTCCCACAAGGGGAGGAAGAGAGATGATTTTTGGTGAAAGAGGGTGATACTATTGAACAGTGGGTGTCTAAGTGCCCCCTTGCAATAGAAAATCAGGGGACTGAAACTGCGGTATGGCAGTAACTTTTTTCTTCCTAAAGTGAAAAATGCCAACCTAGCTGCAAAGCAACAGCATTGAGCCAGTAATGCAGATTTAAAACCTGTTTCTTCTGCATCAAACTCTAAATCAAACATAACATTCCTAATTCACATTCTAGTGGCTGTAAAAGTTCTTCCCTTTTATCAGTATTTGTGTGTGTCAGTTGATAACCCAGACTTGCATGTGTAATAAAGTGTAATGAAAAAGAACCAGTCAAGAACATTTGCAGGATTTATGGCTGGTTCTATTTACCAAATTGAGTTTAGAAGTAGGGAATGAGGTTTTGATATATGTTTCTTCTTTTTGCATGCTCATTTTCAGGCAAAGTCTAAGCTTGAATAATCTAAATAGTTTATAGCCATGCCAAGCTGAGGCTTATTGAGAACTTTTGAAAATGAGCACTATGATTTATGACTAGAGAGAGACAGGAATATTCTCTTTCTAAATGGTTTCTAGGCTCACAGTGGGGATTTTGTCTAATTCAGGCTGAATTACAAAGAGGGTACTAAAACTGACTTCCTCAGTTTTATTCTCAGATATTGTATGCAGCCATGCTTTGTAATCCCTTTTACACCCTTCAGTTGGTTCCAATCAGTATATAAATAATGGAGAGTGTCTTGGTGAACTGGTTCAGCTCTCCAAATAACTATGCCATGCTCTGGTGATCCCAGCAGTATGTTAAGGCTTTACCTGGGAAATTCAATGTTCTTTTAAATCTTTCCTAGTATTTTCTTTCCAATCTATCCTTTGCTCCCTAAATATTTTGTTAATTTTTTCCCCTTGTTTAACAGTCTGACAGAAATCTGTTTAATGTAACTGATTTAACTAGTCAGTGTTGTTTCAATAAAGCAAGATCATGCCATTACTTTTAAAAAGTAATGGTTCCCTTTTTCCTTGTTGATGGCTTCTTTTAAGAGTAATACCTGGAAAAGAAAACATGGAATTATGGAGAGAGAAATGCACTATGTCAGATGCTCCTGGGAGTAGCTCTTATACTCTAGAATAACCTCTCATGGTAAAGTCAGATCGCTCTTGCTTGGGGTATTTAAGATGGCATTGCATATAGAATCAGAGAACACAGTTTGTTAGCTCCCAACAGGCTGACAAAATGTTGTGGTAGATATTCACTTCATTCATTCTTATACCATACTCAGTTTTTTGGGTGTTTTGTTTGTTTGTTTGTTTTTGTAAAAAAACAGTTTATTATTGGTGACATATTTTACAAGGCTTATAGGCCATCTGAAGGATGGAATGAGTTCTTCAGAAGTGAAATACCAGAAAAAAACACATACAGCTCATATCACATGGTTAATCCTTCTCGTAAAGTGTTGTTCATCCTTACATCTGAACATTGTGGATTACAATCAAAAATTTTGGTGAAGGATGATATTGGAGAGGAAGAACAAATAGCAAGTAAATAATTCCATATACTTTTTAATGATATACAACAGAGTCAATACAATAACAAACAGCTGATGCTTCTCAATGAAAAAGAACAACAGTTCCTTTTCTATGTAGATAAGGAATGTGATGATGAAGCAGTGCAAATAACAAAGCAATCTGCTTTTGGGACATATAAATGTCCTGTGATGTTTCAATAGGCTGCAAGGCAAAAAGAACAAAAATAGATGGTACATGTGGGAAGATTTAATCAGGTGGGGAAAACCAGTGCATTCTTTCTGCATTCCTCAGCACTGCTCATACAGTGGTGAACAGTTGACCTCCCATCTGAATGACATTCAGCCATGAATATTTCAAGGGGAAGCACTTGTCAGTGACACTTGTCATGATCCACTGAAAACCATTTGAACTGCACGGGATAATGTCAATGAATTGCAGACAAATGGCATTTACTTAGGGAAACCATTCAGCTGGTGTTTGTTGATGAATATTAAATGTCTCTGAATATTCTGGCACTGAACTCTGCCTTTCTTGTGCAAGAAGTTCTTCTCCAGCACCAGAGGCAGAAACAGCAATATTCTGTATATTTTTTATATCAGCTGAAGATTTTTTCTTTAAATCTCAGAGGATGACTTAAATAATAGAATCATAGGATCATTTAGGTTGGAAAAGATCTCTAAGATTATTCATTCCAACCATTAACCCAGCACTGCCAAATTCATCACTAAACCATGTCCCCAAGTGTCTCTTCTACATGTCTTTTAAACACCTCCATTGATGGGGACTCAACCTTTTCTCTAGGCAGCCTGTTCAAATTCTTGACAACCCTTTTGGTGAAGAATCTTTTCCTAATATCCAATATAAACCTCCCCTGGTGCATCTCAAAGCCATTTTCTCTTGTCCCATCACTTATTACTCAGGAGACTGACCCAACTTCACTACAACCTGCTTTCAGGTAATTGTAGAGTTTTCACAGTTTCTAGGAACTTGTATGCAACTTGCATCATTGCTACGTGTAATTTTTCACTCTTTTGGAGACTGGCATTTGGTTCTGTAGTCCACTTTCCAAGAAGAGACTTCTGGGATGTACATTCAATACACTGTTCTAAAACTGCAACACTGGTCCATTTAACTCTTGCTTCTGTAAGAACACCACCATGCTGTATATTGGGTAGCTCATAGCTCCTAAATTCTAGCATGAAAGTCAGTGATTTGAGAGCACTGGTGTTTCTGAAGAATTATTCTGATTCACATGAGAATTGGCCTTTGTGGCTTTTGTCACTGATAGACTACAAGCATTCACAGATACCACAGAAATTCCATACTATTATATTTTTCAAACTATTTATGGATTTGTTTTCCTGTTTTCATACTGAATCATCCATGCAGGTATTGCATGACTTCAGGAGATCTCCTGGAACTGATGTCAACTGGATAATCCAGTACCAAGTAAAGTTATTAGTTGTTGAGTTATTTATGGGGAAAGTTATAGTTCTACTCTCTAAAGTATCTCTAAATCTGTGTCATAGAAAGAAAGAGAGGCCATGGACATTCCTGAATGGCTCTTCATCAGATGTGCCATAGCAGATTTCTTACTATCACCTGCTCCACTTTGCTTTCAATTGGGTAATTTTTAACAATTGTTAATGAACCTTGCTTGAGACAACCAGAGCTTGTTTTGCAGTCAGTAGTCGGGTCTGCAGTCAGCAGTCTGAATAACTGAAGACTTATTTCAGAGCTAGCTGAGTTTCCCCACAGCTGTACTGCCATCTGGCCTCTTTCTGTTAAATCATGCTCCATGTCTCATTATTTTCCTATGAGCTGTCCTTGTGTCTATTAACCATCAAAACTGCTTGTTTTCCCTTGCCTGGGATTTGGTCCTCTAATCTCCCCTTCAGTTTCTTCAGAGTATTTTTGAGCTGAGTATTCCCTTGCCTCAGAAAAAAATGTGACCTCTGTAATGTGAGTTCCAAGCTCTGCCATGCCTTGCTTATATACCCCTCTAACCAAAGAGAATTGGGGCTGTACACTCCAGGCAGGCAGGCAGTTAGAGCAAGGAATTCTGGAAAGTGGCTGTATGAAATTGCTCCAGAGGGAGTGTAGGAGGGAATGGGCTGTAGGCCCCTCCTCCTTGCAGAGGGTGTGACAATATATTCAATGTACCACAAAGCAAGTTAGCTGAAAAGGGAATTACAGTAGAAGCTGCTTGTTGGACGACACTGATGAGACAGCAGGCATCTGTGAAGAGTGACTGTTTGGGGCAAGGAAGGGAAAAATGGATTTGTTTCCTTTAGTCAGATCTCAGAGCTGAAGTGGTGAGATACAGGAAACTTCCTCCAGTTCTGCTGGGCTAGAGGAAAAAGGGAGTCTCTTACCCCTCAGCCTGGCTTTCTTCTGACAAGCAGAGACTGAAGAGCCAGGTCACTGATGTCAAGATGGAAAAAGGCAGAGGGGATCCAGTAAAGGAAACTGAGAATGAGATAGACATTTTTTGCTTTTTAAAAATATTTTAGCACCTCTAAAGCATGTCAATGTCAACTGTTAATCAAGTTAATGTTAACTTAATATAACATAATTGTCGCCCTGAAAACTCAGCTTCTGAGCTTGCTAACATAGTTTTCTAAGGACTTTCCCAGGAGAGTAACTGTAAACATAGATATGTGTGCATTCTTTCTGTTACACGTCTTCTGATGGGCATTTCTCATGGCCAGTGCAGTGAGAAAGTGTTATCCTGACCATCCAATCCCTGGCCATGGTAAGAAGCCTATAAATCTTGGGAGGAAAAATAAACGCTGTTCTTTCTTGCACCACACCTCGACCCGTGTCCACGTTATCTATTGATCTTCAGCGGTAACATCTGGTGAACCCCGACGTGTGTTGCAGGGTGCTGTCTAGCCTGTGGCTATGGATGGTTTTGGGCTTTCTCTTACGGAGGGCCTGATTCTGGAGATATGGCACGCGGTGTCTGATCAAAGAGGGATTGATGTTTCGTATGCTGACTTTCAGCAATTGTGTGAGTATGGGAGAATTGAGGGGTTTTTCCCTGTGGTTGAAGCGATTTTTTCACAGTCGGCTTGGGAGGCTTTAGGCGATTCCCTGATCGAGTCTCTGCTGGTCGGTTATCATCCCCGGGTGCTCTGGCTGCTCGGGATCTGGCGAAGGTGCGGCTTTCTGAGGTCGGGTCCCGAGGTCGGCTCCCCTGGGATCGCCGGGGCCCCCAGCAGGTTGAACAGGGACACCGCGGGATTGGTGGGCGTGACCCCTCCTCGGCCAGCACCGCGGCGGTGTAAGCCTGAGGCGGCCTTGGAGCCTTGCCGGCAGGCTGTCCGGGGCTCCGCAGACCCGGGGGGTGTAATGCCGCCTCGGCCCGCGCCCCGGCGGTGTAGGCCCGGGGCGGGGTTGGATCCCTGCCAGCAGGCTGTCCGGGATGCCGCAGACCCGGGGGGTGTAACCCCGCCTCGGACCACGCCCCGGCGGTGGGAGCCCGGGGCGGGGTCGCCTCTTCCGTGTGCCCTCCCGGCACAGACCGAGGGGGGGGTGCCTGAACGGGGGGCAGCGCTGCCTCTAGGGGATGCCTCAGGGTCTATCCTGTGTCCCTGCTGCGGCTGGGCCGTGCCTTGCCCCGCGGTGGGGGATGGGCCGGGCCCGGGCCCCATGCCGGCAACCACGCACGCTGTTCCCCTGCAGGAGCAGCTGGCACCGCTTCTTGGACCTTCCGCCCCTGAGGAACCACTGTTAGGGGCGGTTCCAAGCGCTGTCCCCCCCGCGCCGGGAGCAGGCTGTGCCGAACTGCCTCCAAGCCCCCCCGCCTCGGGTTCCCAGGCATCGCCCGAGCCTGTGGCTGGAGCTGGCCCTCCCCCGTCGCCTCCTGCGGCTGTGGCAGACCAAGGTCCTGAGCTGTTTACCACTGGTTCGGGTGGTGATGCCGCGGGGGAAAAGCCGGTGGCCTTGACGGGCCAGGGGTCCCAGGCTGCTGGAGCTTCTTCAGCTGGACTGTGGACTTTGTCCTCTTGTAAAATGACTGTGCAGCTGAGCGTATCAGGCATTCCATGTGCTTCCGAATGCTTTGATCTGGTGGGTGACGGCTTGAGTGCTCTTCTTGTGGCGTGGTTGAATATCACTCCTCAAGGCACCATTGTTCACCTAGGGGACGTTGATTCAGATTTCCTGGGGTGCATTTCTGCCATGGGTTCCACACTCCTGCCTACTGTTCCTGTCCCTGTGGGACCTGGATTTGCTCACCTTGTGCCTTTTGAGTTTTATGTTCACAGAGCTGAGAACCAGCTGCGGGGAGATGGTGGCTTCGGGTTCCCTGGACCTCCCTGGGTTCACGGACTGCTGTTCTGACAGCCAGGGACCATCCTGAATGGGTCTGCACCTGGTCCATCCTTGGTGAGATGCTGTCAGAGATTAGATTCCATGGGTTTTGACACTGGCATGGACATCACGATTGTCAGACTAGACACCCTCCGTGACTTGATGCAAGAACAGTTGGATCACAGTGATCTGAAATTTCGACCAGTCCCTGGCACATTCCTGTTTTCTGTATCAAGAAGAAGTCTGGGAAATGGAGGTTGCTACAATACCTCCAGGAAGTTAATGCTATGATGGAAAGCATGGGGATGTTGCAGGCTAGCATGCCTTCACCTGCCATGCTTCCTGCTGATTGGCCAGTCCTCATTGTGGATCTGAAGGATTGTTTTTTACAATTCCTTTGTAACCCGATGACAGACCGAAATTTGCCTTTCTGGTGCCAGCTATCATTAATGCTGAGCCCACACAGAGATATCAATGGAGATTTTGCCATAAGGCTTGTGAAAATTTGCCGGCATTTGCCAATGATATGGGGCTCTAGCCCTCTCTGAAGTTTGCGAGCAGTTTCCTGCTGCTCGTCTCCAGAAACAACCTCCCTGAAATTATTTGAGGGTCAAAAATAATTTGGGACAAACAGTCCCGCATTTGGAGGTGCAATTATATTTTTTGCATTCAGTGCAGACACTGCGTGAATGATGTCCAGATATTAATGGACTTTTACATGGTTGTGTCCCTATATAGGACTGACCACGACAGAACTGTCTCCCTTGTTTGGTCCATTAAAGGGGGACTCTGATTTTAAAGTCACCTCTGACACTGACCCCACAGGCACAGTAGATGCTGGAGGAGGTTCTGTGAGCAGTTTCTGCTCCTCAAGTTTATTACATTAATCTTTCCATTGATGTCGCTGTTTTGTTTTTAGGTTTTTTTGGAGAGTCATGAGGCTGGATCAGCCCAATTGATAGAATTACAGGCTGCTGTCATAGCATTTCATAAGTTTTCCCAGGCACCTTTCAATTTGGCCATGGATTCTGCCTCTGTGACCAAATTGGAAGCCATCCATAAGCAGGTGTTGATGTTGGACAACTGTGTCATTTATTTTGAGTTTTGTTGTTTTTCTGGTTTTTTCTTTGGTTTTTTTTTTGTAGTAACGAAAGGGTGAGATATCACCCTGAAATTACAGCCTTCTGATTGTATGGAGTATTGTATTTTCCTGTTATTTATTTTTTGATTGTTATTATGTTGCTAGTTTCTTTGTTCATTTTTCTTTTTTTTTCATTTCTTTTTGTTAAACCAAAAAGGGTGAGATGTCTCCCTGAAAACTCAGCTTCTGAGCTTGCCAACATAGTTTTCTAAGGACTTTCCCAGGAGAGTAACTGTAAACATAGGTATGTGTGCATTCTTTCTGTTACACGTCTTCTGATGGGCATTTCTCATGGCCAGTGCAGTGAGAAAGTGTTATCCTGACCATCCAATCCCTGGCCATGGTAAGAAGCCTATAAATCCTGGGAGGAAAAATAAACGCTGTTCTTTCTTGCACCACACCTCGACCTGTGTCCACGTTATCTATTCATCTTCAGTGGTAACACATAATCATGTTAACAATGTTAATCAAGTTTATTGACTGTCATTTTCACAAACTTGTTTATCAATTTAAAAGGCTCATGTTCCTTCCCTTGCTTTAAATGTCTTTCTCTGTCATCTGTGTCAAATGCCAGACCAGGAATGTGGGATTGAGTTCTAAGGGATGGTGCAAACATCTGTCAGGATGACTGTGGCATCCTTGCCTTTCTTTTCTCAAAGCAAAGCTCACTTGTGCTTACAAGCAAAAAAACCCCAAAACTATAGAAAACCAGTCTGTTTACTGTCTCACCTCATTTTTTGAAGCTTACCTCACCTCTAAGACCTGTTATATCACGTGGACTCTTTTGCTTTGCATCCCCTTCTGTCTTCTGGGCCCTGTATCATCATGGCTAAACCTTTAAAGTTTTTCCTGCTGTTTTCAAGAATGGAGGTTTCTAGTTAGAGCTGCATATAAAGTTTTAAAGAAAGGACTTTAGGTACTGTCATCATCATGTATAAGCTTGCATAATTCTGTGCCCCTTCAAAAAGATGTCAGTTGAAGTAAGCTGGTGGATGTTGTCTGAAGATCTCTTTATTTAGCAGGTGCAGGAAACCTGGACAAAAAATTTCATAAGAAAAGATCAAGCAAAAGAGGTAAACTCTCCTGTTACAGGTGTTAAAGTCTGCCACAGTTCAAAGTCTACGTAAAAAGAGAGAGTAAACATGAAACTAGCCAGCATTTATATTACCTTTGAGCCGTTAGATACAAAATCAGAGAAACTAATGCTGGGCTCGCATGGTTGCCTCAGTCTCTCAAGCCTCTCATTCTCCCTGCAGAGGACTCCAGAAAGCCAGTCTGAGGTCAGCTCAGTGTGTCCAAGCTCAGTGCCTGGTGCATGGGGCAGCTGTGCTGACCTCACTGGCTGCTGTGCTGCCCTCACTGCCTACCCACTGCACCAGGATCATCCCTGTAGGGTTGCAGAGTCCTTTGTTTCTTTGGCTTGGAAAACTGGATGATGTTGAGTTTACTCATATATATGCAGCTTGGAGTAGAGCCAGGTCAGGATGCAGTTTACCTGAGACCTGGTTTAAAGCTGTCATTTTTAACCCACCTTTTCTATTTTCTGTCCTGCCCATCTCCTGTTTTCTGTAGTGGGAGATGCAGTTTTATCTATGCGATTCTGTATGCTATAGAGTGGTCTTAGTTCACCCTCCAAAATATTTATGATTAACTGAAAGATCTGGGAAGAAAAGACTTAAGAAGGAAATTAAGAATTAAAGAATTTTACATTACATTTTACATTACATTACATTTTACAATACATTACATTTACATTCAAGAGTGTGCTGGTGAAGCTTTCTTGGGTTCTGAAAGGCATTTTCATATTATGTCACACATTAATCATAACAGATCAGTAAAGTTATTTACAGATGAGTTTGTTAGAAAAATAACATAGACTAGCACTGTAATTTTTGTATCAAAGAAGATCTATGATGTTACCTTGTAGCACTCTTTAAAGCCTTAAGAAAGCTTATGTTTAAAGCAGTAAGATGGCAAAAAGAAAGCAAGGTGGAGCTGGTTACGAAGGCAAAAGGCAAAGTAAAAAGTACAAAAGTACCAAAAATGTTTGGCATAGACAAAGTGGCAAAAAGGAGGCAACAGAGCTGGAAAAGTGAAGGTGACCATAGTCAATCAATAAGGTTATAGGCCCATGGACACTTTGGCAGTCTCTCAGACAAAACATGGTGGTCTTTGCAAAGCTGTGGAGAAAGGACTAGTAAGATTTAAACAGAGCCAAGATATAAGGGAATCTGGGAGATGGGATGAGGAAGGATGGTGCCTTGTTTATGCTTAGTGAGTAGGAAGATGATGATCATCCCTGATGAGGAGATGGAAAAATGGGAAGAGGCTTGAATCTTAGTCAGACTATAATAACAAGGCTGCAGCAAACCGTGAAGTGTTGTCACCATTAGATACACATTCACCATCTATCTATGTTTTTTAAGTGAGTTGCACAATGCGTTTCTAAGATATTGATTTCTTCATGCCATTTCTCTCCTCTCTGTGAACTGAACAGCTACGCACAAATGTACTTTGGAAATATCTTGTTTTTCTACCCCATCCTAGATTCTCCATTTCTTATGAACAGTTTTAATGAAGATGACTAAGAACATCAAAAGAAGAAAAGATGATCTGTGCTTCTTTTGTACAATATGAAGAAGTGAAGAAGTGAAACAGACTTTATGAACTGAACAAAAAGGAATAATTATGAGAATAATAATTCCTGTTCTTCAAAGGAACTGAGACAGGAAAATATTTGACAGTCACAATTTTTCTTTTGTAATAGGCATTGGGTAAAAAGAAATCCTAGAAAAGCATGACTCTACACTGTTAAGTACACAGAAGTGATAGAAAGAACTGACGAGGGTGCTCAAACTACTCGATGCCTCTTGTTTTCCACAGGGAAAACTATAAAAGCTTGGGCTTTGACAGATGCACTCATTGTTGACTAACTTCATGGATCTCCAAAAGAAATTAAACATTGAAAAGAATAACAAAATTAATGTCAAAGCTGTTTCAAAGAGCACCATCACAATGTGCATAGAATAGAAATGTGAATATAACCAACCAGCAATGTGACTCATCATGAAGAAACATAGGAACTATAGCATTCAACCATAGCTCAATCGAATTAAAAGTTACTGATCGGTATCCTGACCTTCAAGATAACCATCTGAAAATGCGAAGTGGAGGAAAATACTTTGTTTCTTCATTGACAGTTTTTTGCTCTCTTCATAGGATTCACGTTTGCTGGATCTGTGGGTTTCAAGCTGTGACATTCTTCAGAAAACTGAAATGTAGAATTTGGATTTACTTGAATCCTTCATCTGATTTGGAGTGGAGATATGAATTTAGATGTCCACATTTCTCCAAGTGAGCAATCTAATCACTCTGTTAGGATTGTCAAAATGGAAGGCAGCTTTTATGGTCAAAAACACATGGACAAAACACATAATAGGCCCATGTCCACAGGAATTATAGTTTTGATGCCCTGTAAAGCAAGGGGGATGAGGACATGAGGATGTAATGGCATAAGGCCTTGAACAATCCATGTCAGGTGGTCACTTTTATGTGATAATGCTCTTTAGGGGATAGGTAAAAAACTGAAGTCATCCATCAAGTGAATTATTCTCAGCAGTCTGAATATATTTTTCAGTTCTAATTATTTTTTTCTTCTGAACTTTTCACCTTTGTTCTTCAGGGCAGAACTCATACTTTCATCATACTTTAATAATCTACCTCATCTACTTGAGGTTTCCAAGGAGTGTTTTGGCTTTGTCTGTGAATATGTTTGCACTATTGGCATATTTTCTGATCTAATTTAAAACAGGCTAAGAGGATTCTGAAGAGTAATTTGTGAAGGAAGAAGATGCATGATAGGAAAATGCAGAAGCATTTCACAACTGAGCCAGAGATGACACTTCCTTCTGTGTCCTGCCCAGCCTTCCTTTTCCCATCCTTGCTTACAAATTTGTGGGCTGACTATGAACATGTCTTCTCCATTTCCTCCTCAAACACCTTTTACATTTAGGGGTTTTGGGTTTTTCTGTTTCTGAATACCACCACATCCTCCATAATATTCTGTAAACTTTATGTTTCAAAGATGTTCTTTCAGATGGTTTGTCAGCAAAAGTTCTTTAATCAGCTTTGACAAATGTTCTTTATAGAATATTTTTCCATATATAATCCTAATGGGATACCTGCAGGTAAATCGAGTAACCTATTCACACTGCTTTGCCCATTTTTGGGAAATATCAGACTATATGACAAAGAGTCTAATGACTGAGAGGCTCAGACACTGTTCATAGCAATGAGCTTATTCGAGCTAATAATGAATCCATCACCCATTCTTAAGAGCTGGCACAGACTCCTTTCTCTTTTATAGCTATTTTCTTTTGAACATAGTTTGTTTTCTTTTTCATCTTCCTTCAGATAGTGAGTGTGAAACAGCTTCTTCTTCAAAATCTCTTCCTTCTATCTTCTTTTTTATGTTTCCTCTTACCACTGCTAGCAGAGAACCTGATGGTCATATACATTTTATATATCATTGTGCTGGTATGTATTGACTTGAAACCTTAAACCTCCTCCCTGCCTTCTGAAAGCTCAAGCATAATGCTAACACATCATATGTCTATGGTCTAAACAGACATTTATCACCAAAATGGTGTTTAAGTCAAAGACTCTTATAAGTGCAAGAGATTTATTCTAATTTCTAGTTAGGTAATTTCTGGAGAACACGATGGTTTACACAAAAGAAAGCATGTATTGTTGATGGCTACAATACTACAGGAAAAAACATTTTTATAATATTTTCAAAATAGTCTTTAGGTTTTCTGATTTTCACAATAACATAAATGTACTTTCTTCTTCCTCATTTTCCATGGCAGGTGATTGAAAAAATAATGAGATTTTAAACACTGAGTTTATGGGTATGTTTTTCTCCTTCCATGAGAGAAAAGGCATATACACAGAAAAAGAAAGCCCTCTTTTATCGCCTACTGTATTCTTCACTCCTACAAATTGTCTTCTCTACTGCACTATAAAGTGCAATATGTGACTTGTACCACCAAGTCAAACTTCATACCTCTCTCCCTCTCATCACACACTAGCAACCCACAACCTCCCACATCCTGAGCCAGAAGTGCAGCTCCCAACATAGCCTGAGATCCTCCACAAGCACTGCAAATGGAGCAGCCAGTCAGCATGGAGCCACTAGCACACACAGAAACAAGCTGTTATTAGTTGGTAGGCTGAAGGTAACTCCCTTCATACAGTGATGGCTAATGTTCAGATCAGCTCAATGCTTCCCCACATAAGGAGGTGGAAATCCCTTTTTCCTCCCAAAACCAGCACTGAGCTCATGATCACAAGGGCTGTTTGGCCTCTCTGGGCACCAGCACAATCCTGGACCATTCTCATTGTGAAATTTTGATAGAATTGTCCAGAATTTTCCTGGCTGTGACTTGTGCTCCTTGCCTCTCAGCCTTTCCCAGTATATCTCTGAGAAGGATCTGGCTTGGCTTTTTTCTACCGCCACCCATTTGGTAGTTAATATAGCAGGTAGATACCTGCACAGATGTTTCTTCTGTAGGCTGAAGAAACACTGTTCTCTAATTCATGTATTGCTGTTGTCAAGTCATCTTAGGATAGCTCCACTGGACATCCTTCTGGTGTCTTTTCGTGCACTGGGGAGCTCAAACTGGATACAGTACTCTGGATGTCATCCCAAAAGTTTTAAATAGAGAGAATAGGCACTTCACCTGAGCTGCTGTCTATTTATTGAACACGCACTTGGTAAAGTGTGTGCACCTTTTCCGGGTTAAGTGACGGTGGCCCGTCCACCGTGGTCGCAAATCGGTAGATTCATGCCAAAAGGATAAGGATCTTACAAGGACGCGATAGAACACGCCTTGCGGCGCGGGACAGCCAGAGACCCAGGTCTAAATCTCAAGCCGGGAACAACTGTGCACAACCAGTGATGTGGCCCTGTAACAGCATAAATGCATCCTTCGCCTCTCGTACGATCCCCCAGAGGCCCGGCTTTCCCCAGGACACCACTGCTCCACGCCCCAGGAACTGGCAACTGCATGAGAGCTTGACATGTGGGTCCTGGGATCACCGGTAACTCCCATCCTCCCAACTTTAATTGGTTCAAGCGGATGGGTACCATGGATGCCCTGCTGCACAGTTGTCCGTAAAGCAAGAGCTGCTAGGATCAACTCCTTGCCCACAAACTGGCCCTGACATGATACAGCGTCCCTGGTGGAACCACCCTAACCAGCCCAGCATCACCACCACCGTTGGGAGGAAGGGTTTGGGGTCGATGATATGACCAACAACTCCGACTGTGAAGATGTATGCTCTTAGCCTGCAGACAAGGAATAACGTTACCGCAAACGTTACCCTGTACATCGTGCGTGCTGGGGAGGGGCCAGGATATATGTGACTCCCCTCCCCAGGCTTGTGCAGCCTAGTACACCATTGACCCTCCTCCCCCATTAACACATATTGCTGACTCATGTTCCCCTTCTCTGCAAACACAAGTTGCAACAAGAGTTTGTGGCCATGCAGGGCTGCAGCAGGTGTTCTCTGCTCTCTCACCACAACTGTTTATTTTTTGGTTTCCTTTCCATGATTTAGATGAGATACTGCTCCTTTAGCACTGGTGGTGGAGCAAGGTGGGATAAATTGTGTGCAAGAGTAAGTTAGTGATGTTATTGCTTGTTTCTGGATACTGGTATGTTATGTGGCCATCTAGTCAATATAGGCTATAATTAGGCATAAAATTCACACACACACAGAGCACCAGTACTTTTCAATGTAGAGTGTTTTTGCAGCAAGATCAGTAATGGAGGAAAGTATCCTATAGGTTGTCCCTGTCCAGTTACATATCCATATCTACTCCAAAGCTGCCTTGTTGCTATTTAACTGGAGACACAAATCATGACAGTATCCAGCATGTGTGCTCCTTCTCCCAACACCACAATTATTTGAAACTGTATTGGTGATGGACACTTCCCTGAAATTTGTTTTGTCTTTGTTCATACAGCCTAGTCACTTCATGCTGCTACATCTGGCAGTGCAAACCCATTTGTCACTCCTGGACTCACTCCAAAATGGTTTGCCAAGCCTTACAGACTGATGCATTTTCTTTGCTGTTATTATGTTGCCACATAGTTTATCAGGCATCAAGAATGACAACTGCAGCAGGTCACTTTGGGGTCATAAAGCTCTCTTCTTCATTACATAAACTCTCATTGCTTTTAAGTATTATCTTTTAAACTGGGTGTAAAGGAGGCTTGACTGTGTTGGGTGGCCAGCACCATTCCTTGACTTATGCTGTGTAGTTTATGTTACAATCTTTCCCTCTGCACTATCCTACAATTGCCATTTAAAGAGATGTCTGCAGCAGAAAAGCTGAGGAATGGGGCCAGGTGCTTACCAGCTAGAGATGTCCCAATTAACATTGGAAGAACATCTGTTAGTTGACTCAGAGAAGTATTGAAGGGGAAGCTCTGTGATCTGCTTCTTGAAAAAGGAAGTTTCTCTAGAGATTTTAGCTGACAGAAAGTATGTAAGGAAACAGGAGGCTGATGGCCTCAATGATAAAGATGAGTTGTGCTGGTAGGAATTATACTCAGGACTAAGTAGAAAGTTCTAGAGCTATCTGGAAAGGCTGGGTGGATAATCTTGTGTTGCTTATTAAATTTTTCAGTAAATGAAAATCCCCAAAAGGCAGATGTTCTCTAGGATTAGTCTAACTTACTGGGAGACTGTAAAGGGAGCTGTGAGACATGATGTTAGCAGGGTTACAGTCTGCCAAGGGGATGTGTGCCCTGGGATAGTGCAGTGCTGGCTTCCTCTCCATGCAATACACACAAATGCAGACTGAAGACACAGACTGCCTTTCACATCAAGAGTGTCTATGCTCAGTAATATTTCATTGCTCTTTTGCTCCTCTCTGAGTCATCCATTGTTCTTTGTTTCTGGGGCTTCTCCATGAGGGAATTCAGTCTAGGTGATATTAATTTGCTTTGTTTTTTGGGAGCAAGTGACATTTAAAGCTATTTGTTAGCTTGTTTTCTTTATTCAGTCCAAGTATTGGATTTGTTTCTTCTTGTGTATCTTTGTCCTACATGGATTTTCATGCCTTCTCTTTTTTGCCTTGCTTCTCTAAAATACCAAGCATCATCTCCCAGATTGCTATTTATATGTGTGTCCTATATTATCAACTTCCACCCAGTGGACTGAGAAGTACTTTGTGCTTCCATTGCTCTTATTGGAATTCTGCTTTGTTTAAAAAAAAAAAATAAAAATCAGCTAGATAAATAAGTAATGTGCTCTGTTTACAGAAGTAGAGCTGTGCCAGGAACAATTTGACTTTTAACTGAATCATCTGACCTTGCTTTATATGGTAATATTCTGGGAGAAGGGACATATGTGTATCAAGACAGATATATTAGTGTTCAGTAAAATTAGTCATAAAGAGGAAAGCGCCACCCCAAAAGCTTATATAAATGTTAAATGTGTATATAAATATATATTAGAAAAAAGAGAATAAATTGAGAATGTTCACAGTATTTCATATCCAAATATAAAGGGATGCTCTAGTTTTGATAGCTTGAGGAGTGATTTTTTTTTTTCTCTTTAAAGTAATAACTCTTTTTTGGAGAAGGTTTGCTGATAACTGAGAAACACATCTCAAATGTTAATGTCATTCTGAGACAGCTCTGACCACATAGTATGAGCTGGAGCAGGCTGAGTAACTAGGCTGACATTTAATGTGAGTAGTATTTGTGTGGGGGTACTTCTAAGCACAGCTGTCATCATGAGCCAGTTCCCAGAGTAGGAGGATAATAAGAACAGGTATCCAAATAAATCCTGGTGTCAGCTCTGTGATGGTATCTCAGGCTTGAGCAAGGGTCCAATTGTTAACAGCATGTGTGTGGCACCACTCTGTTCTCAGAACTCTGGAGATGGCTTTTCAAGTAGCTACATAGTATATGCTAAGTTTTCTAAATACTCAAATCTTAGTGAAATGCTTCATTTGAGCACACAAATCCTGAATATTCAAAAAAATGAGATTATCCAGCTTCTATGCCTATTACAAATGCAGTAAACTTTGTTTCTAGAGAGAAAAGTAGAAAGTACCTCAAACATGAAACACCCAACCAACATTTACACAGAAGAAATTACATTCTGTCAATTGCCATTCTCCATAGGGATCCTATATTCCAACAGAGCTGCAGGCAGATGTGAAACTCATGTAGGCGTAATCAATGGGAGAAATAATTTCTAGAGTGTTGGCCCACAGCCAACAGGAGAAATGATGTGTTCATCCTTCAGGATCAGCCTTTTCTTGGCTCAGACTCTATCAATGATCCAGAACCTAAACAAAATTTGGGGCTTAGAACATGGAGCACTACACTTGGAAGCAAATTTCATTAGTGCTTCAGTGATTGATACACTGACTGCAGTGAAATGCAGCAAATGTAGCTAGGTTTTGCAAATAATTTTGTTTTTTTCAGAGGTAATTTCTAATATTACCTGGGATTACTGGAGAAGTTGGTATAAAATTTCAGGAAAAACAAGGTGGTGAGGCTTTTGAGCTGGCTGTTGACACATGTTGGCTTTCTTTGCTTACTCAGAGGAGTCACACACAACATGCACAGCCTTCTACTCTCATCTTTCAAGTCTCTTTCAGGCTTAGACAGCTTGACAGCATTGTTTCAATACCTGCAGTGGGAGAAGCCCACCTTTTCACCAAGATGAGTAAGGTTAGTCCCAGGCTCCAAGAAATTAGCTTTTCTGAATTGTAGTTAGAATTTTAATGAGTACAGAGTAAAGCGGGAAATTAAGGAAGCTCCAAAATATAGGTGTAATGGAACAATTATGTCATTCCATAAACCACTAATATAAGAAGTTACTTGTATTTGGGTATGCCATTATTTTTTTGGTAAAAGAACGCTGCTTTATCTATAGTGCCTCAGAATTGTTGTGAAATCTTCTAGGTGAAAGTCTAAGATGATGAAAAACAGCAAAATGTCATGGAAGAAAATGAGGCTTGCTAAACTGGACTAGATGATAATCTTACCCCTGGAGGGTTTTAATATCTTTACAAATTACTAAAACATCAATATCATTCAACCAAACCATCACTCAGAAAATTAATGTGCCCTAATGGGTCACAGCACTGTATGTATATTCTGTCCTTCATGACATACCAACACCTTAAAATGCTCATATATGTAGATACGTAAGTAGGTTTGTATGTGGTAATTGGATTTTACAAGTAAATAGTTTCTCACTATTTGTATAAAATTAAGGAGCTCTTTTCTTGGTGCACAAAGAAAAGAAACCGTGATAAATCAGCTCATGAAAGTGAAGTATCCCAGGGCAAAGGAACAGATCCTGAGTTCACTAGATAAGCTCTAGAAAAAACAAAAGAATGTGTTTCATGGTAAAATTAGATGACTTTCTCTCAATACACTTAAAGTAGTATTGTCTTTGTTATCTAGTATGTACAGCCAGGGTATTCATACATACATTTGTGTTTCAGGAAATTCAAATGTATATTCTGAGTGGTCATCAAAACTCACTATAAGGAACAGCGAAGCACAGTTGGCTAGGACAGTTTTAAAAAAGCTCATGGGGATTGATCAAAAACTAAATAGAGGAGGCACCTTAGCCTTTAAAAGGTATGACAGTATTGGTTATCACTGTTTTCTGGCCTTTATATTTGATGGGGGTTATATGTATTTCAGTTTTACTGAAACATGTACTGTTTTCTTGCATTTAACTTTTGCCTGGCCAAAAGAAGAAGAGCTTGGCCATTGTCTGGGATTTCTAAGTGTCTGGCATCCTCGAAGTCCTATTGATGTTGCCTGTATACAAAGATTGACTGTCCAGTGCATGCAGTGTGATGCCAATATGGGAACGATTGTGCATGTGTCAATTACTGTATCTACTCAGCATTTTCCTATGCGCAGAGCTCTTTCTGGTACCTCTGTGCATCAGGAACTTTTGTCTGCTTTTTAAAAGCAGTGCACATATGAGAATTTTGATCCTTTTTCTATTTCTAAGAGAAATTTTATTTTATCTACTGCTGTAGTTGGAAGGATGGTTGCTCATGTAGGGTGTAAGACTAAAGATTAGGCTTGGATATGTGTCGTGGTTTTAAAGCAGTAACTAAAAAAATTACTAGAAAACTTATTTCTTGCTGTGAGATATGGATTAGAACAAGAGCAATACAGGCTTAAAACTTAAAAGGAATAAAGGAAGTTTATTAACAAAACTACAAGAATAAGAACACCAGAATAAACCTTCAGAAAACTCCTTTATCCCCCACTATCCAACCATTGCCTTGATCACATGACAACATAGAGACAAAAAACTTTGGAACTTTGGTGTTTAAAACAGTCCCAATTCTTGCTAGAGTCTTTTCATCAGCCTTTGTAGAGAAACAGAAGTCTTCTGCTAATCTATGGAGTTTCTCACAAGGAAACTATTTCTGTTATAGCTTTCTATTTTCCTGATGCCAGCTGCCTGAAAATCCTGTCAGTTCATTCCTCCCATTTCACACCACTCTGAGGTGTGTTATGGGTCAATGAGTCTAGGGATGTCATTTTTAAGGATGAGTTATTCAAAGGCAAAAGTTCTCTTCATCTGTCTCTGTGAGCTTCCTGGAAACAGAAGTTTTCTCTTTGCCTCTACAACAGCCCCAAATCTTCAGCTATTACTTCTCCCCCTCTGTTCCAGCACCTCACTGTATCACAACTACTCCACCTTTTGCTCAAAATCCACACTTTGAACACTCCATTCCTCCCAATATACTCTGTCATGAATTAAAGGAGTTTTTTCAGAACACTATTGTCCATCTCCATAGCTTTAACAGAAAAATATTTCAGCTTATAAAGCATCTCCTTATTCTCTCTTCCCCATCTAAAACTTAACTCTTTTCTTCACTGTGTTTGATGATTTTATGATGTCTTCTTCATGCTGATTCTCTCTCTCTCTCTGTCTCTCTGGGAAAAAGGAGTAATCTGTAAGTCTCATCCAGGTAGTAAAAGAGTTAAAAGTCTTGGAAAGCTGCAGATGTTCATGGTGTCAGGTTTCAGTCCAGCAGCAGAAACTGCAAACCCAGCCAGGCTGTTTCTCCCCTCCTGCCCCCCCCTGCCCTCTGCAGCCTTGTCCGGCCTGGAGGGGGGGGAGGAGGCCAAGAAAGAGCCCATTACCTCGTCAGAAGCCGGAAACCAAAAAGATCAAGAGAGCCCTGGCTTTACATCTTAAGGTGGCGTTCACAAGTTGATCTCACTTCTCAATGGTTAAAACCACCGCCAATTCTCAGAAACGACCAATAATTGGTCAGGAGAAAAGCCTCCCATCAGCCTCCAGCAGCTTCAACTTCCCTAGCTCCCAAAGCTAACTTAAAAGTGAAGTCACCCTATGACAATACGTCATTTGTTTTAGCCAGTGACTCAATTCCCCATATGTAAAGAGGAAGTAACTCCTCTTATCATACCATTAATTAATGTTATTGATTAATTTTTTAACCACAAATAAACCCAACTGCATAAAAATCTATAGCAAGGGTGTGTGTCCTGCAGTCCTTTATTTCGTAAGAGATATCTAAGGAAGACTACCTGGCTACTTTAACAGCCTAAAAGCTGTAGTATAAGGAAATATTTCGCCAGCCCTATCCCATTTTTCCAAGTAACAGCACTCTGATACAGTATGTGGGAAGGTTGACTAATCTGAGCGGTCTGAAACAGCTGGTGTCTATATACAACAGCATTTGCTGACTTGCCCATTTATTAAATATTTTGTAGGTATTTTTGTAGGTGCCTGACTACCAAAAATTCAACTTTGGTTCCTTTGGAATTCTTTTCACCTACTCACAATCCCTTATTACTGACATCCTACTCTAAATTTGGCCTTCAGCACAGATGCTCATATGAGATGCATCAGGCTTTACAGAGAAATTATCTTCAGATATTGAAATACATAGTGAAGAGACGCTACTCAGGCATGAACATCTCTAACTCTCTAAACATATGCAGTTGCCACGGCTGTTATGTATCCTACTGTGCCCTAGCAACTATGGAAAAGTTATATTAAAAAGGAAATTAAATTAAAATTGGCAAAAACTGCAGCACAAGTGATGGCAACAATATGCTGTCCTGCTACGTGTTAGTTTCAACTCTGCTGGCAAAGTGACAACAAGTTTGGAGAGAGAAAAGGAAAGTGAAACAGAGCAAAAGAGACCATAATTTGAAAGTGGAAGTAGCAGCCTCCTCTTTGGGTGAAAGAAGAAATGACATTAGCTTCTCCTCTGGTTTGAATATGGAGACATATTTTAAAACAGTATATCAAGGACAAGAACATTTTTAAAATTGAAAGGTCTTGGGTATGTGGAGAATGAGTGATCTTGTAAGATCACTTTGTGACCTTTGTACCAATTTTGTACCAAAATTGTACCAATTTCAGAAGGTAAACCTTCAGAAGGTTTACTGTACTGTCAGCCAAACAGTATCCTATGCCTCCTATTTTCCAATCAAGTCATTCAGCAAAACCAAATTGATTTCCTAATTGAACTGCAAGGTTTGATCCCTGGACATAGAGGAAAATCCTTTCTTCAGTTCTTAAAGATTTAAGAGGAAAGAAATTAATGAGGATGTCTTGAGACTTGCTGAACAAATACATAATTAGAAAGCATGTAAGGCATTATGATATCTGTATTCTCCATAAGGAATTCAGGGAAGCTAACAAATAAAAGCAAAGAGACTGCCACAGCTCCATTTCAGTGTCTTCTTAGAAAATACACATATGGAAAGCATAAGGTAAATATGAAAATGTACCCTCTATCTCTTCTTGCTCTTTTACTCATTATTTAAGAACAAGAATAATAGTTTAACTAGGTAATTGGATCATTGGCACTAAAAGCAATTAAAAACTAATATACTCAGCTGGAACTAATGATGGAATTCTGGAGAACTCTGTATCATTCTGTCTTCAGTGTACTTTGGGATTTGAAAAACTTATAAACTGACAAAACACTTGATAAATGATTCAACAGGAAATGGTCTCAGTAACTTTATTAGTCTTTATTTTCTTCACTGTATCTGTCATCCAGCTCTCCACACATCACCTACTGAGTAAATATACTCACTTTGCACTGGTGTATATGATAGATGGAACAGGGCAAAAAGCAACGGAGGTCCTGTGTTTGTTTATATGTTATAAACTGTAATTGATAGATCCTTTTCTGAAAGGTTATATAGACTAATAACAGTAAAAGAACTTTTTCTTCCTATGCCTGAATAACAAAGAAGAAAGTCTTTTGTAAGATTGTTATAAAGGCCTCATCTCACCTTACTACTGGGACATCTTTTACTGCATCACAAAATCACTGTGAATTTATGACCAGTCCCTGCAAGGAATTCCAGTTTACAGCTGGGAAATTGAAATGCTGGCATATCTACAGTAGGAAATAGAGAACAGTGCAGAGATTCCTGGGCTAATTATATCTGTGAGATTCAATGCAACACCTTGACGAGAAACTATTCAGGAACAGTGAAATGGGATAGCCATTTTCATGTTGCTTTATCTGATCCAATAAACCTGCCTTCCAGAAAAAAGCTCATTTGCTCGTGCACAAGGACATTCTGGGAGCACACAAATTCTGGCAGAAAGCTTCACTGCCATGTATAGATATATTTATATGGGAGAAAACAGTGACTGAGTAGGATGGTGTGCGACAGAAGTGGTAAGCTCTGCCCCCCTCAAGGAGCCTGGATACTGCTCCAGGGGTCAAAACGGAAATGTGGCAGAACGCGACCTTGCCAACAATAAGCATCAGTTTGTTGTGGCAACACACCAGTCATGAAGTCAGCCAAGGGCAGAATCTCTGTGGTGGTTGTGTCCTGGCCCTTGAACTGGGACAGCTTGCTTCACATTTTCTGTATGGAAAACCTGTGAAGAAGAGTCTGTTGCCTGCTGCCTACCCTGTCCTTGGACATTAGTTAGCCATGATAATAACTTGCTTTATTTTCTTCCTCTTCTTCTCATCTTCCTCAAACACAATAACAATTTGACTTATTTATCCAAATCTTTTCTAATATATGAAGCCTCTGTCTTCTACCCACTTCTATAAATTGCAGCAAGTACTATAAACCTGGAAACAAGAGGTTTGACTTTCAGTTCACATGCTGAAATGTCAGCCTAGTTTAGTCAGTTAAAAGGATAGAACTGGCTTCTAGCTAATGATTAGACAATACCCTACAATTTATAATCTGACTATACTGGAGGCAGGAAGAACCCCACTGTCTAAAGTAGATTTCCATGAAAGATTTCCTTGTTTGAGCTACAAAAGGATAGTGATTATGTTAAATTTTAAAGAAGTGTGATACACTCTTCTTGCTTCCTGGTGGCCCCTAGCCAGCTCCACAGGGAGTACTGTATAGGGATTGCTGACAAATTCTCTCTTCAAAAGACTACAGGTGAGATTTTTAGAAGATTTACCTACATACCCATATTCAGTATAAATTTTTTAATTCATACCTAGGCAAGGAACATGATAACCATAAACAGGAGTTAAGCTCCTAGCCACTTTCCTATAGGCTCCAGTATGCCTTGGATGTGCTTGCATTATCCTCAGTCACTCCTTTCCTTAACTTACATCTTTGTCAGCACATAGATATCCCCATTCTGTTCCAGAGCATCCTTGAAGATGCTTTAGCATTATTACAAAAATAAGAAAAAATGTTATTAAAAAAGGCAGCTTATTATACTCTCTTTGCCCTTCTTTTTCTGCTTTTTATTTTTTCCTCACTACACTAATCATACATAGAGGATTTCAGCTATTATACACACAGTAGTCTAATTATGGAAAATGAACTGATTTCCTCAAGAAAACTGTGTCTGAGTGACATCATATCACCAACATATTTGGCATCATGCAAGGGCATTCATCTATCCAAATAGTTTTGCACAATAAGAAATCATTTTTGAATGTGTTCTATTTTACGTACTTAGATTAACACTAATCTAAGTTTACCTTGGGTTCACCTTTAAAAAAATTATCCAGGAGAGATTTCAGAGCTGAGTCTATTAGCTTGAAAGGAGAATTTAATTTTCTGCTACGTGTTCACTCCCTTGCACTGGGCAGGCACCTTGCATTGCCTCAGGGCTATCTGTGCCCCTGGGACAGAAGTATTTGTGCTGTGCCATTCTGCAGTTACATGTGGTGTCTGTCATCAGTAGACCAGCAAATACTGGGGACCGCATACATTCTTTATAGCTGAACTATTGTGAGATTTCCAAACTGATAAGGAAAGGTATCAAATACAGCCCAAATGGTATCAAATACAGCCCAAATAAAAGGTATTTTGTCTAGTGAGAACATGACTGGACCCTTTTCATACAACTTTAGTCATTCAATAGAGGATATTTCCAGCTGAGAAAAGGTAAAGAGTCATCTACCATATGGTATGTCAGGGTAAAGTAGGTACAATCTTATCAACCTTTCAGTGTTGTTAGGATCAGAGCATAATTCATCCATCTATCCTCATGTACATCCCTTGCTGTCTTTTATTTAAATAAGTCTTGTCTCAGTCTGCATTCTCTGTGCATTGTGTTTTAAACAGGAAAATCACTTTAGGGCCCCTCACTGCTTTAGTCTTTCTGTGGGAGGCAGTGATTTGACTTTATTTTTTTTAAAATTTACTTAAGAGTAAGACCTGTAAATAAGCTGCTTTCAAATCTGTGTTCTTCTCTCACTGAAATCATAAGAATGTCACCCAGACAACTGGGTGGCAAAGATGGTCCTTTGTTTTTCTGCTGAATCTGACATTTCCTGTACATAACCTGTATAGAAATATGATTTATAATACCATGAGCAACTTTGAATACTTCTTTTCATTGTTGGTAATCCCTGGATTTTCATCAGCAAGAGAGATGATATCCATTTGCATCTAATATTAATTCAAGTTCACAGTCACAGATGTAAGACCACTGAAAGTTTCAGAATATCGAGTTTGCACAAAAGCATTATTTTTAACACTCATCCAATTCTAACTTTTGGGGATGGGAAGAATTAATCTCTTGTATTTTAGTTATTGCGCACAGGAGGTAACACTAAATAGTCTTAAATATATCCCCAAACCATAAAATCAGGGAGCAAAATAGGTTAGCCTTTCTCTAACAGGTTCTTTCTGAGATACTGTGGGTACCCATGCTATACTTCCAAAGTTATTCCCATAATGATGAGAGTGAGATCTTTTATTTTCTTTTAAGTGGCAATTTCTGTGTAGCTGCCTAGCTTCTGGGACCTGCAGCACAAAAAGCTGTTGAAAATAATTGTTGATAAAATAATGAGAAGTAGCAATACAGCAAAGGACAGAAAGATCCAAGATCCTCCCTAAAGGCTTCAGGCCCTTCTGAGCTGTGATCAGTTCTTGCCCTTCTCTGGGCTGACAAACACCCCTTTTGAGTTGCCTGGCCATGCCCTGTGCCCTTATTTTACAACAGTAGGCACACTCATCACCAAGTGTATGGTTTCATGTAAAACCACAGGAAATGGTGGTTTCAGCTTTTTTAAGCCTAAAAGTGGGCAGTATTTTAAAGCTGGTTTGATTTCAAGAGAACCACAGCAGGTAAAAAAAAAGCTCTCTAACCTTCAGGGCTGTACCTTAAGCTAAAATATTGTAACCTTAAGCTAAAATATTGTAAGCCACATGAAGAGACCCAGATTCATGATTGATAATAATAATAATATTGCCCACATTTTTGGCAACTAATTTGTGATTTATTAGCACCCAATTTGGGTATTACTGACCTTGGCAAAACAAAAAAAGGTTGTTAATTCAGTCAAGGCTACATTTCACATATTTTATTTGGCATTCTCCCATAGGCTGCTGCAAATCAAAGGGCAAATCTGGAAGTAAGAGGAAGGCGCTGACTCACTAGTTAACTTGTTTCGAATTTAGCAACTTCGTTCTGGGGCCCTCCAGCCAGAAATTTCTCTAAATTCAAAGCTGGAGGGGGCTTTAGAAGGCTGTAGGGTTTGTTGCCAAGTTTTCACAGACGACTCTTAGTGAATTGGTGACTTCAGCGCTCGGATGGACGTTTGGAGCCCAGGGCGAGCTCTTACCTCTATACAGGCTTTACAAACCTGATCAAAACTTTCCTGGCTTTTTGTATTTCTGCTGTGGAAGGCTAGAGAAAGGGGACGAGGACAAGGGCAGTGCATCTGAAAGGAAGATCGTTCCAGAAGATCGCCCACAGTGTTCAGTCCCAGCGCGGCCGCGCTCGGCCGGCCGGTGCTCCAGCCGGAGCTTTGGCTCCCGCCGTGCCCGCAAAGCGCAGCCACAGAACTGCTGGCGTTCTTGGAAGGCGGGACGGCACAGCGACACAACCGATCCAGCAGCTCCCCGGCTTTGCCAGCGAGCACCGGGGGCTCCGGGACTGCCCCAGGCCAGGCGCCGAGGGAGCCCCGCCCTGCCCCGGCGGAGCGGGGCGGGGAGGGCAGGGCAGGCTGTGCCGCTCAGGGGGCGGGCTGGGAGCATCGGGAGTGACCGTCGGGGGGACAGCGCCGGCTGGCCCTGGCAGCGGGGCACAAAGAAACTTTGGAGACCTTCAGTACCATCCAAGGGTGAGTGATTCCAACTCTTCTGTAACAGGAAGGAGGATGTTCTCGGTGCGTTTTCATGTTCGGAAGAGTGTAATGTTATTTTTGCTTATTTTCATCAATGCAATCTCAGAAGTGTTGCTCAAATAGAAGACCTGTACTGATTTGCCAAGAATGATTTGCAAGTTGCCGTTATGAAGTGTGAGGTGAGATAGGAAGAGAAAAAATTATTTCTGCCAAGCTGCAGCAGTGTCCCAGGTGCTCAGCAGGGCCTGGATGCTCAGGTGTGCTCCTTGTCACCCTGAGCATGGCAGGAACAGGTGAAGAAAGAGGGTGTCAGAAAGGGCAGATGGTAGGATTCCTGCCCCACTGGTTTTATGGAGTAATTTGGCTGTGGCAGAGTTTGGCATAGTTCTGCCAGTTGAATATAGAGTTGCTGTTGGTCTCAGTTGGATGCTTTTGCTCCAAGTCCATTTGGGACTGGCCTAAAGGGCAGTACTTGTTAGCAGTTGTAAGTAGCCAGCTTCTTGGTGTAATGTATGTACTCTGGGTTTTTGGGGAGTGGGGAGAAGAGGCTCTCAGCTCTTCTGAGACCACTTTTTAGATTAACATAGGCTGCTACTGGAAAAAATATTTTGCATCCTGCCTGCTGCCTTCAGCTTTATAAACTTCTTTGTAGGTCTTCCAGAATGACATAGATTCCCAGTTGCATTACAGGTCTTAGGATGACTCTCCAAAGTAGAATAATAAGGTGTGAAAAGTGTGGATTTGTGTATGCAAGTTGCTTCCTGTCAGCGGTACTGAGTGGGAACTGAAGCCTGACTAGGTAAGTGTTTTAACCTGAGATGCCACTGATCTGGTCTGGACACTGATCACCAGGTCTGGACTCAGGCTCCTTCAAAGAGCCTCACACCTTAAATCCCAGTGCTCTCTGTCATCTTCCATTTTCTTTCCCAAGATCCATTTAACCTAAATTTACTGTAAGGTTTTTGAATTATCCTTTTGTCTGTGCTTGGTTGTATAAGGGCTGGCTTTGACATGTGTTGCATGTTTAAAAGCAAGATACTACCTTTCTACAAAAGTAGAAATGCACCTGTCTGCGTAAACACCTGTGTTCTTGGCTTTTCTCTTAAAAATAATAGTGCTGTGATTAGGGTAATTAGCTGCATTTCTGGGATTCCCTACTTGTTTGAAGCTTGGGAACTCAAATTGCTTAGCACCTCATGGACTCTAATCCTTTCAAGTGACTTGAAATACCCAACTTTGGATGTGTGGTTTTGAAGTGGGGCTTTGGCTTCTTAAAAGCTGTGAGATCCTAAGATATGTTGTTACTTTATTACTGCACAGAGAATTTTAAAATCCTACCTCTTTGTCCAAGGACCTTACCATGTAGCACTGAGGCCAGCTTTCACTGAATCCAGTGAAAATCATTCTGTTAAACTCAGTGGTAGCTGGCTTAGCTCTGGCTAGTAAAAGCACTCAAGAGAATTATCTCTGTAGAGACCAATGGTATATTATAGCTGTAAAATTTTGTGTCATTTCAGACACAAAACATTTTGGGTCTGCACACTGAGCACCACCTTAGATAAAAGTTGTTTGGTGTTTTCCATGGTGGTGTTCTCTTGCAGCAAAGGTGGAGTTTGTTGCAGCAAAGGAGTATTTGTTTGGAGGATTTTTAGTTCCCTCAGTGAGGAAAGCAAGAAAGTAGGTCCTTGTGTGTTTTCTTATGCAACCTCGAAATTACACTAAAGAAATTCAATTTTCATTAAGATATTTCTCCCCCACATTCATTTTTTTGCATTCTTCCCCTGAAACTGTCACTACTGTCTGAAACTCCTGATGACTCCCATGGGTCGTGGGTCCTTTCTCAGTGGAGAAAAAACATGGGGTGTGACCTTCTTCACCATCTTAGTGAAATTAATGAAATTGGTCATCATCATGAACAAAGATGTGAATGCTTTAGGGACAGAAGTAGAGAAAAAGTATGAGGTACAGCTCTGAGATGATGAGGGTGATTCTGGTTGAAGGAACAAAATTCACTGGACTCCAGTTTCTCTGACTGGTGAACCTGTCTGTGGGCTTCACCACCTGCAGGGCAAGAGCAGATGAATCTCACAGGTGTTATATGATGGTGTGCAGCCAGACTAAAGGTCTTAGCAGGAGGTTCATGGACATGAATCAGGGTCTTGTTACTTAAATAATTTGAAGTAGTGCCATGCTTACAGCTGTTCCTCCATCCCTAGTTCAGTAAGCACTTTTCCAGTGCTCCTGAGGGACAGCCTCTGTCTCTCTCCAGCGCACTGCTGCTCTGCATGGCTCCAACACAAGCACCACTGCCTCTGATACCCAGAGCTCTGGGTGCTGCTTCCTGTGTGTCAGCAGTTGGCTCTGCCTTCAACATTGTTCTAATTGAGGTAAATGGCTTATACAGCTTGGGTTATTTCCAGCCAGGAAATAATATTTTTGTCTTCTGAATGTAATCACCCAAAATGTGGTGTCTCCACAGGGCCTGGAGACCACCATCAGTTAGTGCTTTGGCTGGAGTATTAGTATTAAAAGGATGGGTCTAAAGCTTTGGAGGTGTGTGAAGTGGTGGAAATTAGTGGAAAGGTTTGCATCTTTCTAGAAGCCAGTCTGTTCACTGGCAAGAAAGAAGATACTGGGCTGTATTTGGGGGCTGACACCATGGCTTTGATGAAAAGCAGAAAAGGCTCTGCTCTGGTGTAGTCTTCTCTCCCCAGTTGTTTAGGTAGTCAAGCCTCTGCTCAGAAGGAAAAATGGACTGGCATAGCCTAGCTATCCCCTAGTGACTTAAAACCAACCAAACAAAAAAGCCTTGGAGAATCTTTGTCTTTGAGGAGATGTGTTACATAAATTGCAAATTTTAAAACAATCATTTTTGCTATGCTGATATTTGATCTTGCAGAATCTGTGTGATTGCACCTCACCATGACCTTGCTGCTGGTGAACTTGTAAGCAAAGTGAGTTGGCTTCTATAAAATTGATGGTGTGTTTAAAGATGAGCAATATTTAAAAGCCATGTTTATTGGACTATATCCATGTATGGAGCACTGTTCCTTACATTACAGCATCTGTAAAATGGAAATATCTCCCTTCCTTTGAAACTTGCAGCAGGTCAACTTGTAGGTTTTGGATTTTGATTTATACCTAAGATTTTTTGATGGATGGTGGTATTTAAACATTATGCTTCTTAGATACATACAGTGAATGTGGCAGAAAACAGGTGTAACTGTAACACTTTCTGTGAATCATCCCTAGACTGAGACTGCCCTCTCTTGGAGGCCATAAGTTGCTTTTATATATTTTTTTTATTTTTTTAATTTTTTTTCCCTGGAGTGGGGGCTTGGTTCTCCTGGAGAAATCACCAGAAAGTTTCAAAATAATTCAAGATACTTGCTGCTGTGTTCACCCTGGGGTAGACAACTGTCTTCTAGGTGTTGGGGTATTTTCTTTAATTTTTTATTTTCCTTTAGAAACAAGGGAGATTGATGGAAGATTAGAAATAAATCAACCTTCTGAAGCATTTGTTTTGAATCTAGCAAGAGTAGAGTTCCAAGGAGCCAAAGGGATGTAGATGACCAAACCTTGCTGAACTTTGGGAGGTGTTTCAATGTCATAGGATGTCAATGCCATAGGAAATCTTGCTCTGCGTTACTATGCAGTGTCCTAAGCACTGCATACATAAAAAGTGTTCTAGCTGATCATATATGATGATTTTGAATTGCATTCTACTTAAATGTTTAAAGTAACATCTTTTTAGTAATATGACCAGGGTAACAAGAAGATATAAGGACTAAAAGTTTTCTTTTGCTCAAATAATGCTGAAATATTTGTTTAAATTAAGCTAGGTTGACAAATTGGTCTAGACCTGTTTATCCAGCCTCATTCTGGTACCTAAACCAAAAAAGATGTATTTTATCCATCTGTCAAGGTTTTAAAAAAATAATTTTCTCAGGTGATTTAGCATGACAAAAACTTGATGTGGCTGAGAACACTCTGCCTCCTGCTGTTAAAGCCTGAATTGACAAATTTTGGTGAGCTGCTTATTATTTGTTTAGGGAGAAGACAAATTTTAATGTTTCTGCTGGCCTAGGAGCAAATCCATTTTACTTTACTACAATACTCCCCTGAAGCTTGATTTTTACCTAATTTCATGGGATATCCTGAGGCCAGAGGAGGGATTCTTGATATTCTGATCCATGTTCCTGACCAAATCAGCATTGACATTGAGAGTAATCCAACAGGCTTGTAGTCAGACTTGTAGGAGGGAAGCAATCCAGACAGGGCTGAAGGTAGCTCAAGGAAGCCACAACAGCTCTAATTGGTTTTACTTCACTTGTTTTCAGGGGCATCTGCTCAGAGTGAACCTACCTGCTTTTAGGTTGAAGACTTCAAGGGGCCAAATTAGTTTTTTGGTTTCTCTATTGGTCACATTATTGGTTGGGCACTTCATAATAAAATCTGGACACCTAGGATTACCTCAGATCTAGTGTCTTTGCTGAACAAAGGTTCACTCAAGCCTTTAGCTGTTGCATATTCCCAGCAGTGTTCTTCAGCTCACTGGATTGGTATGTGCTGTTGGTTTTGCTACAGCAGTTCCAATGGAGAAAATGCTTTCTCTTTTCCCAGGAGAAAAAGGAAATTAATTGATTAATATTTGTTGGCTCACCAAGATCGCAGCAGCCTTCAAAGATATCCAACTTAAAAAAGAATATTCTGAATGTGTCTTTGTGAAGACTAACTTTCCAAGGATGAAATAAGTTATCTTCTGTCTTTTTCCTGTGCAACTAGCAATTCCTCTGTCTATTAAGACCAGAAAATACTTGATTTATTTTTTTTTTTTCTTTTACCCCCACAAGTGGATATCTGAGAACATTCTCCCATGGTGGTGGGAGCATGTTCCTTCCAGAGCCTGTAGGGGGTGGAAAATTATTTTGGCCTCAAACCTTAATTCAGAGGTGCTGAATAAGTAGCTGCTCTAATAGCAGAAGCTTTAAGAGCATACTTCCTTAAGATGCTTTAAACTTTTGGCTATGGTGGAACAAATCTTTTAAGTTCAGTTGTTCTCCTGCACCCTGGCTAATATCAAAATTGGAACAAACGCTGTTCTGATTGAGTACCATCTAGAATAGCTGCTGGAAAATTTGGCTTGAGCTTTGAATTTATGTGGGCTTCAGTTGCTTGTAGCCAGCATGGTATTTCAGCATAGAAAATGGAAATAAGTAGTCAGTCAATTTTTGGTAGAAATTAACACATCTCACTGCCTTTTGAAGACTAAGACAGTTTGTAATGATTTATATAGAGATACCTTGTGTTCTTCTGATGTTTCCAGATCTGGGGATTGTGGCTTTTAACCAGTGAGCTCTCAGCATATTTCATGTGAGACAAGTATTTAAACTTTTCCTCTTGTCTCCCTTTTCTTGCTGGAGAGGAAAATCATCAACACAGGAAGACCAGGGTGTCTTTTAGCTCCCACTCCACTGATGTACTGGGGCTGGTACAGTTGCACCAAAGTTCTTTTTCCTCCAGTGCCCTCTTCAGCTTGGGGACAAGGAGCAGGATGGAGAGGACACGAAGGTAGCAGCCTAGTAGGGATAGCAGCTGGGAAAGATTGCTCTGGGAAACATAGGAGATGACAATATTGTGCCTTATTCCCGTTGGTAGTACAAGGACAACAGACTTTTGGCCTTCTGAAAGTCAATGCCCTTTCATTCTCCTTAATGGAGAATGGAGATAGAAAAGAGCCTTTTACAGGGTTGGAAGGTAGTTTAGTTGGAGGACAGAATGTCCTGTGAAATGTACTTCTTGGCATCACTGCCCCCAGGGGCGCTACAGATGATTTCTGCTGTGATTTGAGACTGCAGGGTTCCCTATTCGAGACAGCAAGTGAGGGAGAGGCAGTGTCAGTGCAAAGACTGTTTTTTATAATACATGGAAAGGGCAGGTCAGGAGAAGGATTTGAGTGTAGCACAGCTACAGATCGTGCTGTGAGGTAAAATGTGACACCTTGTTTCCTGTACAGCCCCTGTCTAATGGTGTGGCTTAAGTCTGGTTGCAGTCTGTCCCTCTTTGAGGTACTCAGGCTCTTTCTTTTTCCTGCATATTGTCAGGACTCTTACAAGAGCCTAATATCCCTGAGTTCTCTGTCAAATTGGGATTGGAACTGGGCAGATATTTATTTTAAAAGGGAAAATAAAACCCAAAGCCTCTTTGTCAAGAGAAGTAAGAAGGGCATCAGAAATTACTGAACAATCTGCTGCTACTTCAAAAATGCAGTAAGATTATTTTTCTTAACAGTTTTTTTTTCTTTTTTTTTTTTTTTCCCAACTCAGTGGTCTCTTTGTGTCAGACTGCAGAAAAAACATATCAAAAAATCCTAAGGCAGTGTCTTTAACAATGATGATTCACACATGTTCCAGAAACACTCGTAAAAACACATGTGAAGAGTGGAAAGTACTTAGTAGAGCCCTGTGGGCTCTGTCCCTGTGCATGAACAAGTCAATCACCAAAAGAGTAGCAGAGTCAATGATGATTTAATCCAATTGATCTCTGATCTATTTTGCTTCTTGCTTACCTACTGTAATGATCCCTGTATTTGCATGTCTGGGGTCAGTCTGGGGTAAAAGAGTGCTTGCAGTGGCTATTGGAGAGCCACATCCAGGGTGAATGGCTGCTTCCAACCAAAAAAAATCCTAGCTAAGTTCCTCCTTTGCTCTCCCTAAATGAAGCATGAATCTGAATGTACCTCATTTTCTCAGGAAAGCAAGTTGGGATTTTGGGATCTGAGGTATTTCCCCTTCTGTGAAATTTGATGGAGATCTGCTAGCTCAAATTGTATGAATGACTAGTAATTTTGAGATTCGAAAATACTAGCACCAGAGATGAACAGACTGAACAAAATATGTTACTTTTTTAGAAACAAAGGAAAACCTAGCAGAGCTCAGACATCCTCTTGTAAATGTTGTTTTTGTTTTTTAATTTTTTAGTTTTGCTGGAAGCTGAGAAATTAAAGCCATTTGACTCTGATATACATGCAAATGCAGAACCAAGCTTGGAAATTTATGGGAAAGGTGGAGCATCCTCTTTGTTCAGCCTCTGAAGCTGTTCCCCAAAAGGTGGCAGTCTCTGCTAGCAGGAATGTGTCTCTCGCTGGAAGATGGATGCTTTTCCTTAAGGTTCATTCAGTTCAATGTTCTGCATTGGCTGGGTTTTTCCCCTTCCTCTCCTTCCTCCATAACCTTTATCTTTCAAATGACACCAGCAGCCTGCATATTTGACAAGTATTTGTCTAGCACTGTAAATGCACGCAGACTTAAGAATGACCTTTGAGTTAAACCAGAGCAGATTCCCACACAAAAAGGAGTTAGTTTTAGTTAGGTTTTTTTTCCTAAGCTGTGTAAACAAAAGTTATTAGAATGCATGCCATGAATGCTTCATCTCTGCTTCTGTGTCTGGGCCTCCACAGCTTTTTAAAATGTCATCACAGCTATAGCCATTCCCTAAAAAACACGCCAAAGGCTTGGACCTGTACTCTCCAGTTATAAGGAAAGCTTCCTAGTTTATTCAGTGTTCCCTTAGCTTGGGGTGAGACCTGAAGGACTTGAAACCATCCCTGTGTTGTAATTCAGGTCCTTTGGAGCTGGGACTCTATGTTTTGCTAGTGGAGCTGTGTTTATTTGCCAGCCTGAACTCTACTTCTCCACAAGCCCAGTTTTTCCTGAGCCAGTGCTGGGGCTGACAGCAGTAACAAGGCTGTGGATCTTCCTGCAAGATCCAGCCAGTGGTCACTATGGGACAAGGGGGAATGCATTTCATACTCTGATGTTTCCACTTCCTTACACACATGATTGAAGAGCTCAGTGAACCTAGAGAATGGAGTGGAAAATGTCTGCAGAAGCAGATAATTCTGTCCTTCCATTTGAGGACAGAAACCAGAGTTTACCTCCTGGGACACTCAAAGGTATGTGCTGGTTATTCCTTAAAAAAAATGGAAAAACAGACTTTCCAGAATGGATCGTCTGCACTCAGGAGCCTGACATTATATTTTAGGCCCTTTTTCATGTAGGGTTAAACTAACAAGTGTATTCTAGGGACAGTTTCACTGCGACTGAGCTTTCTACTGTGCAGGCACTCTAAAGTAGCTTTGTCTTTACAGCATGACAATTTCTATGCTGGTTTGGTTGGAATAAAAGGATCTTTATAATAACAATAATTCAAACTAGCATGGTACCATTAGAAATATGATTTAACTAATCTGTTTATATCATTGGGCCTGTTTTTGGATTGTCTTATCTTTTTTAAAAAGAAATTAATTGGTTAAAAAAATCTGACTCAGCCTCACTAAAAAATTATATGACTTGGAATGAAACCTTGAATTCCTGGAATTTTTTTTATTTTTTTATTTTTTATGATGCAGAGGGAATTTGGGACTGTGGTATTAATTTGTTTTTAAGAATGCATTTATTTGTTTGCCAGACCCTGAGGAAGTGATGAGTATAAAACCCAGCTTGCCTCACTGCTGATCTTTGGAAGGGTCTTTGGTTCCACTGTTTTCCACTGCATTAAGGCTTCACAAAAATGGGATTAGTAGTCAAAAGCCAGCAGCACAGAAAACGTCTAAGGGCATCTGATCCACATCAGGAAAGGTAGATTAGAGCTAGAGAAGATTCATATTGCAGAAACAGTAATTGTCAAAGTCACCAAACAGCTTCTGTACAGCAAATAGGTTTGGGACTTCCTTTCTTGGGAAAGAAGCTACTAAGAAAGGATGGACAAGAGTCTTTTGGTGCTACAAGGAAGGAGAAGATGAAAAGGGATTTTCTTGCTGCTGCTTATAATCAGAGATCCAGGGAATGTGAAAAATTTTAGTGGGTTTGGGATTTAAAGCAAGGGAACGTGGTTTGTAATGTCATCTAAGCAGTTGTGCAGAGGCTAGAGGTACGAGAACTTCACATGGGTTCAGGAGTGTGGGATTAATGGGTGAATTGTGCTGATCCTGGCAAAGTAATCTGGTGAGGTGTTGTCACATGCTTGCACTAGTCTTGCTTTTTTCCCTCATCATCTGGTATTTGCCAGTGTCAGATTAACCCAGGTTGCAGAGAGTGATGTGGCCTATCTACTGTGTATGTCAATGATTTTTAAATGCTTCGATAACTAAATTTCATGTGGATAAGAATCAGTTTGAAAGCCAAATCTTTAAAGGTTCTCTTTGTCTTTAGGCAGTCATGACTTCTAAGTAACTTTTCTCCTTTCAGAGAAATATTTCACAGATACAGAAGGAAATTGGATGATCTGGATTATTTCATAATCACTGTAGAGTTTGCTTCCATTTATTTTTACCCTTTCCCCTCTTGGCTTGGCACACTGCAGTTTCTCAGTAGGGATCAGGTTCTAGGAGATGAATATTCTAACTTCCACAGAAAGCTTTCTGGAGGCATTTGGCAGAGGAAAAAAAAAACCTTAATTTTTTCAATCTATTTTGTTCCTTTTTTTTTTTTTTGGGGGGGGGGGTTTGGTTTTGTTTGGTGGGGGTTTTTTTTTTGAGAGAGGGGTCCTCTTTTATTTTATTTTTTTAAAAACTGATCACATTCTGGAGCATTTACTTTGTTCATATCTGAATTACACCAAAAAACAAGGATAAAAAGGAACATACAAAGAAAACCTCCAGCCAGTAGCTTGTTCCTCTCCTGTGGACAGAAGTACCATGACCACATTGGCCCTGCACATGTTGCAGAGATGCTTAAATGCAGACAACCTCCTACTGTCATTAAAATAATTCATGAATGTGCTTCAATTAAAGCTTTTAAAAACTCTCATTGTTTTTCTTTCCTCAGTTAAATTTCTGGGGGTTTCTGTCAGCTGACATTGAAACACTGGAAAGCTACTTGGTCAGATGCTATCTAAAACTTGCTGGAGGGGTGGAATGATCAGTAATCTTCGTTCTGAAGACTTTTTGTGTAAGCTGGATGAAAATTACCCTTCTTAAAACAATAAATAGTCCAACAGCAAACTAGCCCAGGCATAAGGCATTAATACACTTACAGAAGTATAACCGTTTGTTGTTGTTTTATTTTTATAATCTACTAGGGAATAAATTTCCTAATCAGATAAGGAAAGGAATGAATGTTAAATGTGCATTGCTTTAAAATAGACCTGGAGTCTTAGTTTCTTTGGATCTCTGTTGCAAAGATGTTTGGATCAAAGCTTATTTCTTTAATGACAAATAAATTGCATTAAATAAAATTATATGGCTTTCATGAAGATTCAAAGACACAGCTTGTCAGCCATGCAAATATTTTGGCATATGCATTACAGGTTTCTTCTGGGCTGGGCAACCTCTAATTTAATTTAAGAAATGAGTGGGGGAGAATCATATTTATAATAATAAAATCACTGTTTTAGAAGAAAAGGATAGGAGCCTGTTTACTGCCTTTGGTGGGCTTTAGATCAGAAGCAAAATTATCACAGTTATCTCTAATGCCCTTAAAATTATTGTAATAAATTTCCTTTTCTTCTCTTCAGTGGCCACATGGAAAATCTTGTAATCTCTGCTAATTTTGAGGCAACAGTTTCCCTGACTTTATTAGAGGCTTTCCAGAACTGTGTTAATAAAACAATGATAGAGGTTGGGTCTAATAATGATCTGCCTTGGAGGTTAATGGCATTTGGCTCGCAGCCTCCAAGTAATAGGGTGCATGTGCACTCGGTGCCTGGGTGTAGCATTACTGATTCACTTTGGTTTACTCCAAAAGTACTTTGGTTTGATGAGCATCATCAAAACATTTGGCTCTTCCTTCTTCAACCCCAGAGTAGCCCCAGGTGTTTGAGGAGAAGCAAGATTTTGCCAAATGAGTGTAACACATCTCAAAACAGAAATGGGATGAGAAGAGACTTTCCCCTGCTCTTCTTCCAGGCCACAGCCTGCCTGGCATGCCTGGTGCCATTCTCTTTCCTGGTGCTCTTTGTTGCCTGGTGCAAGAGTGCAGCTGGGCACAGAGTTGTGCTTTGCTGTCCTCTCCCCTGCCCCACTTTCCTGGGAAAGTGGTAGCCTAGGCTGTACTACTTCTACATGCCAAGGAGAGCTCAGCTTTGGCAATTAAATCTCGAGGACAAAGGAGCTGAAAGGCCATGGGAAGCAGGTGACAGCAGCCTGTTCCTAGGGCTTGGAGCGATTACAAGTGAATTTGCTTCAGCCATAGGGTGAGAAGGTACAAGGTGGAGGCAGAAGCAGAATGGCACGAGATAGCACGAGGCAGTACCTGTCCCCAGTAACACTGGTGTGGTTGTGGTGGTGCATGGCTGCATGCACCGAGGCAGGGTCCATTCGCAAATGTTACATTTTTTGGTTCTTGTATGACTGTTGGTACTGCATAGAGAGATAGCAGCCTGTAAATACTGAATAATATGGATGTGTAATTAGCTCAAACCTGGAAGAGGGGGCATTCTGTTTAGCTGAGGTATGCTCCCTCTGTCAGAGAAAGCAGCCCAGAGGCTCAAGAGCAAATTTTATATACAATTTCCCTAGATTACAATTCAAACCCTCCCCCAAATCCTGCTATAATAGAAACAAGGAAACTGAAACTGAAACACCTGCTTATTGCATTAACACAGCCAGACAGTCCTGGGGGTATGAATTAGAGCACCGAGTGCATATGCTGCTGGGTGGGAATGATGCTGCTCTTGAATGAGACACCACTGCCTGCACTCTGATTTTCTGAGTTAAGGAACCCAAGTGCTGCCCTGCATCTGGTAGAAAAGGGCTAAGAAGAATGAATACAGGTCTTGTTCTCACCTGATGAATTTTGCATGCGGGTAAACAGGCCTTCGATGCCAGCACTCATTTCAGACAATGCAGTTGTTATCACATGGAATATGAGGAGAATGAGGATTTCTGTACTTCAGTTGCTTAACTAAGAATGACTTCCAGGGTGAAATGTCTCCACTGTGCTCAGGGAAGGGCAAACAATAATTATTTAATAATAATAATAATAATAGTAATAATAATAATAATAATTTAATAATAATAAGTATTGTGTTTGATGTTTGTCTAGCAGAGTGATTTTTTCTTGTGCTATTATTTTTGGTTTATTAGTGCTTCAAATGGGAGCTTAATTTAGCAGACATATAACAAAGTCTTGTGGTGATGCTGTCTTGTCCAGTGATTAAAAGTAGCCTCTTACATGGGAGGAGAAACTATGAGTTTACTGTGAAGAACAAATCCTTTAAATGTTATCCAGGAAAGGATAGACAACTGATTGGGAGTGAAGAATATTAAAATATCATCACTGTTGTGTTATAGGTCCTGTCCCAATACTTTCTCCTAAAACTTCAGTTCCTGAAAAGAATAAAGATGCTGCTCCTGTGAGGCTGCTGCTGCTCTGTTCTTCAGATGCACTGATGTCTGAAATGGTGTCTCTAGCCAAGACTGAGGTCTGCAGGCTAACTGGATGGAGGGTTGGAGGGATGGAGGGGGCTCAGGAAGCCAGTGGTTATTTCTGGCTCTGTCAAGGTTCTGGTGCATGACCTGGGGAAAGGCACTCAGCCTCTCCCTGCCTGTATTTCCTTTCCTGTTTATATAGCCTGCAAACCCTTCAGGCAGAATATTCTCTGACTGCTTTCAGTATTGAAAGTCTACTTCTCCTTTACTCTGAAGGAGGGCTATGGCCCTTAATGTGTGATAGTGGATAAATTAATAGATGTGGAGTCCTTCATGATCCCAGTCAGGGAGTTGCCTTTGAACAATGAATACATTTACTCTTTCCTGTGAATAATAGATGGTTCACTTTCTCATGACTCTTCTTTTCCCCAGTTGAATTGCCTCAATCTAAGTTCCAGAGAATTATTAATATAGTAGCCATTGCATATTTTTTTAAAAAGTCAGAGTGAACTTGAGAAGGCAAAACGCTGAAACAATGATTTGTTGCATATGGGTACCTCTTTATTATTAGAGTGCTTTATGAAACATACCTGTTGTATGGAGTAGTGGCAACAACTTATGTACAAGTCATTTTCCCCCCATCTGTTCATCCCAAATCACCTAAATCCATTCCTTTCTTCACCTCTGGTGCCTTCTCTAACATCCTGTATAAAGTTTTCTGCAATCCCAAGTTGCTCTGCCCCGGTATTCCACAATGTGTCCCATACTTCTGGGTAGCAACCCCCCTCCATCCAAAAGACATTCTAGTGTTGATCCATCTTGATGGATTTCGTGCCTGGATATGGGGCCTGAAGCCCTGCTGGGACAGTCCCAGCAGGGGTCTAGGTAGAGTCTCTTCTTCTTAATTTGGTTTCCTGCCCTAGCGCCTCTGTATTCCTTTAGAATTGTGAAGATCAGGCTGTGATGAGCTCATGGTTCCTGTGACTAGCCAGGGCTGACTATTACTTGGGCTTCCCCATCTGCCACCATGTCTCTATGCTCATTTGAGTGCGTGCAATGGATTTTTTATCACATAACCTAACACTGAGGTTTTCTTTTCCACTTCTTGAATAGCTACAGGAAAAAATGTGAGTAAGCAGGAAAACCCAAATCTGTAGCTGTTTAATTAATGGCTAACCAATGTGCTTAGGGCCTGAGAAATAAATGTATCACCCTTGTCAAAACTATATAGCAAAACCCATGGCAAACCAGCATAACTACTTTTCCGTATTAGCAATTCTGCTCTTCCTTGCTAATTTTTTTTAAACATCATTCTTCAAACCATAAGTACAAAACCATAATTAGTACTCAGAGCAGATACAACAACTTCAAAAACAGAAATCAAGCAATAAACCCTGGGGCAACATAACCATGTCTTGGTTATCACGGGCATGTTATACACACAGTAATGATATACGGAAGTGTATGGCTTCATGCAGAGATGAGATACAAGGCATTTATGAAGGTTAACACAATTTCTGCACAAAAATTGAAAAATTGATGATGATGGCAACAAACTCCCAGTTTTGTCCTTGTTGTGAGTTAGGTTGCTTATCCTGCTAGTTATTTGTCAGGCTGTTTTCTATAGCAAGGTGAAAGCTGCAGATTCCCTCTTTCACTTCTGTGTCATTTAGTTAGCAAATTCTTCTACAAGCTACCAACCTCCTTGTTTGCCTGGGCAAAAGCCAGACCTGATAACAAACGCTTTTCACCCTCAGCTTTTGCAGAGATGGCTTCTTTTCCAAATAAAAAACTGAGCTGGAAGAAAGACTCAATTTGTTTCTTTCTCTTCCATGTGATGCTGGGCAGTGGTTGCGTGTTTAGCACAGAGCAGCCTTTTATGAAGAAGTGCTTGCTTCAATTTGAGCCGCCTGAGCTGAGGGCTACGCCCAGTCAGAGCTTGTGCAAAAGCTCGGTGTGGACATACAAAAGGACCAGTTGACTGCAAGCCAGAATCTTATAATGACAGTTGGTATCTTTGGTCTTGTCCATGCTAAAAAACAGCAACAACAAAAAAAAACCCAACCAAACAAACAAACAAAAAACCAAAACCAACAAAAAAAACCCCACAGCCTTAACTGTTCCAAAGGATTGTATTTTATGCAACCCACAAATACAGTTGAACTGGTAGTGCCAGTATTTGGTATTAGGGTATCTTTCCCGTTATATGAAACCATGAAGGAATACTAGTGGAAGACACCTAAATGAAGCTTGGTTACATGTCCTTGTAGCAATGGTCTCAAACAAATGCAGTGACACAGTTACAGTGACTACCTGTTAACCATGTTAACCCTGTGTGGTGACATTACGTACAAAGTACCTACAAAGCCTTTGAGTGAAACCCACCCCAGACACAGTCATTCCCCTACCCCTTTGGTGGGAAAGGAGCTGAGTGTGCTGCTCGGGTAGGGAGTGGAAATCCAGCTCTGCCCCATCAAGGAGTCTGAGAAAGGAATGAGTGGAGATGAGGATGAGATCAAAATGTGTTACTTGGGGAGTAATGTAAACTATGATCACAAAATTTGATCCTGAAACATAACCTGGAAAACAAAAGCTATGTTAATAACAATGCTTTGAGGTACAAGGAAAAGGAGGAATGGGATAAATGACTCTGTTGATTCGTAAAAATCAAAAAAACCCAAAAATCCCAAACTTGTATTTTTTTGGTGATATTATTTTCCAAGTGCAAACACATAAGAGAGGTGTTAAAGCAACTCTGTGAGGTGCCCTGTGCCAGAGCCTTCTGTTCTCTTCCTGAATGGGAATTAGTTACGTTGTTCTGAGTGGTTGTAGAGGCATACTGCAATCTTTGCCCTCAGAGAACTTATTTGTGATAATCGGGGTAAAGCAACAGCTCTTCAAAGTGAAGGTAAAACATAGATTAAGATATTTTTCCACCTGTGACCCTATTATCCCACTCTGTATCTTTTATTCTCTGTTTTGGCCAGGTTGTTTCTAATTGCTTTTTCATTCTTCTGATAAAATAATTTGTGTGTATAGTTGAGGTTTCTGAGCTGAAAACTGATGTCTAGCACTTTTTTCTTTTCTTTTTTTTTTTTTTTTTCCCATGAGAATGTCTTGCTTTGTGGTTGCTTGAGGAAGTTGACTTAAGCAATTTAAAATGTAGTTGTGGCTTACTTAGAAAGAGACACTGGCTGTTAACTCAAAAATTTATGCCTAAATATGCCAACAGGTGCGAAAACTGCTAATCACATGATGTCTGCAGGAAACCTATTAACCATAGTGTTTGGGTTAAAGACGGGTCATGCTGATAATTAAATACAGAAGGTATTTTTTTTTTGCCATATTTTTTCTTCCTCCCCTCCCTGTTCTATGTTTCTATGTTCTAGAGCTAATATGAAAGGTTGTGACACTGATTAAAATCAGAGACAGGCATAGCTGTAGTAGGTACAAAAATAGCGGTGTGAGGTTAAGCAGATGTCAGCATCAGTATGAACTTCTGTGCTCTTTCAGGTCACAGCTTTTCAAATACTTCTCTATGTATTGCAAAAAAAAAATCTCTTGAAAATGTATTGTCTAGAGGTCTGATGTAGGACACCCCTTGGGTTTGGTTTCTAGGGCTAGGACTTTTCTTTCTCACTGTAAGGAAAGAGCACACACACAAAAAAATCTTTAGTGTAGATTCCAGTATTAATATGGAGGGGCTCTCTTCTATACTATGTGGTCTATCACGTCTGCAGTCTGAACATGTAAGTACATATAGCCCATGTCAAAGCTCTGTATCAGTTGGGTAAAATTTGTTAGCTTTCTACATCACAGATTTCTGTAGGATGAGGAAACCTAGAGATTCATCCTTAGCTGTGTTCCGAAGCACATTTCATACATTTGATATTGTTGTGCTTGCTGCTTGAATGTTTGAAGTGCAGGTTACCATTTTACTCTTGCTTTTCCTCCTCCAGTCATTACTTTAAGATTATATAAATTGCCTTAAAGTTGGTTGGTGCCATCCTGCCACTCTACCTAATTTGGAATCATTAAAACATGTTTATGCAGCACATAGCTACATCTGTTACTTAGTGTAAACATTTCTGTTTGAAGTCTATTTCCTAAGGATGTTAAGGGAAAAATCCCAGCAGCATTCTCCAGTACCTATTCTTTCCAGGACAGGAAGGACATCTGCCTGCCTATAGCAAAGGCAGTGCTCTCAGAGGATAGGTCCACCAAGCCTGTGTAGCAGGCTTTCCAGCAACAAGCAAGCTTATATATGGGATTCCATCCTACAAAATTAAAAAAAATAAGTGAATCATCTGGATAGAAGGCTTCTTACTGTGCGCATCTTCCCTCATCCCCAGCAGAGCAAGATGATGTGAAGAGTAAGATTTTTATTTTCCAAGATGGCTTCTGATATGGTGAGATGAATTCATCCCTGTCTGGCCTCTGCCAGTGTACCCTTGATCTGAAATCTGCAGCTGCAGTTCAAATGCCTTGCTTTGTTAGTCAGCTTGTGCTGCTGTCCATACTTTGAAGCTGTACGGGAGATAGAAGTTGCTGGGCATTTCCCTTAGGATCGTAACCATCCCATTTCTTTCAGTATTATGGTGGAAAATTTATGATGAGGTGAAATTAGTAAGAAAATAAGTAATCTAGATTTAAGTGACAATTTTTTTTTATTTTCACACTTCTGCTTGAGGCTTCTTACTTGCAAGGTTGGGAGTATGTGAATCCCACTTCTGTAACGTAACAAAACTCTTGTCATCTTTCATTATAGACCATTTTGTTGGTGTAAAATCCCATGCAAAGTAATGCTGCAGTATGCAACTAACCTCTGCTCATCCACTAGCTGGTCTTCCTCTTTAAATTGCTACATAAAGATCTTTCTATTGTAGGTGTTGGTAAGAAGTGATGACCCAATGATTAAGGGACGGAGCTCAGCTTGTTCTGCTAAAATTTTTTTCTCAGGCTTCAACACATGAGATCTGTTTGGCTTTAGAGCAATATCTTCCTTGACTGGCAAGATATCTTAAAATATAAGGATGATATGAGAAACTCCTGCCTTGTAGTCAAGTAGTCTCTGGTTCTTCCTACCTGATTTGTCACCACTGACATCTCAGAAACTCATCTGTGTGTTGGATAACTGAGCCCTTTTAACACAACTGCTTCTGCAAGAATAAAATTTTTATTACTGATTTAGTAAGCAATCACTCTTACTCTCTTAATTATTCCTTCCTTATGTTGCCTAAATGTTCACATTTGCATGAACTTGATTCACTTGATTAACTTACCTGATTATTTTAAAGATTTTTCCAATGTGATGCTTCTGTTATTTACCTAAGGTGAAAAACATGTCTAAGGTAGAGAGTCACAGAATATTCTGAGTTGGAAGGGACCCACAAGGATCATCGAGTCCAAGTCTTAAGTGAATGCCCTGTAAGGGGATCAAACACACAACCTGGTGTTATTAGCACCATACTCTAACCATCTGCATCTCCTGCATATTCCTTGGAGATTAGAGCAGCATGTTTGCTTCTCTGGATTCTCCATACTTCATGTGTCTGTTTAAAGCTGCAAAGCACCACTCACTTACATGTATTTTAATTCTGTAGCTTTAGAAGAAACTGTAAAGTGAGCAGAATGGTGACTTAATACTATTGCAGCTTATTCAGCTGTGCTCTCATGTCCATTACCATACATGACTGGAGAAAGTATTCTGAAAGGCTCTGCATTTTAGAAAAAGCAAAAAGAAACAACATTTTGAGCTAAGTATTACATCAACCATGGCGGTTTGTTGTTTTTTTGGTGTGTTTTTTGTTTGTTTGTTTGTTGTTATTTTTGTTTGGGATTTTTGTTTGTGGTACTTTTGGGGGGTTTTCTTGAGTTTTGTTTTTTTTTATTAGCGGAAAGCAAGGGTGGAAACAGAGTTATTGGAATAATATATCATGACCTGGAAATGGGGCTGATCCAGGCAACTGAGAAGTAAAAAAAATATTTGCATTGCAAAAGGTGCACAGTCTTCTCCTGCTCAGCGCAGTGTTGAATAAAGCCACAACAGATGCAGCAACATGAAGTCTGTTCCCCAGAAAGGAGGAAGCCACCTTTTTTCAGTAGAAAAAAGTGACAAGTCTTGAAGGGAGAAAAAAGTCTTAATTTTTTTTGCATTTAATCATTGCTTTTTGTTCCTATACCAGCTTTAAAACAGCATCCTACTGTTGCTCATCTTGCATAGCCCCATCTTTTCTATGCCTGAGTGAGGAACCCTTAGATTCCAGAGATAAAAAGTTCTTGATAGCTTGAGGGAGGCTTTGAGGCTGGCTGTACCAAAAAGCACTAATCTGTGGTAATCGCACTGCAGCTTTCAAGGCAGCTTTACCAAAAGACCTGTTGATATAAGATATGGATATTACAGAGCATGTGTATATAATTTGCAGGGGGCTGAACTAGAGCCTTTAGTTTCTAAATACTTGTCCATGTGTGAGGATTCACAGGAAGCCTGTGCAGAGCTGTTATTGTTGAGTCAGTATCTGTGCTGTGTTTTCCTGGAAGCACCTGAATAGCCTATTGATGTCTTTGAGTGTCTATTCCCTTCACTCCAGTACAGACCTCCATCAAATGCAGTACTTGGTATGAACTTCTGGAGTTTGCATGCAGGTTGCCATCAAGCATAATAGAAATCCTAGATTCAACTTAGATAAAAAAGAGATTGCACTTTCCCTGTGGGATTGGAGCACACCCCAGTGATATAGCAGATCTCAGCCCTCCTCTTCACTTGCTGTGTTTTCTTTATCACTCTTTCTTCCCCTATCTCACTTTGTTATTCCTAATCTTCTCACCAAGAAACTGAGCATTGAACAGCATTTCCTGAATATACAGCTTTTGTACTTCTCTTTTTCTTCCCAGCTTGGATCTTCCCACCAGCGGTATTAGTCTTTCTTCTGAAGAAAAGGAAGCCCTTGGAGAGCTGGGGAAGGGACAGATGCAGCTGTGGTTCAGTCTGCAGCAAGGCAAACACCATGTGTTTGGAGATTTGTACAGCCTGCCATGACTGCAGCACTGTGGAGGTAGAGCAGAGGTTAAAAACCAGAACCTCTGTTGTGCTCTTGCCTGCCTGAACAGTGCAGGATGTCTGGATTGCTGGAGCTGAGGTCTCTGTTGTTCCTTGCTAACAGAGGCACTGTGCTAATACAGAAAAGTCAATACAAACAGTGAAGGCAAGATAATATATTTGCCCTTCAGGAAAAGGGAAGATATTTTTTTACATGGCACACAATACAGCTTGGTTAAGCAACATATGTGAGCCAAGAGGCATGGGACAGGTGATCTTTTAGGTGTGTGAGATGTGCCAATGAGCCTGAAAGTGGCCATCAGCATAGGCATGAATCAAGTTCACCTGGTTCACTGAAGGTGAATCAGGATTGAGACATGAATACTAAAAGCAACAGATATATCATACGATATGAAGCCAAAGCACAAGAAGTATTTGAACATTGCTATGGTCCTGTTGACATAAGAAAATGCCTTTGTGCTCTACTGAATCCATGCTATTCCATAATTAAAGGCAGAATTGAAAGCCATAGTTTTACAAGATCAGTATCTGATGTTCTTGGTCCTATTGAGCTGCTATTTATTGGCATTGCCCAGTAAAATATTTATCTTTTTGGGGAAAAAAAAGAGTTATTTCTTGTCTAAAATACTGAACTTCCATGAGATGGGCTTTGTGTTTGGAAATAACTAGATAGGCAAAGAGACAGAACACTCTGAAATACCTAACTTAGAAAGAGGTTACACAAGTTGACTGTAAACTGGAATCTGGGTGTGCTTCTCACATTCACACTTATTTTGTGTTTAAGTCAATAGCAAGTCACATAGGTATTCACCTGTGTCCTGTAGATATGCACAATCAAAACGGCTTGAGAAGTATTTTTCTTATTCCACACTGATAGCTGCTTGTGGGAGAAGACTTTAGAATGTGCTCTTCAAGTTCACAGCCTTTAAATGCTTTTGGTGAATATCAAAGGCAGGAGAACAGTTGCACACTTTGTAATGAGAATTATTACATAGAGCACTTTTGTCTCTAAATACTTTATCTTATTCAATAACAACCAATGGTTATTTTCACTTTACTCCCTGAAAAGCTAAAGCAAAGGCTATGTAAATTTCTCTCTGAGGCTACCTTGGAGCTGCATGTTGGTGTAAGGAATAAATTTCATTCTCAGAAGCAGAAGTTTGCATTAAGACATTTTATATTTCAGCTTATATTTTAGCTGTGGATTAAATAAAAAATCACTTGAATGCTGCTTTGGCTAGAACTGAGTAATTCTTTGTTCAATTTTTCCATTTATGACAAAGCAGATAGGATTACTAATGGTATTTCCACTATTGTTTGGCAACATTTACAAAAGTCATTGCATATGGAGACATTCTAGGATCAGTAAACAAAAGAAGAATTGCAAGACTAATTTAAGTGATTTATAGTGTTGAAATGCCTTGTAAGGTATGAGAATCCCCAATAGGCAAAGGAGTGAAGGAGGTTCACTCTTGGGGAAGTTCACTTCTAATTCCTAGCAAACCATGGTTGAAGTCCATAAATTCAAGCTTGAAAAATCTTGAACATAACTAAAAGCTCCAGGAGGTGAATAGTTCAACTTTGCAAAAACCCCTAAAGTCAAGAGAAGAAGTTAATGGTCATACTTAATGAGAAAGAATAGTTTTAAAATTTGGCTAATAGGTCTCAACTCTGCATTTTTCACAGGCTACATAGGAGAGAGTTGATTTAGAGTGGGAAAGAGGGTAAAGAATCACTCTGGCAATAATTTTACATCCTTTTGTCCCCCAGTAACAAGCCATATAGATGACCTAATGAATAAAAAGAAAGATGGTTTGTGGAGACAAGGTACCTGTGCATTCAAGACAGGCAAGCCTTTGGCCACAAACTGTGAGTGATGTTTGAGCCTGGTATCACTTTTGATAAAGAAGTATTCATGTTCAGAAAAGATGGGAAGGACTTCAATAGAAACCTGCCTATTTGACAGAAAGCCATGTGAAAGAGGGGAATAATTCCTTCCTTCGTTATCTGCCAATAAATGTTAAATAATGTAACAGGAAGTTATTGCCTGTCCAGCAGCTTCTTGGCAGTATTGAAAGTTCATTTGCTCCTTTTCCTTCTCAGCTTCTTTCTCTGTCATAAATTTGCTTTCAGATGAGGAAATTATCTAAACTATACCAAATGTTACACTGGGAAGGGTTCACACCCTCATGTTCCAGACAGGAGAAACCCTGATTCTGATTTCAGGAGGAATGTTGGTACTAGTATGCCCTCAAAACCTATGGGACTATCAAAGTCAAACCCATGTGGAGTGTGAAAATTTTGAGATAGGAGAGAGGTTTTGTTCTGGTATGCAAAGGATGATAATGTGAAACTGAATAGGAAAAATTAGCAATAAATTAGCTAGTCCAAGGTTCTTTAATCTTTTTTTCATTATGACTGTGTATTTTATCAGGCTCTTGTGCATACTACCAGTTAAAGACAGGCCCTTTCTCAGGACATTTCAGAGGTGGCTCCTAGTAGCCCTGTAAAATAATGTCTTCTGTCTCTTGTCACTGCCAGCAGAATGAACCAGGAGAAAGACTGGTATTCAAATAATAATGTTTGGTGGTTTGGGTTTTTTAAAATACTGTGCCTAAAATGCATATTAAGTCATATCTTGAGATGACAGCTTTTGCCACATAGGTCTAGAAGCAGGGGGGGAGGAATTTTTCTAGTCTCTATTCATATCTGATAATTACTATCCATTATATGGGTAAGAAAAAATACCAGAAACTGTTACTCTTGCCAACATCTCAGGAAGTTAAGCATTATAGGTGATAATTATGTTTCTGGCAACAGGTTTAGCCAGATGTTCAGAAGCAGCTGCTGTCAACCTGTTGGCAAAGTTAGTTTCTTCATGGTATGGTGCAGTGGTTCTTGGCATCCTTCTAGGGAACAATGGCATAAAATTAAGGGGAAATTAGACTGAATGTAAGCTGCAACAATATACTGTGGTGATAGAAAGGTCTATCAGTAGTGGGTAATGGAGAATCTTGAAATTGATGCTAGTGGCTCTGCAGAGGGTAGAAAAATACCTTCTTGGGACCATTAGTCAGTGATTACTGCTCATCAAAATCACTTTCAGGAGTGGCATGTGGACCTGTTTCAAACATTCTAGCTCTGGATTGTGGGAATATGACCTAGAGGCTTTTCTTTCATCACAGGTACTCGAAATTCAGGGACCTGAGATTTCTTTGCTAGCAAGCTGTTGTTGAGGAAAGTGTTAGAGATGGGTAATGTGATGGTTGGCTCTCACAATTAAGGGATGAATATTATGTATATGTTAAGAAAAGTTTTTTAGATGTATAGCTATGTTATTATGTTCTCCCCGTAGCTCTCTTTCCCTTCCCCCTTGTAGTGTTGTCAGAGGTCGGGACATTTGGGGAGGACAGGCTTGTTACTAGGAGGCACAGCATGGCAACACCTGACCTTCAATCAAGTTGTAAGAAAATGATCCCCACCAATGGATGGCAGAAAAGGAATTGACTGACAAGACTTTGTGAGGAGCCAAGAGTATAAAAAGCAGAACATCCATTGTGTAGAGGAGCACATGGTGGTTTAGTCTTATGCTCCCAGTGCTGTTCTTCTCCTTATTCAGTCTTTTGTTGTATTTTGTTAATGTTTAATAAACCTTGGAAATTTTAAAAGTGAGCATCGTTTCTCACAAAAGGAAATAATAGGTTATAGTTGGAAGGTCACAGGTACTTCACCACAGGCACAGTGGTGTGGAAAGGTATAATAAGCTTGGGTCTAACATTTCTTAAACTCTCATGTACCACTGTAATTTGTGATTCTCCTTCACAAACAGCCCAGAGAAGGCATCTTGGTGATTCTGGGAACAGTTGCAATGATGATCACTTGGTATCACAATGAGGATTTTATGAATTTCCCGTAGATATGTAAGCCATGCAGGGAAATGTTTTGGAGGGACTTTAGTGCTCTGTTCTCTTCAGAAATTGGATTCAGAACTGAGTTTCAAAAACTTGTCTTTATAGATAGCAAAATGTAGTGATGTTTTCTTTTCTTTGCATTTCATACTATGACTGAACATGTTCTGAATGGGATGATTTTGCATTTTTAAGTCCACTCAAAAGGCCATATTGTCTTAACTGTACATTTGCATAGATAATTCACTCTCCAGAGCAGAGTCCATTTGTGTTTGGTCATCCCTGAGAAGGGTAAACAATTCGCTCTGTCAGTGAAATGCATCTTTTTTGTGGTGTCTGGGAAAACTGAGTAGCGCAGCCAAAAAAAAACACATATAAAACTGAAAGTGGCCAAACTTCATGTATTGTGCGATGTATTGTAACTGAATTCAATATAATTTTGCTTTATGCATGTCTGAGATTTGCTTAATGAAATTGTCAGCATTTATATATGCAAAACACTTGATGCCTTCAGAAACCAAATATTGACTACAGCTGCATGTCATTGTGACCAAGACCGATTTCTCACCATGAGAGTTTCAAGTTCCAGTCCCCAGAACCTCAGGTGTTAAGATCTTGTTTGCACAAAGTCAGACATTTGCACTCTAAGTACCTCTGAATGAGATCTCGTTTCAGCCTTTGGTATTTATGTGCATGTTTGCACATGAATGGGCTTACATAAACCAGCATTTGTGTGCTTCATTGCTTCACTTTTCTTAGGTAAATGCTTATGAAAAAAATATGCGTGCTTCTGGGAAGAGCCAGTCAAGAACTTTTCAGCACGGCTAAACTAATTCAGGGATCCTTGGTGGATGATGGAGTTCATTTGCCTGTGGTTTGCTGTCCAAATGGCAATTGCTAAAGGGCAAGCTGTGTAGAAAAAGGTCATTTTTCCCAATGCTTACTGGAGAAGCATAGAGTTTGTGTTTCTGACTCAGTGTTACACAGTTGTTTTTATGAAGAAACATATGGCATAGTTGCACTGGTCTAGATGTTCTTTTCTGCTTATTCATCCCAGAAGGCTTAGTCTGTTGAGATTATTTTTATTGTAAGTATAAACACTGTCTAACCATTGGGGAGACTTTGTCCCTGATCAGATCTGCTGATGTTAATGCTTCCTGGAGGAATAAGTAAGAATACTTTAGCAGCAAAAAAGTGTTTTTATATTGAGGAAAGACTGTAGATTAAAATATACAGAAGTTTTTGCTGTGTCTTTCCCTGGAATAAGTATGAAGAGTGGATGGGTGAGAACATGTTACGAAAACTGCAAGAATATATGAGATAACACTGTGAGGTTCCTTTATTGTTTTTGGTGTTAAACTGTGTTTGTGTGTTTCATAATGTATTTGTATTCTTCTCTTCCCCAAAAAGTAACTAAGTTTGGGCTGTGTAAACTTTTTCAGGTCCAAAATCTCACGTGAAATATATGGGAGGAAAGGGTGAACCTGTCTTCCCTCCCCCCCTCCAGTTATAATCACTAAAGCATATTACTCTATATATTTCCCACTGCACAAGTATTCTACCTTTAAACATGTTGTTTTAGATCTAAAGCAATTGAGGGGGGAGATGGTAATCTGGGAGTTTGAGTGTTTATTTTTCTTTTGTTCCCAAGTGCATACCCTTCATGATATTCTGTAGCATTTCTCGGCAATTTCTCTGCAGAAAATATTGGGGAAAAAAAAAGTGAAATAAAATTTAGAACTGAACAGCTGTAGCTGAAAACCCTATAGTAGTACAGTACTGTTTCTTGCTAAGAAAGAGGTGGATAACAATTTAGGATGGTTTTAAGGTCGATGTTCTATGTTTAAATCAGCAAAACAGTCAGTCTTTCATGTCTTTTGGTTAAGTTCTGAAAGTCTCTGTGCTGAGGTCAGACTTCACTATCTGAGGACATGGAAGGGAAAAATAATGAGATTGGAAGGGTTAAGCATGAAAAATAACCATAACAATGTGACCTTTGCTGCTGGTGAGCTGTTGACTATCATTTGTTCTGCAAATTATTTTGCTTGTCCAAGCTATGTAGGATTGTTAGTTTTGAAATGGAATTGAGGCACTGTTACTTAGTTTGTTTGTCATTGTTCAATTTGTGCAGCTGAACTTCCTTCAGAAAGATATCGTGGTTTCTCCAGAGTATTTAAAAAACTGCAAGAACAGCAGCTGGGCTGGGAGATGGTGGAGGAACATCTGCAAGACTGGGATTCTAGATGAAATTCAGCATTTTAACTTCACAGGGCAGGTCTGTTATCTTGCCTGGGGCAATGGACAGAGTGTCTGCTGGCTGCCTTGGTTCTTGTGTCCAGGGTGGTCAGTGCATCAGGCTGTAGTTTGTGTGGTTTAAATTAATATTATTAATATTAAATTAATATGTATTAACTGATACTGAGGCACTCAGCCCTGCCTCTCATTATGATTAGGATTTGGGAGCTTAGCTGTTAGTAATTGCTGAGCTACAGTGACACAAGCACTGTAGACAGAAAGGTTGTCCATCATACTGGAAGAGTGCTATGCCCTTGGGAATGCAGGGGGAAGAGGGTGATGCTGTGATGCTTTCTTTCCAGTTAGGAAATGTCCTAGTCAGCAGACTTCTGGATTATTTAGTGTGAAATTCTGGTTTTGTAGATGCAAAGGAAGACAGGCTGGGCATGAAGAGGTAACCAAAAACTGCCTGGGGGATTCATATGTAATGCTGATGTAATGCATTGCTGAATCAAAAAGAGGTGCACACCAGTACAGTGAAAGCATTAGTGGTGAGTGGTAAGTGCTTAGAGGTGGAGGCTGACTTAAATACCTCCTCTACATTGTCATCCTGTGACTAAAGTTCCTCTTTCTTGCTTAGTATAATATATATCTATGGAAACCTGTAGAGCCACAAATGCCTTCAAGGTATCATTCTTGGAGATACTTAGAAAACCAGCATGTAGAAGAAAATCCCTGCACCAGAGATCTTCAAATCTGAAGGGACCAGTGAGGCAAGGAGGACAGGGTCCCTGTCCCCCTCATCCTTCCACACCTTGGGTGCTTCCCAGGGTGGCTGCAGAGCCTCCTTCCTTCCCACAGTCAGCAGCCAGGAACCTGCTGTTCCCTGTGCAGAGCACCCACTCAATTTCTGAACCTAGCATCCAGAATAACCTTCAGGACCTCCCTCAGCACCCTCAGAAGGTCTGCAGACCTGGTGCTAAAATAAAGCAAAAGCTGCAGTTGGGGATTATTTGGCCTGGTCACTATTTCTCAGTCCTGCTGCTACAACTGATGCTCCTGCCACTTGTCCTGGTGATTTTTGGTGCACCCAGGAGGCTCTTGTGGCCATGGAGAGAGAAGGTGAGCCCCTGTATCATTCTGGGGTACAGACTTTCTAAGAAGAGGTGCGATGTTGTGGTGGGGGTGGTGGTGTTCACTTCTCCTCTCTCTCCATGCTGCTTTTTGGCCGTCTCTGTTGTGCCCGCCATCCCTCCTGTGACAGTGCGTGCCAGTCTCCCCTGGCCAGAGCAGTGCCCAGCTGGGCCATGCAGCTGGAGCAGTGGGGGCAGGATGTGGGGGCAGCCCCCGTGCCAGCTGCGCCCTCACACAGGAAGGTCTCCACAGGCTGTTCCCACATCTGCTGGAGAGGAGACGTGTCTGCCAGTTCACCAGCGGCATGTGGCTTGCTGCCCTTACAGCTGCGCCAAAGCTGTGGGGCTCAGTCCTGTCCTCCTGCTGTGGCCCCACAGGAGGATGAGCATGCCTGGGGATGCTCACAAGGTGGTGACTCTCTCCTGCTCTGCTTAGTGTGGGAACAGCATCCAACAGCACAGAAGGGGCATTCAAGTTGGTAAAACAGATTGTGCCAAAAACCAGAGAGAAGTCAGGAGGTGTAGTAGGATGGCAGAGGCTGTGCTCCCTTGCCTTGAGGAGTGCCATCATCCTTTTCCATTGCTCTTCCTGTGTCCCTGATGGCTCTAAATGATATTGCATCTTCCAGCTTTAAAGTTGCTTGAGTGTGCATTGCCACATTTCCCACTCTCCAGCCGCACACTCAGTGAGCTTCCCTTGCAGTGCTCCCAGCAACATGACTGCTCTTTTTTCAGCAGAAGGTAGTTTGTCTTAGGAGGGAGTATTTCTTACATGGTCTTCAATTAATATCTGACATCTGCACTGCTGAAAGAAAATGGATCCCACCTATATATAATGGATATAATGGATATAATGGAGCTTCTTAAACAGCATGATTTGGGAATAACCCAACCCCTTAATTAATGCTCTTTTTCTATGCTAAACCCAAGCTGCTCACACAGTTTTATTTTTTTCCCATATCTGAGAGGCAGAACAATGTTTAAGGACTTCAGTAAAGCTACATGTTGATTTTTAATGACACCTGTGTCTTGAGGCTGGTTGTGGGGGATCACTGTCTGTCATTAGTCAGGCATCTTGTTCAAGCTTCCTAACCAGTTTGTTTACAAAAAATACCACAGTTTTGGAAAAAATCTGACACCTTTTTGCTTTATTTCTTTAATAGATTAGTTTGCTTTTCTTCAGTTTCTGTGCAAAGGGAGTCTGCCACTCTAGAAGTGAGCTCCTGTTTGAAATAACTAGCATATACCTATGAAGTATTCATTAAAGAATTCAGGCTTTTTGTTTGCTCTTTAATTATTCCTAATTAAACATCAGAGGGTCATTTGAGATAGTTGAAAGTTAAAATTATTTATCTGCACAGAATTCTTCAGATCAGTCAGCTCTCAGTTATTTTCCTGCCAAGGCACTGCTAGTGAGGCCTCAGGTTTGTTTCCTATAGAGGAAAACAAAAACACTTTTGAATGTCTGGGTGGTTGTAGGCTCTGGCTAATGGTCACACACACATGCTGTGATGGTAGCAGCCATCAGATTTGTGCTGTAACCCACCGTGGACTCTTCCCCACATTGTTAGTGCAGCCAGGCTCCAGCTGATATGGAGGATGCTGCTATGTGATAGGTGTTTTTGTTCCAGAAGTGGGAAAGAGCAGGAGGTGTAAAGCCTTTTTTGTCTTCTCACCAGCGGTGTTCCTCCTTTCCCCAAGGAATGTGCTGAAGGTTAAACAGGCAGAGACCATACAGAGTAGTGTTGGCTCCTGCTGTGCAGTCTGTGTAAATTTGTCTTCTGACATCTTCACCCCTTCTCAATGGACTGGTTGGGGGCAGGAGGGTTAGTAATTCTCTAATTCCTCTTAATTCCTAAATTCCTAAAGCTGCACTAATGTTCTTGGTGATCTGTGAAAGACTTAAAACCTCTGTAACAGCCTGGGAAGTATTGTAGCAGGAGTGTGTTTCTATGCTCAGCTTAGAGCTTTAGGAGGAAGTGGATTGCCTGGATTTTGTCTATAGATACTCTGTGCTTTGAATGGGACCATAGTCAGATGTAAATCATGGTGCTGTGCTGCTTGTGCTATCATTGTGCTACAAGCTAATAAGAGAAACTTGCCCCCTCTCCATTTCCATGCCCCTTTACAGGCATATCCAGCTTCTTTCAGAGAACCCTGAACCACAGTTGAACCTTATATATTTATTCTGAGCAGGCCTAGTGACACTCACAGTAAACTTGGTGGATTGCTCTGTGATCCTCTAACTGAATTGTACTTGTCACTTGTTCAGCATGTGGTCTGGGCAGCTCCTCAGGCATTTTGAGGATCAGAAACAAGCCTTGCTTTTATGTGATGTTTAAAAAAAAAAAAAAGCCCAACCTCAGAGTCAACAAATTAAAGTCAAGATTGTTCAGATTGTGATTTCAAATTCATCAGAGCTGTTGGAGGGTAGATGGTGTTGCCTCCTGTGGTACTGTCCCATAACTGAGTGTATTCCCTTCTAAATCTCTTGGTGCATCTCTCTGTTTTCCCACTGACACATGGCAAAAAGCTCCGAGGAGCGCTGGTGGGTCTGTAGTGTGGCCTGGGTTGCCTCTGTAATGAATCTCCAAGTAGGAATTTCCATTCCTCACCTCTAGCTTCTGTCTCATGCCACGGGTTATCTGTATATGTGTGGCTGATGATTTAGATGGGCGAAGGAGCCAGGAAGCTCCCAATCCCAAGGCAGGTCCTGGACATGCTGTACACAGGCGTGAGAGAATCGATGACTCCATGTGGGAGTGTGCTCAGCACAGCACAAATACCCTGCTGCCTGCAGACAGGCCATTTACTCACTGGACCTTCTTAAGCCCCAGCTTTGGAACATATAGGTCGTATTTGTGACCCTCCCAAAGCAGTTAATAAGATTTTACTTTCATTTAAGCATGCTTACAAAGTGGAAGACACTGTGACTCCCTTACAGGAACGTGCAGCCTGACATCCTGTAAATTACAGGGGATGTTGTACTGAGAAGGCTTTCTATCTTTAGGGTTTAGCACAAAAATTCTGTAATGCCTTTTTTTTTTTTTTTTTTTTTTTTTGCTATTACTTGCAAACAGGAAATGAATAAGCAAAGAAAGACCATTATATTGTGGTATCAGAAGCTGTTCAGTTTGAAACAAAGGGATTTCTTCACATTCAACCTCATTAGTCTGATTAGTGGGCTTGTAAAATGAAGCATGAAAATGAAACAAGACAGACATGAATTGATTGTACTAAAATCTACACAAACTGCTGCTTGGAAATGAAAGGATGACAGACATCTTCTGTGAGCTGTTTAAAAAGTTAAGTTTACAAAGTAGCTCATTTTCTCAGAGCATGTAAACTACATTTCTGTAGCTCTTAACAGGAGACACTAAGAAGCTGAAAAATTCAAACAAGCCTGTCAGGTGATTTTTTTGGTTGGTTTGTTGTGTTTGTTTTTTTAATAGAGCAGAGAAACACAAAGATGTAATAAGTTATCAGTAAAAAGATATATTAGGCAGGAACATGCTATAACTGCATGGAAATGGATGACAGGCCACTGATTGTTCCCTTTTAAAAATCTGGGAGAATACTTGGCATTATTTTTAGGAAGGCCTCTTTGTAGCCTGCTGACTTCTGCCTTCAAATGCACCGTCCTTTTGCCTTGGTTATTGTAAAAGATAATACCTGTTTGTTTGGATCTTGATGGGAAATCCTGAAGGATTTTTCTCTTTCAGCATTAGACTGGCACTGTGTGATATAGGTACAGCAGTCTCTTGTTTCTAGTGTTACTGTATAGCTACAACGTATTATCTTGAAAATTGGGGTTTGAATGCCTAGTTTTCTTAACAGATTAGTCCCACAAGCCTGTACGTCTTTGGGTATGAACTGATTTATTTCTGTGTGAGTCTCATACTGTCAAAACTAGGTCTGTCCAACTGCAATGTTAGTGCTACACATGACTATGTGACTGTCCACGTCCTTTTTCTTATGTAGCTCACCATAAAAAAAAAAAATTGAATGTATGTTTCAGTGTATTTCAAAGAAGTATTTTTCAAAGATTAGTCACACTAGTACAGTTAAGATCCCATAACTCCTATTGTAATTGTGGGGTCTGCATTTCCAGTAAGAGCATCTGGAAAAGGATTTCTAAATGCTGTTGGACATTGTGGAAAAGTGAGCTGGAGTTGTTTTCTCAGGAGAAGAATTTGCCATCTTGGTAGTGAGGAAAGGAAGGGTCTGGCTGGAGGGCTCCTGCAAATTGGAGAGGTATGTGATGACTGAAATATTGTGAGAGGCTGAGCACAAATGTGCTTGGGGGACCCTGTCCTGCTGCTTTCAGCCCTAGCAAGTTGCTGCCATTATGGTTCGGCTCATGGGGAAGAATAGGGTAGGATATTGGTGTAGGAGGTGTGCTAAATTGTTGCCCTTTGGGCAGTGAAGCTTGGGGGTTTAGTGTGAAAGTAGAATGCATAGGGTTTGGAAATATTCCTGGGGCAATTTCCTGTTAGGCAAATTTTGCCATGAATGATGTTCTGTAATGCACAGTCACAAAGTATTTCCATGAACCATGGAAGTAATGCATTGCCAGGCTTATTTACCCCCCTGCTCCATATATAAGTGAATTGTGTATTACCTGCTTTAAACCTAAGTATACCTGGTGTTGTGAAGGTGACCTGTGCTGGAGACAGCACATGAAATGTGCAGCTTCTTCAGCCACTGTGCTTCTGGCCCACAACTCAAGGAGCAGCAGTGTCTGCTGGGCACAGCCACAGCCTGTTGTGCAGTGCTCCCATGCCAGGACCAGGAGTGCCTATGGAAAGCATGAGTTCCTGCCAAAGGCTGCAGAAGACCCGTTTTTCAGGGTCTTGTGGATGGTGGCACCTTAGCAGCCACTTTGCACCATAGGTTTTGTAGGCACATGGGATTTATTTCCTAGGCATGAGTCAGGACATGATTTTTCCTATAAGAATCAAAATTCCCTTTGAGATGTTTCCATTGGAAGGGGGGAAGAAGGAGGATCACTTCTTTGAGCAGGTTTTGGGACAAGTGTTTTGAGTATGGCCATCATGGCAGTCTGCCATCCAGGCACGTGTTGTGGCTCTTGAGTGCTGGGCATGGGTACTTTTCACTCTATTTTTTATTTTCAGCATAGGTTTGTGGAATTTGTGTAATTTAGCTGTGTGTGTGTGTGTTTGTGTTTCTAATACAAACCTCAGTGCAAACAAACCCTGCCCAGCAGGGGCTGTTGCAGAAAGAAGAATGAGAGAGAGTACTGTTGACTTGAATATTCCCTGTTCCCTGTCTTTGCAATGAGTCACAGATATTCCATGGGTTCCTGGTACCTCTGCTGGATAACCAGACAAGTATTTCAGTGACTTTAAGATGATTTCTTCTTTGTTTTGAATGAGGGGAGGAGAATGCTTAAGGGGGGAGTTTGAAGGAGTCCCTCTAAAAATGCAAGTAGAAGTTAAACTGTTTATTAGGTATATTAAGATAAAATTGATGGATAAAATAGCCAGGTTTATGTCCACTTTTCAGAGTGCTTGGCTGTCTGTTTGCTGTGGATCTGGGGAAGGCAAAAAGGGATGCTGGATAAAAGCAAGCCCACCATGTTGTTGTTCAGGGTGTTGCCTGTCATTAAACAACCTCTTCTGCAGAAGAGAGGTTTTAAGAGAGAAGGGGGAAGTTCACCAAGAATTATTCAGTGTTGGTGTCACTTTTGTCTTTGAGATTTCTGTGGTGATCAGAATGGCTCTGAAATAGATCATACTGTGTGCTCCAAAAACTGACTAAAGATTAAAATGGGAGTTGTGAACAACAACCTGTGTTAGAAGGTGTAAATACATTAAAAAGTAGCATTTCTATAGTTGAGAAAGACACAGGAAAACTCATTGTGATGTTTGCAGCTGAAGTTAAAATAAAGAAGAGGAACTTGTTTTCCCAATAAACTTCCACTGGTTTGATTTCTGTGAACTCCAGTGTGTTCTGGGGACTGCAGTTAAGGACATCACTATCTGTGTTAGCACTGAAGCGATAGGCACAATTAGTATTGCTGGCTCTTCCAGGAAAAAAGCCAATGGATGTCATGGGATGGGTCTAAAAATGGATGGTGATGACACCCATTTTATGCTTCATTTGATCCAGTGTAATACTGTTGTGGGCTGCTGTTTGGAGGAGGGGCAGAACTAAAATAATATGTATTTGTATTTATCATAAGGCTCATTAAATGAGGTAATTTTTGTGGTTTGCCACTTAGAAATTTGTGCAACTTCTGCTACAAGATAATGCCAAAGAGCTGTGTGCTTTCGTCTGGGGGTTTGAGAGTTGTGGGGTTTTTGTATTTGTGCTTTCCACTTCTATCTCAAATTTGGTGTTTACCAACATCTTGAGAAAAAGAGAGCAAGACTTTCAGGCTGCTGGGTTTGTTTGATGTTCTATTCCCACGAGAGAATACAAAATATAATTCAGTTGCATAAACAGTTGTAACTGGGAAAATGCATTCCTGCCAATGTCTTTAAAAAGAGCTTTGTTCTGGAAAACTCTGCTGAATTGACACTATAATCGCTTTCCTGTCATTCTCTCCAGTAGATATATAAGTGGGTTTTAGTTTGCCTGCATGAGTCTTAACCTTTGATTTTTCTGACTTACGGGTTATAACTAGACAGTTATAACCCCAAGGATCGCTCTCCTCTGGGACACCCCGGGGTTCTCCAAATACCGGGCAGCCAAACTCTGAAGTGAGTGTATAAGGGTTGCTCAGGGCTGAAAATACTGATGGATAAGTTGGACTTGGAAATCACACCCTTTGTGATCTTCTTGGTGTCTGTTAAGTGCATAGCAGCATTTGGCAGCTGTCTAACAACCATGTGTACCTCTGTCTCAGGTTTAATTCTTGTCCTGAACAAGCAAGTGTTTGTATGGGAAGAACGTTTGGGGAGACACAAATATAGTGTTATATTAAATAACTAGTGTTAGTTCTGTGGTGCTGAGAGGACTAAAAGAGCAAACCCATCCTGCTCCTCTTATGGCTGGGAAATTGTTCTGGCTTTACAGATCAGAGTTCAGCCATCTGGGGAACATGTTCAACTCTGCTCTCATTTCCAAAACCACAGGATGAATTATGTGCACATCTGAAATTTGTTGGGATTTTTCTTGAAGCATTGTGTCAAGGGGCTGATAAAAGAGACACTATACTTTCTGTGAGCCAGCAGAACCTTTTTCATTCATACCCCACCACTGCTTGCTTGAATGGGAACAAGCTGAGAAAAATGTCTGAAATGACTCAGGGGTGGTATTGGAGCTCTTGGGAGGATGCACTAACTTCTTGTGAGCTGCAGCATTAAATCTGCTTTCATGTCAGGGAAAGGATTGAAATCTATTATACCCAGTGGTTAGAGTGGGAATGGGTTATGGGCATCTTTAACTTGAGTTCAACCCAAGAACCAGAGAAGCTGAGGTTTGGGTGAAAATGGCTGGGAGTCTGGCTGACCATTGTATCAAAGAAGCAGCCAAGGCAAGGACATTATGAGAAAGAACCCACACTGCAAGTCCCCAAATCCTTGCTGAAAACTGCTGCCTGCAATGAGGACTATGTAGAGTTGGGACAGATTGGAACAGGTTTGTCAAGAAGGGAAGGTGAGTTTGGCAAGGGGAAAGCAGTGTGAGGCAGAAATCAGAATTATGAAACCATAGACATATGTATACACTGGAGGCTAGTGGAAGGAATGGCATCATGGTTAGAGGAAAGGGCATGAGTCAAGACTAAGCAATTGTCTGCAGTTGCTTGCTGCAGCTAAGAAACATGTTCATCTGTTGAGACACTAGAGGACATTTGATGTTTGATGGATGAACAAGCCATCAAGATGGTGGTGCTGTGCTGCTGTGGTTTATCTAGGACCTTTGTTCCTGGAACCACTGGAGGGGGACACCAGTAAGCCTGGAGGAGGCAATGCTTGAGGTAGTTTTCTTCTGGTTTGCCTTTGCCTGTGCTGTGGAGAGACAGCTTCAGTCCCTAGAGCTAGTGCCAGTCCTTCAAAGATTAACAGCCAGACCACAAATATTGAAATATGCCTGGTGTGACAGTCACTCTGGTTTCTCGTGCTGGTGCCTTTGAGGATCTAGCTTGCTAGTTTTGTCTGTAATTCCAAGACCTAAACACAGACTTTTCAAGTGAGAAGTCTGGGGGATGTGGTTTTTGTTTGGTTTGGTTTTTCTTTTACTGAAACTAAATGGAGTTTGGTTTTTTGAGATGGAACCCAAGTGCAGTTTAAAATGCAGGAATATCCGTATCGGACTGTGCCCAAGGTGTGACACAGCTGCTGCTGCTTCCAGCATGTCAAGGGCTGGTGTTGGTTGGTTCACAGATAGTCCTTGCAAGCCAAGCTCATGAATAATGCTGCTGTTCCCTAGTGAGACATCCTAACCACATTCCTAACTAGGAGGCATGACTGAAGAGAATTAAGTAACTCCTTGATTACACTAATTTAGGACTTCTTCAAGGAAAATGTTCCATGTGAGATCTGTGGCACATCACAAACTCCCAAAACTTCAAGCTGGCATTCAGTCAAACAACAACAACAAAACAGCAGTTAAGGTGTTTCTCACTTTTAAAAAATTTTTGTTTATTCAAATACATTTTTAATGCAAACACTCAAAACTGTGATATGTCCCAATTACTGGAACCTTCTGATGGTGCTTTTGTTGTATCAGTTAACTGAGGAAATATCAATGACTTGAGTCTGGAGCAGCAAGAATTCATGCCTGCCTCCCCTGTAGGCATGGGTGGGATCAGATGCAGCCCCAGGAAACCAAAAGGCAGCCTTTGTGTGTTGGTTTGTGCTAAGGGAGCAGGACAGGGGTGTGTGACAGACCTTGTCCTAATAAAATATTATTAAGGACTTGTTTTTTTTCTTAGAAATTATTTCTTCCTCCCCTGGGAAGCCTATAATTAGGAGTTGGAGGGGAAAGAAAAAATAAGCTGTTTATTTAGATGTAGAGGAATGTTTCCAGTTCTCCAATGTAGCTCTTAAAAAAACCCCAAAACAGCACCCTTCCCCCTCCCCTCACAATGTATGTGGCATGTCTGTGAATAGCTTTATAAAGCTCCTCAGGTAGAAGTAACAGATTAAACCTTTACCACCTAGAACGGGAGCATCTGTGTATTAGTTTTCTGTGTGCTCTGCCTGCTGCTCTGAGTGAGTGTGACGAATCACGTAGTGTCTGCAGATGTCAGAATGGCTAAAGAACCCGTGTCTCCAGTGAAAAGACAGTTGGACTTTGTTATCCAAGTCTTCTGGGCTTGTATTTTTATTAGTAATCACATGTTGAGAATGTCCTATTGTATTTTGTTATAAGCATTTCTTTTATAAATAACATGAATCTTACCTGAGTGAATTCTGTGTTCTAGGAAAAATTTTTGCTTGACGATTTTAAAAAGGTGATAGACTTGATAATCAGCAAGAGTCTGAGACTAGCCCAAGTCATGAGAGTTTGGCAAAACAGGCTGATTTTTCAGCAGAATGTAATGAATGTTGAGCAACATTGTTGGGATCAGTGCTGTGCTGTTAGAGATACAAAGTCTGAAGCCAAGAAATGGTGCTTTTAAGCAGTGAAAGATGATGTATGCTGAATTTTAAGCACTTCTGCTGGCCTACTGGGAAGAAAAAAATAATTAAAAAGCTGCCAGAAATCCCTGTTCAGCAGAACAAAACCCAGCTATTAATTCATAGGTTGCATTGTGTTTCTGATCAGCGTTTGGGTCTTTGGGGTATGTAAATTGTGCTATCAGAGTTTTGCTGTCCAGGGTGTTCATATATGTAAGGAAAAACCAGTAAAACTCACTAACATGAGAAGTGTTTAGCTTCCCCTAGTAGAGGGGGAAAGAAAAAAGGCAGCTCAAGGCACTTATCAGTATGTTCCTTTTGAACATGGGAATGGTGAATGCAGGACCCTCCCTAAGTATGAGTGTGTGAGCAATCAGATGTTCGGACACACCAAAAAATAATGCCTGACAGCACTAATTTATAGTAACAGGTAACTATTGCACTCTTCAAAAGATAGAACATGATCTTAATAGGTTAATCTCTATTTCAGAGGTTTTTTTTGGTTTTTTTTCAATACTCAGTTGGATTAGCATCTGTGGTGCTGAGTTAGTTAGGGGACACTTGTACAAAGACTAAGGGGATACTTTAAAAGCAAGAATTTTGTATAGTTAATGTTAATTACAACAGATTTAGAGGCGAGGCTTTTGTTTCTACTCCTATTGAGTGTCCAGTCTAAGAAAGGAGGTAATGGTAGCCCACTTTTGCAGGCCCTTCACAAGATTTGCTACTGCCTGAGCAGCTCAGTGGCACCTGTATGGGCACTGCATCTTTCAAAGGCAGTTATCAGAAGGGTCAAGCATTAACAGCTTCCACACAGTGCTGAAGTTTAGGTGCATGTTTGGAAATTTTTTTTAATGTGTCTGTCCTACTATGTGATCAGTGTAATTACACAGGCAAAACCAGCATTTTCTATATGGAAAAGGACTGACCTGTTTAACAGCAGCATTGGGATTAATGACCACTGTCAGCGTGAAGCAGAGGCTTGGAAGGATTTGATAGGGAAGTCCATTAGTCAGGAGCTTGCCAAGACTGCTAGAATATGATGGCTTCTGTTTCTCCATTAAAACTCAGGTTGGGAACTGTAGCAATTCAGCCTCTTAACTGTGATTTGGTGGACTTAATTTTACCTCTCTTTTTTTTTTTTTTTGTAAGGGTAGCATTACAAAAGGCACTCTCAGCTCCTCAGATAGAAACACGCTTTTGAAATGGAAGCAGCAGTCTGAGCCATAGGACAAGCTCCAGAAGGGCAGTGGTCTGTAGGGCATTCTTCATTTGAGAAAAAAAAGGAAAAAAAAAAAAGCAGTCGATAGTATGGACCTTTGGCAGGCTCCTTCCCAACTCTCAAATATGGGTAACATTTGATTGTTCTTTCAGTCTTCAAAGATCAATGCAAACCTTTATTTTCTATAAATAATTTAATAAATATTTTTGTTTTACAATGATACAACAAATAACAAATTCATAGCAAATGAGTCACAAAGAATTTAGGATCAGTATACTTTAATAAGGTATCAGTGTCAAAATACATTTCCTTATCAAGTTAAAGTTCCCATACAGTTATAATATTGTCATTAAGAATTCAGCAATATAGATTATGAAATAATTATGATAAAAAGTATGATTAATATTAAGACATGGTATATTTTTTCAGAGTGTTTTAGTAAACTGTTAGGGTATAACATTTTTAATGCTGAAACTACACAAATAAGAAACAGAAGAGCAGTATTCAAGTGTCTTTAATCCTTGAAGCCTTTAAGTCTGTGCCACTGCAAATTTGTCAAATCTGGATGGCCAGTTTTCACCAGATGTTGATACTTAAAATAATTTTTTCACATAATAGTAACTTCACTTTATGAGTAGGTTATTTTTGGTACTGAACTCTTGAAAGACTGCCTACAATAGGGAGTATATTTTTTTTACATCATGTACCCATAACGAAAGGTTTTTATCTTTTCTAACTATATGTGTGGTTAAAACTTGCTTAACACAGCGAACTCTGAAGTGCTCTACGAACCCAAGGCTCTCTCTATGCAAGTGTCAGTGCATGATATAAAGCAATTTTATACACCAGGCTTCAGCAGACTCAGAAGTCTTAAAAATATATTTTTGTTCTAAGTTTCTGGGCCAGATTTTTACCTTTTACTGGTGCCACTGTTTCATTTTCTTCAGTGAATCTACAGTGATTTATACCAGTGGAGGAAACAAGATGGATCCCAACACAGATTTAACTCTGTATGTATTTTAAAGTCAGAACTTCTCACCTGCCTTTTATTGTAATACTTTTTGCTGTTTAGAGATGTTGTAATTTAAACTTTCAAAACCCTTTGAAAGCATTCAAAGCCCTGTTTTTCAAATAAGTGCATAACAATTAATGATGGTTGGAAAGGAGCTCTTAAAATGTCTGGCTGCCTTTTAATGACTTTTTAGCTACTGATTAATGTAAGGCAAGTAAAAATGAGAGACCTCCCTGCTGGCTATTCATCTCGCTATGCAATCCCTAATTCTTTTTGTCTAATTATAACTGAGTTAGACTAATACACTGGGAAATACTAGTTGTTGATTCAATATTGCAATTATATTGCTAGCTAGCATATTAAATGAAAACGGGTAACATTAATCAGGTGTTAGTACTGGCCACTGCTCTGATTCCTGAAATATCAGCAACATCACAACAAATACTACAAATTTCTAGCAGAAACAGCTCTTAAAAGTAGTTGTGTCACAGAAATAGCAAAAGTACCAAGAGATGATTAACAACTGACCCAGAGAGAGATAATAATTAAAAAAAAATCTGGTTTGTGTAAAAAATAAAGGCAGCAACAAAGAACAAAACAAGAAACCTCAACGCAAACACAGGCCTAAAATCCTCCACTGGGGCAAATCTGTAGGACTCCCTTGGCTGTAGAGCTAAGCCAGGTTAAGGCAGCTGAGAATGTGGCTTGCTTCTGAGGAAAAAAAGCTTAAAATGTGCAACTTTCACAGATACCCACAAACATTGAATTTCACCATTCACATTTCTTTCGGTGAAGTGTATAAAAATGAAGGAAAGGGATGGGAGGCAGAAAGCTGGGATTTTTCCTTAGTATGCTTTTCCAGAAGTTATTAAAGTTACAATAAAATAAATGCTGGAAAACAGAAAGACTCAAAAGATTTTAATTTGGCAGATCAACAGAAAACTGTGGTTGGAGATAAAATTTTTTTCATTCATCTTTGGCAATAAAAATACATATTTGCAGTACTACAGCCAAAGTATCACATGATGAGGCATTTATACCACAGCTTTTAATTAGCATGAAATTAAGAAAAAAAACCATTCAGAATATAAATTACAGGTAATGAGATAAGGGGAGGGTCATCAAACTCTCTAAACACCATTTTAATTGCAACAGAGAAAATACAGTAGATGTATTTTTTTTAATATGAATAATAAAGTGAGTAACTTCAAAGGCCACTATTTGGTAATTTGGACAGGTTCAATATCTAAGTAAAATCCTGTAAAAGTGTACTGGTATTAGAAATTGTCTACTTGCAAAAATATATTTAAAAACTGAAGCTGTTTTGAACAGTATAGGCCACGGAACATTATGGGATCACTCAGGTCGCCTGGTCCAGTGCTCGGAGCAGTTCACTGCCCTGCAGCAGCGTCGAGCTGCCCAACACAGGCACGTTCACCTCACAGTCATATCTTGTCAGCTCGGGCAACAAGTAGGGTTCAAAGGAGGGCCCCAGCAGACGACTGGTCATACCTGGAACACAGCAGTAAAGTAAGTTATGGTGCTGAGACCAGAAAGGGCATTTTTTTCCTCCCACCTCTTCTGTTTACACCACCTTCATTCTGTTTTTATGTCAATGTACTTCAAACCACCAGCAGTTCCAGGTATTAGAGCAAATCTGTGCTCTGCCCTTCTTTAAACTGCTGCAAGGGTGTCACACAAACAAGTGAAGTTTTTCACCCCCACCCCCAAACTGAGATTGTTCTGAGAAGAACTGTATTGGTAAAGATGAGGAAAGCTGTAGTAAAAGACATGGTTTCTGAATTGACACCACTCCTCTTATGTACTAAAAAGAACAGATACACGTCCCCTTTAGTTTTACTTATTTCAGAATTTAGAAGGCACATGTTAAGACTCTAACATGCAAACTTCCATATCAATGCTGTTGGTAAACAAAGTTGTTACAAAGTATTGTATTACAAAGATGTAATAATCAATTTTGTAACAAGACAAGAGTATTGATGGAGGATGACAGGTCCTCCAAGGTGAAAAGGTTTAACTGTTTAAAGTTTAAACTGAAATAAGGGTAAAAACACTTTTTGCATATATTACAAATGTAAACATTACGATTTCACACTAAACCACAAAACTAATTCTATATTTTGATTTTTATCATCCTCCACATTTTTTGTGTGGTTTGTCTTTTTCCATGGAATCAGTATTGGAATAAAAAACATTTTCCAATCTCTGTGTTTGACAGCTCTTACCTGATGCTTTATGAGCTGGCTGGACACTGTAGTCCTGACAATGGGAACTGTAAAACAGAGGGGGAAACGCTCCTGCTTTCAAATTTTCACCTGGACTGTCACAGGTGAGTTGATGCTGCTGCTGCTGCTGCTGCTGTTGCTGCAGTTGATTCATTGGCTGGCTCAGACCTCTTGAGTTACAGAAAAATTCATCTGTTATTTAAATAGTAGGAAAATAAAAAGTTAAATTGAGCCAGTGTAATAATTATAGTAGATAATACTGATCCAAAGCAAAGTGAACCTCGATGTGATGATGTTACAGCATAGGCAAATCTGCATCTTATCACTAAGGAAGTCTAGAAACAGCCCCAGCTCTAGCAGTAGTACTGCAGTCAAGATATGCTTGTGTAAGGAAACAGAGTGTTGTAGAGGAACAGTATCTGTTCCAGCTCTGAGATAGTCACACCTTGGGCCAGCAGGAGGTAAACACAGCTCCATTAAGCTGATTTCTGTTCCCTCCGAAGGAAGTGTGTGGACATACATGAAACCTGAAATTGTTCAGCTCTTAGTGATACAACTTGATCTTTAATTTTAGCTTAGTGTAATATTTACAGAGCTTATTTACATTTCCTTTTGAAAGAGCTTTTTTCCTCTATTCAAACTGTCTTAAAACGGTGTTTCAATTTGTTATATTGCAAAACCACTTTCTTTTGTCTTACCAGTAAGAACACTTGTGCTGAGAGACTTCTTTTCTGTAATCAAGGAACAGTTTTCCCCCTTGAGAAATTTAATTCTCTTCCACATTAAGTGAGATGGGTTAATGACAGATGGATCTCCCTAGAATGAGAAGGGAAGCAAAACAAAGAATTACACTGATGACCATGGCGAGTCCAAAGTTGTGAAGGGGATGCATTTCTTATGATTACCCCACTCAGCTGTTGCAAGGTTTGTTCTTCATAATCCAATTGTCGCTTCAGTTTCAAACTGTTAGACAAAGCAAGTCTTGCTGGGTTTACATCTATGCCTCGTTGTCCAAAAGCATCCAGGGGCCTGTGGAGAGTAGATCTTTGTATGTGCACAGGAAGGCAAATCAAAATCCTCTGGTTCATTTATACAGATTCTTCTTTCATTTAAAGACATTTAAGGTGTCTGAGACTTGTCAGTGGACAGATCTCAAACCTCAAATGTTTTTATTTCCTTTTGTTAGTCATCCCACCATCTTTAGAAACTTTTGATGTTTGGGATCAAAGACTTATGAACGTTGAGCATTAACAGCCTCTAGGGATCTCCAGGCAGACAAAAAAATGGTGTGGAAAAAAAGTAATGTAATTCTTAAGAATGGTATTTGAGAGCCATGCATGGCCCCTCAATTTACATGCCGAGTACAACCCACAAGGTCTGACTGGGGACAAACCTTTTCTTTCCAGATGCATATTCAGACGCTGGTATTTCTGCCAACAAGAAATCCTGAAAAGCAAACTGCACAATCTTCATGTTTTAAAGTGACCATTGCTATTTTGTGTACTTTTTGAACACGTCAGTGTGAGCAATATTCATAATTCAAGAGCTACAGAGAATCTTTTAGCTATGAAAACTTATAGGACTGCACCCTCTGATCTACATCTCATCACATACTGTTCACCTGTGTAAGAAAGCAAACAGGTTGTAGAAAAAGAGCCTGCAGTTTAAGTCTTGGCTGTAGTATTTACATATGCCAGCAATAATGTACTTTCATTCCTTTCTCTCCCCCATTTTCTGTTGTGCATACATTTATACAGATTCTTCTTTCATTTAAAGACATTTAAGGTGTCTGAGACTTGCCAGTGGACAATATACATAGAAGGCAAGAAAGTACATGTGTGTCCCTGCTTCTCTGGACCAGTAGGTCTTTTTGGTACTGTTCTTAAATTGCCTAAAGTCAAGTATGCTTTGCAAAATTACTGGTGTAATTTTAACCAGACCTGCAGGAAATTCATTTGCGTATCCTCACAGGCAATGAAAAATTAGCCCACTTCTGCTTCCTCCAAGCTCACTGTCACTGGGACAGCACCACATTAATTTCCCCAGAGCTGCAGTCTGATGCTTATCACAACAAACTGTTTCAGCTGAATTGAGAAAAATTAATTTTCAAGATTATGACCCTTCTCATTTCCCAAAATATTTTCTGGGTAAATATACATAGTTATATTATATATATTATATATACATAGTTAGTTACATACCTTTTTTTATATATGGGCACCCTCTGAGAAGTTATTGGTGGGCCTGAGGGGGAACTTGATAGGGATCCTGAGTATTTATCCATGAGTCTCCATTTTGCAGGAACATATTCTAATGGGGGATCAGGTGGCCACGGGGTGTTTGGTCTTCCTCCCATTGAAGACAGCGGAGTGCTGGCTTGGTCATGGTATGGTGGCAGTGATGACCTACTCATATTGTTGAAGAACACCGATGACAGGGACCCATGACAAGAGTTAATTTTTTCATTTGATAGCTGTGGGCAATATTTCTCTGGGAGGAACTGATTCTGTGAAGTAGGAGCAAGGGGCTGGAAGATGGTAGTCATGCTACTTAGACTCTGCTGGGTATTTTGTGCACTTTCAGAGAGAGGACGTTCTTCTTGGCAGATGGGACTGAGCTGGAAATCTTCTCCATCCATAGGAATGTAAGGAGCCAAGGTTTCAAGATCCAGTTCATTAAAATCAGTCTGTGCAAAGATAAAGTAAGTTCATAAAGAAACTATAAGTTAGTAATAGTTGTGGCAGTTACTGTGATGTGGAATAATAAAAGATGCAAAGCTGAAAAATAAGTGTGCCACATTTACCTAATGAAACTGGTCAGCTCCTGTTTAAAGATGTCTTGTTTCTATGCTAGCATACATGTTCATCATATCATCAGTAGAAAAATTAGGATAACAAACTGAAGGAAAAAACCTCTCAGAGGAGCAGTATTTGTTAAAGCAGCTTGTTTGCAGCCTCCAGCATCACTGTGAAGATGATGTTGTTTCACTAAGCTTTTAATAACTTGTCTGCCAAGACTCTACAACATGTGGCATGTAGTTGAACCTCAGGCCTTTTCATGTTAAAATAAAAAACACAGCTTTCTCACAATCCAGCTGCATGAAAAAAAAGATGTCTAAAAATGCGAGGGTTGAAAAAATTTAGCCAGATGGACACTACCACACTTTAATTGTATTCTTTCTTCCCCTGGAGGACTAGCCATACCCACACTCGCTTCTCTTGGCATTTGACCAGAGCTGAACAGAGAGGATAATCAACACTGGCCCCCCAGTCAACTCATAACACCCCTGCTAGCACTTTTATAATACTCATTTTTTTCCACCAAAGCAGCTGATGTGGTGGGACACACCTGTGCAAGCAGATGCTGAATCTGACAATACTGAAGTTTGGACATATAATGTCTTGCAGTGAGTTTCATCCTGCCTCCACACTTGTCTCCTATCTGTCCACTCTTGCTTTCATTTCTATGTCCAGACTTAGACAAAATTTCTTCAGAATATGGATTACAGCCTACCTAAGCCTCCAAACTGTGTTGGCAAACTGAAGTACCTAATTTGGGCCCCAACACCCGAAACTTTTTGTAGGATTAATAGATAGAGATGTGTGTGAGGTCTGCGCTACCAATCAGCAGTGCCTATTCCTTTCTCTCAACTATGAAGTATAAGCTCTTCACAAAGGCATTTCAAGTATCTAAAATTAAGTAAGCTGAATCAGGCCCACACCTTTTATTCACTAGCTCATTTGCTGTAATGTTATAATAGTGGGTGTATTTATTTACAAGGGAAATTTCTACACTTACATCATTATTAGAATGCAGAAGATTGAGACTGTGTTACTTTATGTGCATGTAATTTTCAACGCTCTCTGAAAACCTCTGAGAGGCAAAAGAGGAAGCATATATCTAAAATGAGTTTTCATTTTGTAGTTAAAGGACATATGTGCTATGAGGGGCATTCCTCTCTCATTTGGTTGTTTTGCAAGAATTGGTTTGTTTATATTTTGTTCTAGAAAGGATGTTTATTCATTAGTCATTTGGCTGGATTTAAAAACAAATTGCTGTTGCTTATACTCCTTATCCAATCGACAGAAGCCTCCAAATTTTGAAAGCTCTCTGGTGATCATTTCTTCTTAGCACTGCCACCACAGTGACACTCCAAACCTTGTGTTTCAGAGAGTTAGGGACAGAGATTGACCTGGCAGCTTTTGGAAGTGCACTGTTTTGTTAATGTGCGTCAGAGATTTGGTGTGCACATGCAAATGCAGTTTAAATGCTGTATCCCAATATCTGCACACACAACATGCAGCTGTACTGTCTACTAGCAGGACTGATGTTGGTGGCTTTTGGAAGAGAAAGTTCATTACCTGGGAGGTGCACTGACTTTTTGATTCTGTGTCCATGGCAAAAAGTTTTTCAATCACCTCGATCTTAAGATCTTCATCCACAGAAGTGTAATAATCTCCTGGGCTGCTGGGCTGCATGGAAATAACCATTTGTTATAAGCAGGAAGACAACCACAGTTATGGCTGAGCATCGTGTCATTTACACCATGCTGTTACTCAGTAACAGATCTTTCCTATGTAGAACTGTCCACTTCTATTCCAGAAACGCTTTTCTCTGACACAAGATTGTCAGTACAAAACATAAGCACCCATTACAGGAACCTAGCTGTCATCCTATTTTAGATGTTTTTTGGCAACTTAGACCAGGAACAAGAAATATACACCATTAGATACTTTTGTCAAGAAAGAAGATGCTTAACAATACCACCATGCTTTTCTTAAGACTGGATGCCCTCTGGTTCCAGCTCTTGAAGGCAGTGCTATGGAAGCATGTTCATTTCTTCAGTGGAAACTCCACGGAGCTGCTCTCAAAAGCCTGACTTGGCTAAGCTTTCTAAAAGCTACAGCTTCTACTTAACAGAAGGAGGATGGGTCTGGGGCAATAATCCCAGTGACCACACAATTCTACATTGGCTTTTTAGATAAGGGTAAATCCATGAAAGGTGGTAGCATGTTCTCCTACTAATGGTTTTATATGTTACAGTAATACTAAGGGACAGCTGGGAGACAATGAGGACTGAAGTCTGAAGCCAGGATATTGCTCCCATTTGATAGTTTTGCTGCTAATTCTTAAGGGATGATGCAGTACAGGAAGGCTAGAGATACTCTAGGCCTTGCTAAATAAGCAGTGAAAACAGGACTGCCAACACAAAAATGTTGTCTACATCTATTGATGGGATTTGCATACAAAACGTAACATGCTTTTAATGTTTTTTAAGCTCTTCTTACCGTGGAACAACTACTGTTGCTGCTTGCACTTGGAGTACTGTTGCCAGGTGCAATCTGAGGCATTGTAAAAGATGGTATTGTCAGTGTTTCACCTTGAGCAGGGTGGCTTTTCACTTCCACTGGCCATGTTTTGTTTGGTGTCAAAACAGCACTGGTGAAGGCAGGGGCTTCCTCAAATTTCTGTGTTCCTGGATAGGAATTGAACAATATTAATGAATATTTTTAGCTGGTGCAGTGTTATGATATAACTGCAGCTATTCATTAAAAGTAAACACTGCTCCTAGTTGCCATGACAATAAGTTGGCATAGACTTAATGCACGTTATTTAGTCAGCAAGAAAGCCTGATTCTCATTCACAGAAATTTTCCACTGGTGTGAGCATGTGGGCTCTTTTAGCCATTACTCCCAATTTGTACACACAGCAAATAGACCTTGTCTATTAAGTTTCTAAATGTAGGTTATCCTGAGTATTATACTCACAATATGTATACTCACAATGTAGGAACATTGTGGTTCTTTGTTGCACAAAAATAATTTATACAAATACTAACCAAAATCCAGGGAAATAATGGCATCACCAGGTGTTGGTGCCAGCTGAGCAAGTTCCTCTGGTTCTTCCTTTAGCTTAGTAAACAAGAAGTCACTCTTCTCTGTTGCAGGGATGCTGCTGTCAGAGGCGGTGTTCATTGTTAGCAGGTGAGGCTTGAAGAGTGATTCTGTTTGGTCCATGGAGAACATAACATCGTTCTTCTCAATTTCACTATGAGAGAATAGGTTTTAGGCAGTTTGTACCATAAAGATGAAAGATGTGGATAAAGTAGGCAGTACAAACTCTCTGAAGCTGGGGCTATAGGAGAATTTTGGCCTCTCAGTTGCGTGCCAGGCTCTTGACAGGCGAGGCACAGTTCCAGCGTTGCTGAGCACCACCATTTCGGATGACGCAGAGAGTGTGGTCAGGACTTCTGTGGGAATACTCAGGGCTTTGTTGCTCTGCTTTTTAAAGGGATGTAGTCAAGGTTATAATGACCCAGACTATCACTCAAATAACTATTTCCTATTTTGGCCCCAACTAGGACCAAAAAAACTTGAGTTTTGCCAAATGAAGGCAAACCTTGTGATTGGTCCTGATTTTTAAGGCTGTAAATAGCTTCTCCTAGCAACATACGATACAGTTACTACTTAGTTTTATCTCTTGGTCACAGCATTAGAAAAACAAAACGCATTAGCAGTTGGGTTACACAATACAGTCTTATAAGCAGACCTTATATTCTGTTGTATGAGCACAGCAGCCACTCTGCAGAGGAGAAAGGCTGTGGTGTATTTCGACAGCATGTATGGGAACAGGCATGCCACATTTTTTATTGATGTCTAATATCAATAAACAAGACTGAACAAACATGACTAAACTGATTTTGGAACAACAGTGTTGAATAAATAGACCCTTAAAAAGCTCCTCCAAATATTGCATTTCTCCAGCACATGAATGCACATGTGAATTCTGGTGTGTCCCCTGTACCCACCTCAGCACGTAGTTGACACAGACAATGCACTGGGGCTGCAGGTTTCGGGTATTGTAAATCACCGTTCCTTGGGTCTCCAGCCATACATATCCCCCGTGCTTGGCAAGCATACGGTACTGGCCTGTCACTACTTGACCTTTTGTACACACTGAGAAAAGAGGGCAGAGATATAAATAATGCATCAGGACAGGTACACTCAACATGTAACACTTGTTTTAAATACACCGGCTCCTGAGTTTTCATTATGCAGAAGTGCACAAGGCATTTGTGGACAAGGATGTGCTTACCTTCAGGGAAATTCAGCCGTTTTAAACATGAAAGGGGCTGCTCATTTCAGGTGTCTACTCAAGACTGTAAATTTGAATTCTGGCATTTGAATTCTTGAGATGGTCTGAATGTTCAGATCAGAATGTGGAATTTTAAAAATTTAAAAATAATATAATTTATAATTTAAATAAAATTTAATATAATAATCTCAACTCCCAAAATAATGCCTGCCGACTGCTGCCTATTGACCCTGTTGTAGAAGTGTCTCAGTTTGGGCTCCCAAATTGATCTGTAGAAAAGAGAATTTATTGAGGAAACTATAGTTTCCTTATTTGGGTAATTGATAAATATAAAAATCAGGTGATTTTAAAACTATATTCACTAAGATTTTTTTTTTTAATAAACTAAGATCTCATGATAGTAATATCATTCTTAAAAAGGTATCAAAATTAAGAATAGTAAACAGGACTGCTTTGTCTAGACAAAAAGCTGAACTACTATATTTCTTCCACTGGTTGAACTGGTTGATCTGTGTTGTTCTTCCATTCCAAGAGCTTGGAATTAGCAGCCTAGAAGAAACCAAGACTCACATGACCAAATCAAATAATGTTTATTTAACTGTTTTTTTTAACTATCCTGTGTTTCTCAAACAATAAATTGACAACAGTAGAACTTAGGTTTAAATATTCTAAATGTTTGAAGGCTGAAATCTGTAGCCCTGCTACCCTCCAATATTTTGCAATATTTGCAGAGGATGAGTTTTCAGTGTGGAGCTTTGGACTTTTGAAATGTAAGGTTTTATGATGTCCTGTCTGTTGTAAATTAAAGCTGTCAGTGAAGGAAAAATAATGTTCATCAATGGCAGAAAAATTAGGGCTAGAGTAGACAAGCTGTACTTTCACTAACAAGAGCTTGTACCTGTAAGCAGACAGTTACACTGAATAGCCGCTGAAGTGGGAACTGGATTAACTAAACCTTTGACCACACATTGACAGCCTTTCCTGTTAAACAGCTTTTACATCCAAAAGAAGTATGCCATCAAACTAATGCCCTAGAAATAATGCAGTTTGACTCAGGAGGACTGGAAAATTGATACCATGGTCTTTTTACAGAAAAATTCCATGTGAATGTGGCCATTAAAAGAAGCTGTTTATTGTCAGCCTCTCTTACATCGCCACTATACAAATGTACAAATCCAGGCCTGTGAAATACAACAACTGTTTTGCAGATAATTGTTGCTGTGTTTATCCTTCTATTTCTGAAGTTTGTTTGTTTTCTTCCTAGGAGTATTTAATCATCCTTCATTTAATTCATTTAGACAAAGTAGAACATTACTTTTATTGATTAAATACTTCTGGTGGAACAAAATCAAAAGGCTTTCATTTCAAAGTGTTTTAGTGACTGGACTGTTCTGCTCTGTTTGTGAAGCATAATTACGCTGCTTCCTAATCATCAGCTCATCAATAAGAGTCACAATGTAGGCGCCTGTTACATTACAAAGAAGCTTTTTACTGCTTTAATCTTTTTTATTATTATTATTCAAAGCATGTCATGTTCTGATATAATAAAGTACAGCAGAATCCCTCCATGGGGTAATCTCATAAATTACTAATACACTTGTAACTGCTGACTTTGTTATCAATGCTACATTTAAGGTTCTGCCTTCAGTGTGAACTTCTCACATCTCTATTCTTTTTTACTTTTTATAAAGTATACATTACCTGTATCTGTACAGAACTAGTTACATGTCAATGAAATAGGCTCCAATTATATTCCTTATCTTTGTGCAGAGAGAGGGAGAAGGTGGGGATGAATTTAATAGAACACAAAACCACGATTCCCTTGGAAGGCTTGCTGAACTTCTGCTAACTGGTGGGCACCATCAGAATTGATGACTGCATTATTGCAAGGAGCTGTATTCTATACAGAGCATATTTCTAATAAATATTATTGTTTAATAAATGCAGGTCTGCTGAACATGATTTTTGAGGTAGCTATTTCCAGATACAAAAGGACATGGCATTTTTATGTTTTGTCAAGTCGCAGCTTGCTGTCACTTTGTGGTTGTTCTCTGACTTGGTAAGAAGCTGATGGTCCCAGAAGACACAAGAACTATTAATCTTAGCAAAACTAAAGGGGCCAAATTTGATGGTGATTTAAACTGAGAGTTCTGTTGTGGGAAATTGCATTTATCACTGCAATAGACTTTGGTCCTGTGCTTCCAACAATAAAAATGTAATCAATACTGACCCTATGCTATCATAAACAGAACTATGGAACAGCTGATTCTAAACATTTTTAACCTGTGCAGTGCCTTGAAGACTTTTGCTGGTTAAATACCACCCATCTAAGACTTACTCTTGCCCTCATTCTGCTTCTTGATCAGACCAGGTACCCTGCAGCAAGTTTGTAAGACATGGCCCTTTTCAGTGGGCACAAACTGCATCTGGACACACCCTGCACGATGTAAGGGTAATTGAATTGCTGGAGTCAGGAGCAACATGTATTAATGCCTGGTCATTGTAGATACTAGAAACTGTCCAGAAATCTTTGCATGGACAAGTAACTCAGTGCCCCCATTTCATTAACTAGATGGGGATCACCAACAAGGGCTTGCTCACCTTCCCTTTCACATTACCAAATGGATTGCCAGCTCCCATTTTATTCCTTCCCTGGTAGTATCCCATTCTTAGAAATCCAACCCAATGATTCAAAAGCACCAGTGCAGCACACCCCCCTGATTTCACAGGATGATTTTCAATAGCCCAGCACAGGATATTAACATCCTATCTATAAATATCACTTATTCATTTTTACTGGTAAAAACACTAACATATTACCTAAGAAACCATTTTAAAAATTACATTCCCAGATAACTCTCACTGAGTATGGGCTGATCTATTTTTTTTCTTTTAAGCAGCTTTGGAAGCAGAATGATTCATATCAACACTGTTTTCCAGTATACAACTTTCATCACTGCCAAACACTTTTTCAAGAAACATTTCAACTTAAAACTGTCCTGAATCTTTGCCATTGGAGCTAACCCCTTAAGGTGAGACAGCTATTCTTTGCTGCAACTTTTCTCTGGGAAGTACAGAAATACTTCCTGTAATTCTATTTGGTGGCCAATTCCCTATAGACATGACTTAAGTCATGGGCTTTTTCCTGAGGACAGAAGCCTTCATCACAGCAACTACAAGGTATATGGGGTTTGTTTTTTGATCTTGTAGGTTCCAGTCTAGCTGTTTTGCTTTGTTTCTATTAAAAGAGCATCTGCAGAGGTTTTAGTGATGTGCTGCTTAGAACTCTCCAATAAACTGGTTTGGGGGCCGTAACAGCCAAGGGTGGGAAATGTTATTTGTACATTAACACACTAACTTGTCTCCAGCCAAAGCACTAACTCTTAAGAACAGAGACTGAAAATTTAAATCCAATTATTTTAAGACACTTGATGTGAAAGAGATGGAAATTTTGTGGCCTGCTGAAGAGAGGAATCTTGGATTTGATCTCTGCTCCCAGAATAATTCAGATACTTTACTTAAAGAGCAGCTAAAACTGGCAGTTCCCATAGGCATAACAATAACAAAATCTGTTATACAACAATAATAGCATCTGTTCCTGGAAGTAGGTATTGTTTTCATAATGAATACCCCTTTAAGAAAACCTCCTTGCACATCAACTTTGGATGGGGAAGATAGTTGTTACTTGGTAGCAAAAGAGAGACATTCAAAAAAACACTATTTCCCTTTGGCTCTGTCTGCTGAGTCCAACAGCACATGAGAAAGATAATCACAGAATGGCTTGGGATCTTTAAAAGACTTTAAAGGGATCATCTAGTTCCAGCCCCTGCCATATGCAGGGACACCGTCCACTAGACCAGGTTGCTTCGAGCCACGTCCAACCTGGCCTGGAGCTCTTTCAGGTATGGGGCAGCCACAGCCTCTCTGGGCAACCTGTTCCAGTGCCTCACCGTCCTGATACTGAAGACTAAAGCTCCCTTCAGGTACTGGAAGGCCACATTTAGGTCACCCCAATACCCTCTCTTTTCTTTTTGAACAATCCCAATTCTCTTGACCATCAGGAAATGCCCTTCTCACCAGGCTAGAACTGCCAAACTCAGCTTTTCAAACTTTCAGCTGAACCTTGCACTATACCTTACAGAGACAGTGATTTTCTTCTCTAACATCCAAGTTTAGTTTTAATTATATCAAAACCCAGACCCCCTGGAAGGGTCAGCAGATTTCAGCTAGGCAAGCACAGTAATCTGGTGTAAATACTGCTCTTGGAGAGTATCTTCACAAAAAATGCACTTGTATTTTCAACTATGTATTGAGGTACACACAATTTATGCTTTACATGCAAACAACAAAGAAAAATAAGAATGTGACTTACAGTTCTGATGGCTTTTGGTCATACTCTCTGAGTCCAAGGCATGGTAGAACTCATATGCTGAACGACCCAGCAGCTCCTCTGGATGGTATCCAATCAACTCTGTTATTCTTGTTCAAGAAAAAAAAACAAGTATTTAAAATTCAGGCAAAATGAGAAGTTCTAAGCTTCCAAATACATGAGGAGCTATAGAGGATTTCCGATCACGTTCTGAAATATCCATGTTGAGAATAAACTGCCTTGTCCTACTACTGGAATAAAAATTCCTAAAGATATTAATGTGTGCACTGCAAATCCTCCTATGCCTATTGCATGCTATCTCTAATAGAAGGTATCAACTTTTGCTACTGACAGAGCTCTCAAGCTGCCCACTACATGCAGAAACTCCCAACAACCACCATTCAAAATCAAATACATGTGAGAGGGGTAGTGGCTGCTGCCACTGTATGTGTACATTTTAAAAACACACACAAAATGGTTAAATCACTACTTTGGGCACTGCATTTCATAAAATAACACTAGGTGAGAAATTATGGGCAGTTAAAAGGAAAAAAAAATGCTCATCTATTTAATTTTTCCTCAATCATTTGAAAACTCTGGCATATAGATTAGGTTACTTGGGTGACTAATCCACAAACTAAGTAGGATTTTACACAAAGAAAGCTATGATCTCAAAAACTAGACCTTTTTTCAGAGTCTTTTTTTGAGGCAAGACAGGATTTCTCAGAAGTTCCTGAATCAATGAAAATAGGTCATCAAACTGTACAGATGATTTTCTCTAATGAGGGAGTGAAAGAAAAACACTTTATTTCAGTTGGAAATACCATCACACACAGCTTTACAGGAAATGTGGTAGATTTTAAAAGTACATAAAAAATTAATTCAAAAGCAAAGATTATCTTCTGGTTTACAAGACAGTGACACTCTTGGATACATCTTCCTACCTCTGAAATTGTTATAATAACCTGTAAAACAGAGAACAGCAGAAGGAAGGACACAAACTCATTGTGAAGCTGTCATAAACCTTTAAAAGCTGGAAGGTTTGCAAATAATGGTCACATCTTGCAGCATTTCACAACTGTCAGTGGCAAAGACTAGGTTTTATGCCACATCACTAACTCACTCGGAATGGTTTTATCTGCCGCCACCAGATTTGATTTGTGGTGTTGCTACTTTTAAGAGGCATCCTCAGTTTTTTATACTCCCTGGAAGGCTAAGCCCTTTGGACACAAGCATGTCTTTACAAGACAGACATGTAAATACTGTAAAACAAACAGCAAGAGCACGGCATTCATCTCCTGGACCCCCCTACAGCAAGGAAGACACATAAGATGGGACTATTTTGTGTATGGCTTGAACACCAAGGTATTGAGTCAGCTTTTCCCTGCCTCTATCTCCACAGAACTCTGTAGCTCATAGCCCCAGCACCGCTTCGTTTTGTCACTCTGAAAACTATTCTCTGTCCTGCTTTCCATGGAACAAACCTGGGTTTATAATTGAGCAAAAGCTGTAGCTTGTATTGGGTTCCCCTCAAAAACTTACTCTTCTGTTTATGTTTCCAGTTTTATTTACATTTAAAATTAGACCAACAAAGGGGAAATGTTTGAATCCAGGTTTTAAAGAGTTTTTTTACTCTCTTCACTGACAAGCTTCTGACCTTTTAAATTGTATCCCACTCAAATCTAACCTTCTCTGAAATCACAATTGTTTTTTCTTTGTTATTGAAAAGTACTTCTCATAACGAATTGGTCATCAAAGCTGAATCATCAGAAGAAAACAACAAATACTGAAAGAGCCCTAATAAAATTAAGGCTCAAAATACAGTTGCTGCTTGCCTTTACACAGCCAGCTGGGACACACTGGTGTAAGCAACCAGAGGCTTTTGCCAAGACCAGTGTAAATGGTCTATAAAATCAGAAACTATGGCCTTTGGCTATATAATGGCACAATACCATAAAGCCATTCCAGTTAATTTGGAGCTCATCAAAATGGGAGGGATTTTAAAATTCAAGAAGTTGAGTATTTACTCTTAATCCAGTCACTGGGAGCTTAGAGCCAAGTGGGGGTTCAGCAGGGAGAAGGAAAACAAAATTAAAATAATGGAGTAAAAACAGAAGCACCATGCACCCAGCAGCAGCAGTGCAAATCCAAACCCACATTACAGCCTTCATGGAAGTCAACAGTGGAACTGAGATAGCAAACAAAAAATGCATGTTACAGCAGGCTGAGGGACTCTTCTCATATGGGAATTGTAATATCTCTTCAAAATTTATGTATTCCAGTCCTGTAATTCCCCTCAAACTGTTCCTTGCTGTTCATAATGAGTACCCTCACTGTAAAATTACTCTTCTTGTCATTCCATGGCACAAAATGACTTGTGGTACAATCCTGCTGTGACAATGTCAAATTGAATTAGATCTAATATAATCTTGGATGGCAGTTAGCAAGTGGTGGGTTTTACTAGAAGCAACTGCATGAAAAACTTACATTAAAAGATAAAAATAAGAGATAAAAAAATTACCCACAAACCCCACAACACTGGCTAAGTTCTAAACCCATGCCTGGTAACAGTGAAATACTAATGAAGAGTAATTGTTTTAAAATAGTTACTTAAAAAAATAATAAAAAATGGCTAAACAGCCACTATGCTCTCATTGACTGATCTGTTTATCTGTTAACACTATTCAGATTCATTCCACTTCTCTTTAAAGACTACTCAGATTGACATGATTTTTTAAAAAAAATATTGTAGAATGTTTCATTTTCCCACTCACAAAACCCCTCTAAAACTGGCTGACAGTGTTTCCTAAGTACATTTTTAAATACCACTATTTTATAAAAAACACTCTCTCTCCGATAGTTGTTATCTCTATTAGTTTTGGGTGCATAAATTGGCACTTCACACCCTCCTTTATTCCTCCCATGGTGCTGCTGACCCTGAAAAGCTTAAAAAAAAATCTCGTAGGCTGCAGGCTGCGCAGGGCTGGAAATCAGGTTAGCGTATTTTGTGCCACATTATGCACCAGGGTTGAAGTGGGCAGCTATCCCTATACTCATCACAGCCATCCTGTGGCTCTCCCAAGATGTTCATGGAAGAAGACTGGGCAAAGCCAAGAGCCTGACCAGCCCCTGGGCCAGGAGGCAGCGAGTGTTCTAGCACAGGTCCTTCTACTGACCTCACCTGAGCATTACTTTGAGGTTTGCCAGTGAGGCAAACTCTAAACCCTCTAAACTCTGTGTGCTCTCCACACAAATCCTCTTAGAAACACAAGATGCCAAGTGAACGCACTAGGCATTTAGAGGACTAAATGCAAAGGAAAAGGCACCCCATGGAGCTAGGAGGAGGAGGAGTATGTAGCTAAGAAAGTCAGGAAAATGTCTACGTCCCACAATACCAAAGGATCATTTACAAAACTGAGTTCAGACACAAGACTTCTACTTTTGTTAAGACACCAAACAGAAAATTGCTCTTTGTGCAAGCTGTGGAATGACAAAATTAGAAAACAAACTGTGTGGTGGTTTTAGATGGCATTCCTGTCATGGTAGGCTTTGTGTTTCCTTTGCATCTGTAGAATACTAATTAGTAAGATAATAATACTTTTTTGCTGAAGATGAGAGGTGGGCTATGAGGCTGTTTATTTTCCTATTACCAACTTGTTTCTGAGAACACAAATACCTTTGGGGGAATCTTAACTTTTGCCTGACTGTCATTTCAGTTTTCTAAGCTAAACTTGTCATGATATACAGAGGTCAAAATCTTAGAAAACACAGTGAAGAGGTGGGCAATAGCCATCTACAGTAGGCGACCTGTCCCAACTGCCTCCACTAAATGTGTTTTGAGCACTTTTTCAGTTTCCTTTAAATACACAATATATATAAGTATCTTAATATTGGATTTTAGGGACATGGAATAAATGCAAATTTTGTGCCTAGGGTATGCAATTAACAAACAAGCGATCTGAATTCTATTTCTAGGTTTGTACAACTTTGCCCTATTTTATGTCTTTGAGACATAGCAAAGCAATCAAAGCTCACTGCTTGGAGGCTGCATTTTCTACAAGATGAGCTAGTTCAAGTATTTTGTTTTTTATTAAAATTGTGCTTTTCTGTCCCTTTATACGAGCACAAAGCTTGTTATTGTGTACTATTTCTTGAGTTAAAATAGCATGGTAAGAACCATCAGGACTGAGAAGTCAGGCTCTGTGGAAGACTGCTCTAATGTTTACTGCCTACGAAAAATAGCTGGGTATATATTCATCGGGCCCTGTGTGGACTGTGTGTGAGGGTGTGGATCACTTAACAAAGTCTTTCTGTATTCAAATTGTTACCAAGTTATTGATGTTAAATTGGTCTTGAAGGGAACAAACAAAATGAAGTTATACTTAAAGCATAATGAGTTAAAAAAAAAAAAAAGAGAGAGAAAAAATCATAAAGCCTAACATAGACACTTAGGCCTGGTGTAAAGCACTCTGTCAGCCTCCTAGAGCAGGCAGTGTGACAGTCTTGCCAACTAACCACATTTCCTCTCAAAAATATTCATGGCTGCTTCTACTCTAACCCCGGCCAATGAAAAATAAAACCAAAATGCAAAATCCTGGGACCCGGGGCCATTACTGAGCAGGATGGATGGCCTGGGAAAGTGTATCTGCCCTGTGAGAAAAAAAAAACCCACTTGTATACATGAAAATCTTCACCAGGACTGTCACTCCCACTCATTTTGTCTACCTAAATCAAGGTTTTGTTATTAACAAAAGAAGTAGCTCACATTTTACTCTTAAATATGACACAGACCAAAAGTCAGCTTTGTCAAATGTGGATCTTTGGCTTCAGATATCACCACTTCACTTTGTCTCCATACTGCATTTTTCCCTCAGCAGGAATAAAAGGACAGGAGGTCCATTCAAATGCTTCCCTGTGTTCTCATTTAACTTAAAAATATTCCCCAAGTATAGGTCAAATAGAAAATTGACTTACATCCTCATCCAAAGTCCTGTGCCTACATATTTAGGCATATCTTATTTACTGGGACATAACTGGAAACACAGTAAAACTCAGTTTCCTATCAGTTGGGCACAGCCTGGATCCCACATGAATACTTATATGGGAAATCTAACTGGGACCGACACTGTGGCATTGTATCTTCCTGCACCATCCTATTCTGATCACCACATATCCTCTGCTACTCCTTTTGTCTTATTCAACTCTACTGTTAAAATGTTTCAGGAAAAGGGAGAAAAGGATATATAACTAATCGGGTTTCTAGTAACCAGGGACATACTATCCCCCACAGCAAGCCATGCCTTGAAGTAAGTGCAGATGCCACCAAGGTAACAAAATTGCCTTAGTACAAAGACATGTCTTTTCTTCTGACTAAAACACCCTCACTGTCAATCTTTCCTGACACAAAAGCATTTTGCAGCTGAACTAAACCCTCACTTGGATTATTAAATTGTACCACTGATCAGCATTTCTCTATTACAGCTAAAATAATCCTTCCTGTAAACCACTTAGCCAAGGTAAGTGGAGCAAGGGAACAGTTTTAAATCATTCTCCAGGAATGGCTGAAGCAGGCACTTAATAGAACAACCCTTATTTATTATTCATACCCATGAACCTTTCTCTACAGGCTCATCACCTCACAAAAACTGTTTTAAGAATACAAACATATCCCACCTAACCACTGTCAAGTCATAGGTGCACATATATAATTTATTTTTGGAAGGCAAATTATATGGGCTACTGTCTCACATGTTTTAAATGACGGCCAGTCTTGTCTGCTCCTTATTACACCTACCCTATACCCTTCTAAGGAAAAGCCAACTAGTTTATGTCACAAAATACTGTAAGGTAGCCAGCCTATATTTTGCATGTTGCTTTGTGACAGACAGAGACTATGAGCTTTCCTAAGGAGATTATACTCAGAAATCCATGAATTTCTTTGATTGAGTGCATTGAAAATAAAAACTTAATGCTCCCTGGAAGCAGACCTGTCCACACCAGATGAACTGCAAGGAGGATAGCAGGACCACTGCAGAAGCCTGGTAGAGGAGGCACACTCCCCTCAATGATACCAGCCCTGAACTGGAAAGACAGTGTCCCTTATGGAGCAATGAACTGTGCCAGCCCTGCTCCATTGCTGCAGAAAGGACAGAGTACGCAGAAAAGAGTAGGCATCTGACTGGCACATGCTGCCTCCCTCCTCTGCTCCCCAGCCTGGATTTACATTCTTGGCATAAGCTGCTCCTTCAATGCAATTTGTCTAGCAGCACTGTATTTGATAAGAACAGCTGAGTGTTTTGCCTTTTTATGTGTCTAGTGATGTGTCGCATGCTGGAAAGAAACCAACATCCCTCTGGGAGGAAAGTGGGGGACAGGTGGATCTGCTGTGGAGAACCTGAAAAGTTTGTGAGGTCTCTTCCTTCTCTGCCCTGGCAATCTGTTTGCAGCTTTACCAAAATCTGAGTAACACAGGAATGAAACATCCAACCAAAACTATCCTGTAAAAAATGTTCTACTTTTTAGTCTGGTTTTAGAGAAAAAAATTTCTAAAATCCCTACAAGTTCAATCCTCCAGAGGAAGCTGTTGTATTTCACTGCCATGTGAAACATTTTCCCTGTAAATAAAATGTTCACTATTTTAAGACAAAGCATACTATTTCATTATTTTTAAAATAAGCATGTGTATCTTTAATGGGATGGCATCAGTCCCTCTAATTCTCATTTATAATGGTTTATGCATTAAGAGACATGTGAATGCTGCAATAAAGCAAAATCCTCTGCTACTCTCCTGTAGCCTGCCACTGAATGGCCCCAGCAATTCAGAGCATATTGTTTTTAATAATGAGTCACTACCATATTGTTGCTTCTCCCTCCAGCAGCAAAATCCTATTCATAACTCAATAGTTTCATGCTGAAAATATTAGCATGGGAAAAAGTTTGATTGTGATTACATCAGAGACCGTTTCTAGTTACTTGCTGCCCAGTTCTCAGAGAGGTCAGAAGGCCAGTTGCAAGTTTGACACTTGCAATCTTGCTTTCATCCACAGCTGCTAACATGACAAGTTTATATGGCTGCTTCATCACACTGTTTAAAAAAATAATCTTAGCAGTTTAAAAAACCCTTCAAAGGTTGAAGAAATCAACAAAAATGTTGGTCCTGTGAGTTTCTGCATAAGTTGCAAGCATGTGTATAATCTCACTGGTAACCCTACAGGCCCCAGAGGTTGCCAGCATCTCTGAATTTCAGGAGACCAATTTCTTTAGGCAGAAAAGCACATCTTAAATTTAGGGATGACCTCATAAACTTAAAAAAAACCCAAACAAACCCTAAATCCACAGCAGTAAAGACAGGACTTTCTGGGCAAATGGAGCACAGGAAGGTACTTCATGGGGAGGGATCTCTGGCATGGATCACCTGCATGCATAGAAGATGGTTATCACAGTACACAGACAGGGAGAAGAGGTAGATGGCATGAAATGCCATGGAGATCCCAGGACAAGTCTGGCAGGTGGAGACTAGAGGGACCTCCATTTTTTCCACTCAAGAGTGAAGTGTGGGGAGCAGAGGACAAGCCCCTTGCCTGATCCAAGGTCCTCCCCTCCCCTTCATTTCGTCACTAAATTGTGCAGGGAGAAAACCAATAAAGGCTGTTTGCTTTTCATTGAGCAAGAGGCTGCAACTCCATTTCAGAGCAGCAGGTACTTTGGATACCTTGGCAATTCCTGGTTAATGTAGAGCATGAAGTACTTGCCAGCTAACTGATAACAGCATCCTGGGCCAAGCCAACCATAAAACAGACCTTGACTAAGGTCTGTACAACATGCCATGGGACACGCTCTCTAAAACATGAGAACAGGAACCCTGTAAACCCTTCAGTTTGTTAAACCCCAAGAAGCTAATGTTTGTGCCTCCAAGTTGCCTCATCTTCTGCCAGTAAAATGGAATTCCTCACTTGGCAGGATGAGGAAATAGAGCAGGAATACAGTTTCACCTAAACTGAAATTTTTGAGGTGGATTAAGTGAGCCACTAAATAGCTGTTTCGGTAACAGGCTGAATTTTCTTCTAGTCCTTGCTGACCAGGTTCACACAGGACATTTGGAAGAGCTGCTTGTTTTGTTCAAGAAGATAAAATCACCTCTGGAAAGAAAAAAGTAGTGGAGCATACCTGTCATCACAGTAAGTGAATTTCATGTCCATGCTATGGCGACTCAGGAAGGTCTTGCTGTCCAGGGGGATGTCAATGTTTGAAGGGTGCTGAATAGGCTCGCACATTATTATAAGGCAGGTAAGAAGAGGTTCCTTATACCCACACAGAGTGTGAGGAGGGCAAGTGTTGTACACTTTGACTTGTCCAGTGCAGTGCAAAACCTGAAATAACAAGAAACAAAGGATGTATTTTCTCTTAACATCAAAATGTCTACTAAAATCAAACCCACTTAATTTGGCTCAAATATTGTACCTTCCATGTGGCAGACTTAAGGTTAACAGTTCTGCCCCTGTTGGTAACAGTGCATTTCATCCTCATGAAGAAGTCACGCTCAGTTGACACCTCTTTGCTTTTCTTTCCAAAGCCTGGACCTGTATAAAGGCAAATTAAAGCAAATTAATTTTCTCATTTTCTTCCTTGATTTCTTCTACTTGTAAGCATGAAGGATTCAAGAGAAATAACAGACCAATTCTCAGATAATTTACCTGCAGAGACCATCAAAGATGCACTGACCATTGCAGAGCAGTTTGTAGAGCTCAGAACTAAAACTTTAAGTGGAACTTAAATAGGACTTTGTGCATTTTAAACCTATGTTTTAGCTTGCAGCACATGAATCTTTCCACAGTGTTACAATTACATTACACCTGTCTACACTTGATGAAAGGAAAATACTAAACAAATAGTTCCTTAGTACTATCATATTTAAGCAATATTTGGCAAAACAAAATGAATCTGCAAAGCACTGAATAAGTTAATGACTACTGTAGGAATGAAAATTCCTTTTACCATGACAAACAGATCTCTGCTGATAACCATTTACTTAATTCGGTTATTTCAAAAATGAACAGGGACTTTTGTATTTTCATTATTACCATTTTTCAGACTCAGATTCTCTCGAATTTCTTCATGGTCACATGGATGAGTGAAGTCAAAAATGCTATGTCCAGTAAGTTCCACCTGTATGGAAGTAAGAGCTACATGTAGCTAAATCAAAGAAACTGAAAGTATTTATCTGTTTTTAAATGTGACTGAAACGAAACTGGTCCCTAGAACCAAGAGCATCGACAGGATGCTTACAGACACAAATCCCATGACCCTCCTTTTGTTTATCCTATGCATAACTTCTAATTTTCTCCCCAGGAGGATTCTCTTATCTTTGAATTTGCACAGTGCAGTTAACAGTCAACACCAATATTGTCAATTTTGACACAGGAGAAAACTCACAATCCACAAAGCAGAAAAGGGGGGAATCCAAAAGAGCAGCTCTATCCCCTCTGTCCCATAGTCTAAGGCACAAGTATGTTTTCCATCTCCCCTAGTATGATTCTAGGAAGGCAACTTTGAAGTCACCAAAGACACAACTTGATAGGATGGGACAGGGAACCTGAAACCTGTGTTGTCTGCTGTGCACGGTACCTGCCTGAGAAATTAAGACATTTATTTCCAGTCTTTTTTGCAGTGACACACTTCTGGGTTTTCTGCCTTTAGACATGAGAGTTTTTCTGTGAATTGTATTACAAAGAGAGGAAAGTGTAAGGGAACAAGTTACCTGGGTAAGACCCATATATTTGTTGACATTCTCTGACAAAAAGATCATGTCTCCATCCTGTGTCACCACAGCAATAAATCCCTCCAAAGCTTTCAGGTACAAGTTGTCCATCTGTTGGTCTGCCTCTTGTTCATTCTCATTGTCAGCACATACTGAGGAAAAAAAAAAAGCAAAAAAAGCACTTCAGCACCTCAGCCAACCTTTTTCAATGCAAGCACATACAGTTACAAGGCAACAAAATATTTTTTGCTGTTAAAATTTCCTTTCAACAAATCTCTTCTGGTGGGGCCCCTGAACAGCATATGAAAACAATGTCCTTATCTCTAAAAAGGCAGGAGATACTTTTCTCAATGTTTTGGCAAATGCCAGACCCTCTCTTCACCTTTAGCATGTTTCTGCAAGATATGTTTTCAGTCACTAACACCTGCAGACGCAAATTACTGAAGGGCATCTTCTTTGTGCACGTTCTCTTGGCCACTTGCAACATTTGCACCTCCTAACAGGCACAAAGTAGAGGGCAAGCCTTATAGAAGGGACAAAAATGTGTGCATCCTTAACAAACATCTAACAGGACTCTTTCACTGGGTTAGGCTTTCTAAGAAGTTCAAATACTGCTCCTACAAAATATGCCTAAATAGACCTCTTCACTCAGTACAGACACATCTCTTATCACTACTTTGGATAGAAAAAGTAGAAAACTGTTCCCTTGAAATAATTCTGGTTAAATCTTTGTCATCCTATAAATCTCAGTATTCATTGGAAAACCACAGATCCATCTCACTGATACCTGCTTTTTCATCTGCAGACCTCAGAACTTCCTATGGCTCCACTCCAACAAAGTCTGACAAGCTTCATCACCCACTCACACTTCCCCTGTCCTGCCAGGAGAGCCTCAGACTCTGCATATGTCCTAAATATTTGCTTATGTAGATTCATGAACCCAGCGCACCTTACTAATTTCTGGGAAACACACTGTTCAGCTGAAACCTAAGGCCATGCTAGAATATTTATTACAGCTGTTATTTTTTTGGTTATACATTTTCCTGGTACCTTTTGGCTGCAGTGCAGCGACAGTCGATGACACCATGATGCCCTTACTGTGTGTGCTCCATGCAGCCCATCTCGTGCCATGGGAAGCAGCACGTAGCAAAACTGCAGGTGGGGGGGAGGGGGCAGGCACTGCTCCTCCTGATGCCAGTCACACAAATGCCCATTTCCCTTCTATGTTTTTAAGCATGCCTCAGCTCCATGAATAAGAAGCTGTCAGGGAATGACACACAGACAGCTAGTATCAAAAAATTTCTGTGTAGGAGCTGGCCCATTAATTTCTTGATATGTTTTATGTAGAACTTCTGGAATTGTTTTGCAAAAAAACACAGCTATTGTATCTGTGTACCTCAGACATGCTGTGGTACGCTTATCTTTACAGTTTTGTCAGTTAGCCTGCACATTTGTGGTCAGTCATTGCAAATGTCATGGTAAGGCTCTGATTTTGAAGGGGAAAAGTAAGTAAAAGAAGAAAAAAAACCCCACCTTATTGTCTCAGAAAAAGGAATAACCAGCTCCAAGATAAAGGGCCATGGCTAAGACCCATCTAAATCGAAGGTGCCCCAGAGCCCACGGCAGCCCAGAGCTGAAGTGATTCTGCTCTTTGTGCTCCTTCCTGGTGGCACAAGAGTGCTCCAGGCTGGGCCCACCACCAATTTTGCTGTCTAGAGGATCCAACCATAATTGCATCAGCCTTACTTGTAAGAACTGTGGGACACAAATTTATTGGAGAAACTGCTCTTTGATGGTTTAATGCTGCAATTTCAGCTTACAGTTTGTTCTGTATTACACATACTGTTAGCACTTGAGAAAAGTAATTAATTTTTGTTCTTTTCCTCAATGAAACAGCATATTGATCATATTCCTTCATGTTTCTTGTTGAAATACTAATTTTTCAAGAAGTCTAGAAGCAGGAAAAGGGCATTGCTTTGTAAAACATTACATGGTTTGGGTTTGTTGTGTTTTTTAACAGGGAAGAGGCTGAGCCAAACTAATGCAGTTTTTACTTTGAAGCACTAATGAGTGATGATTAAAGGATAAGTTTGATCTATACATATCCTGGAACTGCATCTGCTAGTGCCTGAGGACAGACTGCAAGCAAACCAAGAGGGATGAGCATTCACAATGCAGAACCCAGCAAGCACTGTTTGGAACAGGTAAGTGGTGACAAAAATGATGATGGCTGCTGTTGTTGCCTCCTCCTGTTCCTCAACATCCCGCCCTGGCAGCAGCCCATCACACAAAAAAGGGAAGAAATGGACTCAGCCCTGGAGCTATGGAGAGTGCTTGGTTTACCCCTTTGCCTCTCAACAAGACTGGTAGCAGGGAAGAGAGGACGCTCTCTGGGGATGGCCATCACTCTCTGGGGATGGCCAGACTGGGGATTTATCATTTCACGTCCCTGCACTGCAATTCTAGCTACACATACAGGGGCGAGTTCCTCCTCAGTACAAAGCAAATTACTTCAGGAAATTACATCAGGACTAGCATTTAAAGTACAGAAAATATACAATAATATATTTGAATAGTATGCACTTTGACCAAAATGACATTTAGGGAAGGAAGGAAAAAAAAAAAAAAAAAGAGGTAAGTGACCATCTGCTCCCAAGCTCGTTTCTGCCGCATAAAGAATGTCAAGGGTCTTTTTTTACTTTTCCAGAAGCAAACAAATGGTTTATTCAGTAGGGCTCATGGCTATAGCCCAAGACAATCAGCCAAGTGTGGGTTCAGAGAAAAAATGACTTTTCAGCTCTAACCCCAGACCCTCCTTTCCATTTTTTTCCCAGCTCATTAAGTTTGCATTAACAAAACATCACTATTCAAAGGCAGGAAGGCTATTCAAAGCATTTGTATTCTTAAATGCCTCCAACAGTGAAAGACAAACACTTTACTTGTATTATCAGATGATTAAGTTTGCTTTTCCATGTATATAAATTATATTACTTATACAAACACACATGGAGGACATGGATCAGGGGACATCACATCAGGGCTGCAGGTTCAAACCCTTACAGTCGGAGCTGAGTGCAGCACTTAAAGATAAAGTCAGCTTTAAAGCATGTGGTTACAGGGGTTTGTGGGATCAGAGTTCACTGTTTTTATTAAAATTATCTTTGTCCAGCTGGAGGTATCTGTGATGTGGACAGGGAGGAGAGAGAGAAGATTGTTTGTGCTGCCGTGCACCCCATCTAACCTAACCCAAAAGCATGACCAAGGTGTTTTGCAGACACACTCCAGCCTCTCTGGTAACTCAATAAACCTGAGTGCACCCCCTCCTTTCTCCTCAGCAGCCCGGCAGCAGTAGGAAAGGGGAGCTGGCAGATACGGGTTTCTTGTAGTACTTAATAGGGCGTGCTCACATTTCAAAGAGGAGGAAACGGCAGGCGCTATCAGGCACATAAAGGTGGATGCCAAGTACCTCCAGAGCCCCTCTGCTGCTTGTTGCCCATCTATTCCTTGCCTGTCCCCCCAGCAGCTACTCAGTGCAGCTCAAGAGCTGGGGAACACACCAAAGGTGCTCATGTCTTTGACTGTTTCCAGGTTCTTTGCAAACACAGCCCCGGAAGGTGTCATCTGTGCTAACCCGCTGAAGCAGATCAGCTACCTGAGGATCCTAAGTCTGCAGCAAAGAAATATGCTGAGCTGCACTGTGGCAGCCCTGCTATGCCCTGTATCAGGTAACTTGGTATAATTATAGTAATATAAATAATAAATAGGAGTCCCTCCTATGGCTGCAGTGTCAGCGTTAGACCATGTTTCCCTTCTCTGTGGAAACCACTAGCTACTAATACACAGAGGATATACACACTTTAGGAGAGTGATACATCTGAAGAAATTCAGTCATTGCCACTAGCAAAAATCTGGTTTGCTTCACAAAGAAGCTATTTTGCAGATGCAAAACAAATAATGGCATGGCTACTGCAAGCTCCTCCCTGAAATCCCTATTGTGTTTCACTTTGCTTTAAATTGTCTTCGTTAATTTACCTTGGAGCTGAACTAAAGCATTAGCACAAGAAAATTCAGCTTCAAATGGAAAATATTTGAGAAAGCTGGGACCAAATGGAAGTGGCAATGGAAGTTAGCATGAGTAGGTGAGAACAGACTTCAGCCTTGGGTTTACAATAGGTCTGAGATCACTTTATCCAGAGAGCAGCACCTCATGTAGACTTGACAGGTCTTTGGGAAGTGTAACAGTGAGACTCAGTTTATACCTATTTTTAGGGGTGGGTTTTTTTTTGTTTGATTGTTTTTTTTGTTAGCATTGTATTTCAAAATAGCTACTAGCTAAATTTTGAAATAAGGATGTGTTTCAGGGTCTTTTTCTACAACTTTTTCCACCTCACCTCAACTAAAGGGAGTACCTCAGTTCAGGCACCATGACAGTATAGCAGGGAGACTGGACTGCAAATATGCCAGTTTAAATTAACAACGTATTCAGCAGAATTAAGTAAAATTGTTGTTCATATTATAGCTACTTGATAGAGCCCAGCCAAGACTGCATTCATGTAAAGCTGGAAAGTCTATAAAGGAGGAGAATCCCTGTCTAGGGGAGATTGGGAGATGTTGAAACATGTCAAAAAGCCTCATAAAACTGCTGCTGTGGCCTTCCTGGGACTGTCAGAGCTACAGGAGAACCGGGAATTGAGCAGTGGTGTCCCATGTCCCAATATTTGAGGATAATCCACTGCTCACTTTGCCCGAAGGCAGTATTTCTTGAATTTTGATACAGCATTTTTCACTCCATGTCTCAGTCTGTATTAAATTTTGGTATTTACTTTCACAAATTTTCTAACCACCAAATTGAATTTATTCATTGACAAGAAACTTTGAACTGTTACAGCAAATGCTTTTTGCAGTGTTTATGATAACCTTTTATGCTAAAAATAACTTTTGTAAACAAGCTTTGATTAATTCTCACTGTCAGGATGTGCACTGTTCCCAAGTTTAAGAACACTTTTTCCGTAGATGCTTGCTCATTTCCTTCAGTCCAACCTCTTGGAACAAGTCAGAAGGCTCAAAAATCAGGCTTCTCAAAAAAAATGACTGCACAGGTATAAACAACCTCCCAGCAAACAAGCCTGTAACTCCTCTCAACACCTTTGATCTGACTCAAAGGGGTCTTTCTGGTCAGTTCAGAGGTAGACAATGATAAAATGCATTTCTACTGGAGGTCACAATCATCACCTGCACAAAATTTTCCTGGCTTTTTCTCTCATCATACTTACATCTCATAAGTACCAGTAAGCTGCTTACATATTGTGCATAACTGACACCAGGCTACAGCTGACACTCCACAAGAGGGTTGTAAAATCTGCCTGATGTCCACAGGTAAAAGTTAGGGAAGATCTAACAGCAGCTTCATCCTGCATCAGAGAGAGCAGCTTTCAGACAAACTTGTCTCTTCCTGGTTTCTTGTTTTCCATCAAAGGAAAGTGACTGATTTTTTTCCCCCTTTTTTTCTGTCTTGACAGGGCAGTACATCCTGTTCAAGGGGATATTTTCAATGTGTTCAATAAAAGCTTTCAATTTAGATACATCAAGAAAAAGCTACTCTTGAAGCTTCCTGAAGGGCTCTTATCTCCAAGTGCACAAACAATCCTGGATAAAGAAAACACTTATGTTAGTGTTGTTTTGATTGCAGAGTTTGTATTTAGCCAAATCATTCAGATGCTACTCCCAGGAACTTGTTTGGAGTCCTGCAGACATCAGTGTTGCACATTGGGAATACAGCACCTCATCAGACCAGGATTTGACTCCCATGGGACCTTTGGGTACACCTTCCCTGAAAAGGGACATCACTTCAAGCAGCTGAAGCACTCAGCACCTGACTCACTCTCATTCCTAGCAACAGGCATAAAACTATTTTTCCAATTTAATAAAAGCAATCGAGTAGACATGCTATTTTTAAAGCACTGTTTTATGCCACAATGGCCTGACATTAGATACAGCTTGTCCAGACATTCAAAAACAATGCCCACATCAGTTCTCCCTACAGTCTGTCCTCTCCCTTAAAAGCCTAGAGAAAAGCTATTTTTTCCCCTTCTGCTCCCTGCTGGCTTTCCGGCTCTGTTGTCTCCCTCCCTTGAAACCTTCACACTGGCTTCCTTGTGGCCTCCCTTCTCCCAAACAACTTCCTGTCTGTATCCCTGTCCCCTCCCCATTTCTGCTGCTGTCTGCCTGCACAAGAACAACTCTCAGCCAGTTTCCTTTGCTGGATTTCTGCACAGAAAAGACACCCGGGTGACCACACAATTGGGATGGGATTAAGGCAAGCCAAAAAAATTGTGTTTGCCTGATTAGCCTGATTAAAAAGTCTATAGTCCTTGCACACAAAAACTCACTGCAGAGAGTTCTGGTTCCTATAACACCTTTAGTATCAGCATGGTTCAAATAAACACTTAAAATTACTGGCACTGTGCATACAGGCTTCCTAAAATGGATTCTCCTCCTCATAATCAGACCAAAAGAGGATACCTGAGGCAGCCTTAGCATCTATCACAATGTTAGCTGTTAACCAAGGCAGCCACTCTTTAGCAAAAGCCATTATTTCTCTTTTGCCAACTATTAGCTCTCCAAACAGCATTAGCCTTACTTACTAGCTATACTAGGAAATAATATAGGAAAAGTACTGCTTACAGTTTTTCTGACCACACTAAAGGACATAAGATCCCAAATCCAAAAGCTCCACTACTGATAAGCATCTGAATGCCTATTTTCAGCAGCGACTTTATGGGATCAAAACCTTTACCTGAGATGAACAAAGATCAGTTCTAAATTTATCCCAAACATCTGAATGTGACGATGGCAAAAATGTATTATGCCAACAGAATTAGGAGACATCTTGAAAAATATTTAAGATTATCATAATTAAATATTTCTACTTAGCATTCCAATTATATGGTGTACTGTTCTGTGCACAACATGGAAACAGTATTATAAAGCCATTGTTTCAGTTTGCTTCCTGTGATACTAATCTCAATCAGGCCGTCAGACGAACAGCCTGCATTTCTAAATGTTAAAGGCTTCCTCTCCAACATTCCCACACAGAATTGCCTACTGTGAAAATCAAAGGGAAATGTGTTACTAAGTAAAGCAGCAACTTTTATAAAGCAAAACCTGGTATTTTTTACCCTTTTGAACTCTGAGATATACAACCAGCTATTTCCTATTATGATAGGATCCAAGGGCCAAGCTCGGGCCCTGCAATGCCTGCAGGAGACATGCACTCTGCAATCCAGAAGTCGGGATTTTTCAAGGCACATAGTGGGAGAGCTCTCAATGAGGGCTCAAATTCAGGGGCTCTGCCATTCACCTGCTGGAAGAATGTGGGTATACATTTCCCTAGGTCTTGGCTTCCCAACAGATCATTATGCAGACACAGCTAATAAAACAGCCTGAGTTACACAAGTGAAAAGCCCTATTCTGACTCAGGGAGTAATAGGAAAGGGCATGAGACACTCAATGCCAGCAGAGTGAGACTGGCAAGTTGCCTATCTTTGGCCATCTCCAAAATCCCACCTGGAGCATCAGCTTGCAAAAAGATGAGGGTACAGTCCTGGGAAAGGCCTTGTTCTCTCTATATCAGGCAAAATTGCCTTAAAACAGAGATATGTGTTTGAGAATCATGCCCACAAACAGTAACAAAATAAAATATGGTGTGCTAGTAGGGTTTGATAGACTAAATTAGAAACAAGCAAAACAGTGATAAAGCAGTAGTTTTTTCTCTATCACATTTTGAAGTGTTTCAAGCTGCAGCAAATGTTATTTCAATGTCTGAATTACTGACAGAACAAATACACTCACTTAACTCCAGTTTACAGTGGACGTCCACCCCAAATAATCAAAACCATTGAATAAAGACAACATAAAGCAAAGAGGGTGTTTGCAGCCTGGGGTGGGCATTTGCTTCTATGCCCTTCCACCTCCCCATTTCCCAGTTCATCTATCAAGAGTTTCCTTGTCAGTCAAGTCAGACTTCTCAAATGCAACAGTATTATTTATGGTGAAACTCCAGGCTGCTAAACACATACATGAAACCTTTGCTGTAGCTTTGCTTGGGGCTCAGAAAGGGTCCAAAGCAGAAGGAAGAACAGAATGGGCACAAACATCACCCAAGCCCATGTTCCATCTTGTTTCACACTCATCAAAACAGATAAGCAGCAAACCTCTTGACCTGTAAGCCTCCAACTGCATCAAAAACCTACCACTCTGAATTAAACTGGATGGCCTTCGAGTGAAAGCCAGTGTCCTTATAAAGACTGACATTATTCAGAGGTCTACAAGGATAAAAAATTCAATTTATATGTTAGCTATACTCAGATAGTAGAGGAGCAGCAGACAAGGTTTTCTGACTTGAGTTCTTTAATTATAATGTATTTTCATTATCAGAAAATAATACCCAAAATTTCCAGATAATCCATCCTTTTAAAGTACCTAAAGTTCAGTTCCTCAGAATAGAAGCATCTAAGATTTTGAAACTCTTATCTACACCTCTGGTGCCTAAAGATGCAGCCACAGACAAATCTGCATTTGACTAACAACACAAATTTTAATGAGAGGATTTACTCCAAGTAAATACTTGGACTGAGGAAGTGAATGCATCAGATTTAAGGCTAAGCAAATAACTAATATAGAGAAAGCATGAAATATTAAAGCACAGCCTCTTGCTATTCTAATATTTTATTTCCAGGTTCTTTTCTCCTGCTGGGTACTGGTGATACTTAATGAAAATGTAAATTGTCTACATGAATCACATTATTTTTCAAACACTGTACAGAAATATGTCTCAGAAATATAGTATCTTTATGTATATGTATGAATCTTATACACATATACTGAATTGTCATCACTATCAAATAATGAGTCTAAGCCTTAACAGTATAGAAGCATCAAAATAAATGTATTAGTCAGTAGATTTTTTCCTCATTGAGAAATGTAAACTAATTTGAAAAGTTCACTTTAATCTTAGCAGGTTAGAAAATGTATTTTTCTGATGATGACTGCATCCAACTATTTCATATCAGTTTTCACAGGCACGCACATTACTTATAATATCGGTTACAGCCTCTCAGAAGTTTACTTTTCCTATGGTGTTTCAGTCTCCAGTTCATTCCATATAAATATTTGAAAAGCTGAGGCTGTGTTTTTATGAGAAAGTTACTAACAAATTGGCTTTGTTTAAGATCATTTACCTATTTACGCAACTTCTTCAAGTATTAGTTACATGACGGAATCAGAGATGATTTCCAAACACTGTTCAGCACATCAACTTCTCTTTTCACGGAAGTACATGATAAAACTACATTATATAAGCTAAGATAAAATACCTACATTTTATACAGTGGGCTTCAGAAAAAGCCAAAAATGCTACAAGAAATTACTGAGCACATGGAAGCAGAATTGAATTTACCGTATCTTTCAGACTAACCAACAGCAAATTCAACAACAAAATCGGATGCTTCCTAATAACATTTATTAAAGTAATTGCTCTCGTATGACTCAACTTTTCTAAGTAGAGGAAGTGCAATCGTGACCTTATTGGGAGTCTTGCCATTAATCAAGGAAAAGACAAAATTCTGGGGTTACCATTCACAAACAATGCAAGCATTGTTTTCTTAATGTATTCTCAACACTCATAGGTCACTGTGTGAAAGTTCTGGAAACATCAGTTGTTTTCATTGATCTTACAGGCTACTCAAGCCACGTATTTCTATCAAAGTGGTTATTCAAGTATGGGGCAAAATAAGAATAGTTCTAATTTTATCAGTTTTCACAGGCTATAAAAATTATGCTTGTTCATGTTTCCTACTAGTCCAACATGAGCAAAATTGTGTAGAATCCACTCGTATCAAGAATTTAGAAATTGTTTTAGCTATCTTAGTATAGCTACCTACCTACTACTCTTGGCCAGTATTACTCCTTTCAAACCAAGTACTGGACCTTCAGAGCATCCCAGCTGCTATTTGAATGTGCAGGCATGAACGTGCCTGCCACACCAAATCAAAAATTATTTGCTTCAGTATGGAAGCTTAAGGCATATGTTTGAATTCTGATTAAACTTTTGAAAGCTCAAAATCTCGTAACTTGAATGTAACCACATTCAAGATGTCTCAGAGGTTTTATTTAGAGATGCAAAAAACCTGTGCTAATTATTCTTTTGGTAACCCTGTAATCAGAGAAGAGCATGCATAATCTTACCAAGCTGCCATCAGCCAGCCCAGACAACTAACTTCTTTTAGCCAGATCTTACCTGAAGACAAAAGCTTATGAGTCCGTAGGAAACTGATTGCCAGGCGCATTATGGATGCCTTGTCCAGGTGAGAACTGATGTTGTGGGGCAGGGGAAGCTCATGTGCCAGTTCATAGAAAACCTCGGTCTCTTTGCTTCTTCTGCATCTTGCTGCATCTCTCGATTTCTCCTTCCTCCGTTCGGAACTGCTCCTGATAGGTAACGAAGAGAAAGAAAATAAAAGCATTTCTTGAAATGCGATTCACAGCTTCAGAGGCATTTATAAGAGCACATCTCAGCAATGAATCTATTCTATCAAGTGTTTGAAATCAGCTGGCCAGGCTTTAATACCTATCTGTACCATTTGAATAGGAATTAGGAGAGGACTGCCACAGCTGGAAAGGCCTCCAATTGCACATGAGTCAGCCTTTGAATGCCCTGAATCCCCATGCAGTACAACAGGATTGAAATCTGCCTTAGGCAAGAGATTCAAACTGAAACAGCAAACTACTACTTCTGGGATTCAGGAAACATTGAAATATTTTTGTTTGTTTGTTCAATCTAAATTTACTTACTCTGGGACAGAGTGGCAATACATTTTAATGCTAGAATAGTTAGAGTGAATATGGGTGCGACATAGATGCAACAATGTTGTGGAGTTTCAATGGCTGCAATCCACATTAAAATAAAAGTAGTAATAGAGTACCAAATTGTGTTGGTCTTGAACTGTCTTAGCTCTTAATCCAAAACCTGTCCAGAAAGCCATCTTTCTTTGACCATGAAGAGCACAAAATGGAAAATACTGCTGCTTGCAAGATAGCCCTTCTTTGGAGAAGCTGTTCTAATTAAATCACCATCTCTCCATTGTCTATGAAAATAGATCCCTTCTTGAGTACAACAAAACCAATAAGGCCAACCTTCTTCAAACTTCATGAAGAACAGAAGGGCAGGAAATAACAAAGGGGGAGGCATTTTATGAAGCAAGTATGCAAATTTAAGCCACCAAAGGACATAAAGCTAAATTTAACATGTGAGAAGCACAAGGAATACATTTCTAATGGTTCTGGGATAGGGCATTTTAAGAGTGATCTCTACTGACTCTAAGGTACTGAAGTACAGTTCTTATTTCAGAACATGAAAGCATCTGAAGCCATTTAAAACCATGAGCCATTTCAACCCCACTTAGCTCTGCTGATACTACGAGTGCCTACACTTGCACTAGTTGAGGTTTTGCAGTTGAGGATTATAGTCACACCAACACAGAATAGATTTCTTTTCAGGCCGACTCTTGCAACAGTCTACCAGTGCCACTTGACTGAGCACAGAACAGGGCGCTAAGTAGAACAGCTCCTCTGCTTTGGCTGTTTTGGCTGCACATTAATTTCCCGAATCACCAGCAGCACCTGTGTCCATTTGCGGGGCTCCCAAAAATGAAGCAGATTATAACTTGCTTTTTCCAACGTCAATATAAAATAATGAGCCTGTAAACTAAAAATGGACCAACCAAAAAACCCCACCCTATCAAAACAAGGAATTTTAATAGATGTATTCTGTTCCATGAAGATTATGAGGAAAACAAGTATTAATCACATTACTTAATCCTATAAACTGTTTCAATCATGATCGGTCTCACACAAAACTGCCATTAATCCATAGTAGAGTATTTGTTTCTTGAAGACCTAGACAGTCTGCAGGAGCTTCCAGCATTCTAGCATAACCACAGGAGGCTTCATAAATTAGTAAGAAGGAGAAACAGCCAGGATGTGCATTAAATGCCAAGAGTAAAGTCACAATAAGGTATGTGCTGGGGCTCAACAAGGCTGGACACTCAACATCATTGCTCAAAGCAGCGAGATCACAACAGATCAGCAGAGCCCTTGTGCTGTGAAACACAAGAAGCTGGGCACATATGTGGGATCAGACAGGTGCTCACTAGTGGGTATGCTAACAACAGGGGGGCTCACATTCTTACAGTATCTTCTCAAGGTCCATAATCAGCCCTCAGCAATCTTCTTTCACAATTATTTTGCCCAAGGTGATTGTTTTATAACATGGTCTCTCTTACAGGAGGTGTGAGCTGGAGGAAACTGACACATTCCAGTACATAATGGCAGGATCCAACTTCAAGAAATAGTTATGGGGTATTGCTGAATCGTCCGTCAACTCACCTAAGTTTAAATCTAAAGGAAATTCACAAGGTGACACTAACTCATTACTTTTCTCCTTGCTAAGAAAGAGTCATACTACATCCATGTAAAAAAAAAGTCCCTTCTTACAACTATCTGAGAAAATACAACAAAAAATGTCCCATGTTCTCCTGCGGCCACTGCTGGCTACAGGAGAGTCATGTATAATACTTATACTGATGGTACTTTTAGAAACACGTCTTGCTCTCTGTAAAGAAAAATGTGCCTACTCTGTGCCTATACAGATGCTAGACTGGGAACAAATCTCAGTTTCTAATTATACCAAGGAAATAAAAGAGTAGAAGCAAAAAAACCCAAACAGAACAAACTATGTAGCAGTATTTGTGAGCATTTCCAATTGTCGCTTGAAAAATATAACTTCAACCATAAATGTTTGAGCTCTGTTCTAAATCTAGAGGCCACAATTTTCACATTAGAACCAAAAGATCCAAACAAAAACAAGATCCAATCCCTCCTCATTTAAATATGAAGCTTTGGGAACCAAGGCCAAAGACAGGCCACAATTTATACACTAAAAACAGGTTGTATAAGACAGGGTCTCTCATGACACTACTGCAGCCACAAAGAAAAATATTTAGTTTTCTAACCTCTGTAAATATAATTTTGAAGTGTGGCTAATGAGACAAGCTGGTTTCCATAACCATGGGTTGCTCAAGGTTTCTAATAATTAACACTATGAACAGAGAAAGATTTTCTCTCTCTCTCTGTTGCAGATGCTTTCCCTCAACAGTGTTTCTGACTGTCCTGCTAAGGTCCCCTGCAGAGAGACATCTCCGTTCATTACACACCACACAAGAGCTTTCTCACATCAGAAAACAAGGGAAGGAATCAGCCTGCCTGGTTGCCTTCAAAAGACTTTTTTGCTCATTCATTGTATTTTAAATAAACAACTTGCCCATTAAGCATTTCCCCCTTGTGGCTTCCTGCACTTCAATTTTCCTCCCCATCTCCCCTCACACAGCACACCCTTGAGTCGTGTTGTTATTGTAGCCAGGGCAGCGTAAGCCCACCAAGACCCAAAATGCCCCCCTGCCACCTCCCCATTCAAACCCTCCATCTACGCTTGCTTGCTGTACCTCCCAGGGATGTTCATGTCAAAGATTGTCATTCTGTGCTTACTTGTCCTGGTTGCAAAAGACTCCCAAAATAGCAGTTGAGTGATAGAATTCTGCAAAAACCAGTCTTTTCATGATTTTTGTTTGCAGACTGTAGGCCATTAATAATTCGCTCTGCAGTTACCCCCACATGGATTAGCATTTCACCCTGGGTGAGGCTGGACCACCCATAGCTGGAGAGTGGTAAAGTGACTGCACAGCAACCTGCACGACTGAAGGCCAGGAGGAAATAAAGGCTGACACTGAATCCTCTTCACACATCACCTGAGCAATAGAGAAAAGGCCTGGGCTCTGGCTAATTTATGAATCATTCCCTCCTAGCACATAAACCACCCACTTATGCGGCAGAAAAAGAGTACATGTGTGCGTCACTGCTTGGAGAAGCAACCCAAGCAGAAACCTCACTCACTCTGACATTTCTAAAAGAAAAGAGGGGAGAGCAGAGAAAGCCACCACAAATGAAGCCACCCATATGCTGGTCCAAAGCCCCAAGGTATTCCAAGGTAAGCCTCCAGGGAGCTCCTAGACACCTGCTTCTTCACGAGTCCCAGGACTGTCCAGCAGGATAAGACTCCACTGAGCTGCACATGCACTCTCACGCTGCAATCACAGCATAACTGGTACAAATAAACCAAGAAAGGAAAGGAGAAGCTCCAATTTCTTTTGGAAATGGGGAAGCCAAGCTGAGGAATGTGTCTGGTGACTCCATTCAGGACTTGGCTACATAAAAGGAGACTTGAGAAGGAACAGGGAGGTGCTGCTTCCCAGCAAGGACTCTCCCAGGGCTGCTGGATGACGCGCCGTGCTGCATTGCTTATGGGCACGCAAGCCATTGGGAAAGGAAGAGTTCCAGAGGCACAGGCAGTTCTGTGACACAGAACACAAGTACAGCACTGTACCCTCGGGACAGCTGTTTACATGATTTCCCAGTCCCTCCTAGTGGGTTTAGTTTGCACTCTGAAAATAGAATTTATGGACCAATGCACGTGAGAATAGATGACAAACAACTGGCAGCTATTTGCACTCCCAGGTGAAGCTTCCAAATTTTCATAAGCAGTTCTCCATACTTCTCCCTAGAATCCAAACACCAAACTAGTCGCATGCCCAGGAACAGAGCTGTTGATCCCACCAGGCGAAAACACCCCAGGTGATGTAGGAATGCATTGCATGGATCCCAGGAGCCAGATTCCTATCTCCTTGCTCCTATCTGGCAGGCCCTTGCAACACAGCTTCAACGAAATAAGTAGGAATGCCTGCAGACAAAGGTCTTGCACGCCCAGGGTGAAAACCATAATATGACTTTCTGTAGCCTCTCTTACTGCAGGACTGGAAACTCCAGGGACGGCAACTTATTGGAAAAACCTGAAGCCCCACATAACCCATCTCATTTAAACAATCTGGCAAAACTACCATGTCAGCTTTGGAACTGCCTTCCCAGTGCCCACTGCTGTGACAGTTCTGGGCTCCAGCAGCCAGGAAAACAGCTGAGGCAGCCAGCCTCAACCAGGGGATGCACTGCTGCCACTGTTCTGCTGCAGCATCCTCAGAAGGCACCTCTGACACAGAATCAGCACCACAAACAATGAGGCACACAGATCATCCCCCACCTGGGAGCTTCGGTTCATGGAGTCACTCACTGATCCAAAATTTGGTTAGGCACCAACACAACCCTCTCAGCTCAGCAGCCAGGGACTGAGCTGAGTTTTCAATCCTATTTCCACTGACTGTGTATTTGCTCTCTGCAGTTTCAATCCCACTAGTACTTCACGTCCACCAGTAATCCCCGCCCACCACGTCCACGCACACATCTGCCTAGTCCTTCCCGCAGCCTGTTCCAACCCCCTCAAAGCCCTCGGTACCCACTCAGCTGATGAGGGTGCCAGGCAGTCAGCGTCAGGGGTCCTCCCTTCTGTCAAGGACATTGGTGGCCTCCTTTAAGCTGATGAAGGGGACTTGCCAGGACAGCAATCCTCTGTTCAATGTTTCGCTGCTCTTCACAAGTCCACGTGGGTCAATACTCAGGTTGTATACACACACACACTTGTATAAAATTCAGCAGTGCAGCAACTGCACTGAATTACACTCCCACTGTGCAGGCTCCAGATCACAGAAGCTTTCAGAGAAACTGAAATGCACACCTTGCAGAAAAATATCTCTAAGTAACCCGGTAGCCTTCACTCATACCTACACTGTGTGACACATCCGGACAGCACTTTGAATTACACAGTTCAGACAGACCCGCTTGAGTTAACTTCATGATTTTGGTGACCCTTGGACTTTGTTTCAAACTGCCATGTATGCACACTAGTAAAACAACACGCATATTACTTTATATCCAATGGCTGGTTATTAAATGTTTCTAGCTTCAGCACTTTAAAGGTCAAGAATCCACAGTTTATTAAGTTGTCACATTAAATTTCTCTAGAAAATGCTCATTTCAAATAGTTTAAAGCATCACATGCTAACTTGCAAAATAAGAAAAATACATTCTGTGAATGAAAAGATAAGAAAATACTTTACAGTTCAGATAAATGAAAAATCAGATGCTTAGCATAAAAAAAATTCAAATTAAACCTGTAAAAACTCAATAGAAGTATTTTAATAGGCAATATTACCTTAGATAACAAAAAGTACTTATTTCAAACTACAAAATCCAGTTTTTGCTGAGTTTCTATTTTGCATTACTTTCTGCTTGGCAAATCCCTAGTTGATTTGAACCAGAATAATAAAAAAGGAGTTTTGCTGACTCTGAGGCGCACCATTGCTATCTCAGAACCACAACACTTGACTGCCCCAGAGATGTGTTGCAGACACCAAGCAGCCAACAGTCAATGCTTGCTTAGCCGTAAAATTCCTTTAAAAAGTATTTGTAACCATTCTACCTGACAAGCAGTTTATTCTGGATGGCATGCTGTGCTTTTGAAAGCTCCCTCTGTTAAAGTAATAAAAGACCATGGGTAAATAAAAAGTGCTAGAAGGAGGAATTTACTCACTAACCATGAATTCAGGCCAAACTATGAAAGCTGTGAAGGAAACCCATACACAGTGCCATGCAGATCCCTCCTTATACCTCTTTCCAGTAAAAATAACTATTTCTAAAGAAGCCACCAGATGCCTGGGTTCAGCACACCAGCAAGAGCAAAAGTGAAAGGGAAAGGACATGGTTATTTTCAGGCAGATAAAAAAAAAACAAAACCAGTTTGAAATATGTGGAGTGCTCATGGAGGGCAAGTGCTAAAGCAGCATTGCTGCCCACTGGGATACAGTACCCAGTACACAGACAAAACAAACTCAAAGGATGCCAAAATAGGGAATTTGTTAATAAAGGAAATGAAACTTTGAAGGTAACAAGAAAGGCTACTAACAGAAAGCGCTATTACAAAAAAAGGAAATTAAGTATCTTCCACCCTTCCTTTAAAGCTGCCCTAACTTACAGTAACTCACCACAAGCTCCTTGGCTTGTTTGAGGGATTTCTTGTGTTTCTGTACATACTCATTAAATAAAAAAATACTTGCTAGTTCAGCAAAGCTTGGCACCTACTGGCATAAGCAATATTAATGCAATTCCTTCACCATAGTTTAAAACCAAAGGTGAGATGATAGGAAAATAAGAAATTTGAGTGTCAGGGACAGAGGGAGGAAGAGCCTGCATTAAGAATGAGGAACTAATTTCCATTCTCATTAGGATGCTTGGCACAGCAATAGAGGATTTGGCTACTACAATTACAATATCAAGAAATGAGGCCTAAATGAATATCAAGGTTTTTGTGCCTTCAAACATATTTATGATTCACTAGGTCCATATCACTCCAAGAGCCTCACAGCTGACAGTAACACAGCCAGGAATAGGTTTTCTTGACAGGGGATAAATTTAAAAGCACACATAAGACTATAACTTCTCTGTCTGAATCTCTGATTGTACCTTTAGTCATAATAATTAAAAAAGATTGGGTTTGTACTCTATTTATTTTCATGAACGTTCTTGGCACTGATTTTTGAAAATAAAAAGGAAAAATGGGTGGTACTACCACAAAAAGCATTATACCTATACAGTTTTAAAATGTTTATAGCCCTGGCATTATTTATACCACTAACTGCATTTAAAGCAGCTACTAAAATAAAAACACTTTGTAAGAGCAATTTAAGGTATTACTGTAAATACTGAAGTTATCACAGCAACTATGTATCAGTTTGGAAGTTCAATATTGTAAACCTCACTGACGCTACAGGAGCACTGCCATTTTTTAAAGCATTTAGGTTCACAATATGTCAAGAGAGTCTGATAAATTTAATCATAGTAAGCAAAACAATGTCTAAGGATTTATGTTCTTCCTTTTTTCCTCTGGTTTTATGAGTACCTTGAACAGAAAGATAAGTTAGGATTTCACAGCCATTAATCTCTTCCTGGATTATTTTACGATGCCGAGTGCCAGCCTGTCCCACAGCTGCCACACCAGCGCAAGCCTGGTACCTCAGAGGATGTGCCAAATGCTCTGTGTCTGGGGCAAGGCCCAGCCCCACGGAACCACCTGAGGCCCACAGTGTGCAGACAAGATGCCAGGCTGCAGATCAGCTGTTAGAGCAGATAGTGGCACTGGCTTTTTGCCTATATTAGGGCTAGATGACTTTACTTTGGCTTAGTTTTCAGGAAGTGCAGTATCCTGCTCCAAGTCACTGTATGCTCAGAAAGTACCAGTGCTGCTCACAGAGGGTCGAAACAGCTCTGGGTGACCTTTGTAAAGCTGCCCACATTAAAAACAGATCAGAGAAACACATCCTCCATCTTCTCGAGTACTAGGGACATTTGGAAAGAAACAAGGAGGATAGCATATGGTCAAATCACAGTGAACCAGCCAATCATCTCAGCCCAGGTCTTCCCTCCCCACACTGGTTTTGCACTGCTCTGCTCCATCAAGATCATGGATTCCTTCCCTGTTGCAATCAATTCTGACAACAGCCAAGGCAACGCAAGCTTCAGAGATAACATGTAGACTAAAGAAGGCCCAGCAGCAAACACTCTAAACAACACAACAGAATGACTGTTTCAACATTGGCCAAAACTGAACTTTTAAATCAGCCAAATTTTTTGTGTGTGTGATAAATGTATCACTCAGCTTTTCTCTCCTGGAATTGCACTGCAGTCATAGCGATAAGGTTAGGTATGACAATGCACAACCCCAGATGTCTATCAATGATTTGTGTTTGAGAGATTACAGATCCTTATCTTGGGGCATTACTTGTAGTAATCAGTCAATTTTGACAGCTAATCTAGAGGTCCATACACATTGTTGCTCAAAGGCTCAGCAGGTATTGCTAAGATCTGTTTTCCGATAACCCAACTATTTACCTACTCTAAAAAACACATATGAAAGGATGTACTTTATCTCTTCAACAGGGGCTAAAGCTAAAGGTGAATGAAGTGCTATTTGCAGGCTGGGGGGGTGGTGGGCCCCATACTTAAATTCAAAACCAGCCTCATTTTTTGATGGGGCACTGACCACATCCCCAGCCCATACTAAACCACAACCAGGCATTATTTAACAAGATGGTGCAACTGCAGGTAAACAGGGACCATTTTTCAATTAGGCTTTATTTCAAGCCTAAGGGACAAACACTGCCATTGCATTACTTAGCTATCAGTGGTATGTGTACCTTCGCTTCAGCCCCAAACAGTTCAGAGAGTCATCCAGAGCATTGTTGACAAATCCCAAGATTTAGATCTAACCCTGTGTTGTGCCTTGGGCAATACCCACCAACATTTGTGGGGGCAAACCCTGGGGCTTCAGCAGGCTTGGATCAGTATCTCATGATATTTTAGCTTGCTGTGTTGGCACATTTGCTGACAGGTTCACACAAGGGGCCTTTGTGGGTAGGAACAATGAGAGAGGCCTGCACAGCACAGGAAAATGGGTGGTGACCACCAAGGGCTGGAAAAACGCCTTTCAAAGGAAGGTCTTTGGAAACATTCATTACACCCCACCCATTTCACTACAATATTTCAGTACATAAAAACAACACAAGGAAAATAAACAGCCCACCCTTCAATATGTTGTAGGTTCTCCAACCCTTGAAAAGAAATCAGCAAGCCATAAAGATGTAGAAATTTTCACCAAAAAGAGCCACATAAAAGGCCATCTACTAAAACCTCTCCACATCACCTTTCTTCTCTCATGCATCTCCAGGCTCTCTATGTAAGCTGTAAGCTAAGTAAAATTGAAATTTAAAGGTGTGAACACCTGATAGCAAGCACTTATAGGGAATTGAAAAGTAACTATATTGACAAAATTGAAAAAATTGCTATACAGTCCACTACAGTGCATTTCAGCTGGGATTTCTTTCCTTCCAATTTCAGCTAGAACTAGCCAAACTAAATAATCCATAATTAAATGGGTCTCTGAAACCAGCAGACAGTTGTAAACTAGAAGCCAGTCCTTAGAGACCATGCTCTCACAGAGGCTTGTCTCCATCACACTCAGTGAGGTTTTCAACAGAGCAAAGATAGAGCAAGTAAAGCCCCCAGCCTTGGGAACACAGAAGTAGCTCCTTCTCCTAAGGCTTTTGGCTGCTTTCTGATGATGCTCACTACATCATCTTTACTCGTAAATTCTGTATAGAAAGGCAGCGGAGCACCTACAACAGAAAGCCACTTTGTTTCACCTTGTTTCAAGCATGAGGTCTCTGTGCTTGGATGCTCTAAAGACTGCAGTGAGGGCACATGCCAACTCTAAATGAAAATGTTCTGTCTCCTTTAGAGAACATTCAAAACACTCATGAAAATTATTTTGCAGCATTGTCTGTTAGTATGTCATGCTTTGTCCTCCCAAAGTGACAAATCTTCTAATATTAAAGTTAAGAAAACAGATCTTGCAATAAAATCTCTATTAAGTAATGCCAACCCTTCTTTACTTTTTGGATCTTAACCATTTTAGCGTGCACTTGAAAATGATGGAAGTTAATGTTTTCTCTTTCTGTACCTCTTGGTGACTTACAGCTATCCATGGTAAGATGATGGATATCCAGAAAGAGAGATTAACCAGCCATTTCTTTGGCAAGCAGGGAATAATAATTTTTGAAAATAACAATACAGATGCTCTACATTTTGATCATTCCTTGTAACACAGCTTCCTCCACTTCCTGCAACAATGATCAAGCACAGATCCTGAGGGCCAAGCTACACTTTTTGCCCTGGAGTGTGGGCTTTCTCTGTACAAACATGCCAGGACACAGCTCATTCTCAGCCCCAGCTTTCTCTTTGGAAAGATGTTATTTTATACAGTAGCTCTTTAATTGTCTCTCTCCTCCAAACTAAGTCATCAGGTAAACTGGAGCAGTGAAACCTTTGCATGCTGCGATTTTGAATTCTCATTAGTATTCAAAAGTTTGCCACTAGTTTAAGTCAAAAATCGAAATTTAGTAGCTTGAGCTGGGTTAAATTTCATTCTTTGCTTACTACAAAGTAAAAATATTGATACCAAAGGGTCAGACTACTTCAGCTACCTGGCCAGAAAAGCAGCAGTCAATTCTGCCAAGTTAGGCAATTCCTCTAAATTTACAGCTAAAATCAGAGCCTGGAGTGATGTAAACTGGGGGCAATCGGTAGCCCCAAAACACCTTCAGCTCCTGGCAAAGTCCTGAGGAGTCTTTTCACTGCTGACCTGCCCCTCCACACCCACGGCTGTGGCAGAAACCAAAGGGACATCAAAACTCCAGTAATTGAGGAGGAAACACTTGTGGCTCCTCAACTTTCAACTGCGGTATTTCAAATAAGCTTAAAAATTAAGGCTTGTTTCTGTTGGGAGTTAGCCGCTCGCTCCTCTGCCACATCACCCTGAATAATTAGTCACTAAACACTAATTTTCAAAGGCAACTGATGTAAAGGCAGTCTGTATTGCAACACAAAGTAAGTAATTGGATGCAGTCTCTTTCGGTGTTTTTTGCTTTATTGCTTCCCTGCTCCTACTGTCTACTAACTCCTAAACTGCTATGTAGCTACAATAAAAAAATGGTTACTCTGGGAAAAGGAGAAAAAAAAATTACAAACATGAGAAGCAGCAAAGCTAGGAAGAAATTATGTACATACACAAAGGTAAATTCACATGTCCACATTTGTTTATATTTTCTTGGCTTTACTTCAGAGCTATGAATTAACGTATCAGTATTTTGGCTTTATTCATGTCTTTTGTTCTCCTCAAGTTCAAGCAAACAAGGCACATATGCATATACTGGGCCTGATTCTCATCTCCACCATGGTCCCATCACCCCAAGAGGGCAGGAGGCAGGAGTCAGCTGCAATAAATTCTGTTTATGAAACATATAGGTAGGAAGAACTCAATTCTTCCAGAAGAGAAACAGGCCTTTTTGGTTCACATGATACCAACCACATTTGTCAGCTTACTTAACAACACATGACAACTAGACAGGTCCTGGAGAGCTATCAGAACTGTGCATCTGTCAGGGTGTGGTACCTCAATACTCACTATTTGATTGTAACTATACAGCAACCAAATTTCTGACGAGAATGTCCAAGATGCACATGCTGAAATGCATGCAACTGGATCAGTACAGAAGTGGCCACAAGAGTTACACAAAACAGATGGCATCTCCCAAGTCAGGAGTGATGGTGCTGTCATCCCAGTAACTACCAACACTGTTTTGTAAACCCACTTTGTGCCTCCTTGCTTGTGTTCTTGGAGAATAAAATTTTATTCTTCTCATCCTTTCCCTAAATTATGTAACTTAATCAACTGAACTGCATAATTTCCCAAAATCTAACCACTTTCTCAGAAAAACAACAAAAAAAAAAAGGAAAAAAATGAAGGAAAAAAAGAAAAGAAGCTGCACTCACTGCCAAAAATCATAGCTTTGTTATTAGAAAACCCAACTGGGATGGTACAGAGGCCAAAGCTAAGGTAGACTAAGAAACATGTGTACTGCCACCAGCAGAAGTGCAGGGGAGGGCTGAGGCAGGCACAGAGAGAGCACCATGTACACATGTTGATACAAGCTGAATCCAAAAGGGAACATCACTTCTTGTGCTAATGTATTCTTTCATGTATTCTTTTGAACTGTGTGTGTTTGTCTGCCAGTGCAGTTAGCTACGTTTGTACAGAACATGCTGCTATGGCCAAGGGTAGTTATAAAAAGATATTTACCCTTTCATAGACAGGAAAAAAAAAAAGTTCTTTAATACAGAATACAGAATGTGAATAAATATTTAACTCTTTTACTGGAACAGCTTTATGCTACTGTGAAATACATTTAAGACTAAGGTATATGGAAAACAAGAGTCATAATTAAAGAGCAAGCCATTGTACATCTAATGGAGACAATCCAAGTTGTACAAATATGACTTAACTTGATTTAATGTAGTTTTTAGTCAATGGTACATTTATAAAGTAACAAGCCTAGGAGAAATACACTTCATATACATACTACTGACTTTATTACACATTTAAAAAGAAATTAAAAGACATTTTATTAATGACTGAATATAAAAATTATCTATATAAACTTTTCTCCATGGTTCTTATTATCATTTCCTCATACAGATAATGGACTTTTACCAATTTCTGTTGATTTTGAAGAAAACTTGAGAATATTGGAAAAAATTCTTCAAGGACTGTAAGACAACAGCCATTACCAGAACAAACCCACTTTGATGAATATTTTAACCACAGTTTCTCCACTTAAGAGGAAACCAATCTCTCAGATCACTAAGAATCAAACAGGTAATTTTCATGACTGATACTAAATAAAAAATTTCGTTATCTACCAATAAATGTTTACCATAGCTGAGTACAGGTTGTTTAGCTTTAACCAACATAAGCCTGCCAACATCTTTCTAAAAACACAATGAACAAAACCAATCCACCATGTAAGAAGAAAGAGCCTCTCCTCTATCTGCTATATTTTTGATTAAGCTTCAGTTCATAGTGAGGTAGGGCGTAGGTCTGTGCCTCTGCAGATAAAGGGATATTGTTCATTGTGCTTACAGCATGTTTTATTAAAAACCTGAATGAAGATTTGTTTCCCTGAAGTTCTAGCTTGCTAACAGCTCTGGGAAATGGATGAATGACAGCATCAAATCTCATAAGCCCAGAAATTTAGAATGACAACTTGCCTAACCTGTAGATCAGAGGTTGGAGGATTCACTTGAATTAATACAATTTGAATCTGAACATTTCTTTAAAACAACAGTCTGACCAACTTAAGCAACTTTCAAGGATGGAGAACCAAAGCCAGCCCACAGCAACATTTAGAAACTTGCTCTACTGGTCAGTCAGCTTCACTGTCAAAATATTTGTGTAGATTTTATTTTTCCTCCATTATAATTTAGTTCTTACTACCTATTTTTAAAGGCCTGAAGTTATTTTGGGCACACAGGTGTACCAATCTAATGCCATTTCACTTTCAGTCTGTTTAATACTGTGAAAACCTCCTAACAGGTCATCACTGCTATGTTTTGTGCAGAAACTAGCTGCAAATTCAAACTCAACATTTAACATGAGAAAACATCAGGCCAAGCAGGAAAGAGCAAAGAATTACAAAGTCGAGTTTGGCCAGAGGGGAGTGGAGAGACAGAGAAACAAGCAAGATAAGCTGTGGGGTTTTGGGAGAAAAAAACCACAAACACACACACACAGACACTCCCCACCCAGTTCCAAGAAAATCCAGTGTTCCCCTCTGGTGAACGCTACTTCTGATTCTGCCTTCCACAGGCTGCAGCCACAACAAGTCACTCCTCAGGTGCTTCCAGAGTCACTGCACCCACTGTCACACACTGTCAGCACTCACTGGGCCAGGCACAAACATTTCTACAGACGGATTGCCCTGGACAGTAAAAACCAAAGAGTGGCTACAGGCAGCAGCTGCAAAGCCTGTTTCTGACAGCTCTCCCTCCCCAGTGTTTACATGGGAAGGATGGAATGCCATAGAGCATACACTCTGAGGTACAGATGACTAAAACAAGCTTTGCAAAGCCAGTCTCAAAACATGTCTTTTCCCACGTTTTTTATAGCTGCAGCTACTTAAATTATCATCTTGAAATATTAAACTCCTCACTTCCTTGTTTTAGCATAAAAAACAACACAGCAACATAACAACTGGGAAAAACATACTTGACATGATATGTCCCATGTCTGACCCATCTGAGTCCCACTCAGAACAGGGATCCAATACTGACACTCATCCCCATGCACAAACAGGGGACCCAAGGAGAGGAGAGAGCCCAAAAAACCACCTGAAGCTCCATCCAAACAACGATACTTGCAGTACAAAGGAAGAGGACACAGGGGGACATAACAGAGTTCAGGATGAAGGACTAGCTTGTGATGCTACACAGGCAAGGTCTCCACTCCCAAGTGTTTCTCTGAGGAATCACATTGCACCTGTCCATGAGATCAATTCTTACTTCATCACACTAACTTAAATGGAGTTATCCTGACTCGCAGCACCTATGGGAGATCGGAACACAACTCTTCAAAGTACCTTGTATGTTTTCTTGTGTTGTTTTAATGACAATAAACAGGAAATATTTTCCTGTCACTCTCCTGGGACATGTCATACTCCTTACATCAGATCAGCTATTGAGAAGTGACTGTTCAGCATGGGAAGGAACATCTAGATATCCACATCAGCTCTGGCTGATCAGTTACCTGGCTACCAAGAAGGAAGGATAAAGGTTTAGAAGAGAAAGTAAGTAGAAACAACCATTTTGGGGAAAGTTTAAACAAAGCAAGGCCTCTGCAAGGAAAAAAAGTAACTCTATAAAAGCCTATTACAGAAAACAGTGTGAGCTTCACATAATTCCAGAGGCCATGAGAGAATGAATCTGTAACTAGGCTGTGATGTAGCATTTCCAATGCCTCAGTACAAATCTATTTCAGTAGAGAAAAAGAAATAAAATATTGAGGACCATTTGAAATTAATACCATATAAAAAAGCAAGAAAGACCACTATCAGAAGTCTGAAACATGAGGAAAACTGGAAACCAGATTTTTATCAAACCATCTCTGGAGGAAGTAGATAACACAATTCAGAAAATGGGATAAAGATTTGGGAGTGCCATCAGGAGATTTAGGGAGAGGAAAGGGAAAGCACACAACCAAAAAAAATAATAATCCCATGAGTGTAGAAAGACTTCAAGAATATGGAAAACATTTCCAAGTGCAGACCTAGAATTAGATAAAAAGACAATTCAAGAACTTTTCACCCCGTCTTGCTTCACAGAGGGGAAAAAGGTGCAGGTGTGCCTGAAGTACAGGAACACCTGGACTTTGTCAAGACCTAGTTATGCAAGCACTGATCATCTTAGTTAACCAGGCTTTGAGAACTGTCAGGAGGACAAAGATTAATTCTGTTTAACTCCATGAATAACACTTTTTAAGAACAAAAGGGCTCAGCCTGCACAGTAGCTTCATCAAGAAAGATACACTTCTTACTCCCACAGGGGATGAAGAAGATTAAAAGATACTGCATAAAAACTTTAAAGATAAAAATGCACCTTCTATTAAGCAGTACCTTCATCCCTCAAAAAAACACCAAACCAACCCCACAACCCAAAAAACTGAAACTAGAATAAACCTTATGCCAGGATCTAATTTCTGTATGCTCAAGCATTTTTCCCATGTATCTGTTCACAAGCTTGCTGTATCCTCACCCATGGCAAGATCCCATGGCTATCTGTTCAGTGAGCCCCATGCTATCCCTTGCACATGCAAGGCCGCTGCCAGCCCTCCTCAGAAATCTAAGTGCTCCCCTAGTGAGAACACCTGTCCTGTGAAGCAGAGTCCATTTCAATTACTGAAAAGGCTTTTCCAATTTGGCCTGAGTAAACCTCTTTTCATGGCTATCTGCCCAAATCTCAGGTCTTACATGCTTTATCCCTGGTCCAATTGCCCACCTAAACTACCTAAATTAGCTCATTTTCTAGTGTGCTTCTGGCATTCACATCACAGGCCAGGAGGAGTTAAGCCCTTGCATCCTCCTCACTGAAGGTGAATTGGAAGTTTAAACTATAACTTAGTCTAAGACTAGTTGTTCTGAGAATTTCATTCTGCTTCTCCATCTGTATATTACAGAGTTTTCACCAGTGATGATGTTTCCTTTCATGCTGCTGTTTCAGTAGTTTTGGGAGCTACCTATTTCACTCATCATCAGGGAACTGAGGACCATTTTCTGCAGTGAAACTGCTTTGTTCAACATCCACTCATACCTACAAGATCACAAATAAGTAAGTAAAATATGACAAACAGCAGAGTTTCCCCTGTATCTGCTTGTACAGTGGCATTCACAGTCCTCAGTTTTGCTCCTCCATTTTGTTCTCTCTCAGGTTTAAACACAGTGCCAACATATACTGCTTTGTTATCCAGCCTTGGTAATACTGCTTTGATGTTACTCAAAGTTTAACTTCATTGAAGCTGTGTTTAACACGCCATGAACAGAATCACCCTGTGCATCACATTCTGCCTGCCTGTTAGAACCCAGAGTACACCTGGTACTCTACACTGCAAACAGACCTCTGACACCATACCTTCAGGTTATTGCCCTAAATTTGCATTTATATCAGTCAACTAGAATTTACGGTTTCTTACAATACGGCATTGTTATTACTCCATTGTATTGCTACATAAATATTACACCACTCAGTTCACTTTTGAAGACAACTTTCACATATTTGACCACTACTGACAAACAAGAATTTATGTACTTGTTCTGCCATAAGCACATTTTTAATAGCACACTACCCTTTTTTCTAAACACTTTGAAGCTGCATAGGGAATAAAGCATTACCCGCAGAATGGGCATAATACAGAAGCAATGAGCAAAGTATTATAACATTATATATTTCCAAAAACAGTGTCAGCCACAATAAATGCTAAGGCACTACAGTACAATACAGACTCATATCGCTTACAAGACTAACACAAAGGTTTTTGTCAGATTAAAGTACTTTAGAAAGTTCATACATATGATATTTGCTCCTACATTACACATGAAAATACGTATACACTAATGCATAATAAAATATTAAAACAATAGTGCCTTTGCACATTGTATTAGCCTGGGCCTATAAGGAATTACCTGACCAAGACCAGCAAGACCATATGCTCTAGCTAATAATCTGCACAGCTACATACATGAAAAGACTTTCCCCAGCTTTTCAGGTGCCATTGTCTTAGTTTTTAGGGTAAGGAGAGGGAGTTCAGATACTTTATGGACCAACAAGACCTAGTCTTCCCAGGGATTACTCTCCTTGCAGTTACACAGCAGAACAGAATTTGGCAGCAAGAGCTAGAGAAGGAGAATGAGCTGGAGAAAGGGCAGGTTTTTGAAGGATGGTCAGGAGCAAGTCATTTAGGAATGTGAGAGGGTAACTGTCCTTGACATTTGCAAACTGGCAAGCACTGTACAGCAGTGTCCAGGCTGCAACTACAAAATACTTTAAATACCACAGCTAGAGTTTAGCTTAGTTTAGAAATTAGATTCCCTATTTGATCACTCAGAATTCAGTACTTTTAAAAACTACAAATGTACCAGTAAGCAGGTACAGCTTTTGCAAGACACTAAATATCCTTCACATACCCCATGGCTAATGTTCTACTCTGGACACTGGCTACCCATTGTCAATGTAATAAGAAGTCCAAACATTAAAAAAAATTATGAGGGCTAAGTCCAGTTTACAAGAAAATAGTAAAATTAAAATTTGATTAGATATGTGTGCACATTCATACATGTACACCTTAGAATCACCATGCACACACAATCGCATGGGGCTCAGAAGTCTTTGCCTTCCCATTTCTGAATTTTTGTGAGCAACTGAGACACAACTTCAAACTTCTCTGTCTTAAAATATTAAATTAAAAAAAAAAACCAAACAGAAAGAAAAAGTTGTCTAGAAGACACAGACATACAGAGAGACAAAGCTAAACATCTAAGCTAAACAGTTTAGCTAACAGCTAAACATCAAGAATGAAGACCTTCACAGTAAAGGTTATTTGTGTAACTCATGGTAGGAGCTACCAGTGCTTCAATAAATATACTGAATAAATTATTTTCTCAGTTTTCATCATTAGCAGACACATTCCTCAAAGTGGGATGCATAAAATTACACTGATAACTGCACTTCAAACTGTGTACAAACTTTGACTTGGAAATACTGTAGTACAGAAAAAGAAGAGGAAAAAGTAGGAGCTATCCCTCAGAAACTTACCAATGTCAGGATTTAGTATACCCATAATTTTATTGCCTGAAGCCTCTACTGAAAAGGCCCTTCCTTCACTCAGGGACAGGGAGAAGACAATAAAAACCACAGGACAGAAGTAGGTTACAAGTTAACATTATCCATTTAAGCTGCTAATGGCAAGCTCTGTTGTTATATTTTTATCAATGCTTTTCTGCAAATTACTTTTATCAGTGATAATTTAGCTTTTATTTAATTATCCAGCAGAGCAGACAAAAGGAAAACAGATTTGTTTTACAACAGCTCCAGCGCTTGTTCTGTCCATTAACATGGACAGACAACGGTAAATTAAAGCTCTTAGACTACATTTTCAGCATATGTGGCATTGAGGTCTCTGCTTCTAACCAATATATGTTTCTAAAGGAGAACAGAGTTCATGTTAATGTTTTTATTCTCTCCACACAGTTAATGTGTGTTTCTGTATTTTTTCATATTTCATATTTTTTCTCCATTCAGCTCTTTGTACTTCCAAAAACATCTCAGGACAATCAGGGAGAATCAATATTTCAAACAAGGAAAATACCACATTTCAGTCCACTGAACAGTGAAATAGCACTTTCCCTCCTTCCAGTTTTCTTAAGGCCACAAAACCACAGAGAAGTTGTGTTTGATTAAAATAATAAAGAAGCATAAAGAACCCTTGGAGGATTTAATTTTGTTCCAATGCCCCTCTTCGTACTTTTTTTAGCAATGTCTTCAGCTATTCTACTTACTTTAGTAGAGCTAAACAGATTGCTTTATAACTTTCGTCTCAAATAATAAACTTATTTATAGAAGCTAATGTAGCAAGCCAGCTGCTCTGGGCAAACAGAGGGCTCTCCATTTAAATGATAGTTTAATGGCTTTGATTACAAACAATTTTGCAAGAAAAACAACAAAATACTATTGACTGCTCTAAAAGTGCAAGTCATTAGTAATAACCATTCTAACTAAATAATATGGTCACTTCTGTTCTTTTATGAAATAAACTTTCACTTGGACTTAATAAAAAAGCTATATTAGAAAACTAGAATTTCAAAGTCTGAACTGATAGCCAGATATTCTGGCTTGCTCTGAAGACTACTTGTGTTACCATTAAATATATATATATATATATTCTTTAATTTTAGATATTTAGGATAGTTCTAATTTGTGATATACAACCCACAAAAAAGGTCTCTTTCTCAAAGGCTACAATAAATAATGTCACTACCAGTTGTTCAGTCTGAAATTGCTGCCCTAACCCAAGCATAAACATTTATTAACATATAATGCAAAATAAAAAGCTAGAAACAAAGTATTTCAAAGAAAGAATATTCTGCTTTGTAGAAGCAAAATGAAAGAGTTCTACTACCATAATTTCTTTATTGATTATTCAGGTTTGTGACAAATTACCCCAATACTGTCAAATGTCTTTTCATTTTCTAATAAATCCCTCTTTTTTCTCAGAATAAGATTATTAAAAGTCTCAGATTAATTTATTTTTTATGTCTCTTCAGCAAACATTACATGACCAATTACCAACAAATGTTACTGATGGGGCAGGTCACATTGATGAAAATAGATTAATATTAAAGCACATGGAAATTTGGAAGAGCAAGAAAATACTTCTTGGACTACCACCAAGGCAATTTTAAAGCACAAACATGAATATAATTTAATCATTTCCTTACAAGCAGCCTTCACTACAGGGCTCCCAAGGAAATCACAAATGAAGCGTTGGAGCATGCATTTTAAGAGGACCTTTACCAGATGGGGGAGGAGGAAGAACATGGTAGTTGAATATTTTTAACCAACTTTCCAGAGATGAGTCTAAATCAAGCTCTTATGAATCTTCCCTGTCATAACCCACTACAGAGGTCAAAGGCTGAAGCTTTCCCAGAGGTTCACTGTGCACAACAAACACTAAAAGTTTCTTAAATTTAGTATATATATATTGGCAAAAGTGCTGTGGCCAGTGACATCTTCTACAGACCCATTAGTACTAAACAGGGCATAAGCAGGGCAGGCAAAAGCACAGAATGGCCACATTTTCAACTAGTCTTAGTACTCATGTCTGTTCCAGTTAGTGCTCTTACAGTCTTTAAAATGTGCTGTGAAAGGATGACAAAACCGATCCCTTAATGCAGACATTGGACATATTTTGCCATAAATAGTGTATTTTTTTCCTAATGTATTATAATTATTTGTGAACTATTATTAAGCTTTACCAAAGGACTTGGGGATGCTCACTTTTTTGTTGCTGTTCTGTTTTGAGCAGAAATCCAGTGAATAATTTTGATTAATTTGAGATTGTGAGCTCTGCAAGCTGGACTGGAGCAGTGAGTTCAATACTCTGCGGCTAACCTGGGGGACGCCTGGCAGGAGCTTGGCCACTCAGCCAGAGCTGAAGCCCTTGGCTCTTGTGCTAGGCATCTGACCTGTATGCTATTTCATGTCCATAATTTATCTTCAAACAACATCAGGGAAATCTGTAGCAGAGGGAAGGCTTCTGGATGTGTGCTGAACTGTCTAGGAACCTGCCATTCCAACTGTGCTTAGGACTCACTCTTCTTAATACTGTCTCAAATCAACCAATAAAATAAAACTAAAATAAAAAAAAACCAACCAAACAAAAATCCAACAAAACATTTTTCCTTGAACTTTTTGAAACACTTTTCTTAAAAAATGAGTCAATATCATGAAGGTGGTTCCAGGAGAAGCTATTAGCATGATCAAAGAGGCAAAGAGAAACTACTGAGTTTCACAAGACATTATCATCAGCAAGCTCAACATAAGGCGATTTTTTTCTGCCCCAAGCTGTTCATACAGCACAGGGGAGGAACAAAGGGATATTAATGATGCTGTTGCACATACTGCACAGCCTGATCAGCATCAGAGAAGCGTTGAAGAGCCTGAGGCCACCAGTCTCTTGCTCCACCAATTGCCATGTCTACAGCCACCCACTGCCTCCAACGTCTGCTGCAGGTTCTGCAGAAGCCAGCATCAAATACTTGAAGAAAGCTGAGTTTTCACAACATGATGCAAATGCGAATTTAGCTTTAGCTGGTTTGTGAATACAGCTGCTACCCATAAACCTATCTTTTTCACACTCAGGTGATGACGTAACCATGCCCTACAATATATTGGCACATGACATTTCAGAAACAAGAACGGCTTTGTAGCTGTGATTTTGCTTTGTATATAAATAGTGGTAACCACAAAACATATTTAAGGCAATTTGCTGTATATCCAATTCTATCAAGCACATAAACATCCCTCTGCTAAATAAAGCCTATCTGCCTTCATTAAACATCCTGGTGTCCTCCTAGTTTTTTGGAAGGCACATAACTACCTCCTCTCTTTGTCACTCCCTGCCTACACCAGCATCCTCCTGTCTGTCAGTGCCTCACTCCTCCTCTTTTGACATCTCAAAAGTCTCCACCACAGACTTTATACTTTTTAAATAGTAACAGATGCATGGAAGAGTTTCAGCATCTGCATATGCTAAGTGCCTTCAGTTCCTCACTAAAGTCACCCTACAGGAAGCAAATGCAAATTACTGCCTTCTAGACATAAGGCACAGTCCTGGGAACCTTGTTATTAAATCATTAACCTTTGCCTTTCATTTTACCTATGTTTTAAGTATTCAAATGTTGCTTGAAACAGACAAGCTTAGTACTTCCCCATGTTGCAATTTGTTACTAAGTGCTTCACTCCAATGATTGAAGAGTGACAAACAAATGAGAGTACCAGTTCTCAAGTAACAAGAAAGTAGTTCAGTAATTACTACAAAAGTTAACATTGGTGTTCCCCTAAAACCTTGCAAAATTCTGTTTATCATTCCTATGCAATTCCTAAACCAAGATTTTCAAAGTGTCCTAAATACCATTTTCTCTGCCTTCAAGGCTATATTCTGCATCCTACTAATGCTCCAGTTTATCAGAAGATTATGCTAGCCATGGTTGGTATCTTATCTCTGTAATCCACCAAGACTAGTGTTGTGCTACAGGTATGTAAAAATGTTCTACTGTGGAAACAACCACATGTAATTTGGTGATAAGCCTGAATAATTGGTATGCAATAATTATGGTTGCTAGTATCAAATGTTTGTTTTCCTGAACCAAAAGAAAAAAACCAAAAAAACCCAGAATTTCATAAAAGCCCTTATATATGTATTAAGCATCATGCTAAAAGTTGGTTCATACACATAATTAACATATTAGATATACAACCATGAGATGTCTGGTAAAAAATCATGTATGGCTACTAAAATCAGTGGGAGGGGGTTTCGCTGTTGATTTGGATAGAATGAAAGCACATCTGTTTCACCCCTTCATGAACCCTTTCTGTCCTCTCGATGTACCCCTGCTGACAGAGGAATACACAGCAATATGCCTGGCAGGCAAGGTGTAAGCTTGATGTAGTCCAGCATCTTCCCATCAGCCTACTTCAATCACGGGACACTTCAAGGAGGACACAGAAAGCAGAGATGCTTCCCCAAAAAGTTCTCTGAGCCTCCTTGTGTCTCAGCCTTCCCCTGAGCACTGACCCCAAGAAAGTATGTTTGGTCAAAACTCCACCAGTGACTACAGGTGCTTTTCATGACTGAAGTCCAGCACACACCCAAGCCTCAGCAGAACCCTTTGAAACTGCCTGCTGTGGTAAGCCAGCATGACAACTCAAGAGTCAAGAACTGCTTATCAGCTTTCACAGCTCCTGGTCCTATCCTGCCAGCCCTCCCTTTGGGCTGGCAGCCTACAGCAATCTCCTCATGAGAAAGCCATGCTGCTGAATGAGAGCTCCCTCCGCAGGAAGGGCAGAGCCCCTTGGTTCCTTCTCAGACCCCAGGCAGCATCAATGCTGCAACCACCTCCACCCAAGAAGACAAACTCACCAAGCCTACAGGGGCTCTAGTAACAGGCAAAAGTGCCTCTTGTCCTCTCTTAAAGCTCCCTTTGCATTAAGCTCTTCTTTCAAAAATGCCCCCGTTCTTACTTATTAAAGCAAACAAAAAAAAAAAATATTTTTTTTAAATTTCCTATTTAGAGAAACTGAAGTGTGAACACTGCATAAGATGTTATTTTGAAAAACTCAAACAGAAAAACCAATACACCATAAGCAACAGCTAAAATTTACTATTCACTTTTTCATCTGACAGTTCTGACATCTGTCAACCAGGAACCTTTTCAGATCTCTATTTTTTGTAGTATGGCTAAGACTGTAGTTCCTCACCATAGCATATGCTGGATTTTAATGTTAATTTTACTGTTCTTTCATTTCACTTTTTCAAACCACATCCATTTAAGCTTTTTAAGCATTCCTAAAGATACAAATGTACTAATGGTTGTTATTAGACCTATCCTCTAAGAGGCTAAGTATACTGAATTACTACATTAGTCAGTAGGAGAAACTCCTCCAAAACTCCTGAGGTCCTCAGTACTTAATGAGACTGGATTTTACAGTATACATTAAAATTGTTGTTACACACCTACAGCATTCCCTCACAAGCACAGGTCCCTAATGACAGCATACAGGTTACACTGCGTGAGACACCGTGTCCTGCTGTAATGTCACAAGGTTGGCTTTCCCTGCTGACAGACTACAACCTTTGCGCAAGTGCCATTAAAAAACTTTAAATTATAAGAATAAATATCGGCAACTCTCTCTCAACAGCAGTACCTGTATTAAAAGTCTCTCATACCCCCTGCCCACTGGCTGTGAAAGGTTCACAGGTGTTGCCACTTTGCCAGCTGCAGCATAGAGATCAGGAAAAGCAGTCTAATGCTCTTTGGCATTGTGAGCATAGCCACATTTCTGCTGTTCCCTGTTAGCCCTTATACAGACTCTTTCTTCCCTAGATGAAAAGTTATTCCTGCTCCTGTGAAAGTTTAGCCTGAGAAACACTAAGCAAGCTCTTCAGCTTCAGGAAGGAGCAGGCATGCAGGCTGAAAAAACTCAATGTTAGGCGGGCTGCTCCCTCCTGCTTTATCTGTGAGCACAGGCATTTTGGAAGTCTGTATCTGCATCTTACATCCTTCAAAGGAGAGCACTATCTCCGTGCACCAAAAGCTGAGTGACGGAGACTGCTGTACCCCCAGAGATACCTATGACTCCTCTTCTGTGGCAGGACACATTTTGGATAGGCCATCAGTGTCTTTAACACAAGCGTTTATGAAGCTCCAGGTGTGGCCATGTCCCCAGTGATGCAAGGGACACAGGGTGTTCCCAGCTCTGAAAGCAGATTAACGCGTACAACTGCATGCATGTTTACTTGACTGAGATCCACATTTAGACATGTATACAAGTGAACAATCCCAGACTGTTTACTGGAACAAAACTCACACTGAATGCAGCAGGTTATCTGCCTGTACAGCTGAGGATTAAACCCTCAAAGCTTCTGCAGTGCCCATTTGCACACTTCTAAATCATCAAAGAAAAAGGAAAAACAAACATGCCCAAGTGACCATGTATCTCTTCAACACTTGGCTACATTTGGATTCAAGGAACACGTGTTCCTTTTTAACACTGCTGAAAGGACTAAGGCTCAGCCTATCTTTTTTGAACAAGAGTTTCTAAATCTTGTTATTCTATACGCAGAGTAAATTTCTAGCTCTGACTTTATAAGGCAAAACAATTTTTCTGAAATCACTTACAATTATGTACACAGGAGGAACATACACTCATTAAAAGAAATGGACTATCAAGTCCTAAAAATATCTCTCTAACTGCTTCCATTTGGAGGGAAAATCCATTTTCATTGACAGCAAACTGTGTTCTCCACCTGGCTGAGCAGTACTCAGCCTTTTGCAATTCTTATGTGTCTTCCCTAATCTTAGGGCCAATCACAGCATCAGGCTTCTTCTACCATGCAATTCATATTTGTATGGCTTAACCAGGACCCAAACCCATCACTGAGGAGCAAGCTTGTTGCTCTTCATCATTGGTCAAAACATGCTGAGGTTAACCTGGTTTATTTGGCAACTATGCTGCTAGAGCTGTTTGGTCAAGCCCTACTAGGATTTCAGGATTTGCATCCATCTGTCAAAAATGCAGTATATGTAATACACGCCCCCAAGAAGCACTCATATTCCCAGTACTATAAAATGGTGTGCTAGATGTCGGTAGTATCACCCATTCTATTACTTTGACAATTCTCCATGTATGGTATTAGGTGGACTGTAGCCATTAAAATGTTGATACTAAGAATACAAGGTAGTAAACCAGACTACAGCCTTTAGGTGACCAGGAAAGCTGTCTCATAACACACATTAACCAGTAAAAGCTTATTTTCCATTAAATTAATCAGACTAAAAGACAGTGTTGCAAGAAGTCATGTGTAGGCAGCATGATTTTTTCTATGACAACTCGTTAACCTGAATTCATGGAAAAGATGATGGTATGAGACAATTTAAAAAGAATCTCACATATCTGTGAGACTAAGTCAATTCCACTGCTTTCCCTAAAATGATTCTTCTGTTTCTTCAAAGCAGATAGTATTTAACTGGAAGATCATACATGACCTGGGAACTAAAACAGAAAAAAAATAAGTACAGTCTACTGTGTATAAACTTACAAACATACTGAAGTTACTATTTTGTCATCTCTACTCTTCAGCTTTTCTAAGCCATGCCACAAACAGGTTTCGCAAAGAACATGAAGTAGTACAGTTTGAAAACTGTGTTTAAACTGTGTAGAAAGTGTCAAGTTAGGCAAACATCTTTCTGAAAATGAGTTACTGACAAAGCTCTGTAAGTACACACAGTGTTCTACATGTAACTACATGTGCAAACACAAATATTTAAAAAATAATCAGTATAAACACAGTGACATGGCACAAGTGGCTATGAAATACACTTTCAAAACATACAAATAATCTAGTAAGTAAATGGTAAACATTATTAAATACTCTTGTTTCAACAGTAATGCAAAACTAATGCATATTTTAACTGCAGACAATTGCAGAAACAACTTGTGTGGAAGCATTAAAAACCATCAGCAAGAAAATACTGTTTTCTGAAACTCCTTCCTGAAATTCCTATCATTGCCTTTAATACTGTACACCTGGAATATGTTTTCAAGGCACATTTTCAAGGAATTTTAACTGAGGGATTATTAGCAATAACAAGAATTTCAGAGCGCTCTGAAAATGTGCTTTCATTGCACACTGCCTCCCTCATCCTTAATCAGCAGCTATATTTGTTATAGAAATCAGAGCAAGAGCAGCACATATTTCAAAGGTACAGTTAATCTGAAGTCGTGCCTCACGCTTATCTCGTCACAAGGCCGCAGCAGCCAACTTTACTGCCTTCAGACATGTCAGCACTGACGTACACCCCTGCTGCCGGTGGTTTCCCCATGGAAGGGTGCTTCCATTGGCGTCACCACTGGGATGCCTCCTGCCACTGACATGGCTCAGCTGCACGTTTGCAGGACTGGCCTTTTAAAAAGTCGACCGTATAAACTGGGCAGTGACCAGAATAAGCCACAGTTATACAAGAAGCACGGAAATATTATGCAAGACCACAGGAAGTCAGAGGAGACAGCATTCTAGGCAGGCCTGGCAAGGAGTCTGTGTGAACTTCAGCTAACAAGCAAAGCTCGGTCATTGGCGCCAAATTCAGCAGAGAACATTCCCAGTGCTGCAAAGGATAACACTCCCCATGCTTTTGCCAGTGGGCTGCATTCCAGGACGCCATGTACCTGATGAAATGCAGATAAACCCAGGTCTTACTTTTTGACAAGTTTTCACTTATTTTTAAGGTTTGAGGCATATTTTAGTCCAACACTTGTTAGAAGTGGCAAATGGTTTATTTTCATGGTTTTGCTAATAGATCACTTGCTGTTACAGTCCCTGTAATTTCAACTACAATAAGTGACCTACAAAGAAAATGCTTAGCAAAAGGCTCATTTTTTCCACACATCTTGCCCATCTCTACCTCAAGGCTCTCTGCTAATAGGATATGTGAGGATTATGGATTACTTTTCCCTTGGTATTTGGAATGACCTCTGAAAATACACTTGGTGCAAAAGGATGACACCCGCCTTGCACATAACTATATTATTTTAGTCTGTTTCAATGTCAATAGTAATTGTTTTTGGGGTCAGGTTTGGTTTTTTTCATTTTGAAAGCTACCTCACACAGGTCCTAATTGGAGAAGACATCCATTAAAACGCAGAAAACTTCACTTCCCAAATAACTTAAAAAATTTGCCTTAATTTGGTAAGCATTCATCGTCATGACTTCAGAGAGGTTTTATGCTTTGTTCCAGGATTCACCTTTAAAACATCAGTGATAAAATGCTGGAGGTGGAAATCCAGTTTTAGGTTCACATACACATACTGCCAAATAAGAAACACAGCATGCAGAGTCTTACACAACACAAAACAATTACCAATTGTGATGAGAGTAGACAAAGCGTTCTCAAGAGAATCTATTTTATGTTTGTAATCACCCTCAAAAAACACACAATAGCACTCTCCTTCTAGCAAATACATAATACAAACAAAAACCAAACAGTAGCACTGTCTCAACTGGGGGAAGTGATTCTGAGAAGTATAAGAGACCTTCAGTAGATTCAGAGACTGCCAAAGCAAATTAATCAATTTTAATAATTTTCATCATTACTTTTGCTTATGGGAACAACAAAAAACGCAACTCTTAACAGGAGATTCCTGCCTTCAACGTGGTTTGCACATGAAAAGGTTCCCATAACCCACTGCTCTTGCAAAAATAATTGAACAAGCACTTCAACAACACAGGAAAGTGAAAATGTTAGTGGTGACAATGCTTTCATTGTTACTGCCAGTATAACAATGCCCAAAATTAATCATAACCCCAACAATCAACACCAAGGCATACACAGTTGGGCCTCTCCAACCAAAACAGATCTCTCTACAGCCAGATCCAGAGTTATAGCTGTTGAGAAGTGCAGTTGTTTCTCCAGTTTAAGTCAGAGATTCCTGTCTAGCAGAAACAAGTCTGCACCACTCAAGGCCTGAGTGAAGTACACACTGGTGGTTTTAATGTGGCCAGTCTACAATAGCCCACAGTATTGAGTGTTATTAATCATAGTAGCACAGCAGTTTCTTCATCCAAAACCAGTAAGGTCTAAGCACACTGAAACAACTTGGAAACGCCCAGAGTAAGGAACAGCATTTTATCTGTATCTATTTCTGCCAAATAGCAAGGCAAATAGCTCACAGTAAGTTTTTATCACACCATAAGGGTTAACTACAAACCCCACTACAAATGCAGTAAGCTGTTGTGCCAACAAGGACGCTAGCAAAAACACACTTCTCCAATTCTGCAGACTCCTGGTGGATCCTGGAACCTGTGGCACAGCAAGCTGCAAGCATGTAGCTGTTTGGTGCCTGGACTTCTTCAGCCGTAGGAAGCCTTTTGTCTCTACAGGAAAATGGACTTGTGGCTGAAACTCTTCCCTGTAGCCATTACAACAGCTACTCCAGTCATTTAGTCCAGAATATCCTTGAGATCTCTACAGCTCTATCAGAAATGGAGGTAGATACACTTATAACCATGTAAACCTTGATCTCCTAAGGAAACAAGCTAGAAGGGGATAATTAATCTAAACACTGTCTCATCAGCTATTAAAATTTCTTTTGATTTCCAAGGAGTTCACTGAACTGTAATCCTTCTCCAAACTTCCTACGTGCAAGTCATATTCAACAACAGCAAACTATAATATACCTACAACTACAAGCACAATAAGGTATTTACTTCTTCTGAGGTGGAGGGGGATAAGTTTTGTCTCAGTAGCAAGTATATCTCTAGGTTGAGGCCTTCTCTTTTTTTCCTTCAGTACATTGATTTCATACTCCACGGCTTCACTAAAACAACTCCTGGTATGTCAGCAAACAGAGCACACTGAAATACATCTGCCCACCAATTACTGCTTCTTACAAGTGTAAATCAGAACTGACTTCCTATGCAAGTAACAGTATAAAAACAGATGGTTGTTTTACTTTCCTCATACTTTACAAAGGTATTTCATTTGCTTAATCTACCAGCTAAGACCTGAAGTGAAATGATCATGACACTCTCCTTTAAGAGGGATGAAGGTTTATATCACACACAGCTGACATTTTATTTTCCTCAAAGGCATTTTCACAAAACAGTACGCAGAGGTTTGAGGCAGGAACTGAAGTCCATTTTGATAAAAGTTCTAGATATTAAGGACATGGAGGTTTTTTTGGTACAACAGCCAGAGCACTCCAACTGCTAATTAAGGTACAAACAGAAACTTAGGAAACCAAATCAACAGGAGTACACAGCTCAACAAATTACTCAGAAGGCTCTTTCCATGGCTGTAACCTACTCAAAACACAATATAACATGAAATCATTTTGTATTTGCACTGTATCACATCACAATTATGGAATCTGAAGGAATGCTCTATAATGACTTCACTTTGGCAGCCGTTTCTTCTTTAAAGGTTTTAACAGGTAAGGTAGCAGGCACTCTTGCTCTTTCAGCTCTGCCTTTAGGTGGACTTCTGCTCCACATTAACCATCACTGCAACCAAAATCCCTACTGTGACCTCCAATGCAGACTTTGCTCCCTGCTCATTTTATTCTCCAGTTTAGGAGAGCTCTGAAAAGTTCTTATTTGAATAAGCACCACTTGCTGTCATCTGCTTCCTTTAAAATACTTATTTTTAAAAGTGCCAGAAAGCAATAGTGCTGGTCACTCTGGATCATTTCTTCATAGCTGCCGTTTGAGAAGCCGGAATTTAGTTACAGCAAGTTTACAGTGACATTTAGGTTTGAGGGGTGGGGGATGTTGTCCTAAGATTTGGCAGGCAGAGGGAAAGAAGTGCTATACAGATAACACGGTTTCTTGCACCATCTTCTTCAGGGCCTGCACACAGCAAACCTGCTAAGTCTATCTAAAATGTTAGGCTTTTCTCACTGTTTGTTCTTTACACTAAACACTGTGTGGGCTCCGTCTTCAGGCCCATCCTGGCACTCATATGCAAGAGAAGCCTTAACTGAATGAAGATGCACAGGCCTCAGCCTCTGTGAATGAGATTGCATATGCTGACCTCTAAACCCATGTCACATCAACCCTGTATGTCAGCACTCCTCTACTTTCTCACAGCTCTCAGTTCAAAGAAACTGACAGCAAATGATGGCTGGCTGAAACCCTGCTGAACTCCCCATTTGCAAAAAAGACCGGTTTTGTTGTGACGGTCAAACCCTCCTTTTCACTCTTATTGCCCCGTGGGTTGCTCACCTGCCTGTTCCATGATGAAATCTGAAAGAATAAGGGTTTTTATCGTCTCTGAGATGCTTTCAGGGTGTTGCAATCTTCTGCTGCCACCTTCAACACCCTCACCTTCTCAATTGCTTGGGGCATCTAAATTGCATGCACATGGATCTTATATGACAGAAGGACAAATTCAAAGGTGAAGCAAATGAAGGCGTAGGTCACCCGTCAGCACGTGGGTGTAACCTACATATTGAGGGATAATATGGAATGGAGCAGTAAAGAAAGCAATTAACCAGGTAATATAGGAGTGAGAGATAACCAAATTCCTTCCACTTGACAACCTCCTTTTAAAGCATTTTCAAGTTAGGTTCATTCTTCAAGCTTCTTGCCAACATATCTACAGCATAGTGTTAGGCATAGAAATAAAAAGTCCCAATTTAAAAAAGTTTACAGTTTAAATAAATAACATACACAAAGGGTGGAAGGAAGGATGTACTACCATCCTAGTTTTCCAGACTGGGGAGCTAGGATAACTACAGTGACCAGTCACACTACACTGTCCAGGCTACATTATCAATGCAATGCCCTGAGTACCCAGCAGAACAAAGAGCCAGGCTGAGCAAGGGGCTTTCAGAAAGGGTGTGGAGGGAAAAGGAGACAGAAGAAGCACCTGCAGAGGCCAGACCCACTTCCTGAACTGTTGTTCAGCAGCCAGGTCAGCAACCAGACGCGACTTTCACAGACAGCTTTACTTAGAGTGGCGAACAAGCTCAAGACACAGAATCCAAAACATGATTTTATTCAGCTTCACTGCATTTTGGCCCAGGTCCCCATGCCAGAGAGGCTTTGTTCGGGCCAGTCATGCAGCTGACAAACAAAAGTAGCTTGGGGGGGGGGGTGGTGGTGGTGATGGTGGTTTTTCTTAAATGGGAAATAATGGCTGTTTCAAAATAGCAGCATTAAGTTTCCCTCAAGATATCTGCACTTGCTTCTATTTCATTTTCAAGCCAGCACATGCCTAAGCGAACAGGATAGTCCCCTTTTGCGAATCACTGGGAACATAAATACTTCATTGCTGTTATGTAAAAAAGCCAGTAGAAGTGTTAAGACAACTTGAGCACAGAAAGGATGTTCCCATAAAAACATCCCTCTGATTAGTAATGGCAATAAACACATCCTTCAAATAATTCACTGGGAAAAAACCCAAGAACCAGATCCATTAACACACACTGATAATCTTACAGCTTCAGCACAAAAACAGCCCACCCACAGCTGAACCAAGCTGTGGTCCCGCGGAGAAATGCAACATCTTCCACCTAATCATGCACATGAAAGTGCTGCATTAAGCAATAAAGTGGGTCAACATCACTAAATGTCTACCTTTCCTTAAAAGTGTCAATAACACCGTTTTGTTAAGACCAAGCATAATTATCTGTCTTGAGGCATTGGTTTCCTCCTCTGCAAGCAAAAGTCAGCCATCCCATGTGCAAGAAATGCTGAATTCCAGCTCTCTGCATTCTTCAGTGTGCAAGACAACCTTACAGGACAATGGGAATTGTGTCTCCCAGGTCCATATGGGGATAACTGGAAGAAGTAAACCAAGAGCCGTATTTGTCATGGTTTTCCCTTGCAACAGAGGAGGAATGGGAAAAGCCAGGAGTAGGCAAAGCCTCACTGTTCTTCCAAAGACCGTATGGTGAAGGCAATACGCAGAGGCTATTTTAAAATGCTTATCCTTTCCCAACGGCTCTCCACCTTCATTGAATTAGACAAAAGCAGAATTCTTTTCCAGAAGAATCATCAGGCAATAACTATCAGAAAATACCAAAAGCACTTTCACAATTTGCAATCTTCTCTCACAGATTATGAAACACAGCAGAGGCAACTGAGACCTTAAAAAAAAAAAATTCCTGGAGTATAGCTGTAACTGGTCACTGGATTTGTATTCTGGAGAAATCCTGCCGAAGGAGTCGTGGCATGATAAAACCATTTAGTGTTGAACTTCTTCTCACACATCCTCATATGATGCTGACATTCTACAGATCACTCAAAAGCCATTTTTGTTCTAAGCAAACTTCCTATCAGTTTGAAATCAATACTCGCCACAAATACCTAAGAGTCTGAAGACACTGTCATTGCCATCAGCTAACGAGTTTGTTATTTCATCATAATGCCACACAAAAATCTAACCAAGAACAACAATGCTTATCATCTCAGAAGATACTTTGCTATTTGCAACGATTTTTGGATACAAATTGCACAGACAGCTAAAAGCTGGGCACATTCCTAGCAACATTCCCCATTTACAAGTGTAGAAATTCAGAGCGGGGTGGTTTCTTAATGTCTCAAAGATCTTTGAAGTATTTTGACAGTAAGTACCCAACAATATCTAGAATTTACTGGCAGAGAGGATAATACAATTGTGAATGGACAGGGCCTGAAGACCAACAGCAGCCAGAGAATGTCCCAAACACAATGGCTGAATAGGATTGCTTTGTAGTTTATCATACAAATGCAACTGCAAACGACTACAGGTGTGATACCAAGAGTTTAAGCACCTTTTTATGGCAGTAAATACCTTAGATATGCTAATGGTAAAACAAAATACAAGGAATGTTCTTTAAGGCATACTTCCACCACCTTTTTAAAAGCTGCCTAATAACCATCCCACTTCATACTTGCTTCAGGTTATTACCTAAGCAATTATTTATTTTACAAGAGCATGACTATATCTTAAATGAAAAATACTACAAAGTAATTTTGAACACCATCAGAAAACTTGCACCAAAATTATGAGCCCTTCATGGATTTTTTCCCATGCAGATTTTAAGAAGTTCATAAGGCCTCTGACACAACAAATGAGCACCAGCTTTCCCATTTAAAAAGAGAAGAATAGGGCACATTTTTAAGATTTCATGCAACTTACTCAGGCCACTGACCTGGGTTCTCAAAATGAAACCATCTTCTGTGTATTAAATAATATATATTTAAGGGATTCAGAAGCTGACTACCTAAAGAGAACATATGTACTAGGCCAAAGGTGCATATCACCTGGGATGACTATATTTCAAGATATTATTGTATCTGCTACTTAAAGCAATAGCTTTCCTGGGAAAGGCAAACATGCCTATCTCTCAGCCTATGCAGGCAGGTTTTCAAGAACATGGCTCTGAAATTATCAGTCCTTTGGGAACAAGTTAGAAGTTCTGTAAACCTGCTGTTTTCTTCTCTCCCATATTTTGACTTTCTTGCCTGTCATGTCAGGAGCCGGTGAGGGGTTATGGAGGGACTTCATTGCTATGTTTTCAATTATACTACAGTCTTTAAAAAGCTGTTCACATAACCAAAGCTAGAGAAGACCTTTGTCATTGCCAAGTCACACTTCCTGCCTAACCCAAGCCAAAGACAACTAAGTATTTTCATCAGACCTGGTAACTTGTCTAAGCAATTGCAGTTTTTGAAAGACTGGGACCCTTTTTAATTCAGGGTTTTAAGTGATGAGGGCCTTGTAAATAGTGTAAAAGAAATAACTAATATTTTAAGTTTAGCAGATAAATTTGAAGATTTCTCCTGAAAGGAAGACAGGAATCTGACTGAGGTCCAGCCACCAAACCAGACAGATGTATGTGTGTTGTAGACTTTGGTACAGCAAAGATCTGGAAAAAGCCCCGATTAAGTCTAACACCAGAAAAAAAAAGACAAAGAAAACAGAAAAATCTTTAAACTAACAAGAGACTAATAATTACTTAAGTCTCATTCAAATTAATTTAAAACATCTGGTTTTCAATAAACATAGTGCAACACAGGAAACCTTATAAAAATGAAGCCAAATCTAAAATGTTTCAGCTGTCTCCTTATGTCTTGATAATTTCTCAGACCAATCCCTTCCATTTTAGTCTAGCTAAAACTAGAACACTTGCTCTTGTTTCCCTTATGCTTTGGAAAATTATTTTCCAAGAAAATATTTGTTTTTACAGAAAAGATTCACCAACTGTATCTGCAGGTTTTCCAGGGTTTGGTAGCCCATTGTTCAAAATTTGCACTTTATATCTTACCTTCATTTGCCTAACTAACCAAATATATTTTGACATATTAGAGAATGAGTAACAAATATTTACAGTAGATTAAGTTCATATTTCAGTAATTCCAAATAATTTCTAAATGATCCCAGTAATCTTATTACACACACACCTTCAGACAGACTGCTTGCTATCAAGTACCGTAAGTTACACCCACATGATTTATCCCTTAGGAGAGTTGATCTGTTAAAAAAAAAAACAAACCCAAAAACCAACCATACCACCCCTCCAAAAAAAAGTCACCATGCACAATGCTCCCCATAACACTTCTAATTTTAGCTTTTCCTTAGATAACACAATTTCCTGAAACAAAAAGAGACTGCTCATACTCTTCTAGCTCCAAAATGTAGAAGTATTGTTATTTGTAGAAGTAGTTCAAAGCACACAATATTTCATATACAAATATAAAGGGATGTTTCAGTGCTTCAGCCTTCTGTTCTGCCAGGGATGTGGAGAAGGAGGTGAAAACAAACAGGAATTACTGAGGTTTTTTTAATTTTTTTAATTTTTTTTTTGGCAGGGGGGCAGGATTTAAAGAATGAGGCAGGCAACAGAGAGCAGTGTAGGACCCTCCCCTGATCACTGTTCACTCATATATATGAAAAAACCAAGCAAACAAAACCGGACTTTTATGGGATTTGTCTGGGCTGTTCTCTCCATCAAATTCCTGCTTTACAGTCTGTCCAAATTCTGTCTTGGAGGTTTCATTCATGCAGGTCACAGCTGAGGTTTAGGGACATGACTCAAGAAGTAGGGACTGGAGGACTAGCCAGGCACAGGCAAGATGCAGTTAGAGAAATGCTTCTTGTTGGAAACACCAATATGCTGCTGAAATCTCTTTGACCAAACAGTCCATAGATTCTCCACAAATACTTGAGATTAAAACACATGCTACTTAATGTTCGTTTGAAAGCAAATCAGTGCATAAATACATACACAGCAGAACAAAGCAGCATTTGTAACTTGGGGGTGGTTTAACATATTTACGTTAGGAATCAAAACCACTGAGGAGCTGTATTATCCTGGTTTTGCACTACTTGAGAGCAAAAACAAAATAAAAAAGTGATTTTTCCACCTGCCCAAATGTACAGAATTTGTTCATAAAGCTGCAATAAGCCAGTATTAATCATCTACCCACAGGCTTACATAAAGTATGTGTAAAGTTTCTGAATTTTTCAGACAATCTTCTTTGAGGCAACACCCCAAACATTCCCCTAAATCAAAGAAAAATGCTGATTCCACATATTAAGAGCGAGAGAAAGGGTCAAGACTAGGGTACCTCTTTGACTGAAGATCAGACATAAAAATTCAACTAAAAGCAACTTTGCCTCATGTCTGGCAAAACATTTGATGAGTTTCAATAGAATAAATATTGAATATTTGCTGTGTCACATAAAGCAATGGACAGAGAAGCATAACGGAAATGCTATCTAACTCCAAACGCTTTGTAATAACAGTCAAGTAAATTAAATTGCAAGTCTAACTGTTTTCATGCCCAAATATGCTCATTTAATCAAAATTTATTATTGCAGATTTTGTTTAAGCTAAATTTTCTAGACCTAAATAAAGTAACAGAGGAAAAAACCAAAATCATAATTAGGTTTTAACTCAAGAAACAGAGCATAATTAAGTGAGTTACTTTGGAATACTACTTATTTATCAGCCAATTGGTCAACTGTACTTTATTAAGCTACTTTCTAAAGGCACAGTAAAATAGGTTCCCATTTTACAGACTTTAGAAAGAGTCTCCATGAAAAGCAGTTCTGTAACTGTAAGAAATAATATGGGTTTTTTTATATAAGCAGTCAAGGTTTTATCCTCACCAGATAACTACTTTATTATATTGCTTCTTAAGCAAACTGAACACAAGAATAATAAGTGAGGAAAAACCTGCAAGATGCATAGTATTAATACTTGCACTGTCTCGTAATTTAAGAGAAGGGCTCTGTGAACCTAGGAGTAGAACTATTTATAACTATTAAAGTACACATGCCACTATGAATACTGAAGTAATTAACACAATAACATTTCACAAATAGCTTTAGCAGAATAAAACCATTCCATGTATTTAAATTATTTTTAAATACAATCTGCCTTTGTAGCTCATTTCCTTACTCTAACGTTTATCCTAATAATAGCAAAAAGTTTAATGCTTGAAGAGTTCTGGCCCCACCACACCTAACAGCAGCTCCTGCTTGGAACCTGAAAACAAAAATACTTAAATGTTTATGAATTCATCATAGTAAAAAATGTTAGAGAAAGATATAGTTTAGAGAAAGATACAGAGAGATCAATTTTTGATACTCATGATAGATCTCCTGAATTCACTGCATAAATGTAAAACTGGCAATTAGCAGAGTACCTCAAATACACAGGACATTCCCAATGACCTACACAAGATAAATGTGACACAAGATGCAGAGAAAAGGACAGGACACAAAGACTGTGTTTATGAAAGGCTGACAGATTTTTAACTTGCTCTAGGGCTAAGTGCTAAACACAAGTAGAGCATCCCTGCAAAACACAAATCCTCAGATGCCCAGATCACTTTGGCAGGATGGTACACACCGGGAGACACCCACACTGCACACCATTCCCACAGCAAAAGCCATTCAGTCTTCATCAGGCTGAGATACTTTGGCTCTGTTGAGATGAAATCACAGGAGCTGAGCGGCAGAAGTCAAATGCTCCCAAGCAGGCAAGGTCGCCAAGCCAGAGCTCAGCCCAATCTCTGCTCCATGACATGCATGCAAAGGCAGAGCTGGGGGCAGGCATGCAGCCTGTCCTCCTTCACTACTGTACCCTTGGGCCACCCTCTGGTAGAAAAGCCAGATATCTGTAGAAATGCAGAAGGGGCAGTGAGTACAGAAACAGAAGGGGCAAAATCAAAGTAGGAGAGGCATGAGTGGCCAGGATCATTCAAGATGACCTGCAAGCTATGAAATGCCTGAATTTGTGGTGCTGAAACATAAATACAAATTGCTTAATGTTAACACACCATAAACACTTGCTAAACAGTCAACTTCAACAGATTATTCACCAGGAATTTAGAATTCCTTTTGGTAACTCCAAATAAGAAAAACTGCAAGGGCAGATGTGAACACAGAAGCAAACAGAAGTAAATAAAATATGTGGGCTATGCACAGGAACATGCTGGGCAATAATAAAACTTGAACAAATTTTTTTTTATGAAGCTGAGTAATCTATGAAATAGTCTGCAAAGGAGAGTGTTCAAAGCTCCATCAGCTAAAGAACATAAAGTGAGGTTTAAAAGAGTATAAGGACTAACCTGGGTTGGCAAGAGAATGGACAAGATCATCTGTCACTGCCATCACCAGATTAATGGCAATAGGGAATTATACCTGGCAATAGTAACACACAGAAAACATATTGGAGAGAACAAAACTGAGACTGTGTGTTTCTTGAAATCTGCAGTTTAACACCTTGGCACATCCAAACACTCACATTTCCTGACATCCAAATTATATCCATTATGAGCGAGCAACTACCTGAGCTCTGGAGAGCTGTGCCACCAGGACAGTTTCCTCATTCTTAGGAGAAGTGGCCAAGAGTGACCTCAGCTTGGCAAAACTACTCTCCTGAAGGAAAAGGTCAGTGAAAATCGAGGCACAAAGCATCTCATTAGAGGGGCTGGACATCAAATAAAGGCTGAAGTAAACAGGTAAATGAAAGCAGTGTATTACCTAGACAATAACTGGGGATGATCCCATTTCTTTACTATCTGGACCAGAAGAAGTTAAGCAGATTTATGAAACATTACATGGTTATGGTCACAAAATATATTGTGTAATTACATGGGGACCACTAGCACAGAAACGCCCTGAGCTGCAAAATTGGTTTATTTTTCATACAACTGAAAATGAAACACAGAATTCCCCAAGTAACAACAAAACTGAAAAGGTGAAGCCAAATGCTGCATCTTTCTCAGTGGTACTTGACTTGTCCTGAGCCTGGTTACAAACATTTCTCAGACACTGTTGTCCATCCAGAACCATTCATTTAGCACAGCATCTGTTCTTAACAAAATAAATCTCCTGCAAATCATTAAAAAACACACCAAGATACTGCATTAGACTGCTCTAATTACACTGAGGCTCACCTACTACTTGTTGTTGCACTGCACACTGATCACCGATACTTCTCCCTTAGCTTCTACTATTTTGCTAAAATATGTTATGCCCTTTATTTTTCCTTCTCCCAGTTTCTAATGATCGGCATTCTACATTCTAATAGAGTATCTAATACTGTGTAGATTTTTTTTTTTTTAATTAAGTTAAAAGAATAATCATATTAATCTCAGCTCTATATCTTGGACTGACTTTAAATGTGGGAAATCAGCTACAGAAAGTGCCATAACATTTGTTCCAAATAAAGCAACTGTTCTTTTCTGCTGACAAACAAGAGCTTCAAATGGGGACCTAGGACGTTCTTCAACTTAAATGGACCAATAAGAGAATCAAAGATTATCTTCATTAGAACATTTGTTTAACAGTAAGAAAACTGCTCCTCAACATATTTTCAGAGCTGCCTGGAAATCTGGTAACACCGTCCCACTTTTTCTCCATTAAACCGATTTATAAATGCTATTAGCAAGTTAGGTTAGGGATCCTAGGTGCATATTTGGATAGAGATCAAGCAAACAATAAAGTATCTGTCAAAAACAAGGCAATAAACCTATTCTGTAATAGTACTGGAAAATTAAGAAAGCAAAATGATCTTGTTTCACCAGGCTACATAGGGTACATCCACAGTGCACTGACAGGGGGGCCACAAGCCAGCTATCTGAAATCCCTCACAGGACACTCTCCCAGTTCTTCCACAAACATTAATTTACACAACAATCCCATGAACTAGATAACAATTAGCTTACTTCTGAGAGAAATAGAAAAATTGTCACTGAACGTCACAATATTTAAAACCAGTGACAGAGTCAGGATCATGGTTCAGACTTCAGTACTGTAAAGCCTGTGTTGTATCTGAAGACTATTTCCAGAAACCACTTCAGTGTGCTGATCTGCAAGATTACACAGCTCTCAATCAATCCCTCACTCTGCTTGAAAGTAAGAGGTTAAAACTGAAGAGATTAAGAGTGCCCCATTAAAAAGTGGTGATACAATGAATGCAGTGTATTTCCAATACAGACACTATTTAATCCTCTTGCCTTATATAGTTTTCTTATAACTCTTTATTCTAACTACATTGTACTGTACTATAATTTTTTACTTTTTCAACCTAAGACACAAAATGTACGTATATTTGTACTCTGCACTCTACCTAGAACAAAATACACTTAAGCCAACTGTTTAACCTTAATACACAAGTGTCTGATAAACTGAGGAAAACAGAACTACACGGAAAACATATGATTTATACTACTACATCTCTCCTATTACATCGTCATAGGGTGACTCAATAAAAAAGGAGCTACTACACAAACAAAAACCCAGGGTTTAAAGTTAACTGCATCATCATCATCTAGATAGAACGCATGACAAATAAAATAAAATTCTTAGTCTGTAAACCACATCACTCAGAATCTATAGACAGGACAGTAACTCGTGCTGATAATCGACAGATCCTTGTGACTGCCTGCTGCACAAAACAAATTCAATACATATCCTTTTACAATACTTCACAGACCTTTATTCACTTGCTTAGTTTTCCCTATGTCCGTGCCCTCACTCATCCATAGGAATTGTTTAGAGCTTTGGAGCAACAAGTCGATAATTCTCTTAATCTCCACTTGTAACTTCTGTGTTATGGACCTCTGAGTTTTATTTTGACGTTTGTTCTCAAGAACCAACAAGAAAACACATTCTTTGATGAAATACAAAACCACCAGTGCGTTACTTTGATTTCCTCTGGAAGGGTCGCTCTGGCAGTGTAGGAATGTCTAGCTTTACATCCCTCTCGAAGGGCAGCAACAAACGAGGCGCTGGGCGCTTCTGGAGCTCTCGGTCCCCCAGGAAAACGCGCTGACAGCTGAAGAGCTCCATGAACCGCGGGAAATGCACCGCGGCCAGCGTCTCGGACTGGAGAGAGGTGTCGAAATATTTACATAGAAGGCAATTTCATCCGCGCGACCTTAATTATGAAACACGTTTTGCTAAGAGTGCTGATGCCTTCAAAACCCTTTGAAAAACAGTCCTCAACTGCAAAATAGTTTCCTACTACCTCTGTCCTCGCTGATACCAAGCCCTGCCATGGCGTACATGACAGTGGCCGCACACCGAGTGGCTGGCCCTGCCTGCCAGGTGCACCTGCCCGCAGCCCAGCACGGCCGGGGGCCGCCTCCGCCGGCCCGGGGCCGGGTGTGCTGCCGGCCGCGGCGCCGCCCGCTGGGGCAGCTCCCGGGGTACGCGCTCCCCAGCTCGGCGGCGGCCCGGATGGAGCTCGGGTTACCCCGAAGGAGCGTGGCGTTGCTCCCCTGCCCCTCTTCCCGCCCGGGCTGGGCGAACTAACTCACTCCCGCCGCAGCCGGTCCCCGCAAAGGCTCCGGGTCGAGCCCTCGCACAGAAGCCGCGGCGGGGGGAGGCGAGGCCGCGCCGTCCCGCAGGCAGTGCCCTCTCGGCCCCTGCCCGCGGGAAGTCCAGCGGCCGGAGAGGGCAGCCGCAGAAGGTGGACGCAGCGGCCCGAGCAGCCCGGCGCCTCGCCCGCGGCCCCTCACCTTTTCTTCTCCTTGTCAGCTGTCATCGCGGCGGCTGCTGCCGGCTCCTGCGCCGCCTCTCGGGCCGGGGCGCGCTCAGCACCTGCCCACAGGACGCGAGACTCCGCGGGCGGCGGCGGGCGGGGTGCGGGGTCCGGTTCGGCCGGGTCGCCCCCGAGGCGGGCGTACAGTCTCAGGACACTGCCGAGGATTGTACGGCCCGCCCGGGGGAGGCGGCGGTGGCGGCGGCTGCTGCGGTGGGACAGGAGCGACGCGGCGACGGGGCTATGCAGGTCGGCGCCGCCCGCAGAAAAGTTCTCACTTTAAACCTTGGGCCGCCGCCGGCCGCGGGGGCAGGGCCGGCCCCCTCCGCCGGGACCCGGCCCGGCACGGCCCGGCCCCGCCCCCGCCGCCGCGCCCGCCAATGGGGGCCGGCGGGGCGCCCCGGGCTCCCCGCCCCCGCCCCAGCCCGGCCGGGGGTCAGCGGGGGCACTCCGCACCGCCGGCACCGCTCCGGCTGCGGCGCTGCTCTCGCACACGGGCACCGCCCCCTCCGCCGCTCTCTTATTTTTTAGTAATTTGAGTTTTTGGTTATTCAACTTTCTTTTTCTTTCTTTCTTGTTTTCAGCAGCGGTATCTCCCCGCCGATGCCGTCCCTGGGCCACCGCGGCACCTGCCCGGCGGCCGCGGAGCAGCTGCGGTGCTGGCCCGGCACCGAGCGCTGCTCCCGCAAGCGAGAGCCGCCCCGCCCTCGCCCCCTGGAGCGCCCCCCGGTTAGCCCGAGGCAGGAGGTGTTCAGAAAGTAAATTTAAAATTTCGAAAATAAAAGCCGCAAGACGGTGCGGGTTTGGGGCGAGGCCCTGGAGCCATGGCAGGTGTCCGGGGCAGCCCTGCTCCGGCCCGGCTGAGCTCGGCCCGGGTCGCGCACGGAGGAGAGGGAGTGTGGCGACAGCTGGGAGCAGAGGGATGTGCAAGGAAGCAAGGGCTGTACTTTTGTCTCCCTGATGAGACTTCCTTCCTCTCCCTGTTTTTTCGATTTTATTTTCTGTGCTGTAATGCATATTTCAGTTTCAGGCATTTTTAAAACTCGTGGTTGATGACACATGGTGAAGCGAGTCTGTGGCAAGAAGCACCAAAACTCATCTCATGCTAGCACCTGCTATGGCTTGCTGCAGTTAAGATAAATGTAAATAATAAAAAAAAACCTCTTGCTTTGATATCTGTTTATTTTTACACCAAAGCAACTAGCCTTCCTAGACAAAGTATTATGAGAATATTTCCTGATATTGTCTTTCAGCACGGTAGAAGCTTCAGCCTTATCCTCATGTTCTCTAAAGCTTACATTACATTTTTATGTCTTGAAACAAATGCACAACCTTTGCATTGGGCTGCATGAGGTTTTCTTTACTTCTGGAAAATGGAAGTACCAGGCAACATGCAGGCAACATGAGCTAAACAAGACTTATTTCTTGCTAATTCAAATTTGAGCGATGTCCCTATGCTACTTCAGAGGCTGCTTTGTATACAATGGGTCAGAGGGTGTCTTCCTTTCTATTATACAGTATGAAAGTTTAAAGAAATGCGTTTGGGTTTGAATTTGCATATTCTACTCTCGAGTCTGAAAAGACCTACACATGCTTACACAGCAACAGCCTAATTATGTAGTAACAGTTGGGCTTTTTTTCTTTTTATGCTAGAGAGCCTAAACAAAAGAAACCCACAAATATTTAAAACCTAAGTAAACTTAGTCAAACAGCATTTGTGTATGCAGGACTAAATTTAACCTTCTGGGAATACAAGAATGCAACAGGATCAAAGACCCAAGTCACTCATTTCCTAGATTAAATAGATCTCTTCATCCTTCATTGATCTCTGCTGATGTCGATGCTCCTTGCTGTATCTTAAAGCACTTCACTTGGATAAACAACTTGCCTTCAAAAATCAGACAAGAAAAGCATTCAAACTGACTAAATCTAAACCACTCAGTAAATTTTAATTATTTCACATCTTGCTCATTGGCCAGACTCCTGTTGGCTCTGCCTGCATGGATACAGTGAAGTTGATTAACAGTGTAAATCTCTTGCTCTTTTAGCCAGCAGGGCCTGAAGGTGCTTTTACAGTGGGAGAGCTCATATCTGAGTGCCACTCAAGAACCACCACCTGTCCTGTCCTCCTCTGCACAGACAGATTGGTGCCCAGAAAAACAGGAATCTTGCTGCTGCATCAGGAAGGTGAAGCAAACAAGACTGAGAGATTCTTACAGCTCCCTCGCAGCTTCAGTTCTTGAAGTTGTGTATACTGTTATTTCTGGCAAATGAGCTGTCATCTTGAGCATGAAAAAACAAATGGCCCGTCCTATAGAGCTTACTTTAGTTATTAATTCACTCTCTTTCCCAGGGCTATTCAGGGAGGGGAAGGTCAAATGTATCTTTAATACCACTGTCAATTTACTAGATGCATTCTGTGGTGATAAGGGACCCCACAGCACGTTCAGGAAGGCTTGCTGGAATTTCTCCTTGCTGGAGAACAGTGCAGAAAATCACATAATTTAATTTTCAAATGCATCTCATTGCTACTTGAATTTCCTTTATGATGAGTCAGTATTTATTAACAGCAATACCCACCATAACATGGACTTTCTCTAAACTTATACTACTCAGAAGCTTCAATAGGAGCTACACACTTAGTGAGCACATTTACTTCTTTTACTGGTCAGAGGAAATAAAAACTGAATGGAATGTCTTATCCATTCCATTCTGGAAAATATTGGAGAAGATGACCCACATTGTTCCTATATGAATTTGTCTAGAGATGCTATAGGAACACAAGCTTTTAATTTCTAAAAACAGCCTTCATGTGATGTATTTGAAAAGTGATTGACATATGCTTTGGTATCAGGTGGGCTTTTGAAGGGTCCTTCAAGCCTAGGGGGGACCAGTTTATGTCATCTGTGTCTAGACTAAACTCTGGGGAAGAGAGACACAAAAAAGCCCCGGTGGTGTGAGAGCAACTTTCACAGCCCACACTGAAGCTTAAACTACATTGACAAACTAGGAAATTTGCACAGGATAGTGACAGGGGCCCTGGTGCTCATGGGGAACACCCTATCACCCAAACAAGATGCTGGCAAGCTCCTGATTACTGCCACTTATTCTGAAACACACCAGTGATTTAGGACCAGTTATGCTGCATTGTTTTTTCCAAAGATATGCATATGTATGTAATCAACTATCCAAATCAGCACTTACATCAGTTTGAATGTGCATAGCCATCGTCAGCCAAGTGAAAGCACTTCTCATATTCCGGTTTATGTATGCGTGCTACTGGCACCTGTACTGACTGAAGAGTATTGGTAAAACAGAAGTTTGACAGTGCTCAGCAATTAATGCTCCAGAGCAGTCAGAAGAAAACATGGATACTCCATCTCTTGGAGGGGGTGCATAATTTTTAAAATTAAAAACAGCTCTTAAGGACAGATTATTGAGAGGATAAAGTGTTTTATCTTCATTAGTAATCCCTGTCTAATTTCTTTCTTTTTCTGGCTCCTCAACACTGCAAAAGCAAAAAGTTAATGCTTGTAATAACAAATAATGACATGATGGGAAAGGAAGGGGAGAAAAGAGGGGCCTGTTTTTCAACACAGCTGATCTTTTGGAAGAAGACGACAGGATTCTTCACTTAATCATACCAGAGTAAGTTGAAGCCACAGAACATTTATTAAGCACAATAGCAAATGAGACAGTAAAATTTCAAACTTTGGGTTAATTTGTTAGCAGGGGAACAGGGATGCTTTTGAAGCATAGATAGAATAGATAGAATATGATCTAAATAGAATTCATAGATAGAATAAGGTCTACAAGAGACAGTAGGGACTACTCAGGTAGAAATAAAAAAATATGCCTGAACCTTTTGGGGGTATTACTACTATTACTACTACTATTATTATTATTAATAATAATAATAATAATAATAATAATTACAATAATGACAACAATAATAAAATTTGTTATAAAGCAGGATGCATAGATTGCCCTTACACATATACATATACTAAGAATATCTTACAGCAGCACTGCCCATTGCCCTAGGCAGAAAGCAATACACAGTCTATACGATATCCTGGATCTACCAGTCTAAAATGTAGTTTTTAGGGAATGAGACATTAAGATGTTTTTGAGAGCTCCCAAATACTGAGTGCACACCTTCAAGCAAGGCTTACAGATAAGCCCCAGGATTTTGAGGCATTGATTACTTACAGACACTTTCCAGACATTTCAGCCATCACAGTCTCATGAAAAAAAAAAAAAAAAGACATGATGGCCAAAATGTTGGGAATGTACCTGTAAATATTAGAAGGCTTAAAATTACTCTGCTTATCTCTTTGCCTTTTTCAAAATGACATACTGAGGATATCTTAGGCTTAACCCAAGGAAAGGTGGTCAAACAAAGTCTAATTAACACAGCAGTGTGTTGCAATACAATCAGATTAGAAAGAAAACCCATGATGAAGTACACAGAAACAGTCCTGTAATGATATTAGAAAACATAATTTTGAAATTCTGAGAAAGTTCAACCAAGAAACCAGGGAGAAAACAGATGCAATCCATCCTGTTAAATGGAGAAGGGTTTTGTGTTTTCCTCTTGACCTTCAATATTTTAGCATTTAGAAATACTATTCCAAGGTGGGCATTTTTTTTAATTGGTCCATACACAGTAAAAGCTGAACACATTTGCTACCGTCTCATCATGTAGAGTGCAAACAAGATTCCAGCACATTAACAAAAATCCTGAAGAGGAGTGAGGTTATTCTAGGAGTATAATCTATTAATATTTGCTTTTTGGTATAAAATGCAGTAAAATCCAATTTAATGAAAATGAAGTATGAAGTGGATGCAGCCTTCACTTACTTTTCATAAATTCCTTTGCAATGTTTCTGGAAGTTAGGCACCCTACAGGTGTAATATTGATGATTGCCTCCTATTCCTTTTCAACCTATTTACGTCACCCTCTGTATCACCTACACGAGCTGTCAGCATTAGCTTTGGGCAGAAGAGGTCTGCAGCCTCTTGCTGCTCCCTGACAGCAGCTTTGAGGAGGAAACATGGGTGCAAGATCAGAAACAGCATGTTTTACTCAAAGCCAGCAACAGTAACAGGAATATTTTAGAAAGTGGGAAGGGTAAACATTCCTCTAGGTGGATTTTAAAAGCCAAATTTTGTAGTAATGTTTTTAGTGTGTATTATCACTTATCCCCAAGAAAATTATAACCACAGAGGAGGTAGAGGAACCATATCAACAAGCACAAAAGCAGTGCATGCTGAACGAATGTTCAGAGAGAAGGGAAACTGTGACTGAAGATTTTTGCAATACTGAAGCCAATACCAATGCCTAGTAGTTAACATTCAGTCACTCATCAAATATTTATTTAAAGACAGTGTAACATGTGTGGTGCAGAACTTTGAGTTTTTAAAAAGAGACAAGAGATTGTGTCTTGGGTTGGTGTTTTTTAGGTTTGATTTTTTTGGTTTTTTTGGGTGGGTTTTTTGTTTGGTTTTTTGTTTGTTTGGTTTGTTTTTTAAAAAAATCTTATTTTATTTTACAATCCTTAATACTATAGCACAGCTGTTAAATCTTTTAATCTCTGGCAATTACTTCTAGAGGGTTTGCATGGCACATAAATGACGCTCAAGTTTATGGTGGCATTCTGTAGAGCACTGAATTTCCATCATAATCCCAACGATGAAACTAAAGCAATGAGATATTTTCTTAATCCCAGCACTAAATTCTAATTAAAGCCTAATTCAGGTAAATAGATTTCAGATTTGTTTTTATTCTTAGACAAAGACTAATTTACTTTTAAAAACGTCTTGAAAAGTGTCTGTTTTAAGCAGTCCTTAAATTGCCAATGTTCAACAAAGCCATTTGCCCTGTGGACACTTGTTACCTAAAGGAGGTGACAAATTATTATAAATATGCAAAGCAATCCTAAATTCTTCAGCCACTGCAATACTAAATGCCAAATCCCTGCCAAGGTTATGACCTTATCTGGGGGCAGAAAATTGTAATAAAAAGTTAACTTCCTTATCACTACACCCTTTGAAATAATCACACATTGCTGCTGAAGCTCTCTGATTTCTAGATTTTTTTTTTTTTTGTTCTAAAGGAAAGTTAGTTTTTTAATAGTTGAGGTTCTTGGTAATTGGAATCCCAGCCCAAAGGTACTGGTGTACAGCTCTCAAATGTATCCTTGGCATTCTGAAACCTTAACTGACCGGAAGCAGTCATAGATACTCACAGTGGATAACTGTAACCAAGTCTTCCTTTGCTCCCTCCAAGTCAGTGACGAGAACAAAACTTCCCTGAGGGTGTGACTCGTAGCAATGTGTCTAACTCAGTTCTCAGAGACATCTGGGACAGCCTCCACCCACCCACCCAGCACGCTCCTGCTGCTCAGGAGTGGCCCCCTCCAAGGCCCAGTGGTTACAGAAACCTGACTACCTACAGTGCTGGTAAAGTTCACCTTTTTCCCTCTTGGTCCTGAATCTTTTTCTGTTTCTGAGAACCAGTCCGAAATTTGTTTGGCACAGGGTCTCACACCAGTTTATCAAGAAGATGTGCTCCTGGAAGTATTTATAGGCTCTTAAGTAGAGAAAAGATGACATATTGGTAACACTACAGTGATTCACATGCAGACAAGGAGTTGGATACTCATCCCCTTTTTCCACTCAAAGCCATTGTTGTGCTTTGTGTTTTTCTTCCATGTCTATGTACTCCATACATAGACATGCATACATACTCATGCTTTGCATGAGGCATCTGTTATCCATAATGGCACTGGCTGTGCATACTAAGGGATATTTCTTGTCATAATACTGTAATATATAATTTATGACATGAAATTTCACCAAGGAAAAAAAAAGTAAGAATAGGAGGAAACTGCAACTATTATATCCCAAGTCATTTACTTATGTGGAGAAATAGATTTAATTTAATTGCAAGTTGCTTTGATATGGGAATGGATTCATATTCTCCAAACCCTTGACCCTTGGGTTTCAGTAGTCATAAGAATTAAAACAAGAAGGACCATTACAATTTGCTCCAAATTAACATTAATGATGAACCCAGGACAATTTAATCTAGTAGGGAGTTTGCTCACAACACTTACATTCAAATAAGAGTGCATCATCCTATTTTTGCATATTCAAAACCAATATTAACCAGCACACTAACAAGGGTAGGTAAATTTTCACAAAGTCAGAGTTGGGGACTGTATGGATACCTTTACATAGTCACCGATTCCAAATTACTCTTTACATTGCTATAGACAACTACAGTCAGATTACAAATATCTGAAAATCCTGTTCAGCAACATGAAATCTGAGACACTGTTATAGATAGTTGGGGTTTTTTTTCTTCTTTCATTACCAGTGACAAAGGAGCTGGTCCAAACTTTCACACTGCCTTTCAAAGGTCTAAATTAATTTTAGAAAGTGCCAAAACCTTTGAATCTCCATCTCTAACAAGTTTATTAGAGCTCCACATCAACCCTCTACTTTAGAACAGTTGTAAAATAGTTTTTGCTCAAGCTATGTGAGTGGTTGACTAAATGATTTTATGTGATATTTTATGTGATATAGACAAGGTAAAGGCAGGAGCCAGAGGACAGAACAGTTTAGAACAGTTTAGAACTTTTTCTCCTCAGACAGCAAGGCCTCAGGAGCATGGCTAAAACCTCCAATTACATTTTTCAAATAGCGGAGCATGTTAGACCAGTAAGGCCCAAAATCTTGTCCAGCCTGACAGGATCAGCAGGTTTTCACCCTGAATTGTGTCACCACCTCAGGGACAAGAACAGTAGAGTCCCAGACAAACCTTGCCTCAGAAATGAACGACACAGGAACACCCTGTTCAAATTTTCAGAGATTCAGGTGGAAGTTTTGCTGCAAGAGACCTGCAGAACACCCATGCAAATTATTAAACTGAGAGCAGGCCCTCCTGCCCAGTCCCTCAATCAACACTAAAGGCATCTACAGCAGTCAATTTGAGATATTTCTTACCATCAGTACAAGTTTTTTTCATTATGCTTTTTCCACCACTTATACTTGAGCATAATGTCCACAATGACACCAGTTTTCAATAAAATCGTCATGACACCAGTTGCTGTTATCACAACAATTCAGCTCAAAACCATCTTGGATATTAAAGCTTTTCCAATGTACCCATTTCCAAACACTATTTACACAGACTCATCTAGTTGCCTAGTTATATGCTTTATTAAAGGTCTTTTGACCTGTGTGATGTAATGCACCTGATCCTCAGCAAAGCATTGGAAAATCTGCACATATCATGTTGTCAGAAAAATAAAAAAAAGAAAAAAATTATTATCATTATTATAACTTATTATTTAATATTGCCTCCAAAGGCAAGGTAACAACAAGGAATCAGTGTCCTACTTAAATAAATCATGTTTTGTCCTGAACACAGTACAGAACTTAAGTTTCTAAGTCTTTCATTGACTGGATGCTCATGATTTGGTTTAACACAGGATGCTGGCATATTTCCATAGTTACAGGCATATAAATGACTTCAGCAGAGTTCTCCAACAAGCTAAATTAACTCAGTGTCCACATTACTAATGCATAATCCCAAAGCAAATGTGATTGTGAACGCTTTTTGATGGAAATATTAATTTTTGCAGTCTGAGTGCATGCAAATTCAACAGGAGTTTCTCTTGAAATTAAAATTAGCTCACATTAAAAAATACTAAATATTTTGGAAGTGATTCTTACTAGAAAATACCCAATATCCCTACCATGAAACTTAAAAGAATGAAAACAGAGACAAGCCTGAACTATCAGTTCTGTAAGGAAGCTTTGAATTATTTTCCAGTAAAACCCGGCAAACGAAGGAGAGAATTAATCTCCTGAGAGATAAGTAATTTATGTTGATACCCTAAATTTCTTTGATAAATAACAGAGACAGAATAAGAAGCACTGAAATGAAAGTACTGAGGTTGGAAACTGTGGTGCTCAGCTCCTGTCATGAAGCATGTAGTGTTACAGGCAAGTGTCAGAATCAAAGCAGGATTAGCAAGTACCAAGCTCAAAGGTTACTCTGTGTTTTCCTCTCACACTTATTTAGAATAACTTTCACTTCCTAGCCGAGATTTTTGATCTGTGAACAACAACAGGAATGGTTAGCTCCTATTAGCTTCAAACAGAAAGTGGGTTGTGAAATATTCCTTTTGTGATATGAAATTCAGTCACAAAGAGGAAGAGGACAGGGCAAAATAAAAGAGAACCACAAAGTACTGTTCAGGCTGACCAAAAGATTCCATACCTTATAAATGGGTTTGGGATTATTTTTTCTCTTGGAATTTCCTTTTTTTGCCCTGTGAAGTCTGAGTTAATTTTAATCTTCATGCTTTAGAAGATGTCCATGAAAGCATTCTTCAAAAGATTTAGTACTGTGATTCTGGGAAGTGTCTAACATGTCTCTTCTGGAGTAATGGAGAAGCAAGTGGGATTTTCAGCAGTTTGGGGTTGTACCCAAGCTGGGAGGAAGCTAAGTGCTCTTTAGGAATTACTACAGCACTCCCCCCTTTCAGTGAAACTGAAAGGCTCCCATGTTTTTGTCTGCTATCTGACACTGTCAGTGTGGTTTCCTAACTACATGTTGTTCTGCAGGAATCTGCTGATGAAATTGCAGCTCCTTTCTGACTTCCAGTCCTCACTGTTTCTCCTCCTTCCCTCTGTCTTCTCCCACAGACCCACCCCAGATCCCCATTCACAGCTTTTTCCCCACGTCACTCTTCATCCATCTCTGAAACTGACAGTCCACTTGTAATCAAAATGCTCCATTTAAAGAGAGTCATTAAATCTAGTTGTCATAAATGCCTAGATATAAGCCAATAAACCAGAATATCACAGAGAAGTTTTATAGTATCTTTTAGATATTTCTTGGCGAGAATCCATTACAACTCATTAAATGCTCTCACATCTTATCCTCCAAGTTGAAAGCCTACAGCAAACATGAAATATCCTAACTTCTGCTTCCTATAACATGTTACACATTTTCAAAAATCAATAGGATTTTTTTTCAATTTCATTTCCTTTTGCCTGGGAGATATTCATGACCTGCAGTCTAGTCAGCTTCTATACATCTGCTTGACTCTTCAGGCAGGTATTTTCTCCCTGTGGCGCACTACAAGCAGTTTTTATTTATTTTTAATTATTCCCAGGTGGATTTCCTGGACCAACTGGAAGGTGCCATAAAAATATCTCCTGTGTAAAATACAGAGCAAGATAGGTTCTATTTATATTGCTGGAAACACTTTACTTCATAAATTTAAGGATCACAATAGTCTTTACAGTTACAAACATACCTGATACTGAGGTTTGGTTTGAGACTTGTCAGTCACATCGTTTTAACACACTCAGCATATTTTGTATTTAAATCAGGTTATTCTAGGTCCTCATGTAAAGTGTATGACATCAATTGAAATGTTCAGAACATATTGCTTGAACACTCCTGATTCTGGAAGAAAACTTCCAGAAAGGTTTTGGCTAGTGGGCACTATTGTGTGGTAACAAGTTCACCTGCTCATTCTTTACCAGTTTTTATGTTAGTTGTTCAATTCTCTTCTCCAGAACTAGACAATAATTTATCTTTCTGAAAATGCTGCAGCAATGATAAGGCTAGATCAAATGTCTTAATCTTTTCCATGGTTTCAAATACCTGTTTGTGGAGGAAATCACTATCTCAGAGACTCATCCAGTTACTCTGAAACTCTTAGATGTAAGTAATTTCAGCCTGTCAATATGCAAGTCAGGAAATTCCTCTTTAGTATCCTGCTTTCTTATGAGTGATACTGAAACCCTTTATTTAATCCTGAAATTTCTAGATCACTGGGCTTCTCTCAAATGCAAAGCACAAATATACGTGTTCAGCCTTTTACCATTACTGTTTTTTCTTCTCTTTTTACATTCAAGTGAACTAATAACATTTTCTTCATCTGTATTTTTAAATCTCTTGCAGCCTAGGCTCTACCATTCCCAGCTCCACCAATGGCCTTTTTAATTTCCTTTTGTTGCATGTTCTCTACCACTGACAGCCTCATTTCCCTCAGTCATTAATTCTGCCTGCATGGGCAGCTTCCTTACTGCAGCTACCTGCAGTAGATTTTGAGCACCTATCAGGACTTCTTTTAAGAAAGTCTGAAAAAAGCCCTAAGTGATTACTTCAGATCATCAATCAACTGATCAAATGCCAAGGAGGTCAAAGTGTCTAAACATCAGAAAGCTTCTGCAAAAATGGAAGTAATCATCAGGTAATAATCATCTGCTGGGCAAAGGGCAAAACTGAGACTAAGATTTCTAGAACACAAGTCTTCTAAAGAGTGGCTGAGGGAGCTGAGGTTGTTTAGTCTGGAGAAAAGGAGGCTCAGGAGAGGCCTTGTCACTCTCTACAACTATCTAAATGGAGGGTATAACCAGGTGGGGGCTGGAGTCTTTTCCCAAGAAAGATACAATAGGACAAGAGAAAATGGCCTCAAGCTGCAGCAGAGAAAGTTTAGATTTAATATTAGGATAAATTTCTTTGTCAAAAGTGTTGCCAAGCAGTGGAACAGACTGCCCAGCAGAGAGGTGGACTCATCATCCCTGGAGGTATTTGAAAGTCATTCAGATGTAGCACTTGGGGACATGGTTTTGTGGTGGACTTGAGAGTGCTAGATTTATGGTTGGACTCTGTCATATTGGTCCTTTCCAACCTGAATGATTCTATAATTCTATGAGATTTAAATTAATTATATAGACTTAGATTTTAGTAATCACTAATAGGAGGAGTGAGCTGTGGATCATTTCCTGAGGTGCTGCCTTTGGTCCTGGTTTTTCCCCTGCAGCTGGCATGGGAAGGCAGAGATTCAGCAGTATGAAAGCTGGCAAGAGGTGTATAGGGGAGTACTGACAAACTTGTATGAATGTAATAGAGTTAAAACATAATCAGTGAACTATTTCCCCTCTATTAGTCCTATAATCAAAGAGGAATTACAAAGTCAATATTTTCAAAGATGTATCATCTCTCCTCCCTAGTGGTAGGTACCCACCTGGAAGAAAGTGCTCAGTCCCTGGAGGAGTAACAACCTAAATAGCTGTGTAGCAAATGGATTTGGCAAGAAACATTTAAACAGTTTACATATATCACTTGGTATGTTTTCAAAAAGATTTTATGACATTCATGTGCAGTAACAAAGAGTAGTTTAGGTGAGTCAGGAGGTCTCTTTCAGTCTATGCCCCATGACTTCAAGAACAGTGAAATGTTTGGTTCTACTGTTAATATCATTACCACCATTTTTGCTTTAAAATTTTTGATTTAAAATCTCAGCTTTCATTAAATTAGATTTCTAAACCTCGCTGTTTCAGAGGAAAACTTGCAAAGATGACACAAGTTAAATATCACAAATCAGGAAAAAACCAGCAGAGACAGTTTTACTGGCAAAAACTGTCCACCAGTGTTTTTCTAAAAGTAAGTAAATATGTTGAAGCCTTTTCCCCTATTGTTTTCAAAGCAGCAATTTATGGAGATAAGTTCTTGGGCTACAGACCAATGGAATTTACAAATAATGTGTCTATAATTCAGATTTTTTTTAAGACATGAAATACACAATTGCATGGAGACTGTTAAAAGAAGAGATTTCTGAGGCACTGAACTGGTGCTGGAACATCAGAAGAGCTATGCTCTCTTGTGCTTTTTTTATACATGTTGAAACAGGGGTTTGACAATTTCTAGCTTCTCTTCAAATGGGCTGTGTGGTGGAGAACTGTACACACAGAGAGGAGGATCTGTCAGTGTTCTTTGCAGCCTTACCAAGAAATCTTGTTGTTCATGTCAGAGTGGGCAAGCAGGCAAACTTCAAAGGGGGAATAATGCTAGAAATAACTGCATGAGATAATCTAACCTTGAAATTATAACAACCCATGAATAGCCAAGTTGAAATTTCCTGGTTTGCTTTGCTAGGGGTGTCAGTCAGGTGCGTGCCTACTTTATTGCATGTTCTTCCTTAGAATGGAATACTGAAAAACTGGTTTCCAAGGAAAGCAGCATGTGTCAGTGGACTTATTTACGTAGGTATAATGTCAACACTGCTGCTGAGGGGACCTTGTCTCCTGGTGATAGAACACCAGCCTTTGACACTTCACAACTGTTTTCAGAGTGCCTTTGCTACAAAACTCCCAAAGATGATTTTCTATCTAATCCCATTTCCAGCCACCACAGCAGGGAGCACATCTCTCTGTATTGTAATGTGGCATGTTCTGTTTTCCATTCAGGCTATTATTTATTATTTCTTTTTAAATTCAGTGTATTTTGGGTATTTATATTATTACTGTCTCTTAGTAATTATTACTGTCTCTTAATAAGCATTTCTATTCTCAAATGTAGAAGACTTGAGATCTGGGAGGCAAAAATTCCATAACATTTTGCAGGAAGAAGAGCATTAAAACTGATGTAAATATCCGCAGCTCCAGACTCCACCTGGTCCTGGATGCACAAGGAGCAGAGCCAGCGGAGGGAGGAAGCCTTTACAGCTGGGCTGAGAGGAGAATCCAAGGGAAAAAAAGGCAGCAGTTGTGCTCAATTGAAATGCAGACTGCCTGCCAAGTTCTCCAGTTGCACCAGGAAGTATTTTTTAATCAGTTTAAAAGAAAAAAAAGGAAAAAAAAAAAAAAGGAGGGGGGGAAAGGAGAATGATTATTAGAAACAAGGTGACTTCTTTATTATTCTATTATTATTTTCCTAGAAGGATGGATTGTCACTTAGAATATTGTTTTTAATTTTCAGTTATAAGAAAATTTCTCAGGAGCAGTTTAACACAGGTGTCTCAAGTAAGGTTATCTCTTGTTTACAGTACATTTTGGTACAGTCTTTTAGGTGCTGAAACAGTGACAAACAGGCATCTAAATGCATGATACATGCTACCACAGTTTGGAGAAGTCATGATTATTAACTATTTCCTGTCAACTTTTACATTGCATTAATATGCTTCACGTTGCACATCTGTCACACACATCCTCCCATTCAACTTAAGGGAAAAATAGATTTATACAGAGTTGCCCGTACTTACATGTCATCAACATAGCTAATGTTAAGATGCAACAGGTGAAATCTTCAGAGGCATTACACTAGTTAGTCTATCTGAGGAACTGGCCCTCAGTCTCTTCAGCTTGTCTTGTAATCCTCAGCTATTAAAATGATCTTCGTCACCCTATCACCTTTTTTTAAATCTTGTTTAATTAAGTTAAAAAAGTCCAACTAGATGGAAAAAAATAATTTAAACTGATTTTTTATCACAATAATCCTTTGTTCTTTTGACTTGTCTAATTTAGGATTATCTTTGTTTCCTTACACAATCACACAGTTATCATGGTAAGAGTAAGGGAATGCAGCTCTAACCACTTATCAAATGAAAATAATAGGTCAGAACATTCTTGTTGACTGCAGTGGGAAACAAATCAAACCTAAGGACTACACTGCAGGAGCACAAATTCCACAAGCAGGCAGCAGTGGAATGCTGCCTGTTTGATGGAGCATACAGACAGTACTAGTCTGTATGCTCTGTTAGCAGATACAGTTTTACACAAGATTTTTATTATCATGAGAAATTCTGACAGAGATATGGATTAATTCCATCATAACACTTTATTTCCAACTTGATAAAAACTATAAATGCAGAGGATCCATTTAAAAGCAATGGCTTCCAATAGCAATATGGACTAAACCTTTGTTCATGTAGAGCATTAACACAAAAGTACAAATTAAGTTAGGTGTCTAGTGCATATGGCTGCAGCAAAAGAAGGCATTTTCTTCTTTATTTATTTGCATAAGTCTCCTTTGCCAGTAGCTGGCAGAGGAAGGCTGAATACATGCAGCTGCTCAATTGCTGTAGATCAGGTGCCTCCTTTAAAGTCAGTAACCTCACGATAATTTAATTCAATTCACTTACAATAGGTCAGAATTTGCTGCCTTGGAAGAATTCAATATAAATACTTCTAGCTCAGTAGACTACAGTACAAACACGCATCTTCTTCCTCCACACCTCTTTGAGCAGATACCATGGCCTTCACCTGTTTGTGGTGTCATAGGATGGTTTGGGTTGGAAGGGACCTTAAAAATCATCTTGTTCCAATATCCCTACCATGGGCAGGGACACCTTTCACTAGACCAGGTTGCTCAAAGCCCCATCCAGCCTGACCTTGGACACACCCAGGGATGGGGTATCCACAACTTTTCCAAGCAGCCCATTACTGTGCCTCACTACCGTCACAGTGAAGAATTTTCTTCCTAATATCTAGTCTAAACCTATGCTTTATGTTTGATATGCGACCCAAGAAATCAATGGAAATCCCACAAGTATGCCTCAATATTATTTATTTATTTTCTCTACCAATAATTTTTTTTTTGCCCTGTGTTTTATTTCAGGCTTCATTTATGTTCATTAGACATATTAACCCTGACTTACTTGTAGCAGTGCCAAAAAAAGCATTACAACGTACTAGAAAGGAGCATTGAACCACAGAGTCTTCCTGCCACTGAAATGCCAAACTTTCTGCTTTTCAAAATGCACAAGTCTAAAGCATTGTTAGCACACAAAGATACCTCAGGCAGAAGATCACCATATTTGGTAACTTTTATAGTTTACCCCAAAGCTTGGGGTATTTTGGCTGAGGAGGTGGAAAAGAGACACTGACATTGAGTACTTCTCTGAATGGACAGGAATCTCTCAGCTGCTCACATCTTTGCATTCTGTGCACAACATCTGTGCACCCAGGTCCTTAGAGACAGAGGCCTCTCGTGTTTGAGAAATATTTAAAGTCTTACTCCAATAGTAATCTATATCAACTAACTCCAAGAGCACCAAAATATGAGAGTTCTTACAACTACCCTGATACCATAAAAATTTGATTGTGGGTTTTTTTTTGTTTGGTTGCCTTTTTTTTGTTGTTGTTTTGTTTAAATCATGTGAATACAGGGCGAAGAATCAAAAGAGAGCACCCTTACAAAATAGGAAGTGCACACACATTCTCCAACAAAAATCCATCTCCTAGAATTGTCTTCTGTGTCATGAATCCTTTCTCTGGGGACAACCAAGGTTTGATTCACTTTACCCTCAAACCTTAATGCATGGGAAAAGTTCTCAATTAAACTTTTTAAAGAGTCTTTAATACAACCACATTGGTCAAGGGAATGTCTCTTTAGGGCACGTGCCCATGGCAGATCAAAAGACTCAAGAAACCTATGAGGCTTTTTAATTATTACTTTTTAAAATGTTACTTAAGGGTTTATGACATATAGCTATTCAGCAACGGTTTAAGAGATGGACTATCAGGCAGTAAACAAGAGCTCTGGTGTGAGTCTGTCAGAAGAAGGGGTTTGGCAGTTCTGATGGGGAATAACCAATATGTTTGTGACTAGATAAGAGTATCGGCTGCTTTTAACCACTTGTACCACACCACATGGGGTTTTCTTTTATGTTGGGGTGTCTCCCACTCATCCGTAAGAAAAGAAGTCCTTTTGCCTCTTTGGAAGTACCTATCATTGCCCTCAGCAGAAATAACAGAACAAGGAATATGCATGTATAAAAGCACAAGGAATGAAAAAGGCCAGAATTGTGTTCACCCCAACACCTCCCACAATTCTCAGCAAGGACAGAGGTCCTTCCATAGGCCCCTTGACACCAGCAGCAAGGCAAACCAGCACACTGCACAGTACTTTTGAGATGGGAGAGCTGCCATCAGCTTCCATGCTTTCCAGGAGGCCCCAAATCTTAACCCAGCAAGGTGGCTTTGCTGCTTTCCAGGGAGCACACACAAACCCCCTTGGCAGAGCCCTATTGGACTGGCAAGACCTTGGTGGGGCAGCCAAAGAGGAGGGTTGTCTCTGAACAGATGCCAGCAGCATCTTGCTCCTTTGCATTCCTGTGATGGGGTCTGTATTCACTTTTGGCCCGATCATTAGCCAGACATGAAGAGGTAATACCTTCTTTATCCCTCCATGAATGGCGCAAGTAAGGGGCAATATATGGAGCACTTGGGGTAAAGATTACATTTTGGGTAGACCTACTCCTCATTTTCACAAGAAGATTCAGGGTCATCTGCACACAGGAGTTTGTATATGTGTCTGCATCATTACATATGGCTGTGCTAGTTAAGTCAGGTTCATAAACAACCATTTCACTTTATAGGGGGAGAAAAAAACATCACAAGAAAAAAGAAAATAAATATAGTCTTGAATTTAGAAAGGCCAGCTCACTTTGCTCTGCTGCATAAAGCACATGCTCCATCTTAAGTACATGAGCAATTCCCGTAACGACTCCTGCTCGAACACAAGTGTGCACTTCAATGCCTGCACTTGGCTGAATCCTTAATTTCCAACTCATTTCCCTAAAGACATTTCTTAAGCAAAGAGAAGTTGTAAGAAATTACCTGCTTTTTCACTGTTGGGAAAAGTAAACAAGTGTAATTTCTCATTCTCTTACACCTCTGGTTTTAAGAAAGCCTTGCTCTGATTCATGACATTTATTTAAAAAGAAATGCTTTCAGGCCGGGAAAAAACAGTCTTTGTTTTAAAGAGGGAACAATACAAAATGGCATATTCAGCACTTTTTCAATAATAATTATTCTTATTTTCAAAAAGAATATTTTTTGTAACAGTAGTTTACCATACAAGCAGTAGCACTAGAATTTTAGGTTCTTGGATTCTGTATGAAGTCGTGCATGCAGCTGAAACTACCAGTGCCCTGAATGTTTCACAACCACATGACATCCTTTCACAGGCCAACAGCTTCCCTTTCTGCCAGAAAAACACACTAGAGATTCATTTGGAGTGAGGAGCTTAATACAAAGCTTTCCTTGCATGCTCCCGTGTGAGAGGGTGTACTTGCTAGGAGGCAGGACATTAAGATACCTGCATTTAAGAAGAACATTTCAAATTTTAAAAAGGGTATACCCTGAGCACTTCTAAGGTAAATGTAGAAGCTAGTTGGCAGGACTAGCTGGAAAGGGTTAGGAGATAATTTTAAAGGAAACTATAAAGTAAGAAATGCAATAGCTGAGGTTCCAACAGCTATTATCATCACATTTCAAAAATGTTTTCCTGAAAAATATATCACACTGACCGCCTACTGTGGAAACTGCTGAAGCCTCTGGAACTTTGGGAAGAGTGAGTGGGTGGATTGCTGCAAGTTACAGGCTTGAGAATAAATCATCAAACTGTGAGTGTGCCCAGGCTGTGTTATAAGACTGTCATTTCATGGTGACCCTTTATCCTTTCCCGTATCTTTCCATCTCTGCCCTTTATTAGCATGTCACCAATGTCAGGCTATGGACTCTTCAAGGATGGAACACACCTTACCATGTTTTTTTCCTGCAAGATGCCCAAAAAGCACTTCTCAGAGAGATGGAGAGAACTCATAGAGACCTCAGCTAGGTGGGATGCAGTCATTGTGCAGGAGACTCACATGCTTCAGCATTTGTTAAATATGTGCCATAAAATTGATCGGATATGCTGCTGTACTAACACAGGTTTCCAGCTGTATATTTTGCATGGGTTGATTCTGCCATTTCCAGATGTAAAGTCTTAACCTTGCACTACCCTAGACTAGATCTTGTCTATGTCTTGTCTATATTTGCAATATTACTTTAATATTTCAAAGCACATATTTGGGCCTGCAAGTTATATTTTCAGTTCCTTAAGTACCTAGCATTAAACAGGAATTATTCTGTAATAATTCTATTTAGAATTACACCTGCAATTCCTTGCAAGCTGCCTTTTTATTTTTTTAAATGCCTTTTATTAAAAGTGATGTGGTAAACTGATTCTCTCAGGACAGTCATAAGTAATTTTGGAAAAAGAACTGAGTTCTAGGAACTTTGAATTAAACAACATTCACTCAATTGTCTAATGCTTTTTTTAAAAAAAAATTCCACCCCTCCATATTTCCCCAAGCATAAGTTTTGTGTGAGGAAAAAGACACAACTTTGGGGGTTCAAATAAACTAGGGTGTTTATTAAGGGAAAAGAACAAGGGGAGAAAGGGATAATGGGTGAGGGAGAAAAAAGAAAAGAAATTTAAAAAAAGTCCCAGGTCTGAGGATTGAGGAATCCTCTGGCCGAACCGGCGTTTTTGGTCCCAAAGCCAGAACTCAGCGGCACTGCAGTGAATGCAGCTAATCTGCACTCAAATTTATATAAGAAGTCTCTAAAAGAGATGTAGACCGAAGTCTGCAGTGTCGGGTCCTCAGCTGCAGCTAATCCACAGTTAAAGGGCACTTCTTCGAACTTCACAGGTCCTTTTATAATCTCTGTCCCCTCAGCTTGTTGCTGGCAGTCCCACCCCTATAGCTGATTGGTGCTGGTAACATCTTCTCCTCCAACAGTTTGCTGTCGTTGGGGTAACTGAGGTTTTGGAGGGAAAGTTCCTCATTAGTATTCACCATTGCCGTGGTGTCAAGTTACAAGTCTTCTGGGGCAGGTTAAAAGTCTTTGTAAGATGCTGCTGGTGAGGGGGTTTGCTTTGAAAACCTCGAAAGTAACAAACTTAAAAGGGATTATTAAACTTACAAACAATGCATCAATAGCAACAAACAAATGAGTAAGGGACTATAAAAATAGGGATAATGTTTATTACAATTAAACATTCAATTGGAACACACAAAAAAACACAACCAGTACAATTCTGCAATGAACAACTTTTAAACAACAATAACAAACAATTCCACATGCAAAAGCCAATCTAAGGTTTTATATATGACATTTTGTAACACTTTCTAGCACTTCAGAAGAGCTGCAGGGTCAGAATAGGAGAGCTTCAGCTGGTGACTGGAGGTCCAAAGGGGCTGAGGCTGGTGTGGACCAGCCTTTTCCTCCTGGCCTCCCTCCCCAGTTATAAGAGTTGTCCCAAGCAGTAAGGCCTCGATGCAGGAAAAATAATGCAGCTCCAGGGGATGAAATGTGCTGATCTAACTGTTCATCACAGATGAAAAGTATTGTTTCCATCCAGCTTCCCACACCAATAGTTTATATTAAACTATTCCTATCAGCCACTTTAGCTTTCCTATGAAGACAGGCTGAGAGAGTTTGGGGCTTTTCAGCCTGCAGGTTTTGGGGAAACCTTATAGCACCTTCCAGTACCTAAAGGGGGCTACAAGAGATCTGGAGAGGAACTTTTTTACAAGGAAAAACAGCAATAGGACAAGGGGAATGGCTTCAAGGCAAAAGAGAATAAATTTAGATTAGATATTAGGAGAGAATTCTTTACTGTGAGGATGGTGAGGCACTGGAGCAGCTTGCCCAGAGAAGCTGTGGATGCTTCATCCCTGGGAGTGTTCAAGGTCAGGTTGGATGGGGCATTAAGCAACCTGGTCCAGTGGAAGGTGGCCCTAGGAATTAGATGGTCTTTAGGTTCCTTCCAACCCTAAACAGTCTATGATTCACCCAGAAGGAAGCAAACTGAGAAAAGAAGAATGTAAAGTACATAAATTTGTTCTAGTATTAAGGCTGACTCATCACAAAGAGTCCAAGCAGCCTGCAGCTGGTACAGAGGAGTGAGACAGACATCTTCTCCTTTGTGGTTAAAGATGGATGCATCTGCTTGTTCCACCCAGCTTCTCACCTACCTGAGTGAGGGCACTCAAGGACTGTAGTTTCTCCTAGGGCAGAAAGATACTGTGGGATCAAGACTAAAACCTAACAATTGGCTAGGGATTCCAACTACTGTAACAAGAGCAATACCAGAAGTTCATGCTTGAGAGCATGTGTCTGCAGCTGCCTCCTCCAAAGAAAGAGAAACAAATAGCCTTCTCTAGAGCTGAATGCTGGGAAAAAAAAATTTAAAAAAAAAAAAATAAAAATCACCACTTCTGGTAGTTTTCTTGCGTAAATTTTGCAAGGTTTTTGAGCTTCCTGGGATACCTCAGGAAATGTGGGTTTCCTCATCCAAACCAGTCAGTCTTGTAAATTGGTGCTGTAGAAACCAGCAGCAGGTGTGGTTAGCTCATGAAACCACTGGAGAAATAGACTGCAGCAGCTCTCTAGCAATGAGAGTAGCCACAGGCACCACAACGAATTCCCTTGCCTCTGAGGGGAAAATGATACCATTCCTGATCTCAATCTAAATTACAATACATCAGCTACAAACTGATCTCATACTCGCTAGCTGCGTTTCCAGCATTTGTCTGGAATTTCTGGCACATGGGACCACCAGCTCCACACTCTGCCCCATGCCTCTCCCAAAAGGAGCAGAGGATCAGGGGACAAATGCTCTTTGCCAGGCTGCTCTGGGATGCAACATCTATTTAAGCACACTTCAAGCCAGAAGAACAGTGCAAGAGCAGCAGCCTCGTCAAAGGGCACAGCACTGTTCCACCAGGCACACTGGAACAGAAAAGGTTCTTGTACATTAATCCTGAGACTGAAAAGGAGGAAGGTTGTTGACAAGCTTTTGAAATTCAAAGTAGGAGGAAAAAAGTGATCTTTCCACAGAAAATCTGCATTGCTATGGAGTAGAACAAACGTTTTGGGAGTTTCCTAATGGGATCTTCTGCTAATGGGTGCTATAGATGGGCTGCCTCTAAGGCAATAAAAAGGCTTGAGAAAGCTTGCTGCACTCTTGCTGGTACCTCAGTACACTCTGCCCACTGACAAGCAGTAATGCAGCACAGGGCCTCTTCCACCATCAGGTGATGGTGTTTACTTCCTACCTTCATTGTTTTGTACTGCATTCATTCCTGGTCCTAAAGCATTTTCCACCTTTGACACCCTCTCTCTATAAAATAGATTCTCATAAAATCCAAAAATCTGAATGTGCTTCTATACAGAAGTGGCTGAATGAGTGAACTGAGAGTAGGTAAAAAGATTCTTAAGGTAGTCTATCTCAGCAAGTCAAATGAAAGAATTAGCTGAAACCACAGTAAAAAAAGTTTACTTTTAGCCATTTACTGTATGCTATTTAACAGCTAAATTCACTTTCACACTGCTTTAATAATGCAGTCATCACCTCTCTTTAAACACAGATGTCACATGCCTGAGATTAGGAGGTATTCAACTAGATTGCTGAGAATGAAGATCACAGAGCAGTTTGTCAATAGTTGCATAATTATTCCATCCTAACAAATAGACTTTGTGTAGCTCAATTTCAGCAGAACAAAAACAAAATAACTCCAAAATATCCTTATAGAACTCCGAACCTGGGTAAATGAATGAAGATCAAGTTATTTAATTGACACTTAGGCTGAGCAATACTGTAAGGAACTGTCTAGAACAAAGGTAATGGCTTTAGTTAAGCCATACAGTACATGAACAAGAAGTGATACTTCAACTTTTCAGTTTTTTTTTGGTTGAATGCTATCTTTGGGATAAATGGCAATATCATTATGTGTTTCCAGAAAAGGGATGAAGTTATGAAAGACCAGATTTTCGTCAGTATATATTATTATATTGAAAGCAGTTTTGAATGAAATCTTAATCATCATTCACAGATTATATGTTGAACAGAAGAGAGCCAGAAAAAGGTTAGGAATAAGGACAATGTTAGGCGTAATCAAGCCTGGGAAAACAGCAGCTATACGTAGTGTTTGGAAGGAAAATAATTTGATAAATGTTAGTTAAAACACAGTAACATGGAATTGTGAAATTCAGAGCGGGTCTTGTTTTATCCCTGCTGCAAAGATGTGTCACTTAGATTCAATTCCAGAAAGAGCCAATTTATCCCATGCATTGAAATGAGGCACCACAACATGAGAATAACACAATCCACAAGTTTAGTCTTTAGAAGCCTGCATTCAGAAAGGGCAAAAAGCATTTCTTTGCAAGGCCAGTGACAATCCAGAAGTGTTTTCATCTGAACTTCAGAAAGATGTAAACAAACATGAAGGACTTCGGACAAGAGCTTGAAAACAATAATGTAGCTACAGGACCTGACAGAGACTTCTTCACAAGAGCTAAACATATGTAGTCCAATTGAGCAGTCTCCAGAAGCAGTGGGAAACTGACCTGGGAATTTTTTGAGTCTTCATCTATAGTCCAAAACATGAAGGTATTTACAGAAACACACACAAAAAAATGGGATAAAATGAATCACCAAAAAGTAAGCTGGCAGGGAAAAATATACTCCATTAAAAAATATTCTGCTGTGAAATAAGTAGCCAGGAAAGCAGCTGCATGTCAGTCCAGATTAACAGGTACTAACAACCAAATCTGATGTGGGTTATTAACTGGAATCACACAGAACCCCAGGGAGCAACACAATTAGCAAACTAAAAAGAACCTAAAGACAGACTTCTTGGTGTTCTCCAAATTAAAAGTTTAAAGCACCTCCCTTCCTAAGTTTTTGAAATAACAGCAACTTAATTATTTCAAGCATCTAAATGCTTCAATAAATTTTTGATCCACTAGTTTATTCAGAAGGCTCTTCTTCCTCGGAAAAACAAAAAGGTTTGCTTTGACTGATAAGGGAAAAACCTTTTGCATGTATTAGTTCAGTCACAAATCTATTTCATTTAAGAATATAGAAGTCATTGGAATACCGCTGTCAAAGCATATAGATCACACCATCAGTATCTGAGGCTTTTTGTGTTCATAGAGCAGACAAATGCAGGGGAGTGGAGAACCTGTAATTTTGATTTTTGCTATTCCTATGTCTGTAAAACTGACTGAGGCAAACATCCACTTTTACTTGTTTTTGCTTTTAATTACATTAGCACACATGGGCACATTACTGGGTTGGTGTCTCATAGGGGAGTCACATATTAGCAGGAGCAACAGAAAACAGCAATGTTGTATTTTTCAACTCTTAGATCTATGTCTTACTGAAAACTAGCAATCCAATTCCTGCATCTTATTCTAGGTTAAAGCAAGCCCTAATTGTGGTCTAAATCTTGTTGTCTGTTAACCTTATGGCACACAAATACAGCAATGTTTATTTTCTATATCCTTCCATTTATATTATTATTATATTATATTATTTATACATCAAATCTTCCTCCAGTTTCTCTGTCCACCCCTAAACTTCATGTCCTTGTCTATTTTCACTTTAGCTCAATTTTTTTTCTCCTTTGGGAACAATAACTGAGGTACAGAAACTTTCCAGTTACAGTTGTTTTCCCTTAGAAATTAAAATGATAGGCACTGGTAGGGGAAAAGGATGGCACAGTAGCAATTACGATCATGTAGAATACATCATTTGGTCTGTGTATTTTGGTTGCCTTCTGAAGGTCCTTTTATTTTAGCCCCAAGCCTATTTGGCTGCAGTAGGTTTCTTGTTTCTGACAGCAATAAAAATAAAAAAGAAGCAGCCCTGAAAACAGCATTCTTTTTTTTTTTTTTCTTTTCCCCTGAGGATGTTGTTTTCTAGCCCATCTCAGTTTCCGGTTCCCATGAACCAGCTTGTTGCTGTTGTGTTTGGATTTACTGCGCCATAGGAAAATGTTAAAAGGCTTGCTTTCTTTGAAGGCAAAAGCAAGACAGATGTTAATAGAAAGCCACCTTGATTTCCGTGCTTTTGAAAAAGCAAATCTAATTTTCCAACTTTTTTCTCCATAGTCTTACTTGTATTTATTCCAGAAAAATCCCTGTCATCTTTCCTAAGATTTGAGAAGTATGGGCAACTCACTTTCCCTATGGATGGTGCTGCTCTGCCAGGAGATCCTCACTAGGATTTTGCCCGTTGCAACCAGGATTTCAGGAAGTATGGTCCTGCCATGGCTCTACTGTCTGGGCAAGAGTGAGAGCTGAGCCAGACCATTTGCATCTTCAGATCCTACCCATCCCCATCCCAAAGAGGGAGATCAGGGCATAAGAGTACGACTGGTAACAAAAGCCCAAATAATTTTTGCTATGTGGCAACCATGGCTTGTGGAACACACACACACACACACACACACACACACACACACACACACACACACACACACATATAGTTACTCTCTAGTCTTGAGTTGTTGCTGAAGGACTTGCAGTAGAAAGGATTTTTTAGCTTTGGTTTTGTTTTTATACAGCCTCATTTAATAAGCTGGAATACCTGACCCTGCTTCCATTAGTCAGTTGAAGTGGATCAAACAGAGAAGTCCCTTCCAACCTGAATTATCATCCTATGACCCTAAAAAGCACCTAAAGTCTCAGTCCCCCACGTCAAATAGCTTGGAGCTTGGCAAACAGTATTAAAAGACAATTAAAGTCCTGGGAGTTATTTTTATTTGGGGTTTGTTTGTTTGCTTGAGGTTTTTTTGTTAATTTGTTTATTGGGGGAGGGAGTTTTTGTTTGATTTTTTTTTTTTTTAATTATGGTAGGATAGAGAAGCAAGGTGAAAAGCAGATTCCTCCCTCCTCCCCTTTCCTGGGAAAAGTAGACAGATTTATTATTTTGAATGCTCTTTAGCAACAGCACATACATCAACCAGCCTATTTCCTTCAGCTGTTTATGTCTGTGACTAAGATAAGTCAAAGACACCAGCTCTCATGAAAGAGACTCATTTTCCCCTGCTCAAGATGCCAGCTTTTCTCCAGAGGGGCTCACACCCTGATCTAGCAGATGCCATGCGGAAGTAATGCTGGTCCATAGCCACAGCTCCAAGCTCTGGGGCTTCTCTGGAACAACTAAAGATACACCCCATATTCCTAAGGAACCACAAAATCCATCCCCTCTCCCTCTGAGAAACAGCTCAGACAAAACCTGGGAGAGCTACCACATACTTTTGTGTCACTGGCACAGATAAGTTGCATTTTTTGCTGTAGTTTCATGCCAGAGACAACTGTTACATGCTCTGGCAATCTTCCTCTCAAAAACAGCCACATGTACTTCAGACTTCACAGGAACTTCAAGGTGCTCTCACGCCCTGGAAGGTTTTCAACCCTGAGGATAGGTTCAAGATTTGAAAGCAAGATTGGGCCCTCAAGTCAGCAAAACATCCAGGTTTCTAAGGGCACTATCTCACCCTGGGCTGGCTTCCACTGACAGCTGGAGACACCCAGCATGAGCCGCCCTCAGGGTGACAGGTGAGGAGCCCCAACTGCTGTGGCTGTCTCAGGATGCCTCCCCAGGGCTGTACTTAGTGTCAGCATCAGCCAGGCACCCAGCTGCCCCCGGGTAAGTGGATCAGAGATAGTGGGATCCCTCACCATAAACCGACATGCATTTCCACACAGGAGCCACAGGTCCCAGTTTATATCTCTTTGCTTCCCCTTCCTTCCCCTGATGTGGAATAAAATACAGCAGAGACTGAAAGGTTTAAGGTAGTTCTGAATATTTATTTATGTATATATTTATGATTTCTGCTAAGCCCAAACACCAAAAAAGCTCTTTCCCCTGACAGGCTGTACATGAGCATGGCACATTTGAGTGTGCTGTGCATTTGACTCACAGCAGCCCAGAGACTTTGTCTACCCTCTTAAATAATAAGCACTGTGGTGGCTGTGTATGTCTGGGGTACTGTACTCCTCCCACCTCACAAAGCAGTATCACAGCTTGTTTCACAGCTCCTCAACCTCCTGTGCCAGGATTGGAGTGACCTGCATGCTGTAGTGTCATGTTTGGGGAAGTGGAGAGGGCTGGGCTGCGGGGGAGCAGGGCTGTGGTGCAGCACACCAGCTCAGAGCACATGGACTTCAGTGCCATCACACAGATTAGGGGTGGGCGGGAAAAAAAATCCAGGAGGTATTCTCCATGTTCCATCATTCACAGAAGGACTATGAATGCTTGTTCTAAGAAAAATCCTATTTGTGCCCATTCTGGGATCTTGGTTCCTTCAGTCTTGCCCATCCTCTCCTAAAAAACAAAACCCAGAAACGAAGGGAGAAGGTGAGGGGCAAAGTCAGCAGACTGGTGGCAGTACTGAGAAACTGTAAAAGGACAAACTGGCACCTGGTTGTACAGATTAGTATTTCATCGATCCCACACCAACCACATGTTGCACAAGGGCACAATTCTGCATGCAACGGAGGGCAGCACCACCAGGCTCACGCAGGCTGGCACCGTTCCGCAGAATTCCCGTAACTTCTTGGAAAGGCTCAGAGCTGGTTCAGGACCCAACCAGGAGGTGCTTGCTTTGCCATGCAGCCAGCCTCGTGTGACAGGACTGCAAAAAAGCTGTACACCCTGCCCTGCTTCCTCTGCACATGCAATTCTTTGAAGTGCTCTGCTGCTGGTCTGTGAGAGGAGCCCTGCCCTGGGACATTGCAGAGACCCTGCACAGAATCTGGTACTCCTGAGTTTGGGATGGCAGCCACCTTGAAGAGTTTTGCTCCCAGCTGTGGCAGCAGCACCCTGCCAGCACTTATGGAACTGGCATCTTCCAGTTCCAGCCAGCTGCATCATATGCATGGTGATATCCAACCCCTACAGCCCTACCTCCAGATCCCTCAGAAAAGGCAAGGTCTCTCCCTCTGGGTTGCAGGGAGCACAGGCTGGCCACATACCCTCCTCGTGAATTTCAGTTTGCAGCCAGACCAGTGCTAATTACAATTTCTTTGTATGAGCACTCTCACGCAGGCACCATTTTGCTCATGAAAAATCAACAGAACCCAAATAACTGCAAAAATAGAATCAAATGCAATAACATCTTACATAAGCTTTGGTTAATAATAAACCCAACTTTACTCAAATCCTAGTGACTCTAGTCCTAGTAGTGACATGATAGGAGACAACTATGAGAGTATATTGAACTGTTTCCTGTGAAGTGATGAGATTATCCCTCTTGCATTTTGTGAATTGTTAATGAAGGAAAGGACGTATTTGGGGCTCCCCTGTCCCATTAATTGGAATTGTTATAGTAGCTTGAATCAAATATCTGATTTATTAGATTGATTGTATTACAGCACAGATTGATAAATTGTGTTTTTCTGGGACGCAAAAGCTATAAATACGTGCCAAGTAAAATTCTCAGCTGTCTTTTGGTTTACCTCCATCTAAAATCAATGATAAGACCCTAAAAAAAAAGTGGTGTTACTACTATTGTTTGGCTAAATTGGGTCTATTCTGGCTATCCTCATGCTTCTTGATAAGACAAGCTGGCCTTTATAAACTGTGTTTACTTCTGCTGAAGCACAACCTGCTTGATCAGAGAATAATCCAAATTTCTGATAAACTGGATTACTCATTTTGGAGCTCTTTGAACTAAGAAAATAGTAGTCTTCCCTCCTGCCCCTTAGTGATTGCAAGGGCCTGAAATACTGTCATAGAAGTTTGCAAAGCTACCCAAGAGCAGGCTCTAGCCTGCCTGTTCCTCCTACTCAGGAGACATTATTGGAAGAAAGTGTTTAGTAGATAATTTTATCAGCCATACCTATCCTCTTCTGCCATGGAGACAGTAATGTTCCAGGAGAGGTTAGAGACAAAAAGGCACCCAAGTCTTCAATAGCTAAGTGACTAAGAACACACATACCAGGGGCAAACAAAAGAAAGGAATTTGGATGCATTGAAATGCAAGAGTCTCAGCCTCAGTGATATTAACAAAGAGCAAGCCCTATAAAGGAATTTGCAAGGTCATAACCTGGTAAGAAAAATCATATTCCTTCAAGACACTGCCAACTAGATTTTCAAGCTTCTCTAAAACCTGCTCTGAGTTAGACATTGTTTAAAGTTTTTGGTGTCTCAAAAATAATGTATGTGTTGGTGCATCAGTTATACCTGTGTCTAAAGAGAGTTATTCAGATATGTTTGTTAAAAGCAAAACACCTCATCCACTTGTATATATCAGATCATCTGTTTTTCCTCAGTTTGACAACAGGAGTCCAACCTAGATGTTAATTACAGAGAATATTTCAAAAGCAAAGGCACTTTTTAGGGTAACTTTAGAGGGAGATAGTAACTCTCACTTTTCAATTTCAAGCTGAATTTGTAGTAACATATTTGACCACATCTCTATTTTTGGCTACTTTTCTATCTTTGCTGTTGTCTGTATACTTGGTGAGGCAAGGGGTATTTGTAGAAAAATAAAATTGAAGCATATGCTCTGACATAATGAGATACTCCCCTAATGTATGAAAATGTTAAAAATTGTAACCTGTCTTAATAGTGGCTTTCTTTCTTTGACATGACATTGACAAGAAGTCTGTCAATGTCAGATATCTTTGCTTTCACAACATTCTAATGTTTTTTTAGTGCTTTTTTCAACAAAGGAGTGCCCATGCATTCATATAATGGGAAGAGCTACTGCCTCAAAGCCATTGAGGAAGAAGCATCCAGGTTCAGATTTGAGCAGTAGCACTGCCATGGACATCCAGCAGCATGGGAGCAGGTATCACTGCATCCCAGCATGACCCTGAATAAGATATCTGACTGCTCAGGTCCAGTTTCTCAGTTTGTGAAACAGGAATATCAATGTTTAACTACCTCAATAAACCAACACCTACACATTAATACTGAAAAGGCCGTGGTACTTCCATGTTAGAAATACAAGTTAGTACATGGGAGCTCCTTTTAGTAAAAGTTTGACTGTTTGATGTTCCTACTAGAAAAAAAAAAGTCGTCTGTGAGAATGACACAAAACTGACACAAGGCCTCACAGTGAGGGTGATTTGGGGATTTAACGTATCAAAGAGAAGGTTAAAAGTTAACTTGATTACAATCTACAGGTACTTATACAAAGAGAATAACTGTAACCAGGGGGCTCCATCTCCGAGACAAAGGCAAAACAACTGCTAGAAATTCTAAATACCCAAGGCTGCAAGGAAGGGGCTGGCAGTAGCAATCTTCAGATTAAGCCTGGAGAGCATAAAGTTCTGAGACACACACTATATCACTGGGTTACCTGCAGGCATCACTGGCTGAGATCCCACATGCTTTCTCTGCAGAGGGATCAGATTAGACTTAATCTGAATGCGTTCTCTCAACCTCCATCTAGAAAATAATTTTTTTAAATGCACAAATTCAATTAAAGATCCAAGCAGGCATCCTTATCCAAGGACTGGTAATAAGTCAAGAAAAACTGAGACTGAAGCACTAACGTATAACGTTATTGAAGCTTCTGTAGCAAACACATAAACTAATAGCTTTAAAATATCAGCTCAACCTTTATAAAAGATTTTCTTAGGGGTGTGTGGGGGAAACAGGTTGGCAATTTTTGCCAGAAAAGGTGTAAGGAAGACAGTCAAGAGCAGCCACACAGTGCTCCAATTGCTATGAGGGAGGAAGGAACAGGTAGGAAAAAAATTATTGTGAGTCAAAAAGCCTCAGGAGTGGGAAGAAAGATTTAATGTCAGCTGTCTCACTGTGGAACTTTCTGCTTCTTTCACTTGTAAGCAGTCTGTCTTTCCTGATTTGAGATCTTTGTTTGGGAATGCACAAGAGCCTATTTGAGCCTATATTTGTTGTTCCCTTGTCCTCTCATTTTGAGCAAAGGTAGGTGATCAGAACTCACCAAATTTGAACAGCCCAGTCTTTTGAATGATTAATTCAGCTGGAAATAACTGCATGAGGTAAAGAGTAACAGGAAAAGACAGTTGTTTTGGACCCATAATTGCTTCAAACAAAGTTTACCAAGCCTAGGAAATCAAAGCTCTGTACTGTCAGGTTGCACTTATCCTTCCCCATCTCTATTATCAAGACTCCATCATGTAGAGGTAATGTCACCCCATAATGTAGGCAACTCTGAAAGAGTAGAAAAGTTTAATCACAGCTGCAAGCAGGGATGAATTTGGATATTCAGACCTTGCCTGTTATTTCTTCACACATTCACATATTCAGAGCTGCAGCTTCTAAATGTATAGCCCCTTCTTCGTACAGATAATAATAATTTTAAAAAAAGAAAGAAAGAAAGAAAGAAAGAAAGAAAGAAAGAAAGAAAGAAAGAAAGAAAGAAAGAAAGAAAGAAAGAAAGAAAGAAAGAAAGAAAGAAAGAAAAAAAGAAAAAAGAAAAAAGAAAAAAAGAAAAAAAGAAAAAAAGAAAAAAAATAAAAAAATGCTGTGCCTAAATCCCTGAAACTTTATCCTTTGAAGTTATATGTCTAAACAGATTGCCTTTCCATGAAAAATGGAAACATTCAGACTTCAAATTAACCAGGGCTAAAGGAGGGCTCTGTTGGGATACAGGAACCCCTCCTCTTCTGTGTGATCTAGAACTTAAAACATGAACCTATGTCTTCTACCTTCTGAAGGCCCAGGAGATAGCCAGAAGAGGCTACTGCATCCTAAAAGTACTCTGGAGCAAACACTGGTAAGGATGATGTTGAAATGATGCACTGCCTGCAGTATCACATTCCCAAATGTCACATTATTTGCTGTAGGCACCCATGAACTACAGGCACTCTTATCTCCTGATTCAAAGGTAGCTGGCTGCAGACAGCAACAGAGACAAACACACAAATACAGCAGCATGTGATTTGCTGTTTACTTTCCATTGTTTACCAACACAGATCCATACTCAGCTGGCAAAGGATCTAGTTTGGGTTGCCCTTTTTTTTTTTTTAAATCCTTAAAAAAATGTAAGTTTGCAAAGTCGCATAACTTTATGTTGCTAAGCCAGCAATAAATAAAAACATATTTAAGTATTTAAATAAGACCCATTTAAAAGTCCAATTGACTCCATAGCTATAAAAGCTATTAAATCAACCTTTTTACATATTGCAATTACAATACCGCTTAATGAAGAGTTTGGATGGAATCCTGGTGAGGGACGTGAGTGTCCCTGCAGCATGTTTAGTCCCATTAAAAAGTTCTAGGAACTACTTCAGATGGCATTTTTGATCCCAGGCCTCTTGTCAAAAATATCTCTTTCTAAATATTTCACAGAAATCAGTAGAACACCATTTCCAGGAGGTGTTTTGAACAGCTTCAGTGGAAGCTGAGCACCTACCAGTCACTAGAAGATAAATTATTACCCACTTGTGAATCTCCTAGTTACAGGCTATTTGTATTTGTATCACCAAAGGAAAAAGGCTTTCCTCATTTTGGGGAGCCACAGCCAAGTCATGTCCAGGAAGGGTGCAGCTACTGGTGACTGATGTGGGAAATCAATGAGATGGGTCTGTGTTTGATTAAACTCAGGAATCCATTTACTGCAGCATCACCAACACAGGACTTAACCAAGCATAATCCAGAGATGCAGAATCCAGAACAAAGGGAGGGTCGTGGGTTTTATGGTCCTCCCGGATTTAAAGCCACGCCTCTCACCTGAACACTGCCCGTCTAAAATCAAATCCCCGCCTCTTTGTGCAGGGGCACTCCACACACATTCACTTGTGTGAATTTAGCAAAGCACAGACCAAGTCCTGTACTTTTTACTTTCCCTGTGCGACACATCCAAGATTGTCAGGACTCCAGAGGAAAATAAATTTTGTTTCTTAAAAGTGAAGCATACTTTACCTGAAAAATATATTCTTGGTCTGTTAGTTATTATTATGTATAAAAAGAGAGGAAGACAGATTGCAGGGTTTACTCCACCCCTCTCCTTAGGCATGCAAGAGACACTGTTCTGCAGTGGCCTTGTGTCAGAAGAAATCAGGCATCCATCTCGTCTGGCCCCAACGTCCCTGGTTCTGCTTTTCATCCACTCAGATGCCCAGTTCAACCATCTTGCTCTACTACACCAATGCAAAACCCCAAAAGAAATTCAGGGTTTTTGAGTAAGGGGATGGACCCCACAGTTTCCCATTCAAATGGTTTAACTACAGAGTCCCATTCCCATCTGTTGCGGTGGCAGGATTTTAACACACACCTGTCAGGAGACATCCAGGGCTTTCTCCTTGGTATCATGAGATGCCTGTTTGACACCTGAAATACAGGGATGCAAAGAAACTGGTTTTCATCACTTTATGCGAGAGTATTCCTAACTCTCAACTACTAAAAATGGATCAAAATCATTCCCACCACTTCTTCCATCACAGACCATATTGTAAGAGGAATCTCATCTCAATGGATGGCCAGATTTCTTTGCTTTGGTTGACCATATATCCTAGAGTGACTTTACGATGCCTGTATCCCCAGTCATCTGCTCTGTTTATGTGACATATTAAGATCTGCAGCTCTAAGACTAGTTCTGAGAGCGAAGGGAGGGAAAAGAAACCACAGTTTGTTCTCAGAAACTGCACTTGCTCCCCCGCATTCTTTCTCATGGACTGTGTTGTCTGCAGCATGGACAGTGGGAGAGAGCTCTGCTTTATACTTAGGTATTTTTAGCTAACTGAAGCAGAGAAATTCCCTGGACTGCGGTTTTTCTTTTTCTTGGAGCTGATTGGCCCTGTTCTTGACTGAAAACCCAGAAAACCACTAGGAGGTCACACCTGAAGCCCACCAGGCCTGGGACACTGCATTCCAGTGCCAGAGGATACGAGACTAAGCGAGCCGAGCTACACCCCATGAAAAGGACTTTCTGAATTTGCCATCTCTTCTGAACAGTGAGAGGTTTTATTGTTTAATATTATTCAATTTTTATGCTTGTGAATACTTCGCTTGTTAAATAAACAGTTTTTTCCATTTTTCTCCAAGGAAATATTTTCCTGAACTGGTAGGGGGAGGGGTCTCTTGAATCTGCTTTCTAGAGGGACCCCTTTGGAAATTTCCTCCCAAATTTGCCCTAAACCAGGACACCATACCTTATGATTGGTAGGATTATGGATACACCCCAACACATCGCATTTGTTAGTAACTGGATTTGCTAGGGAGACCACATTTAACCAGAGTTTATCTGTTCAGAGTTGAACTCCCTCTGTGCTGAGCTGTGGTTACCAAAATACCTGGCACAGATAACTGGATTGCACATAAAAATTACTGAAGGTGGACATTAGAACATACAGTAGCCAAGTGCCATTGTTACTGAGTTGTGTTCCTTATCTTCCTTGTACCTTGACTAGTCCTAAAACAAGCAGTTATTAGAAGAAATCACTCTCTTACTCAGTAGGGCTACATTTCTGAGAGGACAATGACGTTTTGCAACTTTAAAAACCACTTTTGTCTTTGTCTAGTCAGATGAAGATAGCAAAATTCTCATGTTCTTGACAAAGCATGCTAATAAGCCTTGACAAGGGAGGACAGATGCTTTTCCAGACATTCAAGAGACACACTTGGTGAGCTTCTAGCATGACACACGGAGCTCTGCTGCTGTGATCACACTTCTGTGTTGAGATTTGACAGGCACATCTCTCAGTGATACCAACTTCAGCAGCCTCTTGTCTCTTTTCCTCACTTTTTCATTTGCTCTTTGGTGCTTTCATTCACATTATGGTGGCACATTTGCCCCTTCAGCTGTGCATTCAGCCAGGTGAGAACTGACTCAGGTTAAAAAAAACTATCAGAAAGGCCTGCCTTTAATGTGGGAGCATTTAGAGATTGATCCAGCCACCATAATTCAACTCTGTAGCAGTAAAATGGGAACAGAAATTAAAGGGAAGATAAACAAGCTATCTCTGGGAAAGGTATACCCAGCCTCTTTCCACAGCTTGCACCTTGCCCTCTGACTTTTACTGCCACCAGCCCTAAATGGTGTCAAACACCAGACAAGAAAAGAGGAGATGTAGGTGGTAAATTCTGGGTTATAAAGCTCTCAGTTATTCCCATCAAAAGCCCTCCCAATAGAGAAGACAGGCCAAGACTGTAAACAGAGAACCCCTCTGTCTCCCCTCAGAGCCCCATGGCCCCACCAAGTCCCCCTGCCCTCTGATGCCACTCCAGTCCTATTTTGCAGAACCACACAAAGAGGCAATAAAGACAAAGATCTTCCTGCCTCTGAATTTGCTGTCTACTTTACTTCCCAGTATTTTTAAACTCATCAAACAATGGACAAATGTGGGAGAAAGGGATGAAGGGGCCCTGGTTCAGAAAAGTGTGTACATACCAAAATGAAGACTGCGAGTGTCAAACCAAAGGTTCGAATACATAATTCAAGAATGTTCTCCTTATAGCTCCAATCACCACATATGAGCTTCCTGGTTTCAGGAGTGTTTCACACTACAAACAAACCACCCATGGCCTTACTCATAGAGCCATGTGACTTGAGACTAAGATAGAAGTCCATCACCAAGTAGCCCAAGAATAACTGAGAAAGCAGTTTGGAATTTTAACTTACTTCTTACACTTTTGATGTTTGGAAAGTAGAAAAAAAATGCAAGAGAAAAACTTGCCTGCCTAAAAGGTAAAGGAAATGAAAAGATGTAGAATATAAAGAGAAGGATTTAATAAAAGATGAAACAAGGGAAAGGACAACTCACGAGCCTCTCAGTAAAGCAAACAAAATCCACAAAGTTGAGCAAATATAAGCAATATTCAAAATGCAGTCTAGCATCTAGTTTGCATTTGAAATAAGGATGTCTACAGAGTTTTCTTCCCAAATAAGTTTGAGAAGCCTTACTCTAGGGGACTGGAATGTTTTAAATCTTAAAATAGTAAAGAATTTGAGGTGAAACAAACAAAATACCAGTAATCCAAACCACCAAATGACTAAAGAAAAAAACAAAAAACTTGAACTAAAGAAAATAAAGGGTCCTTCAAGGAATAAGATGTTGTTATAACATTCTCCCAAAAGACAATCTCAAAGACTGTCACAATTATGAAGACACACAGCTGAGATGTTTAGTGACATTTAGTAAATGCTACTGCTCAGCTACACCTTCCTTTGAGTTAATTCTGTTTCATAAGCATGAGAATACACAGAATTGACTTAAAAGAACGGTAAGAAGCTGAACATTTATATTGGCATAGACCAAGAAAAAGAAATCTAAGTTGTTTTGCCTTTTAAATTCTCATTTTATTGTTTTTCTTATTTTGGTAGAAAGCTAAACTTGGAGCAGGCAGTGCAACGCTAAGAGAGGCTGCATCCATAAACTCTCCATGACACAGGGCACATGAGTGTAAATCCTCTCTCACAGACTCCAGTTCCACAGCCACTTTTACAGCTAGAATAAGCCAGCATCAGCAGTTACAGAAGCCCTCCCACCAGTGCAGTGTCCTGCACAGCTTCCCAGTGTAACAGAAATGCTGGCCTTGGCCAGTTTGGGAAGGAGTTCACATGGCCTCTGTGTCACTGCCCAGTGACAGTACAGCACAAATTCCCTGGGTCACTGTGACACGTGAATTCCTACACAAAGCCATCCACGTATTTTCAAGTGCAAATCACCACTAAAAGAAACTCAAGCAGTAAAAAGAAAAGAGGGTGGACTGAAACCCATGTCCTGGCTTTTTCCTATTCTCCAGCTGCTGGAAGCTTAGGACACTGTCCACCAAACCCCATTAATAGCAACTGCATGGGCAGACAATAAATAACCCAAGACAGGTTCATGAGAAGGACTGCTTCATTTATGTCTTAATGACTGTCTGTCCCACCCCAAGAACTATGACAGGCAATCCAACTAATTTCCTTTTCCTTTCCACAAGTTCTCTGACAAGGTGTGAAGCCTTCTGTTATTCAAATTAGAGACCTCTCAGAAGCCCTCCTATATAAAGAGCAAGCCCAAGTTCTAGTAATTTAGTCTTTTCTCACTGTAAATGCTTCAGAGCAATCTACCACAAGTGTTACACCCACTGTGAGGATAACCACAGAAATACAATCAAACATTTCACCTCCTCTTACAAAAAGGAAACCTTTGCAGTTAAACTAAGAATAAATAGAAATGAACCTTTGTTCATTATATTTCAGTCCTTCAAAGAGACAGAGAACTATTGGTAATAAATGTTTTTTTCACACAGTTATGATGAAACACAGCCCTGGCATCCCACTTGTCTTTACTGCCAACTTCACCAGCCTCCCTTTGCCTCTGTGGAACTGCTAAAACCCACAAAATCCTCACCTACTGTTTCTTCCTTTGCTTTCTTATCATCTCTATGAGAAAGGGACAAGAATGGGATTATTTTAGTGCCAGAAGAGCCCATCTCATAGCTTTTTTGCCCCTTTACAACTGAAAACATAGAAAACAGAGTGACTTACAGGGCTCAGTCTGATCCAAAACACACATAGGAATTTACCCAAGTTGTGTAGCAAACCAGAAGCTGAGATCAAGGAACAAACCTTCATACTTCACTACAAGGTCTATTTCTTGAAATGCAATTCAGTCTTCACCAGCTTCTCTTAATTTCACTTTTCAGATAAAAAGAACAGTTAAAAATAACCCTGTGTGTCAACACACAGTGAAGTGAAATGGGAAGCCAGTTGCCTGTAACTGAGAGACTGGAGGCTGTAAGTGTTGTGAAGCCTTCACACATTTGAATTTTTTAGTACCACGTGAGATTTCGTTATAATATATCAGTAAATTAATTTCATTGCATAACAATAAAGTAACTTGCCTAATTTTTACCATATTTTCATATTTTGCCCTACCACAGAGCTCACAAAACACAAGGTACCTTGTATGTAGCAAAGATAAGAATTTGGTCTTTTTTTTTGGGAAACATGCATATATGTGCATGTGCTTGAAAAAGATCAACAAGAAAGAAAGCCTAATTCTACAAGAAACAATTGTGTTACAGACAGCTCTGAACCCTCATACTTATTATATTAGAAAAGCGTTGGAAATCCTGAATGCTCATGTAGACTATATGTAGTAGCATGAAAATACCCCATACATCAGGATTTTACAGGGGAACACTGAATTCTCCTGACAGGTTCCAAAATTAAGTCATCTTTCCCAACAAAGGATGGATTTTACTGGATCCTGCATGAAGTATTCATGTGTACAAACAATATTTTCCCTTACTTTAAATTCATCCTCGCCACCACCACCACCACCACCACAAAGACCAACTGCAGTTTTTGCTGTCTTATTTGTATTCCTGCTGCAGACAGTACCAGGACAGGGATCAGATCAGATTGCACCAAACCTCCTCCTACACTGAGGATGTCACCACAGGACTTGCTCAGGGCCTCTCATGGACACCACATCCCTCATTAGCCACAGCTGCTGCTGATGGCTTTGGCACAGCTCCTCATAGCCCTGTAATCTCCACATGTAGGAAGAGGTGTCACCTCTACAAGGAAAATTGCTACCAGTAGTAAAAAACACCGAGTACAGCAGTGATGCATAAGGAGGGAAACAGCTTTAATTTTTAGAGGTTGAATGATTAAATCATTAAGGAATTGAATGTAAAACCAGGAACAAAAATTTTTCTTAGCATATAGGATGGTGGTGGTGAGATAGGCTAGAGAGCACAATATGATAAGGTGATGTGGCATACAGGGCATTTGGGGAGAAAATTAAACACTGAGAGAAATGGAAATGGAGCCTCATTTCTGGTTTTTCTCCGAAAGCTCTTCATGCCTTAGCTCCCCTCTCCTGTTGTGATCTTTCTCCTACCAAAACATGAGCCCACTAAAATCTGATTCCTGTGCTGATGCTGTATCTTCCCAGACTTCCTTTTACAGGAGGAATCAACTCTTGTTTTGTAAACACCACCTTCAACATCCCTCTCAGCTCTGTGTAATGTACATTGAGCACTGCAGTATGCTGACAGCTACTGGCTTTGAATCTACATTTCCAATTACAGCCCATTCTATGCCTTCATCTGCTTTTTCTCTTCTACCTGCTTGCTTTCTTTTGAGATTAGAAACAGACTTTTGGGCAACCACCATGTTACCTAAAAATGTAGTTCCCCCATGGTGGGATCCTGAGCTGCTGGGAAATATGGCTATCAGCAGAGAATACAGATTACTATTTCAAGGGAGCTGTGGTACTTTATTACCTACCCATGAATCATATCTGGGCTTGGAGCAGTTTTTTGTATTTTGATTTGTATTGGGAATACAAGTAAAATTCAGCAGAGATGCAAAGATTGTTCTTCAGTTACAGGTTAGTAATTGAATGGTCAGTACAGTATTACATACTGCCACAGTATGGTGTGGGCATGAAACATCACATAAAGGTCATGTCAGAGTAATGAAAAAACTTGGAGAGAGAAAACTGAGAGCATAGAAAGTTGACCTGAGGTTATTTCCAGTGTGGATAATGCTGTGGACATTTCATGGACAGAAGTAAGCTGTCCTAAGTAAGGACTGCCAGATTTTGGTTCATATAATCAGCAGTTCCTTTGCTGTCTTTGCACACTACTTCAGAAATAGAAAGATGTGGCTTCTGAAGACACTCACTGCAGTGTCAGACACTGGAAGGTGATGATGCAGACGGTGAAGCAGCTACTCTGAATCACTGCAAAGCAGCCAAACAGATGCTCACTTTGCTATCCTAATTATTACTGCATACCACACAAAATAAAAGGATGACAGAACATGTTTTTGAAAACATATCACCATAATTGATGCTAGTCCTTCTTTTCCATTGTACTTATGCCTATTGTACACCCAACAATGAAATCATCTGTCACTTCATCTATTCTCAGTAGAGCTGTATATATTCACACTATGTCAAGCAGCAAGTAAATTTGATGGATATCAGCAATGTTAATACTCACAATGAGAGGAAAAATCATGCACTTCTAGATCCTAGTAAAAAATTCCTTCTTTTTATAGCCTTCAAATTTCAATTGGCCAGAGAAAAGCACAGGAAGGTGAGAAAAATAAAAGGGGACATGACCAAGAACTCACTGGGTAAGACACAATTAAGTCTTGTCTAGATGCTTCCAAGCACCAACAACATTGCTAAGGGCCTCACTTAGACAACTGAGGTTGCAGGTCTCTAGCAAGCACATCTCTCCTTTATTCTTCAGTGCAGGATTGCCACCAGTACTTTGAATACTGGCCCTGCGGCCCAGCTCTGCTGGGGACCTGCCCCTGTGAAGCAGGCAGGTACTTGACCTTGTCCTGCTCCAGGCTCCCTCAGCTCAAGGCATGAGCGAAGGATTCATATGCAAGGAAGGCAGACCTAAACACTCAAACCCTGTAAAGGAAGCAGCTGCTGGGCTTCTACCAGCAGCACAAACTGGCAGAAGGAGTAGCATGAGTGACCCATCAGGGAAACAGTCACCAGTCATCTAAAAACAGCAGACCAAGTGCCAGGGTGCTCCTCATCTTCCCCTGTGCTGGGATAAGAAATCAGGATTTTCCTCCTCTCATAGTCCCAAGAAAGAAGGAGAGTTGTGAAGTCTTGACCTTATTCCAGGAGTTGTGGGAAGAAGGGGTTGAAACACTCCCTTTTCTATCAAGCTCAGCTGCTTCTCTAAGGGTTCTGGTATTTACAGCACAAGTACATCAGGGCTTGGGGCAAGTGAATTTGACTGAGACTTTCGGGTCCCAAAGTCATAAGTTTAAGCAATCACCATAGCAGAATACTTAATCTGGCCTGTTCCATTATATACATTATATACAGTACCATCAAGAGAACAAAATCCTCATGTGTTTTTTTTCATTAGTGGTTGCAGTATCAATATGGATTTCTTAATTTAGGGGGAAGTTTTTGAGGCCAGTTCATTTTTCTCCACTGTGAATCTCGAAACACATCTCTCATCTCCAAAGAACAGCAGAGGACTGATCAGTAGTCACAGCAGCTACCAACAAAACCACAAGTACTTGGAGTAATTTTTTTTTCCCTCCTGTTTGCATAGATCTACTTTAAAAAAGATTTCAAAGACTCAGTTAGTGTTTGGTCATTGGGCATCTGTGAGAGAAGATGACTAAGTGAATCAGTAGTTCCTTTCATTTATAATCATTCATTGTGGGTGTTGGGTAGCAGTTGCACAAAAGTGTATCGCTCCTTTTATTGTAGATGGAAACGAGCTTTCAAAGTAAACCGAGGGACAAATGTTGCTGCTCAGAACACCCCTTAGCCTTCTGATCAAATCTCTCTTTGATAGCCAAAGTGGTGTGTTCCAAGAGCACATGCTATTGACTGCAGTACCATGAAAACTGCCTGGCACACATGCAGGATTGTAATTTGGGTAAATCTGTTTTCCTTTAATGTACTTACTTTTTGCAGTGAGGAGGAAAAGGGGTTGTGGGGAATAAAAGGGGTGTGAGGTCGCAAAACAAGGCAGAATGTTTTTCGTTGTGTTTGTACCTATTAAAACATTTTGCTAAATTCAAGAGATGAATTACTGTACTGTTTTTGGAGGCTGATGCAACTCTTTTTGCTCACTCTGAGCCTGCAGTCAGCTGGTATCATTTTGCAGGCTAGAAGAGCTGTGATTTACAGTCTGGGGGATATTAAAAGTTGGATCACAAATTTTGAAACTTTCAAAGTACAACACTGGGTGTCTGCTCTTTCTGGTGTGTTTTGGCAGATAATGGTAGCCAAGAAAATTCATCCTGACTTTCACCTCCATTAAATGTTGGCTGGCTAGTTCTCTGTGTTTACATTTACTTGGTTTTGCTTGTAACATTTTTGTTCTGTGCTCCTGGAATGAAACAATTTCTTCTCTGCTCTTGCTGTGAATGACACTGAACAAATTCTATTATCTTAGCCAAAGCCACAGCAAGCACTGTGTCAACAGGTAAAACTGTCCAACATAAGATGAAACGTTACTCAACAGCTCAATCTCCAGATGTTGACAAGAACTGGAGGGAAAAAAATAGAAGGACAGGGAAGGGACAAAATTAGGTTGAAAAGAAATTAATAGTATTAGTGGCAAAATAGCCAGAAATGGACAAAACCCAAAGCAAGGCACACATAGAAACAGTCAGACAGAGTACTTTTAACTTCTGAATTTACACATTGCTGAGAAGAATGGGCTGAAAATAGCTTGGTACTTTTGCAGAGCTCACTGAAGCATTGAATTTCACATCTTGTATGCCTCCACTCCAGTGAATTTGAGCACTCTGTTTTCTCCTGAGACCTGAGGATGCTGTGCACCTCACAGACCGGGCTCTGTTCTCTTGCTTGAAACAATTGGACCCAACCTTCTATCATCATACTAGCCAAGCCTGTAGCTGAGCTTTGGGCTGATGGCTTGCAAAGGGTTAGCAAATCGCCATCCCGGCCCATGGATATTACAGAAGCAAAACAAAGTTTCAGCAAAGTAACCGCTAGTTCATTGTCTCTTTTGGTGAAACACCAAGCATGTTCAGTTCTTTAAATATTGCTGCAGAGGTACAAACTGATCTATGACGTGTGCCTGGAGTTTCTATCTTTGAAAATTAATCAAATTTATGATTTATGAGTTTATGAAAAAAACTCAGCCACAAACCTCATTTACTAAAACGCTATAGTTTTGTTGTCCCCATAATTTATTATTTACACAGCCAACAGATAGGAGTGCGGGTTCTGATCTGTTCCACTTCTGCAAGGCTGTAAGATCCCTTTGTGAGACTGTCAAGGGCAGCAGGGATGTGTGCCTGTGGTCACACAGTCACCAGCATAACTCTGGATTCTGGTCAAAGTGTGAAGGGGCTACACTGGTAAGTCACACCCAGTTGGGTGGTGTCCTGTTCAAGTGGGAAAAGAGTGGTTACTGCCCTGGAGGTAATAAAGACTGCTTGCCGAAGACAAGGCACCCTTTTCTGCAACCACTGGAAATTCTTTCCTCACTTTTGTTGGATGAATAATTTTAACTTTTGTATTTTAACTTAATTTACTTTAGAATTTCCTCTGAAAACTGTGGGGTTTCTTATTAGTGCTTTTTTTTTTGTTTGTTTGTTTGTTTGTTTTTGTTTAATCTGCCTTTCAAGAACTTGATCTTATATCTCATTTCAATTGCTACATTTGAACCATTACATTTTCAGCAACTGCATCCTATAATTTATCAAACCAAATTTTATCAAGCACTCATTCCAAGAAAGGATAACACCTCGCTGACTCATCAGCATGGTTTCCTGCAGCATAGGATTGTTCTTTAGCTATTTCTCACCTTTGCAATGGCATCCACTGAGCCTGTTTAGCTAAGAAATGGTAAGGTGACTTGAAGCGCCTACTTCTGCCACCCCAATGAACAGTCCTTCCTTCTTCTACCACCTTGGCATTCCCAGTTCCACAGCCACACCACTCGCCTTCAGTTGTCTGGCATGCACTTGACCTTTTTATGAACTAATTTAGCCTTCTAAATTGGCAGAGTCCCCATTAATGAAAAAAGTGAGTTGTTTCCTATTGGGTTAGCAAGCTGGATTGCCTCAAAAGAGACAAGGAATTGCCAGAGCCAGCACAAAGCCAGCAGTGCAAACAGGAAACTCCAAGAGGCAGGAAGGGTGACTGCCCTCTTTGTGCAGGGAGTGTGTTAGATAGGCTTTTCATATTGTAAATATGAGAGTGGGCGCAGATCTACTCCATTTCCCTTAAGAGAGTTTCAGGGACCTGATAGCAAAGAGGAGGAATGGAGCTCAGCACCTAGCACATCTAGCAGACTTGAGGCCCAGCTCACAGCGCCCACAAAGCTGGGATCACATGGCTGAGAGCAGGGAGAGATGGACATCCTCACCTCTTTCAGCCACCATGGACTGACAGGCTGACTTAGCTATCACAGCACACTGTAACTAAGACCTTCTGGACTAAAAAAAAACCAAGATTTTGCAAAGTAACCCCCTTTGTCACCTTGATCTACCAGTAACATTAAGCAAATTTTCTATTCTGAAAAATAAAAAATACTTGCTTTTGCCTTTATTTCTATCATCTACACAGAAATGAATTAGTTATTAAATAGATCTCATATTTGGGGTTTTGTTGCCTTGTTTTGCTTTAGTGCCTCTAATAGATGAAAAGATTTTCTTGCATAGCTAAATACACACGAAGGACAACACTGAAAACAGCCAGTGTGTCCATTTGGGGCAGCAACATGATGGCAGTGGGCTAACAGCCATAAACTGGCGTTGTAAGTCTTTACCCGATTGTTGACATACACAACACCAATATACACCACCAATAACAGATTAATTCTATTTTATGGTAGAACAATCCACCTCCACTTTTCTTTTGGACAAAACCCTACTGTGCTATCTGCCCTACATTTTTATCCTGTTTGCTATGAAACTTGGGTTTTCTGCAGTGTTTCAGAAACATTGTACTGGACTAAAAAATGATGTCCTTCTCTTGAAAAAGCTGAATGCAAGAACCCCATTAATGTACTTCTGGAAAGGAGATGGTGGCAGAGTTGTAATCCTCATGGAATAGACCACATGGTCTATTCTCCATGGACACAACAGCCTTTGGGGTTTTATTTAGATGTGCCTCCAGTATAGGTCAAACTGTGTATGAACAACCTTGGATGAGCTTTAAAGCAGATCACTCTTTACTCCTGGCGATGTAATCAGCAGCCAGTTGAATTCTCAGCTGATTGCCAATTCCCTCCCTCAGCTGCCAGGTTGATACCTGAACATGACACTGCACTGCTGAGGTAAGAGGAGCCATGCTAGTTATTCTAAAAGTAGCCTGTGCTTCACATCCTTGAAGTACAGTCATCCACTTTGAATTCTACTCGCTCCCTCCTACATTTAGCTCCTATGCAAAATTCACATTTCCTCCTCCATCACCTTTCAGCAATCTTCTCTTTGATCACTGGAAACCTCTCCAGATCCAAGGCCACTATTCATTTTGGACTGCTACTGTGTTTTCTGTCTTTCCCATTCTCACCTACTTGCTTCTCTACCCTCCAGCTGCCATTAAAATGTCCATCCTGTTGTCACACTCAGTTTTTTGAATTCCTCTGATGACTTCCCATTTCATGCCAGAGGCAGCTTTGATGGCATGTGCGCTCACCCCTGGCACTGCACGACCGCCTGTGCTGGCCTGATATCATGTTAATGAGGTGCTCATGCACAACAGCCATGTCTGGTTTACAGATTTCCACCAGGAGCTCTGCAAGGATAGATGTTTTCCCAGCTGCCAGGCAGGAGATGGCCTCAGTGATTTCCCCACAATCAGCAGTGCATCTCAAGGTCTTGCATTCTTCCACTTCCCGATTCTTTCAGAAGAAAGCATGTTTATTGCTAAGTAAAATTTTGCCTTAGTAATGTATGGTTTCCAGCAGAATTCCTGGAATCTGCTGTTTACAAGCAGGGTCAGAGGTTATAGAAATACTTTCAGTTTGCATGAGTAGTACATCAGAAGGCTTTTCCCTATGCAGTGTCTAAACTACATGACAACTGCATTTTTATTGGTGTTGATAACCTCCCTGGCTCTGAAATCTTATTCAGCTGTGTGGGTGGTTCAAATTATTTCTAGACAGCTTAGTAAATGAAAATTAGTACTCTCCACTCCTCTTCATCACCCAGACTCTTCTTCCAATACAGGCAGGAAAATTAACAAGAACAAAAAACATCAGTAACATTTGAAGTCTTGCAGATGGAGCTCATCTATCAGTGTATCAACCAAATACATGACGGCAGCAATATTACCCAGTGCAAAACGCTCCTGCAGTGTGCTGCTTTTATTACAGAGCAAGCAAATTATAAAATGTCACTGAGTTGAGCCTCTTGGCAGTTCACCACCTGGTGCAGGCCTCTTAGGAGGCTAATGGCTGATAGTACACAGGGGTGTATTGAGAGGATGTTTTATGTAAGCTGACTCCTTCTAGAGAAAGGAGATTCTGTCTGGTGGTGTTAAAAATCGATGGTTTCATGCTGCTTTTGCAGCCCTTTACCTTGTCAGAATATTGATGTTCTGCACAGTTTTCCATTTCTTCTCCCACTAAAGTCAGTATCTGTGCAGCTGCTGCCTGACCAAGTCAGCACTGGTGATGTGCAATGGGATGTATGGTCACAGCAATCTTGTATCTATAGTGCAAGATGACAATGCAATCAACAAGAGGAAATCACTGTAATGTGGACTTTGGATCAGCACTTCTTGATCCATATTTGATAGCCTGAACACACCAACAAGTTTAGAAGGCGCTCTATGAGCCGAGATGCTTTCAATAGGAACACACATCATAGACTGTATTTCAGGGTGCCCGAACATAGATGACAACTGCTTAAAAAGTTGCCCCTATATTTGAAATTGGAGGAATGTGGTATAAACACTGCTCTAGAACACCAGTTTACCAGCAAGACAACTCAAGGAGGATCTTGGGATTACCCAGGGGTGTAGGTCAGCAGCTAGAAGGTGGTATTTGAGGGATTTCATACAACCCTGTACTTTGGTAGAGCAGCATCATAAACCATGAACAGGCCTCAATCCAGTAGAATTCAAGATCTAAGAAGTCAAGTTCCTATCCTTTACAGAAGGATAATGAAGGTGCAGCTGCTATGCACTAGCACACAAGGGGTTAACATATAATTAAATCAAAGAAAAATGTCTCCACATTATTACAGCAAGCAAAGATTAAAGGTCTTAAGTTTGCTTATAAACAAGACAGTAATCCCTGCCGTAACATAAACATTTACCTAAGTGAGATTTGCATAATCTCTTTGACCTCAATCTCCTCACCTTAATCAACCATATCATTATTTAGAAAAACGTGCCTCCATGGCCTGATACCTTTGTCTGCTTCTCACTGCTCATTATCCAAAAATTAACAGAAAACATTTTTTTAATGCACCAAGACTCCGAGTAAATAGCTTTCCTAGAACACAGAGGTTCTCAAACTTTGCCTGGATGTGACCATTTCTGTAAAATGCTTATCCTATTGTAAAACAAAACCCCCTCCATCTCCCTTATGCACAGAATCACAGAATGGCCTAGGCTGGAAGGTACCTCAAAGATTAATTAAAAATCCCCTGCCATGGGCAGGAGACCCAGGTTGCTCAGGGCCTCATCCAACCTGGTCTTGAACACTTCCAGGGATGGGGAATCCACAACTTTTCTTGGAAAGCTTTTCCAGTGCCTCCCTACCCTCACAGTAAAAAATTTCTTCCCAATATTTAATCTAAAACTGTTCTCTGTTAGCTTAAAGCCCTTTATCAATTTATCAATTGTACCTGAGCGGACACCACTGTTGACTGCAAAGAGGAATGAAGGGGACTCCAAGCAGCCATGATGCCATTTCACTGGAGACCACCAGCAGATATTTACCAAAGCACAGTTTTGAAAACACCTTGTGCTTAGAAGCACCAGGACAATTAGGGCACTGATGAGCTTCACCCACATACTTTTCCTAGGACTTCTGCTGACTTTATACTAACATAATAGAAAGCAAATCACCACCATTTCAGTTTGCTTATTAGCAAAATGGCCATAATATTATCTCTCCCTCTGCACAATTTTGAAGTTTCAAGTTCCAAACCACTTGTGTCAATGAAAACCAAGGAGTTTCTTATGCAACTGTACTCATTTCTTTGCTATGGGAAAGTGCAAGTAACAAGTTCATTTCTGACATTTAGACACATTTGTTCATGTTGATGTTCCAGTCTCTTCATGTCTGGAACAGTCACCATCTGATGTCTGAGCAGAGGTGCATTTACTGTCACTTGAGGACTATCTGGCCAATTCATATTCAAGGGTACAGCTACATAAGATGACCCAATTAACCTAACAGCTTGTGCAGCCCAAAAGCAGGACTTCTGTTCCTTACTTTCCTTTCTGTGGCACTGATCCTAGACGCAAGGCACCTCTGAGTAACATTTTGTCTTAATAGGTCTGGAGGAATGAGAGTGTCCATCTGCACAGACGAGCTTCAGCCCAGCATTGACTCTTGATGTGACTACAAGCCTTATCTCCAAGCTGCTTCCTTCAGTACACAAGACACTAGATCAAACTGGTAGTGTTGAATGCTGATGACAAGTACATGCAATTCCCAATTCAGTTCTCAATCCAGATCAGTAACAGACGCCAGGTCAATGACTTTCTTCCTAATTGATTTCTTTCCGAGGATTAAATATCTGTGTACAAATGCTAAAGTTCTTTAATGCTTTTCCAAATTTTGGACAGTCTTGCATAATCATTTCACAATATTTATAGTGGCAATTTGAGTTTCAACTTAGGCTGTTGCTCTTTGTAGAATCTCCTGATTCTACAGCAATGATGAGGTAAAAGGAAAGACAGAGTGGAAACTCTTATGGCCCATATGTGCACTTTCCCAATGTGCTAAGAAAATGTTTATCTTTCTCCCCTTCACTGTAGCTAACAGGTCAAAAGAAGGGGAACTCCAGAACACAGTAGGAGCTTGTATTGAAAGACAGGGAGTAGAGCTTGTCCTGTATCTTGATTTTGGAAAAATATTTGTTGCTTTCAATATAAGCAAACTAGGGAAAGACAGTCTAAGCATAGCTATAATATAGGGAGTATGAAAACAACAGGAAAACCATACTGAGAAGGTGACCATCAAAGGTTTACTGCTAAAAGGGAAGGCTGCACCAAGGAGCATTTTGCAAGTTGCTAAATTCCTGTTTAACATATTTTCATCGTGTCCTGGACAGAACCTGTTTTATGACTGGTGATCAGACAGAAAGCATGCATATTAGATTTACAACTGACACTAATCAGGGACAGCCTGTGAAATAATTGAGAACAAACTTGGATTAAGAAAAGAAAATGTAAAAAAATGTAACGAAAACAAAACAGAACACAGTAGTCATTGTAGCAATACACATTGCATCCACAATTGAAAATTACATGTAATTCTACTCCCTGTCTTCAAAAGGGATACAGTAGAACTAGAAAAGATTCACTGGAATTTGATACAGATGACCAAAAATATGTGATGCATCTTTATGTAGCCTTTTGATAGACACGGCAATACTTTTCAGTCTGAAAGAGAAATGGCTGAGGGAGCCATTTATGTATCAGTCATTTAAGGAGTCATGTATCAGTGACCTATAAAATTCTGAGTGGCATGAAAAAGGTGAATAGCAAAAAAATGATTGATCCTCTTTCAAATAAAGACCCAGGCAGCATAAAAGAGACTTATGATTGTGTCTATTAGAATAAACAAGTAGAGGTAATTTTTAACAGAATTGATAGTTGAGCTCTGTAGTTTTTTCCACAGAATGTTTTGCATGCCAGAAGTTGAGATTATTCAAAACTGATTATTGGAATTAATCAAAAGAAAGCTTCAAACTGATTTCACCATGTAACTGACTAGACTACCAGGAGGCTAAAAATCTTTTTGATTGTAAAATGAATGATCTGACAGCCCCTGTCTCTGGAAGGCCACAGAAGCAGACAGATACTTCCTGGCGAGACTCTTCCTGAACATTTAGTGCCACATTTACAGCATGGATAGCCAATGAGACTGCAACTCAAAAGACTGTTGTCTTCCCAAATTCTGCAGTCCATCAGCAAGGATAAAAATTGCTCTTAATAGACATCAGTTTTACAGCATTACAAGAAAACATGATATGAATTGATCTGTTTGGAAACCAGTGATGTTTATTGTTTGTGAGATGAAGTTAAGCCTTCATATGCTTCTAAGGCTGCAACACACAACCAGAAAATCCAAGTTACATTGTTATTTAACTGGTAGAATCTGTGACAATGATTATGCTAATGCTGTCAACACACAGGAACTGGGATATGCTTATAGGCACCAAACACATTCAGCAACTTTGAGAAGACTCAGCGTAAAAAGTGGATGTTTACGCAAAAGCTGCAATTTGATCAGAAAATGCAACTACAATTTTTTTATTTTTTATTTTTTTTAAGCTAGTTAATATACCTACTGCTTTGGTATACTAACTGGAGATTGTTAACTGGCTTTACTGCCAGAGTATGTTGATAGCTGATCTACTGAAGTTAAGAGTTTCAGACCATGGAACAGGAAAATATTTAAGGTGCAAATTGAAATATGATGAAATAATAAAATATTTCAGCCAATGTCATATTTACATATTAAGTTAAATAAATAATTTAATAAGCTCTATGACCTTTAACTAAATTTATGCATACTATTAATCCCTCTATTCAATCCAATGAGAGACTAAAGCAGTGCAATGTGTTTGTACTCAAAATGCCCTACTGAAATGAGTTTTAACAGTTCAGCTAAGCACTGCTGTGATCAGTCAGAACTCAGTGACCGTGATGTAGCCAGTAAGCAGAAATAATATGTAAATTCACCTGCATGGTGTTTTTGAGGTAAATGTTGTATTACCCAAGCAAAATAGTGATCACACACTGTTACCTGTGTTTTTCTTGTTTAGTGCTTCACAGGTGAGGCTCTTCTTAGCAAATCCTTCCTTTGCAAAATGTCCACTCCTAAAAGACAAGCTCATGAAATTTTGTACAACATGCAACAGGATGTTGTATCATGTTCGTCTTTCTTTCTTCCTCATTAGGAAATACTCAGGAAAACTTTGGGGAAAAAAATAAGATTTAACATCATTGTATTTATTAGGTTCCAAAACAATACACATTCACATCCTTTTGAATACAGTACATTTGGCACAGTAATAATGTTTATGATGAAATAACACTAATGAGTGGCAAGAGATTCAAATTACATCCATAAGAAAAAAATTCTGTACAAATAAATCCTCACAATAAAAAAAAACCTACCCCCCAACTGAATGCATTTTATATTTAGCTAGAACTATTCTGCACATAATTTAAAAAGAGGTAATTTTTAAAACTTTTTGGAGAGAATTATTTTTCACCCTATGGAGAAAAATGTATTTCCATTTTTAAATGGGAGGAAAACCAAGAAACAATGTGTTCTTTATAATTATTATTAGTAATATTTTTGGCATTTTGCACTCATTTTACAAAGAAGGAACAGAAAAGGTTCTACAGAACAGGCAGAAACATAACAGAATGTCCTTTTTTAAGAGTTACCTTTAAAAAATGTTCAAGGTAACAGACAGACCTTCTGATGTAAACCCAAGGCAGAGGATGAAACTACTTATACTGAAGAAATATCTGCCCATGCAATAGTTTCTATCTCCTTCACTTTTCTCTTAGCATCCTACCCAAAACTGCAGGCACTGAGGCCTCTTGACATACGAACATTTGCTAATTATCTTCATGTTAGAAAGGGAAATACAGACTACATAGCTTGTGCACAATAGCTTTATGGGATACTTTTATTCCTTCAAAATAAATGCTCAGAGCTCTGTGTAAAGGCCTCTTGTTGGACAAACAGTAGTGCACGATCTCATAACTTGCCTTCCTAGCAGTCTACTCACCCATGGAAAAGAACACCTTAGCATTATGATCAGTTCTTGCCTGGATGTCAAAAGCTAACCGTGATGAGAAATAAACAGAGCCAGTGGCGAGACACAAATTGATGGGCAGCTCTACAATATATTTCTAAGAGAGAAAGAAATTTAAACATTGAGATGATGCAATCGTTAAGATGTTTCTGTGCTGGTACTCAGCTCCAGAAGCTAGTCTTTTCCCAGTACAAAAGATTACTGAAGATAAATTAAATTAAACTAAAGGCTTGATCCTTATTACACTTGTAGGCCAGACAACACATTAATTGATATATCATAATATTTAATATTTTGAAATAATCATAAGAATATACATAATAATTACACCTGAGTTTTAAAAACAAAACAAAATGGAACTGAATGGTGTCATCAAAAACAGGCTATGAGCAGCCAGACACAAAACTGACACAAACTAACTCATCTGCTTGAGACTGAGATTATCTCTTAAAGCCAATGATTCACACTTTGTCCACCACAATTTGTAACATTCCTTTCTCTTTCTGAGCTCTATCATGTCATAATAGAGTTGAAGAGAACTATACAAGAGATTTAGTATAGCTTAATATATGTCTACATCTTTTATAACAAAAACCTCATCTTTCTGACAGTAACTTGAACCAATACACATACAAGAGTATTGCACATGGACATTATTATAATTATTCTTTCATAGACTAACATTTTAATAGTATGCCTGAACATGCAGCAGTTGATACCTCTATATTCAATGAATTCCACAGGCCTTGCAGCAAACACTATATACAAAATCTCACCTGTACAAAAGGCAAAAAAGCTTCTTTAGTGCCACTTTGCCAATCACAAGTATATGTATTTTTGTGCAGCTGGAAATCCATGTGCAACAATTAAAATGGATTCCAATGACCGCTCACTCAGTCCAGTAAAATATATAATAAAATTACCTCAGCGATACATATACACACACACAAAAAAACAAACCAAATCAAACCAAATCAAAACCCAAACAAACAAACAAAAATATTAAAAAAAATTAAAAAAATCAAAACCAAAACCAAATCACAGGGTATCCCTGGAAATATAAGTACATAACACTGTTAGCATATCTACAGGAGGTAACTTCACATTAGTAATATTGTCCACATGAGTTACCATTTCAATTCATACACAAAAAAATATCAATTTACAACTTTTAATAATGTCAGTTTGTGAATGTTTGATCTTCAGTTTTTTAACACATCTCCACATAATGCACATGTAGCCTTATTTTGTGTCTTCTAAAAGCAGATTTCTCTTTAGACTTTAAACATAAAACCCAACATACACAGTAGTACTATGGTTTTGTATAAGTGTGCAAAAGCAACACACTGCTGAGAAAATAAATATAAATAAGAAATTATTTACCAACTTAGCTACTATGGAAAATGCAAATTTATAATGTTTATAATTAATTTTTTATGAAAAATTAACTGTAAACATTTGCAAGCTTGCCGTCACATTATTGGTTCATTTAAAAGGTTATTTAATTTGGTAACATGGATAGTACACCAAATTGTCTAAAAAATAGTAAAATGGCTATGTATAGATGAATTAAAATACTGTAGGCTTTTTATTCTTTAGCCCTTTAATATCTATCCATGTAGCATCTGTTTCTTGCTTTAAATAAAATTTCAGTTAGCTTTTTGTCTCTTATTCCTAAGAGTTTCCTGTATATTGTACGAGGAAATTCACTGAAAGCTTTAATTGATGTGCTTCTTTTTCTGGAAGAAAGTTGTCTGACGATAACTTCATAGTTTGTACCTCTCCACAATAAATTAATAATTGAGGATTACACCTCCATGAAGGCAGACTTTGCTTTACAAAGGGCATCTAAGTACAGATCTCACCATAACTACCACTACAGAAGAAACAGTTCTCACCTTCTTAGCTTAATTATATATGATGATTACAGAATGTGATCTGCTAAATTGCTTTCAATAGCATAGATTCATTTTTTATGGAAAAGATGCAATTTTGTCCTCTGGAAATTCCTATTCTTAGGAATAAAAGAAAAGTTGCAAATATATGGCAGTGTGTTACATCCACAATTTCTGATACAAAATTATTTTGCATTGCTTTGTGAGACAGAACTTAAGAGTGCTTTCAGGTCAGAAAATTAAAGGAAAAATACAATAAATATATACTTTAACTTGGGATATGGGCTCAGGGTAAAAGAAGTAGTTCTCCATCTACTGAGTCTCAGTAATTTGATGATCTCTTCAGCATTACTTCTTGTAGCATCATTCATCCGTCAGCCTAACGTTGTCTATGGCAGTAGCTCTTCTCCAAAATAAGAGAACCCTTTAAATTCTTCTTGATTGATTTGTTTTATAATTGTCTCATCCACTAGTGTTAATACTGGTTCTTCTCGTGTAAAGTCTTGATCAAAGTTATTTACATCCCTTTTGGTTTTCTGAGAAGAAAAATATAAATAAGGTGAATGGTAAAAAAGCACAATAAAATAAAAGGTGCTCTCCTTCCCCTCCAATTTGCCCCCCCCACGCCCATCCCAAGGCTGAATTTTCTGGAATGATTGAAATAAAAGACGAGCTACTTCACACAAATAATAAGAAACATATGAGAGAAGCTACAGGAGCAAGAAATATAAATGAGTTTAGGAGAGGCCACAGAAGCAGTACTATAAATGAGGTCCCAGAGACTCACAGTCTTTGACAGGTGGAGGAATAGCAGTATGATGATAAAGCAGGAAGCTGAGATTACGACTGGTTTTAAAAAGGCTTTGGCATAGTAGCTGGTACGGTTGTTTCCTCTTGGATTTGAACATAATCATATCTTATTTCATAGTCAGACTTAACTGATTTAATTGACTTCCCCCAAACACAGCCCAGTGTTTCAAATCTAAGTTAACAATTTCTTTCCATCACTACAAGTGATACAGGCTACACTCATGTTTAAAAATCTGTGGTAAAGCTTCCAACAGCTCTCAATCCAAAACACTTGAGCTCAACACTGGCAACTCAGATTTCCTAATGTAGCCATATGGAACTGAGAGCACTATGCAAAATATGAAATCCAATCTCTAGAGAAACCCACCTCAGAACTCTTCTTTATTTCAATGGCACCAGGATTTTCCCTTCTAAGTCTAAAACACCCCACTCCTTCAGCAAAGTTGGCCAACAAAGTGCAGTTGTGCATATTCTGGGACAAGAGGTATTAGGAGAGACAGTCTTGGAGAGTCCTTGACTTGCCGTCCTCATGACACTCACAACAGTGACTATCTGTGACCACTTACTTGAAAAAAACACTCTAGGCTACAACGGAAAATGTTCTCCATGGGTCATTCCTTTGAACCTGCAGTGTTCACATTTTCCATGTTAGTAGCATATTTCAGGCATGTATAGGTTCAGGGAATTGGAATAAACATTTTTCTTTATTCTGTCTTTTTTCTCTTTATGTCACGGAAACTAGTAATTAGCTGGGTGATCCTTAAAGGAGGCACACCTGATACATTGAAAATGAGCTTTGTGTTCCTCCTGCCCATGTCTGAGATTAAATGATACTGGAAATAGAACAGCTATTTGACTTGCAAAGTAAAGCAATAAAATGACAAAGTCATACATCATTAAATACATTAATATATTCCAAATGGGATATATACCACCTTTCAATGTAGGTAAACTTTTCTATAACATATATATATATATATATATATATATATATATATATAAAAAAATGTATTTTATTCATCAGCTCTACTGAGACACTAAGCAGTTTTCTTTCTCCCAGTTGAAAAAGTCACTGCAACCTTCACCTACACCGTTTGTAATAACTTTATAGACATAGGGAAAGAAAGGTCTATGTAAATGCAAGGGACTTTCACTTGTAAACCAAGTACTTGCTAAGTGCAGACAAACAAAAATCCACAACCTGTAGCTACGGAATTTCATTAAAAGGAAAGGGATATGGACTTAACAAACAGACACACATATATATCTATTTATATTGTTTACATTTGAAATATTTACTTTGTACATAAAGATCAGACATGAAATGTATGTGGCTCATGTAACTCTGAATTGCATAAGAGGCATGAGGAACATGGCTCTGGGCTTTATGAAGTTTTTTCCAAGCAATTTGTGCAAAACCTGCAAAATAAGAATGAAATTCCATCTGAATTTTTAAAAGCATTACACTGCAACTGTGTCTACATTCTTCTTGTTCTCCATGTCTTACCATGGTATTTTCACACACTCACACAATTAATTTGCCACAGGAATACTCACTAAAGAAGAAGGTAAGTGGGTATTTTCAAAAAGTAGAATTCAAATTCAGAACTGGAGTTATATTCAAAAGAAATGTGACTACTCTCACACTTTTACCACTAGCTATCAATGGCAAATAAACTCTCAAATAGCTGAAAACAAATAGAATATATGTTATTTTCAGGATTTCATACTGAACATATTTATGAAAGGTATTGTTTTATTGCATAAGTTAAGAGTAAAATGAAAAATTCCTCAAAGCCTATCAGGGGCAATTAATTCCCCATAGTTACTTATTCCAGAAATCACTAAGACTTGTGAAGGTATTAGACAAAAAAGTGCACAGAGAAGTGCATCTAAAAAAAGAGTCCCAGTATTGATGTACGTAAATTCTATTTATTAAAAACAATTGTGCTGCAAGTAAGGAATCCCAAACACTTCTGAAACAACAACCAAAGGTATTTGCTTAGATTTAAAAGCCTACTGTGTCTAAAAATATGATTTCGAGACCAAAGGTGGTAAGAGAAGTTTTTATTTTTTTGAAATTTATAAACAATTCCATGTTGTTTTGACAGCATAGATTTAAATTACCCAATGTATTAACAGGACAAGCATGGAGGATTCTACAATTGCAAAGATATGCTAACAGGTCTCTAACTAACCAATTGATGAAGTGAGATTAAACAAATCGCAGGGAACAAAAAGGATTAAGCCAAGGTAGCTCTCATAACAAGTGCTTATTTTCAACAGAAAGATTAATTTGAGAAGCCCTCCTTAGCAGTTTAGGCACTTTCTTCCTGAAGCTATGACTGTTTTGCAAGGCTCCATTTGCTAAGACAAAACAGGTCTGGCCGCATTTCTGCTAGTATTGCTATTTTAATGTACTTGCACTGTGAATAGTCTGTAAGCCAAGAGCATGAACCAACACACAGTTGCATCATGAGGGCTCAGATAAAGGTATGAAGGGCTGTGCCTGTCTCTCAGGAGAGAAGCTGAGAAAAGGAGGAAGATCTGCAAGGTAAGGAGAATATACAAAAGAAAGAGTGCAGCTATTATCCAATTTTGAACATTAAGAAATCATGAAGATAGAAGGAAAAATGTTTAGATTGGCTGCTAAATGCGCAATTTAAAATGCAGTAATTAAAGGGGTGGGATTCTGTTTATTTAGCCTGCAGCTCCTAATACTCTGAGACACATTATTTTAAACTTTTCAAGCTTTTTTCCGGGTAAGACTTTCAAATTTCAGATGACTAAGGAAACTACAGTACTAGGAAAACTACAGCTATCCTACCAAACACACTGAAATTCCATTAGGTTTCAGATGCTCCTTTTTTTTTCTCTCTAGACCACCCAAGCATCTTGTCTTCAGCTACATGAGAGCAAGGGCACAGGAGCTACCCAGGAGGTAGCTTCTGACAGCAGGTGCCAAACTCCACACTGCACTAGCAATGACCAAAACCAGGATAATTCCAATTCTAAATCTCATCAGACAGAGGGCTGCTCCACCAGCAGAAAATCTCCTGTACTCAGAAGAAATATTGACTACCTCTTGTGCAGGACACGTGCTGGCTATTTGATCTTTTGTTTTTCCCAGCAGTGTGAATGCTTCAGAGGTCTCCTGTCTGAGCAGTGACTGTGTGACTTAGGAGACATGATCTGACTAGATGTAACACTTGAACTAATAGACCCATATGACTACTACCCATCAAGGATGACAATTTTTAAGTCAAAATCATGTTTTATTATATTCAAAGAGATAAAGATATCAGAAACTATAAAAGACTATCTCTTCATAGAACACCATTTAATCAGCTTTTGTTGTTGGCCCATACAATTTTAGACAAAGAATTATCAGGTTTTTTGAGTAAAAATTATTTTTTTCCCACTTAGATTTCTTCACATATTTATTAAAAGGTGCTGTTAATAAGCACACATTAAACAGTGGTTTCCTGAATTTTGTTTTCACTGCCATTTCAATAAAACATTAAATTTCTACCTGCAGTTACAAACTCAAGCTTAAGAAAACCTTACTAAAATCTGCATATTAATGAGGACTACCAGCCTTGTCTCTCAGTGATTGTTAAATGACTTTATATGAATTTCAACTATGAAAAAAGAAATTTAAATTGATGTTCTTATCACTGAAAATACATTCAGAAAGTTAAACCAGAGAAATCCTTGCAAGAAGGCATCTGACATGAGGGTGTTCCAAACCGGGTAACTCAGCCAAACTTGGACAACTCATCAGATGTGTCATGAGGCAAAGAGTCTCAGTGGACTCTCTTCTGCCTAATAAAGATTAAATTAGTTCTCCAGTTTGGAGACACTAAAAAGTCTCTCTCTTTAGTCTGTTACTTATTTTCATTCAATTTGCAGAAACTCACTGAAACCCTTTCAAGTCCATTGAAAGCTCAACAGCTCCCATAAGGTGCTGGCATTGTCCAGCAGCTTCAAAGGCTACTTAGAGAAAGTAAAAACCAGATGGAGGTGGTGCCTAGGAAACAACATTGCCACAAAAGACTGGGTTTTGTGTTTTAGTCTGATTGTCCTACAAATTCACAATATGCTGTTTAAATACAACTACAGGCGGCAGCTGCAGCTTTTGGTGCACAGCTCCACAGACACAGGGCAGCAGGAGCAGGACATGCCGCAAGAGTCACACTTTCTCACATGTATCACTTAATTTTATCCAGAACTTTGCTTCAGTAAGTAATAAGTGATTCCCATGTTTGACACAGTATCATCAAGAAGAAATTCTTCAACAGGATGATAAGAACTCAAACATTTTGTATTTACCTCATTGCTGATAAGATTTTCAGATTATATTTATCAAGACAAATGGAAACTCAGACATCAAACCAGGTGGTTTGAAGCACAAGGTTATGTGGCTAATCTCACATGGCACTGTCCTCTCATTCACCTCTCCTTATTATGATATCAAAAAACACTGCACAGGCAGAGATCACTTTGCACTCCCGATTGGATCTTTTCATAAAGGTGTTTAGTTTTAGACCATTTAGACCAACTATAATGAGGACTCACTTTTGCACATAACTCATGTTATTTATAAATAAATTCAGTATGAGTATTTTAAAGGAAATGGGCTAAGAAGCACAACACTTCAGGCCTGTCTTTCAGTTTATCCTCAGGATGCCTCTTCATAGTATTTGCATGTCCTGAGAATCTCTGTCAGTATTAGAAGTATTTCCTACCTTGCATGATTTCAGAAGATAAGAAATACATGTTATCAAAATAACTTTATAAGTTATTAAATTTTCTCAGCATGTTAATTGCTCTATTTGCACATGGAAGAGTGACAACACATTTGCCATGAGCTGTAATAAATTCAGCTGAAGCTTATGATAAGAAGCCTTTTGAATCCCAGTAGCTTTTATAAGTATACCAACATTCATTACTTCCAAGCAGAGGGTGAGATTTCATTCTCCTAGATTATGCTTTCATTAGAGTTAAAGGACGCATTAAGTGAAAGTAGTGGGACCCCCCCCCCCCCAAATAAAGATGTTAACAGATAGTGAAACAGTCTGAAAAGCATGTCAACCTAAGCAGTACATATTTTAATCCATTATGGAAGTACACAGATATTTAATAAACACCAAGCAAATTCACAAAACGGTGGATTTTAGAAGGGATCATTTGTGATATACTAAACTGAAACCACATTTCTATTGAAAAGGTACTCGCTTTCTTAGGAATGTAAAATGGGTCAGCTAGGAAGAAGGAATGACCTAAACAATTAGGGGCATAAACATTTAATGACTCCATGGCCAGAATGCCAGCCTTTGTCACTTTTACACGGACTTCCTCAAAACCAGAGCCTCCCAAAACCACCGCCACAAAACAAACAGCAAGGCAAACAAAATCAAAGCCCTGCAGGTTCCCTGACAACCATCCCATGTTCACGGTCTGGGCAATGAACCTCTCCGAGCAGTCACTGAGTATCTGTTGTTTTCTATGACCCTATTTGGGTATACTCATCACCACAAGTTATCTCTCTGCAGAACATGGATGGAGACAGATTTCACAGGAGCGTAAGGGGAACTCAGCACCAGCTTTCCAACTGTGGTTAGGCCTTTGCTCTCAAAATCCATTGTGTTCTTCTTCTCAGGGTTTGCTTCCATTAGGACTCAATTGTGACAGCTATTGCACATTAGCTATGCTAATACATGCATTTTTTGAAGTTAAAAAATTGCAGGGAAAGAGTACCAACTTCTAAATTCCTACACTACATCTTCCCCTTGAGGTAGGCTTCTTTGAGAGACTTAACCTCATAAGAAACAATTTTATATTTCTTCTTGGGGAGGGGAAGAAACACAAGAAGATAAAGTAATGGAACTATCATATGAAAATACCCTTCACCTGCACGATGTGATTCCTATTACAAACCTTATGATCTACTCTGTAGTGCAGATTTTATATGTGTGTCTCTCTAATTCAGATTATATTGGCAAGCTTCCATTGATATCCTCAGCTGCTCTAAGGTCATGATCAGCCATGTCACCTCCTCTCTTACATCCTGGCACACATCCAAGATTCTCTCATTTTCAGTTGTGTTCTCCTGAAACTGAGCTTCTACCACGGTTATAGCAGAGCAACAGGAATCAGGGCTGGTGCATTTGTGACAATGTGCTGAACCACCTGCTGGTGAATCCTCAAATACATAGAAGCCTTTTGGTCTTCCTGATCCCTAGCACTTTGGCACAAAGGACTATCCAGACAATGGAGCTGACTTGCAAAGAGGAGGAAAAAGTGAGGCAAGTTGGTAAACCTATGGCATGTATTCCTAAAATTTCAGTGGCTTCCAGGAGACAGCTGCAAAGTCACTGAAAAAGTTATCCAAATACAGATTAACTCTGCACAGAGGCATTTGACAAGATATATTCTGTAAAAGATCAATAGGTTTACTTTACTTTCCATTCTTTAAGCAGTCAGAAAGACAAAGAAATTAAGGAGACTGTGATGTTAGTAAATCAATGAATGATGTAATGAAATATTTCAAGACACTCTATGTGTCCTGAATAAATACTGACTACTGACTTTCCAATGTTCTATTCTGCCTACAATCACTGACACATTTCTTTACAGGAAGGTACCACATTATGGAAACCTTCCTGATGATGACACAAAATTATATAGTAGTATCTTGTGATTCTGAGCCTTCCTCTATCAAGGAGCCTTGACATGTGCATTGTGATGCTGTATGCCAAGAAACATCACAGCTTGAAAGGTAATAGTAAGATGTATAGTGGGAGCAAAATTCCAGGACTCAGTTACACACTAAAATAGTTTGCATTACAGGCCACAGAGCAGGAATGCAACAGAGTTTTTGGCAAGACTGCCTACATTTCTCAAAACTCATCCTCTTTGATGCTCTAGCTAATTAGTTAGACATGGATGATGCATATGACAGGCTTTCATACAGCAAAATGGCAGGTCTTACCTAAGACAAATGGAGAAATGATGGTTGATTGCTAAGACTACTGAATTGTTAGAGATTATAGTTTTAAGTGCAATGATCATTTTTAAGTCCTTGCAAAGACAGAGTAAAATAAAGATTTTTATCTTTATTTTAAAGATAAAGTCACATACCGACTTTAGAAAGCAGCTGAGGATGCTGCCTTTTTTTTTTAACTAATGCACACACCAATCGTGGGCTAAATAAAAGGCACTGCAGGACTATGCATGAATGCCTATTACTTCTGCATCTCAATACATCTTCTTTCCACCTTTCTTCCAGACCCTGTAACTGGCTTTTTTTGGAACACAGTTTTGTTCAGAGCACAGTATGACATAGCAGAGTTTGTAGTGACATGACTAATTCTTGGTTTTGCTACTGATTTGCTTTGAGCTTGTGTAATTTTCTCTTCATCATTCATCTCATTTTCTTCCTATTTTTGTTCTCCTATAGGTGGGCTGTGATCTCTCTATCACTGTCTACAATCTCCTGACTGTCTTTCACTTATCTGGCTTTTTGCACGGTGGGAGCCCCATCTTGCTGGGAATTTGAGATGTTAATGCAGACATGATGACACAAACTCAATCACCCTTTTTTCTCGCTCTTGTCAAATATAAGCACAGTCTTCCAAGTGTCATAGCCAGTCATGGTCTTCAAGTCCTTCTTTTCTGTACTCCAGAATTAAGCCAAGAGAACTGTTCTGTAGGTTCTTCATAAATGTGAACATGGCATGCAAGGAACAAGATCTATGCTTAAGGTTTTTTGTAAATGTTTAGACTGAGCGTTCCTCTCATCCCACGGGATTTAAGCATATGACTTCTGGAAGATGCTGTTGAGAGGATCAGTATAAAGTCTGTGCATCCACAGTAACAAAACCCCCTATACCAGCACAGCAGCGTAACAAGAGGAAAGCAGCAGCTAATGAAGTGCTAGGATTCCTTGCCATTTAAAGGTATCTTCCCTGTCCTGCTACTGCAGATAAGTAGTTACAAATCAGCTGCTTCAGTCCTCCATCTGCCTAGTAGTGCACATGTCAAAGAAATTAAATTTTGCACGAGTATGCTGAGCTGTGAACACACACACTGATAAAGTTTTGCTGCCCATTTTGGTTGAACACTCTAGTAGACCTAGAAGACCTAACGCTTGCATTAGCATAGTGAACTGCTAGTACAGAAAGTTCTGCATGAGAAATAAACCCAAAGAAGTCAAAACTGCTTTTATACTCAATGTTTACTGGACTCCAGCTGGGATGGGACTAGTCAGAAAAGGCCAGCCTTCAATGAGTCTTGATTTTTTTTTTTTTATAAATTGCACCTTCTGATAAAGAGCCAGATGTTACTCCTTCTTAATCACCTGGTGTTTTTCCACTGGCTTTTACTGACATCAAAACCAGGCCCAACCCATGAATATTATATATTACTTACATTAATATAAAGTATTTCTGTGTGAATTCTTGAGAATGTACAAGAATGCAAGGGAACATTGTAAGATTATTTCACTTAATGGTTTAAATAACTTATAAAGATTGCACTGGAGATTAAAGAAGTCAGAAAGTGAAACAGAATTTGTGTTTTTTCGGGGAAGCCCAAAAGGAAAGCAGGTACACTCTGGTTGCTTATCACCCTGTCCCAAAGGGCACCACTTAATAATGTATGCTTAACAGATGGTTATATGGACTTAATTATCCAGTATGAAAATACTTTAGTGCTACAAAACCAGGACTCAACAAAACCAAACAAATACTGACGGATCCCCAGCACAGAATCAAAAGAAGCATAATAAAAGTTGTTTAATTTATAAATATTTGGGAACCTGCAGTGCTGGGAACTAGTTTTCAAACTGCTGTAATTCTAGTGTTACAGTAATCACATCTAAAAACAGCTGCTGGAGGCACTGATGCTGAAGATAATTTAAAAAAAAACCCAAAGTCAGACTAACTGAATGAGAAATTCTGGGAAAACAAAGCCTTGTACATTCAAAAAAACCAACACTGAAATCCCTTAAAAATACCAGCTCACTTCTGATTTCTTTAAGCTGCACATAGGCTCCTCAAAAGCTATGTACTTACATCTTGGGCAAACTTGGACATTGCACAAAGTGCCAGGTTAGAAGCTTTGAAAACCTGCTTTTACTTTGTTAGAAGCTTTTACTTTGTTGAGGGAAGAGGCTCTGAGTGTTTCAGACTTCTCTATCCTGCTCAGCCACTTGACCAACTGGTCTGAGCTATGCTGCAGGCATAACTATGGTACTACTTGTTGTTCACAGCTACCTACAGCAAGCTCAGCTGAGATCTTGAACTTCATTGCCTGAAAACAACCAATGCTTCTCGATCAGCAGTCACCTGGTTAACACTCAAACCCAGAAGCAGAAAAGTGTATCTTCTATGAACCATCTGAAATTCAATATTCTTATTCATGACACCATGTGACAGGGGCAGCATGCAAAAAAAGTGTAGGAGTTCCACCATTATGACTGTCAGTACTCAAAAGTCTGTCTCAGAAGTCCACATCCATTTTTCTTCAGTTTTTCTTAAAGGATGTATATTAATCATTTTGACAGTCTACCCCACTTCTAAACTTTTTTTTTTTTTTTTTGTATATCAATATTAATCAACGTGGTGTCACTCTCAGAAGAAAGCCCGCTGTTTTCCTATGCCTGAAATGTCTGCAGCAAGTGGGAAATACATCATGGGCAATGTGTAATAATGGTACATGAGGGTCTGAGGTCTCAAGATCACTCCCCAGTGTTTTGTCTAAGCAGTAACACTTCATGCAAAGACATGCAGTATAGCCCCTTGCGTGCCCATCTGCTAAATGCTCATTGCCATGCACTGATGACTGAATGGAAATATATTATGAAACTGAAGGGACACCTCAAGGTTATTAGGCCTAGAAGTGGACCTACCTTGACATTTTCCCCATATTGAAGGCCTTACCTTAAAGAGGGACATTCACACTGAAGCAAACTTGAAAAGAGAGAACATTTATACAAAAAGAAATTTACTTGGCCTGTAATTTCCTATGTTCCTTCTGGTGCTATTGAATGATATTGCATTTTACAGGATTTCTTCCCCACAGCGTACAGGCAAAGTCATAATTCTGCATGGACGACGATAAAATCTACTGTCACAAAAAAATAGAGGCGTGCCAAAGAACCTTCACCAAAACAGTATCATGACTTCCCAACACCAGGTAAAAAATCCCTCGTTAAAAAGTAAAAAAAATCTTTGCCTGTTATCACTCATGTATGAAAATGAATCTGCAATTACAGAACTTATGTTTCAGGCTAACATACTAGAAAGTTTTCTCCAGAAACGTAGTCCCTCTTTAAGGATTCCAGCCGTATTTCACAGTAAGCAGATGGTTGCTGCAGCAATTTGAACACACTCCTCTCTAATTGAAGACATTTTTCAGGAGCCATTCAGTGCAGCACCTACCCACGGAGCAGGCACAGCCTCTACCTGTTTGCCTGTGCAAACAGCCCAGCTGCACTCTCCAGAGATGCTGATTTGTATTTGCTACTTATTACCCAGCTTCCAAAAACTGTGGGCATCCAGCTTCTCATTCAGTCATAGGCAACAGATTGCCAAAATTTGGCCAGTTTTTCACTCATTCAAGGGAGAGGGAAAAGAAAATTCACGGTGCTCAGTGACTCCAGTTGTAACCCACAATCATTGGCTACGACTAGAATTTCGTATTTGGGAATGACTTTATTTCAAACCTTTGCTGCAGTGCAAAACTGAAAGAGGACACATTGCTGGCATCCTTAAGTCAAGACTTAACAAGGGAGTTCAGGTTCACAATGGAAACTGCATACAGACAATGTGACTCAGATAGTGATAACTAAGGGGGGAGGGACTTCGATAATGGTTTATCATTATCTTAGAGTTACTGGAGCTGAAAAAGGTGTAATTTGAGGCTGAGAGGAAATCTGCTAACACTGAGGTCTGGTATAGCACAAGAACACTCTTCCAAGGGAAGTCCTAAGCATTCAGTCAATTTAAAAGCAGACTGATCTTTAGCATGTTTTCAGATGTTTCTCAGTCAGATTTTTTTCACTGGCCCTTAACTTTGCCTGTGATTATCACAGAAGGGAAATTGAAGTGAAAAGATATTAGGTGATGCAGCCTGGATCACATAATGAGTTTCTAGAAAATCTGGTGGAGGAACTTACATATTTTGCAATTCTTGGGTCTCTGGTTTTACCTGCTAGACCAACTCTACCCTAAGAAGTCAGAACGGAAGAAGGAACATACAATTATTCATAAAATATTCTCAGTGACGTAACAATAGAAATTGAAGAGGCTTCAAAATGAAGGAAAGTCATATTAGATGAATAGCCAGCAGCTGCTCCATAGTGCAAGACACAATTCTGCAATAGGCTATCTCACTTGTTTTATCTCTAATGCTCTTGAGGAAAGGGAGATTTTAGAATGGAAAACCAAAAAATTATGGATGCACTGAGAAAACTAAAATAATGCATTGTTCTGTGAAAGCTACATGTTGACAGTGAATGATTGTAATATGATTATTTTGTTAACCTCATCTCCATAAAGCCAAACTATAAATGGATTGCCACAGGCACTGATAAAGCCATTAGTGAAGAAACTTTGGCTTAATTGCTAGAAAGAAATACATATGGCAAACATCTGCTTTACTAGGCTTTGTATTACCCTCTGGCTGAGAGTTCTTCAGCTCTTTCATGTTGAGGACATCTTAAGACAGTGTCTCAAATTTTCCCAACCCTGACATCGAAAACAGGGTAGATGAAAGTGGCAAGTCTGTCTGTCTGTATGCACATTTGCAGGGATTGACAGTGAAAACTCAGTCTGGAAGGACAGGAGTGTGCCTGTAATGAGACTGTCCTTGCTGCACAGTGCCTGACAGCTTCCTCTGCCTCACAGCTCATTGGAGCACATGGAGCCACTGTGACCAAGAAATACGAGAGTGATTTTATTCTGCTTGTCGAATTCGACAAAAACCAAAAAGAAAGCCTCCAGAGGGCTGGAGCACATCTCCTGTGAGGAAGGGCAAAGAGAGTTGGAGTGATTAGGCCTGGAGAAGAGAAGGCTCCAGGGAGACACTATATTGTGGACTTTCAATACTCAAAGGGGGCTTAAAAGAAAGAGGAGGACAAACTTTTTATTAGGGCCTGTTGCCATAGGACAGAGACTAATAGTTTTAAACTGAAAGACGGTAGATTTAAACTAGATGTAAGAAAGAAATTGCTTGCAATGAGAACAGTGAAACACTGAAGAGGTTGCTCAGATTGGTGATAGATGCCTCATTCCTGGAAACATTCAAGGACAGCCTGGACATGGTTCTGAGCAACCTGATACAATTGAGCAACCCACTGCAGAGGGGTTGGACTAGATGAACTTTAAAGGTCCTTTTCAACCCACAATATTCTACGATTCTATTAAATTGATGCTCATATGAGGCTACCACTGACTTCAACCAAATGAATAACAAATTTTGGGCAGTGATTTTCCTCCATCCCTGGCAAGAGGGACTGTGATATTACACATATTTTTGCCACTTGTGCACTTGTTTCTGGGCTTCACTCGCTGATGCTGCTGACATGTCAGCAGGCCACAGGTGTACTCTGAAAAGCCTACAGCTGGCCAGCTGTACTCTCAGAAATGGCACAAGGAATTTCTTGCAGGGAACTATAACAATCTAAAATTCATCAATACACATTACAGCTGAAGCAGCAATCTGTTTCTGTGATTGACTTTAATGAGTAGTTTGTTATTTGGTATGGATAGACAGAATCATCCCATCATGCCACTAAGCAGGATCTACCACACTTACCACCACATCAATAACTTAGGTAAGAAATTGATCTACTGCACCATTGTTTTAATTTACACAATGGCAAATGCAGTTTGGAAATAACCAACTCAACCAAGCCAGGAATATAGCCATGGAAACAAAGAAAGATGGAGAGCAGAGAATCACTGAATGTTGCCAAGATCTTTGTGATTCTTGGGCAATGAATATGCTATGTTGCAAACCATAGCCTGGCCTTGTGGCTACTAATCATGGAAATTTCAGTGGAATAAAATTTTAATGGAATAAAATTCCAGGAAGAATATATGCAAAAAAATAGCTCAACAGAGGAATAAAATGCCTAAAAGGGTTTTCTATCTCACAACAGTTGCTCTGGAGAAAAGATATCGTACTTATTGCACATGCAATTACATATTCACAACTGCATTCAGGGAAGAATAATATTATTCAGAAATTTTCAAGAAAGGCTCTAAGAATTAGATTTCAAGAACAGTAAAAATGATCTTCAAAAGACACTCACTGCAAGGTCACTGGAGCTTAGATGTAACCAGTATTTTCTGCCTAGCTGCTCAAAAGTTTGCTTAATTTCTAATGTACGTGCTCCAGAGCTATGATGCTTTTTTCTAACTAGCTTAGCATTTAGAATAGCTCTATATGGAACAAACTCTCAGTATAGTAAAGCATAGTACATATATATATATATATATATATGCAAAATTCCACTGAAAAGCCTCATGATCCTAGATTTATGAGAGGAAGAGTTGGCAGATAACATGCACCACAGGACTGAGCCCCAGTGCATTTTAACCCCTCTATATTCTCTATTCCAAGTCATTAACTGGAGAAGCAAAGACCCTTCAGAGCAGGTTTCAGAGCCACCAAATCTGCTTCCATTGTCTCTACCTAGGACAGCCTAGGGTGGCACTTCCGTCACTGTTTATCAATCTAAACTGCAGTTATTTGTATGAGTTCTCTGTTCAGGGCACTCTTGTGAGCCTTCGAAAAAAGAGACAGTTTTTCAAAATCCTTTTGGTAATTTTCACTCTAATGCTGGACACATGAAGAAATATCAGCTTCCAAAGCATCATCAGAATAATCAAATAATGTACAAACTAGAAAGACGTTAACGGTATATTTCTGGCATAATTACATCCATCCACTGTGTAAATCAGATTTTAAAACAAACAAACAAAAAAAACCTTAAAAATTCTGGCTAATGAATAGCCATGCAGGTTTTTTTCCAAACTCAGTTGAAGAATTCAGAATTAAGGCTGACTGAGCTGAAGTGGCATACCTAAACCATGGAGAAGTACAGGCCTGACCAGTACTACGTAATATAGCTCCTCAGAAAATTTATTATGGCAGAGAAAGGATAGTAGGATAGTAAGCCAGCTGTGCTAATCAAGGAACTCGTGTATTGGGAAGAGTGAGGCAGACCAGAGCAAGGCTTTTTCCACAGCAGCACCTCCATGACCTCCCTTGGCAGATTATTCCATTGTCTGATGGGACCTCAGTGTTTGACCATTTCTCCTAATGTATTTACTTGTTTAGTGTCATCACTTTACATTGCCTGGAGCTCATTTTAACACATCTTATGTATTGTTTTATTTTGAAAGTGTTTATGATATAATCATAAATATTCCCCCCTTAGTCATCTTACTGGTTGGTCAGAAAATAGAAGACTACCTGTGTAAATATATACATTCCTGCATGAGCAGAACTTTGTATATGCATGCAAAACTCAATTTAAATGCACAGATTACTATATATATACAATGTACACTTCCTTCCCAACACATATGCACACTCAGATATCACATGCAAGAATGTCTATTTTCTGACCAATAATCTGACCTCTCTTTTCACAGCTCTTTTCACAGAACTAGGCCCTCCTCAACACAAGATTAAAATAATTTTTAATCCTCTCTTAACATTACAAGTCACTTTTAAATAATCAACAGCCCTTTATTAATACTAAAAGATGTTAAAAAACATAAAACATTCCAAACACAGGCATTAGTTCTGTTTTCTCCATAGTTATTCCACAGTTATGGAACTGTTATGTTTGTTAATCTGAGTCAATGAATCTCAATGCTACACTCACAACTGAATCTAGACAACTCTCTGCATAGATTTTAAAGTAGATTTTATTTCACTATCATTCACCTTCTTCCCTCTTCTCGTAATTTTTCAAAGTGAGTGCAATCTGGTCTATCTTGGCCAGTGTACAAAATTACTTTTATAGCACTTGAAATTTACTGCCCTAAATTTCTTTGTCATTTCTCAAGTTGAATAATTAATAATTATATTTCATTTGTGTGGTCTTTCTCTCTAGCCTGGTCTATATCCTACTTCACTTTCCAGGTAATAAATACATAATTTAGTTTTAAAAGGACAAATAAAAATTTCAAGTATGATCTTGCTCAAAGATTACTATACAACATAAAATCCAAACAACTGTAAAATTTATACACTTGGCACAAAATAGCTGATGGATCATAAACATGGATCATAAATATATAAGGTATGCTCTTTCACAGAGTGTAAAAGTTATCAGTAAAAGCTGATAGGACCCAGTCACTGGGGAAGATACCTTAGAGTGAGCAGATTGAGAACATGAAAATAAATAAGAGATGCCTGTAACACAGAGTACATATTATCTGAATTTACCACCATATTAAAAAAAAGAGTTCAGAAAAAAATCCTAGCATACAGAACTACTAGACTGCAAGAATCAAATCTGGTAAAGAAAGTTGGTAGATACAATATAGAAAGAAGTAGCATAAAAATCCAACATTAGAGAAGTATCCTGAAGAAAAACGAGCAGTATTGTCAATAAAGATGTATAAAATCACCCTAAGAATTATTAAGGAACAGAAAGCTGCCCTAAAATATTACAGAGGACTACTCTGAAATAATCTGCAACCACTGAAACAAATGATTCAACTAAAATACCATTGAAGAAAGCAGAAAAGAGGAAAAGGAACAAAACAACAGGAGTTAATGAAGTAGGACTGGCTTTACAATATAACAGCAGTGAAATAATTACCAGAAAGAGAAAGAAACCCACTGAGAAGGGAGAAGGCATTTATATCAGCAATGAATAAAAATAACTGATATATGAAATGCCTTCTGACTTTTAAGGACTGCCACAGTGGGAGCACTTACAAAAATAATAAAGGCCTCGTAAAAGTACCTATTTTGAAAGTGACTGTGCATCTTGATCATGAAAGGAAAATAGCCAATAAACAGACTAGACAAAAGGAAACTGGAAATTAGATGCAGGCATAAAGTGAAAATAATTCTTCAATAGTTCATCTTGATTTAATAACAAAACTCTGATGAATACTGAGCAAAGCAACAAAAAATATGGTGAAATGAAAGGCGAAAATCTTGTGAAAACAAGAAAAGACATACACAAATGCGACTCAGCTGAACATGGACTACATCCAACTGCAACTATGTGAGAGCTGTGGAACCTGAGTTGAAAACAGCCACAGTACTAAATAGGCTTCAGAATGATACTAAAGGAGTTAATTTGGGGTTTACACTCCCTGAAGCAGTGCAGAGATTTGTACATCAGCTCAGACACCAGCTGCAACCTTGCCACACCTCTAGAGTGGAGCTGGGTAGCAGGATAAGGGACTGGCTGCACTGCTTCCAGGAGTGGGGCTGGCTCAGGCCTCCCTCTGCCTGGACATACGGCACTATAAAGTTTCCATTCTCCAACAAATACATTAAGAAAACCTTCCTCATGTGATAACATTATATCTTACTATTTCCGCTAGAAAAGCATTCATAAGGGCTTTCACTCACAGTTGTCAATCCCTTTGAGCTTTTTCTGCACAGCTACAGAGAGAGCCAGAGATTTCCCCAGGAGTGGACTCAGAGGAGCTGCCTCAGGCTCCTGTTCTGTACAGTCAGCCCTGCTTTCAACATCTACACAAGGAACTTGGGGAAATGCCTCTCACTGAACTCAAAGGTATTACATGTAACATACAACAATTCCTCAAAAACAGAGGGGACATCTTCACCTCTGAATTTAATTCAGGATTCAGAGTTGAGACCTAAGGTTTTTATTTTGCTCATTTGTTTTGCTTTTTGGGGTTTTTAAATACCATTGTAAACGATCGAAATAAACAAACAAACAAGTACTTTGACCATACTCACAGGCAAATCAAACATTTTGATTAGGAATGTGCAAGATCAAAAGATGCAAATCAACCTCAGAGGATTTATCATAAAATTAGCCTCTTGCACTATTTAAGCACAAAAGTAACTGCACACATTCTGTGACATTCTGTTAATTGTAAATATTTTGATCCAGAGGAAAAACTATTATAAGTAAAGTATTTTTGCTTGGCTTTCATGCTTTCTGCAGGTGAGGCTACTATTTAGAGATTTTTGCTACTTTAAAATAGAAATACTTGGTTATTATTCAGGAAAATGGAAATACATAAATTTATCTAATCATAATGCATATTTCTTTCCCTTAAGAGGCTGTTTTTTCAAGTTTCTTCACTTAAAGTATTATCGATTATAAATTCTTGTCTGTGTTTTACTACAAAATCCAGTGGCCAGCAGCAATGCAGAACTATAAAGAATTCTCACAGAAAGTATAGACAGCATGTATCAACTGAAATAATAATTTCTGGCTGTATCTTTAAGAACACAGAAAATAATTAAAAGCAGTGTCTTGAACTCTTTCATGGTTTATGTGAATGAACATGAATATTTTCTCATGCATTAAATATATTCCTGACACTTACCTTAACAGAAACAATGACAAAGAAATCTCAGTGCCATTTTTAAGTTACCGTTTCAGATCCCAAATACTGCATTAGGTAATCTCATTTCTTAGAAAAGCCAACAAGTAGAATTGCCAAACCAAGTTTTCTCTGAATGTTATACAAACTGCTACTTACAATCCGAGGTTTGAAGGGCGGCTTGATTTTCCTTTGTTCTAGAAGAACCCAGTCAATTTCCTTGAAAAATGGATGCTGCTTAATTGCATCTTCCCCATTTTGTGATGCCACACAGCCAAGTCGCTTGTTGGGATTTTTTGTCATGAACTACAGAGTGTGGAGGGAGAGGAGGGAAAGGTTAAAACATGAACGGCAATACATGGAAATCATTTGTCACTCAATTACACACTATAATTCTTAAAGACAAGTTTTTATAGACAGTTCCCTTTCAGAAGGTTATTTCTTCTGGCCCTCCAAATTTCAGAGGTTTCAGCCAAACTATAAGATTTAGAGACTCCAAACTGTAAATTTACTGCAGGAAACTCTTTCAGTTTATTGTTGAGACATCTTAATTTCATGTGAGTGGGAGTGCTAAGGGAATATGTTCTCTTTCAGCGTATCTAGTTCCAGCTTTAGCCAAAAATACTAAAGGAAAGAAAGACAATCTTAAACTCTACAGAGAGAAAAGTAATCAGTACTTGCAGAAAAATTCCCTTTAGAATGGGATGTCATGTCCCCCATAACATAACTTGCACACTCTCTTTCATTTTTAGTATACGATTAGTGTCAGCAATTGGAACTAACTGGTCTCCCCTGGTGTGGTAATTAATAAACTTCTCACATTTAAACTATTTACTATTCCTATCAGGAAAAAGCTGTGCAAGTGGTGTAAGACACTGGTATCAACTGATGTCAGCTCATAATACTTTACCTGATTTTTCTTCTGTTATTTTTTTCCTTCTTTTATTAGCAATTGCTCTACTTATTTTCTAATTTGTGTGGACATAGAATTATTGCAATTCTAGTAGCTACAAATGCTATTCTTATACAGACAAACACATTAGCTCAATAGCTTTGCTATAATTTCATATTCAGACATTATATAACATTTTTAAATTTAGAAAATGTATACAAAGTAAACAAAGTGTAATAATTGTTCAGTACCTTTTCAACCTATGTATGACATTATACTATACTTCTGTAGGGAAAAAAAAACAACTTAGAAAAAAAGAAATCACTAATGCATGCCCTTGCTTTAGTACTCCAGTTATTAGGAGTAAGGAGCTACTTAAGCCCTTAGAATTATTTTAGATATCTAGATCAACCATCCACAGAAGAATACTCTAGCTATCTATTCAAAGGTATAACACAGATCAGCAAGGCAATTCTGTCTGTGATTTCTGACATACATGCGCCATTCTGAAGATGATCCTTCTCTTTGGTCTTGAGTTCAACTGCTCTGCAAGTTCTGCAAGTGGGCAAGTCATATCAAAACTACAGGTAGTATTTTCTATAAGCAGGAGAAATAAATTTTTTGAAAGGATTACTGTGCTTTGGTGAGGTCTCTTGAAAAACCACAAAACATATTCCTACATTCCTCTGCTTTATTTTATCTCTAGGACTGGAGCGAGCAGGCCAGGAACCCACAGCCTCATGTGTTCCAGAAACAGAACACAGAAACTACAGGATATGCTTTTTGTACCATATAATCCAGGTATCAAAGAAGTAAAGTATGATCCTAGTATCTGCCATGCTTTATCTTTGTTTTAAACTGGAGACAGGGAAAGCATCTGGACATGTAATTTTTTAAGTAGCCCAGAACATGAAAATGTGACTAGACAGTCCAGTTTACTGCTGTACTTCATAAACTTCATGAAACATTGAAATGGATGATGAAAGAGAATGTATTTTAAGAATGAATAATTAAACAAAAATATCATATGCATATATGATGAAAAAATATCAAACTTCCAAAGCAGACATTTAATTCCATTAACTTAATCCCTTTCTATTTCTGAAGCAAAGGCTGAAATTTATTCCCTGTTTATCACCAGCATCAACACTGATGCAGCTGGCAGGACAGATACGGCTGTTTACTGCACTCTGCTGAAGAGATGGTTGCAAATGGAGCTGACAGCCATAGCCATAAGCCTTTTTATTTTCCCATACTAAGGCAGGAACCTCCTTTTCTGAATGAAGAAGCCTTTTAGGATCAGCATTCCTTAAATGAACTTAAATGATAACAGGACAAAATGATGCTTAGGGCCTGAATCAAGGATCACTGGGCTCCCCAAATTTTGCTTCGTGAAATGTATCACACACTTTAAAAATACAGTTCTACTTCTCTAGCCAGAGACTGTCATCCTGGTACACAGGGAACACACACTGTAGAGACAACATCTCTCCATTGCTTGGGAAGAAGCAGAGAGCCAATTTCAATGAAGAATTGTTTTCTTTACTACACAGGAAAGAATTTAAATAGCAATTCCTGTCAATTCACAAAAACAGGACTAGTAAGATATGTGGATTTTCATGGAATAAGAAACATGCTGCCTTGTAATACTGAGCCTTAATATCATCATCAGTGTTTTGTTGGAAATAACAGGAAAACTGTTTCTTCAGAAAATAAGACAACATTGTTATTTAATACAAGAGAATGTCTTCTTATTAAACTTTCCTTACGTGCTGTTTGAAGGCATGTAAAAACACACAGTTTCTAAAGAATAAAACTCATGTCTCAAAGCACAATGTAAGGAAACAAAGTGTTCCAAAGTTAATCCCTTGCTACCATTCAGCAGTAAAATACATAGCCGCCTCTTTCTTTCCTCTGTTTTTCCTGTTCTTCATATGGACAAGTATCAGATGAAGAACACAAGTTTCAAATATGTTTCACACCACAGATGTGTAGGCAGCAGGTTGCTAATCATAAAGAAATGAATTTTTTTTATGGTGTAAATTGCGACAGCTCCATTAAATTGTATCAATTTATGCCTAAAAGGCTGTGACTACAGCAAGATACAAATCATCATTCCTACTATCAAAATGTAGATCCAGGAAAACAGCCTCTGAAAATTCTGTAGAAAAGTCAGCTTTAAAAGAAAATCCCCTGGACTACAATGAAAATCAGATGTAAGTATGAAAACAGACAACAACCCTTCCTTTACAATGTGCCAAAATAACCCCTGAGCCCTAGATTTTAGCCTGAACTCTGCAGCTCAAGTCCATATATTTAAATTGCTGAAGTGAAATAATCAAAGGGTCTGGAAACAGAAATGGTTGCATGAAAATATCATGTGAGCTAACAAAAAGTAGTCAGAAAGCTATTTGGGGGAGAAGAGAGAACTATTAATAAATTACTACCAGCAGCAAAAAATCCTCCATATTCTCACTACAGTGAATATAGGAAAAGAGATACTTCAGCAAACATTTCCAAGAGGTTAACTTTGACTTCTGCTTTGAATCATTGTTAGACCATCTCTCTTTCTCAGCTAGAAGGAGCCTGAAGACATTTTCATTAAAAGGTAAAGATGAGAATTTCTGCAGAATGTGCTGTCCACTGGTGTAAAAATCACAATTGGTTTATGTTTTATATATAATTTCAAAATAACCCTGTATGAAGATCTCTGCAGGATTTTACACTATCAGCTGCCTTCTTAATTGAGTCCCTCTTACTCCAGATGCTGAAAGAAAAATATGTGAAAAGGCAGAAATATTCCAGTTTCAAAGACGGTGGAAAAACGGAATAAATAAAAATCAAATGGTTTTTTAAAGCCCAAAATCATTCTCAGGTTTTCAAATTATGAGGATTGGCATACTGCTTCTGTATTGTTTTACTTTTAATTTTAGGATGGAACTAGCACAGAAGAAAGAATTTATGTGTCAGTGTCATATATGACTTTATAAACCTGACTTTATAAAGACAATCTAAAAACTGAATTTGCCCAGTGGCACAAACTGGCTGATTAAAAAAATTGGGGCATTTGGTGACACAAGTTGCTGTCAAGTCACCACTCATACTGAAAAATCCCAACGAGAACAGAAACAATCACACTAAAGTAAGACTACTTATCATGTGATCTGTAAAATAGAACATGCAGCTGTAAATCAGGTCTCCCATCTTGATGACAGGGGAAGAAAGGAAAAGGGACAGGAAATTTTGTAAGCAGGTTAAATAAAAAACATTTCTTCTTTAATTATGTAGTACTTCTCCCACTCTAGTGATGGGAGCATGCGGCATATAAAGTGTCAAAGTGATAGCACAGTTCTAGCTGGTTGGGTTTTCCCTGAAACATGAATCTGCAGTACACAGATTTATTCAGTGTACAACTGCATGGAATACAAACATTCTGTTCCTTTCCCACAGGCAGTGTAATTTATCCCAGGCCCCATTATCCTAACAGTGGCACTGTGAACTGTGCTTGAACTCCCAGTGGTGACTGCTCTCAACAACTTTCAGCAAATTCAATTTCAATCAAGGAAAAAACCCAACAAAACAACCCCCCAAAAACGCATGAGGAGGAAAGCAAGTAATGGAAGACTCACTGCTTTTAAAATGCTGACAGCTTCTTTACTGAGCCAGACTGGATACAATACATCATCATGAAGAATGGATTCAAAGAGATCATCCTCATTGTCAGCTTCAAAGGGGGGTTGTCCAGCCATCATTTCGTACATGAGAACACCCAGAGCCCACCAGTCCACGGATGGACCGTATTCTAGCTCCTGGAGGATCTAGCATAGAAAAAGAGATTGGATTGAAGGGACAAGTGAGACACCTGTCGTAGCTGCACATTTGCTATTTCAGCATGATCTAGCCCTTCTATGCCCCAGTGCCTAAGCAGACCTGAATCATACACTTATTTCAGTAACAGCAGGCAGGGTTTCTTACCCATGCAATTTGCGCTAACACAGCTAAGTGTCAATGAGATGCTGTTCTCAGAAGTACTGATGGAGTTTATCAGTCCCCTGAGTAAACAAAAGAGCTGCATATCCTTCCAAGCTGTTTCAAGCAGGTCACACTATAGGGGAAAAAAGATCATATATACAAAACAGACTGGTGGAAAATGTGAAACATTTCTTTGTCTCTATCTTGAACAAACCAAACTGAACCAGCTTCTAATGCTGCATTGAGATAATCTGAGAGATTTATTCTTGTCCTTTAGGTAGAGCTGGAGGAAGCCAAAACCATTTTTGTTCATGTTCCTTTTATAGCATTAAACCACTGCACAAAATATGGCTGTAGAATTCACTTTAATTGTGCTTGTTTTCAGGAAAAACTGGCTACAGCTTCTCATGAAGCACAAGTTCAATCTTGTAGCAAATATCTTTAGCAGCAAGCAATAGTTCAGCATGATGGAGTTTTATAGTAGCAGTTGGTATTACAGAACTACTGTTGTGCCAAGAACAAGTTTGATTCTTGTCTTCTTTTCACTGGAAAGAAGCTTGCAGTTTGGCTGCACTGGTTCAGCATGACAGGGAACCAGGGAAAGGGGAGTGTGTGCCTGCTTAAGGTGAAACTGGCTACCTTAAAATGACTTTGAATGGCAACAAATCCTTACACAACACTTTAACAGTGCAGTAAGAAATCCTGTGGTGAGCTGCTTGGGCTTAGTGCCGTAGCTGGGAATCAAGACCAATATTAAACCAAATTCAGTCTTAACATAAAAACACAAATGAGTTTAACATTTGGATACACAGATCTGGATCCCAACCACATTCTTCATTGAAAGAAAATTATATTTTATAGCCACCAAATACAGAAAATCAGATGTATACTTTTCAAGAGTTCTGGGCACTATTTGGAAATCAGACACTGTTAAAGAAAAGGAAATTAAAACATATCACCATGGTGCAAGAGAAAAAGAAGCAGGAGCTAAATTTCTGTACTTGAGACATTGGAAGCCTCAGTAAAAGTTCCTGGGCTCTTATTATTGCTTTATTTTCAGTAATAATTTTCAAAGAATTTGTCGAAGGACTCAATTAGTATACTGAATCAGAAAAAAATTCATAAAAGCCAAAACTACAACACTGGTATTTATTTTCTTTTAATGCTGAAATACTTTTCAAACCTCTGTAAGACACACCTTTATATTATGATAATTTCAAGACGATTCACACCTTATCAATTGTGCTACCAAAGTTGGACAGCGATGAACACTAACAGTATGGATTTATGATTTATTATCTCTAATGAATAATAAATAACACTTTTCCCCACTGCAAATTCATGTTTGATGAAAGACAAACCAACAACACTCTTCAATTAAAACTGTACACTGAATGTTCAAGTGGATAGATGCACAGGTTACTAACTCAACTGAGCAGACAAAGTCTGCCTAGCAGAATAACAGTTCAATATTGGTTCGTTTTAGGCACTTTGAAATGCACGTCATAATATTAAAATCAAGGATATGTAAAAGCCACACAGCTATTTCTTTAATTCAGTGAACATCTTGAAATGTTGCCAACTAATATGCAGCACCTATATCTAGTTTCCATCTTTCTGTGCAAGTCTACGAAACAGCGCAAGCATAGTGTCTTTCACTCACAGATATTTTAAAGAAAGGAAAAAAATTATATTCCCACAATGGCCATAGACAAAATGACACCAAACACATGGTTTCTTCTGAATGAATATGTTCTTTTAAACCTCACTAAAAATAAAAACATTTTTATAACTGCTAAAGATTACTAAGATTGCAGTACTCAGTTGCATCTAGCACCTTAAATGCTGCTAAAAAATCATCATAATAATGCTGAGTCAAAAATAAGCAAATTGAGAAAAATAATTTCAGGAAACAAATACTAGAAAAAACTCTCCTATCATCAAGGAATAGTGCTTGTGAGCAGTAGAGTAACCATTGCAAGACTACCTAAGCACAACTGCAACAGTCTAGTCTGCATCTTAAATATTTTCATCTACATGTGAAGAGTGTCTAAAATTACACATGTAAGAGTCTGATGAATAAGAATATCTATAGTCTTAGTGCACTGCAAAAAATACCTCTGGAGCTATATAGTCAGGTGTGCCACAAAACGTCGTGGTGGTCACTCCATTCAGAATCCCTTCTTTGCACATCCCAAAGTCAGCCAGTTTACAGTGGCCTTCTGCATCCAGAAGAATGTTGTCCAGTTTCAGGTCCCTGAAACACAAAGGCCTCAAATTAAATCAACTCTCAAATTTTGATCATGTGCTCTTGAATTTCATAATAAACTATAGAATTTGACAAATAAGTAGTTTCCCAAACACCACTGAGAAACTGTCCTTCACATGTGTGCATGAAAAGTTGGTAATGGTCACTAAACAGACCTAGTTAAAGGCAATAAAACAAAGAAGCAGACAATTACAAGCATTTTATAAGGCTTTTACTCTCTAGCTGCATGAAAGCACAGTGTTCATATATTCAAGGTAGCATCAGAAAATTTGGGAAAGATCTGTTTCTTGCTTCCTACAAATCTATCATTCTGTCAATGTGGAATAGGTCAGTGAAGCCATTCTCTCTTTTTGCATTAGCACTAAGCAAGGAGTACCAATTTATCCATACTCTAGCATACGGGTTCAGTCAATAGGTATTTTCAAACTTGGATTACTTTGAATTTGATTCTTCATGTACAGTAGCAATTCAAGTTCAGGTTTCTGAGGGATGAAAAAAAAATGAGAGGGATGAAAAACATTTCCATCCTTAGGAGCACTATTTTCTACAGCTTAAGGCTGCTCAAAAATAATTTAAAGGGAATATTTTGAATTCATTGTTAAGCAACATATATTAGCAGCTGTTTCTGATCACTTGTTGTACAAATGCCTTTGTGTCAAAACCACATAAATGTCTGCTTATTAAATTGGGTTGACAAAATTATATGGTTGAGAAAAGGATATCCACCTTTGCTGTCTTGCCCTCTGCAATATTTTCTAAATATACAATTGATGGTTATTACATAATCCAACCTAGATGCTAGGTACCATTTAACTTATCTGCCACTTGCCTTAGATTTAATTACAAAAGGATGTGGAAAGTCAGTACATAAAAGAACTCTCACTTGAATTAACTGCCCCCTACCCTCCCACCAATTAAAACCTCTTCATCATGTAGAAATAATAACACAAACATAAAACAAAGGCCAAAAAACCCCACTTATATTACATGTGCATCAAAGCAACATTTGATTTTTATATTCCTGTGTCAGCTTTTAGGTATCTCTGATGTATATTAAAGATACATAGTATATTTAGACATAAAATAGGTAAATATATCTAAATATATCTACGTGGTATTATATGTATGAATGCATAGAGAGGTGAGAATCAAAATAAGAACATGTCTTTAGGTGACTTTGTCAACACTTTCTGATTAGAATTCTTTTTCCTAGAATATTCAGACAAATTTCCTTAGGTTGAACTGATGAAGATAAAAAAAAAAAAGTGTATGTGTAGGCAAGTTCTAAATCAGAAAAAGGAATAAAATCCCATGCCAGCCTCTGTAAATGAATTTCATCCCAAAAGCCTATGAAAAGGTGAGGATTTTTTTTCAAAAATCCTTTATGACAACAAATTTGACCTGAGTGAGGGATGGAAAGTCACTTTACTGAGAGAATTTCTTCTAGAGAAATGTCTCCCTATCAGATCCCAGCCTTCAGAACCACAGGCACCAAACATGGTGGAAGCATTTATGCACATTAATTGATTAAACAGCCCTTCCAAGGCTGTAGTATTTTAAGAGTTTTTGTAGACATGTCCAAGGCTACAATATGCTGGGATTTCCCTAGAAATGTTCTTTTCTGCCTCTCATATCAATTTCAGTAGGTGGATTTTAGTGTTTCCTTTTTTTTCTTTTGACACTTGTTAAACATTTTTAAACATGCTGACCATATATTCCTCAAGCAGGTACACAGGCCAACATAAAAATCAGCTATTTCTGGGGCACAGTGGACTTGCTAGTCAAGGTCTGCATAATCACTGCACATCTGCAATGATACAGCTACAAATCAGATACTGGGAAGCACTGGAGGACTTACTGTGCATGTAGAAATAGTTTGTGTTATGTACATGTTACAAAGTGGTTTTGTGTCTGACATGGCACAACAAAGTCATATTTACCTCAGAAACTGTAAAACAACTGTCTCCTACATAAACTAGCTATGTCAGATATGGTTTATGTGGCTGAACTATACTCTGGCTGTAGAAATGTTTATTGTAAGCAATATCGCCTACATCATACTTTGCTGTCTCTGGATTAGCTATGCTGCTCTTGCAGGTCCTCAGTGGTCACCCATGTATGGCCCCTTGGAGCAGACTACATATTTTATCATTCCTTAAGATCATTAATTTCAGCAGTTCCTAAATAATCCAAGATCCAGCTGGCTGCAACATAACCCCCTACGTATAACCATTTAAACCCTCAAGTAACCACCTCTTCCTACCTCTGGAAAGTGATTTGTGAGAATTGATGCCAGGGCAAACAGGCATCAATGGCTCTGTGTCCCCCCTACAAGAAGTCAAAGAAACAAAACAAAGCTCCCTGTTTCAAAAATCATGTGCCTTCCCAAAACTGCTCCTTTACAAGTGCTACAATAAAAAGACCTGCATTCAAACAGGACTATAGCAACATCAAATATAACGTGATCATCAGTGTAAGGCTCTGGCAGATTGAAGAAGGAAACAAGATTGTAGCTGTAGCTTTTAACCTTCCAAGTGCAGTTTTATATTGGATGTTTCTTAACTAAGGAAGAATACAAGCTGTATTTCAAGAAGTCAAGATATTCAGACAGAGAAATCAAAGTATAATTATATTTGATATAATCTTGGAACCACTTACAGCCACCATCACAACAGACTAGAAAGGTCATAATACATATAATTATGACAGGAACTGAAGAAATTCAAGAGGCTGCTTAGAAAAATGGATCCACCTTTATTAAGTGTTTTAACTATTCAGTGTTTATGAGAAGACTCTTAAATTACATCTTAACTCTGATTGCAGGACTTCCCCATTTAGGTAGGTGACACACTGGAGTTGTTAGGACTTAAATAATTTAACTTTCATTTAATGCCATCCATATGGCAGCTGTGGACTTGAATGGAGATATAGTAAATAATCCAGGAAACTCCTAAGCTAAGTGAAACCTCAACAGCAATAAAACATTAACAATAAGGCACCACATAGTGATAAGGACAAGATACTCACCATTCTCTTTATTTATTTAAGAATTTGTATAAGACACAGAAATTAGCAATAAAAATTTAACCTGACAGTGAAAAAACAGAATAAACAAACTGAGCCAAGAGAAAACTAGGAAGAGTCTAATTATTAAATTCTACCTGTAAAGAGTGATAATGAAATTTTAAGCCTAGCTGTAAAAGCACAAGTCAATTTACCTCTTTTACAATTTACCAAACTATAATCTTAATTGACAGAAGAAAAGCATCTGGTACACCCCTTTATCAAGCCAAAACAGTGCAGTGAAGCCTATAAGCCTCTTCAAAACTCTGTTGAAGGCACTGAGGACATCAGCTTAATTACTCACGCAATAATGAAATGTAATACCAGTAGAATTGTGTTATCACAAAGTGCACCAGAGTTTAAAAAAAATTTGGAAGAGGCTAAAACAACAGCAGTATGACTCCCGTCAAAGTACATATGGGAGGTTAAAAGGTAAGCTGCGATTCTGCCAAATTCATAGCTGGCACACAAGATTATCATAGTCCATAAAAGCTTGCACCAAAAATCATTCTGTAAATTTACAGTTTCCAGATTAAAAAATAAGCCAGAAAAAAACCTCCCCAAAGCAAGAAATCTCACCAAATCCCTCTAATTCTGCAACTTTGAAAAATAAATCTCAGTTAAATAAATAAATGTGAGAGTAGGAGTGGATAACGTGCTATTTAACACCTCACAGGAAAAAACATCCCCAACAACCAAAACATACAGAGAAAAGGAAACAAATGAAAAAGTAAGAGAAAAAGTTATCAGGGAAGTATGTCTTTCCAGATCAGCAGCCTCTCTGAAAAAAAATTAAAACTTTAACTTTTAGACCCATATTTCCCCAGAACTGTTCCAAGAAACAGTCAGCTCTCCCACTCCTCCAAAAGTAAAGTACACAGACATATCTGGAATGTAAAATAATCATCTGTACAGGTTGTTCCATTCTGATCCATTCCGTGTTTTATTTGTTTCCTGGATTTGGTGCCAGTTGTCTACCTCTGAATAAGAACATACCAAATAATACAGTGTCAGATAGTTCAATGACAAAGGTCCATTAAATTCTTATTTTTCTCATTTTGCATTCTCTTTGTAGTAAGTAAGAAAGTCATCTGTGTGTCTGACAAAATGAGTTCCTACAACCTGAGTAATTAATTATGTGCAACTGCAAACAACCTAACCAGTTAAGCCAGGAGAATGCTCAATTTCTTGAATTCAGCAATGCTACATTAAGCTGTTTCTCTCCTTTGTTTTTTTGCCAACATACTTTGTAGAGTCACTTCAGCTGACTTGAGCAGTCATTGCATGAAATGTTGTCGGCTGGTTTGTTTTTTTTTTTTTTTTTTTTTTTTTTGTTGGGAGGTGGGTTTTGTTCTGAGAAAGCTTTAAACAGAAATTTAAGCCTCAGTCTCTCTTCTACATACCTGCCAGCATCACAGTCACCTCAGAAGCTGGAATGATTGGCAGTATCTCAAGAAAGAATCAGGATTATGAGCTAGGTTTGTGCAAGTTGGAACAGAAGAGCAGGCTGACTACAGGTAACATGTGCGAAAACTTCTGTAATGCTCATTCCTTCCTCCACATGTGAGTTCCATGAGATACTGAGTGCCTTGGCTTCCTCCAAAGGCTCAGTGGATGAGTATTTCACAGGACTGGGTTCTTAAAGTCTGACTCTCACCTAGCCAGAGAAATAAGCATCTTGTGTGTCACTGTGTGTCACAAGTGTCAACTAGATATCACACCATTTTCTTGTTGAAAGTAAGGCAGTTAAACAACGAAGATGGGTTTGGACCAGTAAAATCAGAAAGTCTGCCAAACAATTACTAAGAGTAGCCTTTCAAGGCAGTAAGCAGCAGTGACTAATTAAACACACATTTGAAGAACAAGATCAAGCAGCTCAGAAATATGATCACAACTTTACAGTGGCCACTTTACCACTTCTGCTGACTGTTGAGCAACATTTCACAGAATGAAGCACAATAATTATTATGTACAAATAACAATATTGGAAGCAGGAATATTTATTTATAAGGTGAAAGTTAAATGAAAGATTGTACCTTACTAAACATCAACAGAAGATCAACATTCAGAAAGATTTGAAAGCAACAAAAGCCTAAAGTATGGAACTACTGAACAACCACTTTTTTGGTGGTGCACTGCAGCAAACCCTTTCAATAGTGTATTTGAAATCATTGCCATTGTTCCCCTGCATGGGAAATCACATCCTCTCTGCAGGTTTTAAATAGACAAACAGTTCACACAAGAAACCACAGAAGGTAAAAAGGAAACTTCTTACAACAGAGAAAACAATCAGAATCATTCTGTAGTTACTAGTGCTACTGAAATTCATAACTAAAGACAATATTATCATCATAGCACTTAGAAATTTCAACAAGATGATTTTTTTATCTGTTTAATTAAGGTAAGACTTCTACATTCCTAGAATTACTTTCTTAGTTACTCAGTGGTATCCAAGTTGCTTCTGAGACAAAGATGCTCACCTACAACATCAGGTCTCTCATGTCCCCAGCACAAATTTCCTCTTTGGTGTCCTCAAAATACTGATAACTGATGTATAAGGTTACAATTCTAAGCAAGATGAAATTATATATGGAACTAATCAGAAAACATAGAAGAAAATCAACAGTTTTAAAGTTCTGATATTAGCTTCTTTAGTGATTAGATCTCACTAAATTAATCTCAGTTTCCATACATAAACAGAACAGGACAAATGTATTAGGGGACTATATTTGCAGAGTGAATGCTTTTTTGCTCTAAGTATTTTAGTCACAACCCATCAGCAAGGCTGTTTTTTTCCCTCTGCAACAGATCAGAGATAAATGGGAAAATTCAAACCATACCTACTAAGAAAACATAATAATAATAATAATAATAATATTAATAATAATAATAATAATAATAATAATAATAATTTCCCATTTGAAAACCTCTAGGGGAAAGAAGGAGCCCATACTTTCTGAGGTTACTGAGCATATAAACAGGCAATAATTGTCGTGTTGTTGGGTATTATGTTCTACCAGTGACGACCCTTATCTATGGAGTAAAAAATAGGGGACACGCTGGACTTTTCATGCTTGTGAGTGAATTCATGACAGTAGAGCAGTTTGTGTTAGCAGAGAGGAAGGAGGGGAAAACTTGAATGAGACAAATAGGGAGAAAAAGATTCTTCTGTTGCTTTTGTTCTAGGATATCTCAGTTTTGCCTGTGATTAACGGAAAATCTTGGAATTTCTCTGCGTTGTTTTTGTGTTGATCCATTCAGTAATTACTGAATTTATGATACACAGTTTTTGTCACAGTTTTTGTTACATTACTTGATATCATCGAAGAATAAAGATATTGTTTGTGACACAAACACTGTAATAGAGTTGTACTCAGTAATATATAGAAAACTCTGCTGTGCAGACTTGAAAACTGCTACTTTCCAGTGTCAAGTTTGGAATAAAGTGAATCCACCTTATTCTGATGTGCATCAGTGTGTATTAATTGCTAATGGCAGATGAATTAGTATCACAGACTTGGTTTCAAATAAAGTCAGAGATACTATAATTAATTTTCATTGAAGAAAACAGTGATAGTTCGGACAGCAGTCTAGACATAAATAGGAAGTGTTGACTTTTAATGTGAACATAGTGACATTCCCTTGTCAGGCATGTTTACTTTAAAAAACCAGACATGTTTCCTTATATAAGACAACATCCACCACCCTGCCATTTGCACAAATTATTTGTGGACTAAGGGGTAGCAAAGATGAGAGGAGGGATGTAGCAAAAAGCAGTTTGCTATCTACCCACCAAAGACATCAGAGGGAGGTAAACACATGATCACTGTCTATGGCTCTGTAAGCTATAAGGCAAAAGTGATGCTTACAGATGTACAACATCACCTCTCCAGCAGTGAAAAAACTCTCATGTCAACAAGGTCCCAAAACAGAAAAGAAGGCTGTATGTATTACATGGTCCTAACTGTTTACTGATGTCTTAATGACATATTGAACAAAGGCTTAATATTAATTTCCAGCAGCTTAAGGAAACCAGTGACTTTTACAATAGCAGAAAAACATTTTCTTTAAAATAATTTCTTTATATGGCTTTCTACTGGCTTTGACCATAACTTTATTACAATTGTCGGTAACAGCTTAGGACATTACTGTGCTTGATCTGCTTATCTTATTATACTGGGTTTCCTTTAAATAATGTGCAGGCAAATAAATATATTTTACTTAACAGCTTTCCTTTGTATGACTTTTCCTTTCTTCTTATTTTCACATTTTTATTTGTGAACCTGAGTGAAATATGTACAGGTTCAAATAAGCATTATGTAAAACATTCTCTAAAATTGGCTAAGCACAGAAGGGAGTGGTCTCTACTCTTTCAAGAGAAGGTTGCTTTAGCAATCACGTTACTTAATGAACCTCATCTTTCATGACTCCCACACCTGGGAATGCAACAATTTTTCCATGGGTCTGAGATGGAATGCAATACAGCACTACAATTTTGCCTCTTAGCTTACTGCCAAAGACTTGATTTAGACAAGCTTTTTGTAGGATCCCAGCAGCAACTCTCCCTTCCCATGGCCCACAGGCCTGGAATTTTTGTACCAAATAAGAACTGCCACAAATGGACCTGGCTTCATAGTAGGCTGTTGCATAGGACAAACAATCTGCCTCAGAAACTTGCAGTCAAACTGGATACCAAATTATTTTCCAATTTTGTAAGGCTTCTTGAGATTTTACAAACCCTTTGTGTTTCTCTCTGGGTGAAAACACAAACAGTTCAGAGCTTTTTTGTGAAAGTAAGGTAAACAGCCTCCAGCCTGGTGCTCCAGCCAGGGGGCTGAGCTGTTGCAGGTCCTGGTCCCCCGCTTCAGCCTTCCGAGTGTCCCAACATTAAGGCTACCAGTAGGTTCCTCAGGGATTTTCTTCCTTTGTTCTCATTCTCTCTACTTCAGTTTAAACCACTATTTTCTTACTTTTTCCCTGAAAACTTCAGTGGAAAAATTCTTAACTGGTCTGCATATTCAGGGTGGGAACAATGGGGTGAAATCTGTCCTACTGCTAATGATATTTACTGTTTCAGCCTCCACTATAAAGCCCATCTGTTAAGTCATTGCTAAATATGTAAAGCAATAAACCTCACTGACACCTTGGTGATCTCGCTGAAGACAAGAGAGGTCCCCAGGCTTAGCCAAGGACTAACTCAAACTGTGGTATGCTACTCTGTGAGGTTAGGTGCTCTTATTTTTGTATCTCAAACAACATAAAAATAAGATTGTGTATTATAACAATAGGTCAGGTGGAGCACAAACTCAAAGTGCCTACTATGTATGTCCATAATCCTTTTAAAGAAAACTACTTAAGAATTATTTCATAAAACCACTTGATGAAAGACAGTGAAAGTGGAAAAGCTATAAAAGCTTGTTAGATCAAGTTTTGAAAACTCAGTTCTGAAAAAATATTACCAGAACCTTAGAAAGCAAATTTATCAGTAGACACCATAATGAAGTTTGGATCTGCTCAAGAGGTTTTTTTTGGAAACCAAAAGCAATGTTGGGTTTTTTTTTTCTTTTCTTTTTTTTTTTTTTTCTCAGTGACCTTAGTAGGTAGGATGACAAAATCATTATAATTTGAACAATATAATAAAAATCCTGCAAGCAGAAAGAAAAGAGCACTTACATTTCAGGCACAGTTTCTGTGTCTAACCAAAAAGACTGAAATTCCTTCTTCTCCTTCCAACTTTTGACTGAAGCTTTCTTATACAGATTACAAAACATGCACCAAACAAATGCATGCATATCAAGGTAGCACTTTGCATTTCTGTAGCAGTTCTCATTGAGCTGTCTCAGCAATGAATCCTTGTAACTTAATAACCCACAAAAAGGATCTTTTATCTTATACAGGTATCAGGAAAAACAGATTTAAAATATGTATGGCAATCAACTCAAATTCCATCCATTTTCAAAATTTAGCTTGAACATTAATGTAACTAGAGCTCTGAAACATTTTGTTCTGGCTTTAATTTTCTATCCTGTATTTTGCAAGATTTTGACTAGATTTGTGCCACAAGTCATAGGAGGTTAATTGAGGTACCATGGTTTTCCCCAGACTCCCTCCATGACCATCTCTACAGATATCTTCAAGCAGATGACACACAGAACATGTGGGCTGCACAGCTCCCTAAAGCAGTCTGTTCTATTCCACTGACTGTAAATGTACTTCAGGAAAAGTAGAATCCTGACTTGGAAGCTATAGTTGTGTTCCCAAAGTTAGGTGAGATGAATATGAGCCTTTGTGTACAAAGTATGGTACAAGCTGCTTGTTAGCTTCCTTTTTTCCAGATAGAGATTTCATTCAAATTAGTTGCAAAACTTCCATTTCTGTAGTTGAAAGTCAAACTAAGGCAGATTTCTTAAAAAGACCTGCATTTATTTGTCTTCTCAGTCATGGATGAATTGCCACACACACAGTTTTCTAGGCTTTTAAGTTATGCCCTCTTATAATTCTTATTTTTTATGCCTTAGATCACATGCTCTGTGATGTGTGCAAGAACTCCCTAGATGCATATCCATAAAAAAGCCAGACATCTAACTGCTCTGCTTTGACACACCAAAAAAAGGACTCCAAAGCATTATTATTCTACATTGTTTCAGGCACACAGAAAGTATTCTGAAAAAAAACAAACCCAACAAACCAGAAGAAAAGCTGCTACTGTAATCAGGCAAGATTGAAGGCATTTCCTGTATTTTGATATCAAACCGGTTGTTTTTTCCATTACATACTAAGTGAACCTTAGTAAGGTCAAGACACCAGAGAAAAACAGGATCAGAATATCTTTAATCAACTAAACTTGAGTATTTTAGTCTTTCTCTTTTAGTTGTTTAGCCCTGGATCTTATCCGACATCTCCAAATTTCTTCCTTAAATCAGAGATACATAAACCAGGTCAGTTTGAATTTATCATTTAGCCAGTTGTTTTCAATGGCATTTAACTTGTTAGCTTTACACTTCCCCTAGCCTAGAGGTCAATCAACCTCATGCTGTTTAACAAGACCAATATTATTTTAATATGATATAAGTCCAACAGGGGAGACAGGTTTTCATTCCCAATCACAACACTGAGCAAAAAAAACTTCCCTTACTGGAAGCCACCACGGTGACTATTAAGATCAAGGGTGAGTTCTGAAGTAAGTATTAAATGAAAGGCAAAGCTGCGATAGCATAGGTGAATTAGATCCAATCTTGTATATTGTTATCCTGCTGTCACACTAAGTGCGATTATTTTAAGGTGTATATAATCCCCTGTCCTGTGCTCTGACCCTATTAGTTTTGGAAAGAAAAAGTCTTTATCTTCCATGAATGCCAGATGACATTTTCCTTGTTAATTGTAGTAGTTTAGATTTACCAATTTGAGTTTCCTGGCCAATGCACCAAATTAGGTGGTGGATTTTAGCACTAGCTAAAATCACCAAGGTACTTACTCATTTCTTACTGTGGGATATGGATTAGGAGAAGGGCAAAAAGGCTTTAAACTTAAAAAGAATAAATAAAGTTTATTAACAGAACTACAAGAATAAGAAACCAGAATAAAACCTCCAGAAACCTTTTCTCCTCCCACACAACTTTTCTCCTTTCCCAATTGACAACATCGAGACAAAACCTGGAGTGTTAAAGCAGTACCAACTATACAATGGTCTTTTCTTCCGTCTCTGTAGGGAGAGGAGTTTTATCATTCCATGGAGAGTTCTCCACAAGAAACAGTTTTCTTGTGGCTTTTCGTTTATATGACTGGCAGCTACCGGGGGAAAAAAACTCTGCCATCATCCTCTCCTCCCATTTTCACACCACTCAGGGGTGTGTTCATGGGCCATCAGCTCAAGTGGAATTATTTTAAGGATGAGTTATTCAAAGGAAAAGGCTCTCTTCGTCTGTCTCTGTGATCATCTCTGGGAACAGAGGTTTTCTTCTCTCCCTTGGGGCAAAGGGTCTTCATCAACTCTCACTTCTCTCTCTCTGTTCCAGCATCTCATGGGATCACAGCTACTCCACCATATGCTCAGCTTCATCAATGGATACTTTTGCTTATATTTACAGCTTGAGTACTTCATTTCCCCCCATACACTTTCATGAATTAAAGAAGTTTTTCAGAACATTATTGTCCATCTCCATGGCCCTACCAAAAGAATATTTCACCTTACTAAAGCATCTCCTCATTCTCCTTCCATCTGAGGCTTGACTCCTCCTCTTACTGACCTTGATGTTTCATGTTGTCTCTTATGTGTCGATCACTCCCACTTTGCTCTCTCTGAAGAGGGGATTAAAGTCTGCAGGTCTCATCTGTGTAGTGAAAGGGTTAAATCTTGCCCAGGCCGCGCAAGCAGTCATGGTGTCAGATTTCAGGCTGAGCTGCTGCTTTCTCTCAGCTCGGCAGCCACTGGGAGAAAGCCGACTGCTTTTGGCCTGGCGTCGTCTGCACAGGCCAAGGGGGGGGGGGGGGGGGGCGGGGGGCCGCAGCTATCCGGGGGCCCCCTGGGAAGAGCTTCAGTCACCCTGCTGCAATGGGACCCAGAGGGCTTCCCCGGAGAAGCCAGCACCGCAATACAGCCTGGCCCAGCCTGGGGCCAGGTCCCCACAGTCTCCATCCCCTGCCTGGCACAGCCTCGCCCAGGCTGCACAGGCTGTAGGGGAGCAGGCCAACCGCATCAGAGTTCTGCTACCTCTCAAGGCTGGAAAGAAAGAGAGTGAAGTTCCCGGGCTTGAGTTTTTAAAAGGTGGTATTCACAAAGGTGATCTTACTATTCAATAGTGCAAAATGCTGTCAGTTCTCAGAACTGGTCAGCTATTTGCCTGATCTCAAGCAGAGAAGAAACTCCCAGCAGCCTCTCTCAGAGAAATCACTTCTATGGGTGTTTTCTACTTTTTTCCCTAAAATTCCAAACTACCACATTAATATAATACAAATGTCAACACCTGCCTCAGAAATGACCATTACCAAGCATATTGTTGATTGACTGAAGAAGGGAAAACCAGGCTGTGCTAAACTTAAAAATTCTACAGAGAAAGCTTCTGATGCTTCCAGACATATAGAACTAGTAAGGAAAGAGACTTCAATATGGGTGGTAGGTTACAACAAGTTCCTCGGCCTTTCTCTCAGAGAAAAGGTGACCTATCAAAGATGAGCACAGACTGATGATCTGCTGCATCATGAGTGCCAGGAAACAGTTAAAAGGCTGTGCAGCATTAGAGGTGCTGAGATGGACCAAGGTAAGTGGTTTTTGTGGTGGACACCTTAGATAAGGAGGTACCTTGGATCCTGGTGATGACCAAAAGCAGGACTCTGCTTCAATCCCCACCCTCCAGTATTCCCACCAAAAACACATAGGAAGCTTTAACAGCTGCAGTCTGTTACAGCCATGAGGTACAAGGTCTGCAAGGAAAAGCTGCACCAGCAGCATGCAGTGAAAAGAAACACTCATAGTGGGTTAAGGCGCACCGAAGCACCCATCTGCCAGCCTGACAGCCACTGGAGGTGTGCTGCATTCCAGGAGTTAAGGACTGGTATGTTGCTGCGAGGGTGCCAAAAATCATCACAAACACACAATACTCTCCCAATGCTACTCATTCATGTAGGCGTAAATGACATGGCAGACTGGAACCTGGGCCACTATCAGGGAAGACTACAGAACCCTGAGAGGGCAAGGAACAAGTATCGGTGTACAAGTTATCTTTCCTTCTGTTTTACCACTTGGAGAAAAAGATGAAGCCAAAACTAGAAGCATAATGCAAGTCAACTTCTGGCTTTGTGGCTGGTGCAGTCATGAGGGTTTTGGCTTTTATGACAATTGGACAATCTTCAATAACTCTTAGTGTGTCAGGGAGAAATGGGATCCACCTGTCTAGAAGAGGCAAGGGAATCTCTGGTAACAGGCTGGCCACCACAGTGAGGTGGGCTTTAAACTGAATGACTTAGCAGATGGGGTCCAAAGTTGCAATACTCATGCTATTTCAACCAAGTGGGTAATAAGCCAGGCCAACCACAGCAAGGACAAACATTCCTTAGCTGCCTTCCAAGATGAGAAACAAAAGACCAACCAACCATCTCAAGTGTATGTAGACCAGTGCATGCAGCCTGGGGAACAAACACAAGGAACCGGAGCTCTGTGCCCGGTCAGAAAGTAAGAATAACTGAAACATGGTGGGACAACTTACATGACTGGAGGACCATGATGGATGGCTACAGGCTGTCACATAAGGACAGGGAAGAAAAGGAGGAGGTGTCATGTCCTGTGTCAAGGAGAAGCTTGAATGTATAAAACTCAACTGTGGTGATTGTGGAAGCCCTATTGAATTCCTTTGGGTCAAGATCAAAATGGTTGTCTCCAATGGGGATCATAGAGCAGGCACCTGCTACTGACCTCCCAGTCAAGAAGGTATGGCCCCAAAAGCAATATTTGTGTTATTTAAAGCAAGCTTTAGGTCAACAGAACCTGACTCTCACGGATCACTTCAACTACCTATACATTTGTTGGAAAAACAATTCAGCAGCTCAGGTATCATTCATCAAGTTCCTGGAATGCGCAGGGAACTGCTTCTTCATATGAACATTAAGCGTGCCAACCAGGAATGAGGCACTGCTGGGCTTGCTACTCACAAACCAAGTATACCTGCTTTGTAGTATCATCAGTAATAGCCTTGGCTGTGGTCATCACCTTATTGTTGGACTTTGGTATCTGGCTGAGCACATGGAAGCTGAGTACTAAGGGAAAGGTCTTAGATTTTAGAAGAGCGAAATTCAGCTTGCTCAGAGGTCAGTTAGGAGGCATTCCATGGAAAGCTTCCATGGATGATAAAGGAACTAAGCTAGAGTGTTTCAAGCATGCTCTCCTGGAAATACAAAACCAGTTTATCCCCTTTAAAAATACAGAAAGTTGGCAGAGCAAAAGATTTCCCTTGGCTTAACTGTGAGCTTCTGAGTCTGCTCAGAAACCAAAAGAGAAGCATATCGGAGAAGGAAAAGTGGATTAATATCCATCAAGAAATACAAGGGCATTTCCAGGGTGTGCAGAGATAGAGTTTAAAAAGTAAAAACCTCACACTGAGCTGAAACTGGACAGAGATGTCAAAAAACAAGAAAGGGTTCTTCAGGTACCTAAACAACAAGCAGAAATAGAAACTAAAAACTGTCCTACTGTTAAACAGAAAAGGTTAATTAGTCATCAATAACACTGAAAATGTGGCAGTCCCCAAAACTTTTGTCACGTCTGTCTTCACTAGCACTGTTGAGTGCCTGGTCTAGGGAACAGGAATCTACATTTATGAAAACACCCACCCACCATCAGTGCAGGAGGAGTTGATATAAAAAGTACTACAGGAGCTTGACCCGTACAAATCACTGGGCCCTGACAATATCCATCTGAGGGTGTCAAAGAAGCTGGCTGACATCGCTGCAAGGCTGCTCTCCATAATGTTTTGAGGAGTCATGGAGATCCCAGAAGATTCTAAGAAGTCTAATGTCAACTCCATCTACAAGAATGGCTAAAAGAAGGATCCAGAAAATTACAGGCTCATCAATCTTAACTTTCAGGTCTTGGGAAAGTTATGGAACAAATCCTCCTAGGGCTACCACAAGTCAGATGAAGCACATGACTGGGAAAAGCTGTAATGGATTAGCCAAAGGCAAATTGTAGGTGACAAACCTGTTGGCATTCAGTGACAGAGTAATCTGCTCAGTTGAAGTGGGGAAAGTGGTGGACATGGTCAACCTGCATTTCACCAAGGCTTTGAATATGGTTTCCCACCGCTTCCTCCTAGAGAAACCAATGTGCTACAGCCCAGAGTGGTAAATAGGTAGTTTTAGAACTGGCAGCTTGTCACAAGTAAGGTCCCCCCTGGGATCAGTCCTGGTCTCAAGGCTGTTTAGTATTTTCACAGATTATCTGCATCAAGTGATGCACATCACTTGATCAAGATCAGGGGTCAGGTGTACCCTGATGAAGACTGACGTCAATACCAAACTCAGTGGGGAAGTGGACACATTGGAAAGAGAACCACCCTGCAGGAAGACCTGGATATGCTGGAAGAGTGAGCTAACATCACAAAACTCAGCAAAGAAAAATGTAAGGTCTTGCACCTGGGGAAACACAATCCAGGAGTGGAGCATAAACCAGTATCTACCCAGTGAGGGAGCAGCTCTGTGGAAAGAGATCTGGTGGTCCTGGTGGACAACAAGCTCAGTGTGAGTGAACAATGTACTGCTGCAGCAAGGAAAGCAACCAGGAAAAACAAGGACAGTACTAAAAAGATGACCAAAGTACTGAGAATCCTGCCATATGATGAAAAGCTGAGAGAGCTGGGCTGTTCAGCCTTCAGAAGAGAAGGCTCAAGGGAGACCATATCACCGTGTTCCAGTATTTAAAAGGAACAAATAACTCAGATACTCACTTTTTACAAAAAATCACACAGGAAAAAAGAAGACTGAACTGAAGCCTTGAGAAGGCTGACCTAGAACAGAGGTTAGACAGAGTTAAGAATAAAGTAGGTATTTATTAAAAGACCTTAAAGGATACACTTTGGGCAGAACAAGAGCCTGGCCAGGGCTACACCTAAGATGGACCCACAATGGTCACAAAATGGACGACCAGTCATGAGGTTTCACACTTTTGTAAGTTTTGGCCCATTTGCATATTGGAGTTAATTGTCCAGTTGTAGCTTTAGCTTATGAAGTCCCATCCTTGTTGTTTGCTCTCTCCAATTCTCTGTTTTTTATACTTTTTGGGCCTGAAGCTTGTAATGGTTGTCCTTGGTCTCAAGCTGGAAAAGGATTGTTATGTCTACCTTACCCTGTGAAGAGAACATGCTAACACTTAATATGAAGCTCAGAGCTACGCCCTAAAGCAGCACAGAATCTGGAAATATGAAAGCTAAAACTTAAGGCATCAATACATTATTCCTGGAGAGATTCCAATTAGACACATGAGGAAAATTTTTCATAATGGGAAAAATCAGGCTTTGAAATAATCTCCCTGATGAAGTGTAGGATCCCCCAACTTTGGACACTCTTAAGATACAACTGGAATGTGCTGGGCCATCTTGTCTAGACAGCTTTTACCAAGAATGTTTGGATTGGATGATCCCTGGGTCCCCTTCCCACCTGATATGCCATCATTCTATGATTCCCAGCACCTACAAAGAAAATTTGCGCTTTGGTCCATAACTGAGAAGTCCAGCCTGCCTGAACACTGCAATAAGTGTTCACCTGCTGCTTATTATTCACCTGCTGAAGACAGATGCAAGCAATAAAGGATATTCAGTGCTAATACAGATTAATTTCTTAATTCTGATAAGGTTGTTTTTTAAAAGAAAACTAATAGAAAAGAAACCACCCTTTCTCAGGGAAGGAATCAGACTGTCAGCATACTCCAAGATGAGAACACACAGCAAAGACAAAGAGCCTGTAAAATATTACAATCTTCTGGTAAAAGTTAGCACAAATATTTTACATCCTTAATAATTCCAGTTTAGTGCTTCTATCTGGAATAGATAAACCTCTATTCAATTTAGGGGAAAGGTGAAAACACAGCAATGTTATAACTTAAATTGGTCTTCTCTTCTTTTCATGCATTTGAATAAACACTATATACACACTCTGCAAAATTTAAGGAAGATATTTAAAAAAAAAGGAAGAAAATATTTTAGTCTGGCAAGCACAACACAGGACATAGAATCAAATGGCTAAACTCAGGTGACTGGGAGCATATCCTGAGGAAGCCATTGATGCACTTGCATAAGCCAACACTCATATATATTCTATACTAGCCAATGCCCTCTGCATCTTTATCAAGCCCAAAAAGCATAAAGGAGAAGGGTTGCTGAAGGTTTTTACATAAAATGTTTCTGTTTATGAAAGAAACCAATTGATAAGAATCCTCTTCCCTGTGTTCCCAAGGGTGTCCTTAGCAGAGAACAAACACAGCTCCCAGCAGTAAGTAGACTCCTCTTAAGCTCTATATAATGTTTCCATGGAGAAAAAAATGCTTTTCTATTCAGAAAAGAAAAACTCTGCAGTGAACTTTCATACAGACACTGATTTTTCCAACCTCACTTTGGTCTATTTATGGAAAGCATTTCCACAGAGTGGTGCCTGCAATATTACACAGAAAGGACTAAATAAATTATGTAGCATAAATGCTTCCAACAAAATGTTTACTTATATGGAATCACTAGAAGAAAGATTTTAGCAATTTTTGCTTCTATTCTATTTCAGTAGCATAGTTTTCATGCCTAAACATATTTTTAACCTATCACATGGTCTGAACTTGGGAAGGGTATGTAGGCTCTTCATTTAAAAACTTTTCTAACCCTGTTGTATTTTTCAGGGATCAAAACAGCAGCAGTCAACAGCAGTTTAACAGGTTTCTGCAGAAATTCTTGTACAAACTGTGAGTTAAATTTATTTTATCCTTTAATTTTCTAAAGCATTCTACTATACAGAGAAATTTATCTGTTACAAAATTCTATAGAGTTAACAATTTTTTATTATGTTTGATGGAAGATCATTGCAGTGGAGGGATTCTGGCAAAATTAAGAATATTATTTATCCATAAAGCATGAAGAAGATGCCTGAAAAAATGGGAGTTGCCTGACCTTATATGTTGATCTATGCATGAAATAAATTCCTAATGCTGCTTCCAGACAGAATCTGATGGTTCAAAATCCAATTCTTGTTTTGACATGTAATTAAAAGGGGCTATGTATGTTAATGCTGAGAAGTATAAAAGATACTATTTTAAAATTACAATTATGTAGCAAAATCAAATTACTTTTGCCCCCAACATCTTCCAGAAAGCTGCACAAACATTTCCAGACATTCTCTTCATGTGCAGGAAGTTTCAGCTCCAGCATTGTTTCCAGTGTAGCTGCTGCAGCCTTCCCCCATCTCCTCCAGAAAACATACTTGGGAAAGTATGGGAAAGAAAAGAATACTTTGGCTGTAGTGCCAACTTATAATGTCACCACTTAAAATCTACTTATACAAGGCACCCCATGATTTTTAATTAATATGAATGCAATGGAAAGATGACTCATGGGTTACTCACATGAAATAAAACATGGCATGCCTTAGGAAATTTACAGTGTACTCACTTTTGCCAACATCAGGGTTAGGAGAGTGCTATTCCAATTTACCTTCAGCTATAAAGATAGAAAAACTACCAAGAGAAGCCAATAGTCCAGCCCAAATGCAAAAGAGAGGCACTTCTGAATAAACATTTGAGAGGCTAAAAAATTATTTAAATCTCTAACATTTGGTACTTACTGGGTAATCACTGCATATAAATACTAACTTCAGTAGGATTGTAATATTAACTATTGGTCAGTGTGGGCTGTTCTTGAATAATTTTGTGACCATGAAAAAAATTATTTTGGGCCTGAGGATTTATCTTTGTAACTTCTGCATGCCAGCCTCTTCTGAGATCTGCTAACCAGACTCTATGTTCTGACAAGATGAACTTCCCATAGAACTTCCAGATAGTTATGTGGGCAAAGACTAGCAAGGAAATAAATTATACGGCTTATACATAAAGTTTAATTAAATTATAATGCACAATAATGTCTCTTTGCATCCTTCTGACAGCCTTAAACCGAACACACTGAGTACAATCTAATTCTATTGTAAAATAGCTTTTTTCTTCTGGTAACAAAAAGAGGCTTTACTGTAAATAAGTGATTTCTTAAGAAACAGTCACTTATACACTAGGTGGTGGCTTCTCTACACCCATGTCATGTCATAGTCACATTTACAACATACTTTTATTATGTACTATCACATTTTGAATTCCAACTAAAAATGCATGAACAAACGAATTTCTGAGAAAGATTATCAAAATTCCTTTCAAACAGAAGGGAAGTTGCAGAAGCTGTACTATATCTCTAAGACATATATATGATTTACTAAACTCACCATTGCTCGACTGAAAAAAATAAGGGTATTAGTTTATAGTCTCTGTAGCCAATTTATAGTATTAAGACATGATAGTGTAGCAAAAAAATATTAAGGGGCACTGTGATTCTCAACTGAAACTCAATAAATGATGACACAAAAAGCTCCATTAACAATGATACCGTTCCACCCTTTCATCCTTTACTGCCCACTCAGCCCCAGACATCAATCCTTCTACTGTCTCCCTGCCCCCATAATTCTGTTACTGTAATTAGGCAAACATAACTATGTTTGACTGCTTCATAAATGGATTCTATTACATAAGGTGTGTAAAAGATAAACCCTATTATTATATGGGTTATCGGCACAATTTTTTGATTTTAGTATAATCTCTCTTGGATTTGGTTTATACAAACAATTGTTTTGCCCTAACTAAAAGCACACATATCTGAGCCAGGGGAGAAAAGTCTGTAGTGGAATGATTTGTCATAGAATTGTCTCTGGCTTTATAAGCTATAGCTCACTAATACCAGTTAATGTTTTGTTGTTATTACTATACAGAGAATTTCCAGGATGCTGTTTCAAAATTTCTTCAAAACCTCTTGCTCATGGACAAAGCAACTACTCAATCTGCAGATGTTTTAGAAATTATGGTGAAATCCTCTTCCTCTTAGGACATCCACAGAAACCCCAAACTTTTGTCCTACTTTGTGTGCAAGGACGCCACTAGCTCTGATCTGGAGCTGACAAAATATTCCCTTCTTTTTCTCTTGTGAATTTTCAAAAGGTGAAAAGAGAACCTGCCTAAAAACCAGGGCTGTCCAAAGGATTTCTTTCCCCTCTGCTTGGGGTTTTTCTCACTCAGTGAAAAATAATAAGTGGAAATTAGCTTACAGGGTTTTAGCAGAGGCAGCTTCAACCAGCTTGCAGCAGAGAGCCTTTAGCCTTGTGCAAGGCATATGCTGCTGAGCTGCTGTCTACCTTCTTTACACACAATCTGAGGATCCTTTCATGCTAGCAGATATTTAAAAACTTTTATATAAATGAGAATCAGAGCCCCTTGATAATAGTTATGGTCTCTCTGGACCCATTACATATTAACAGCAAATGAACTGCCAAGCATTTGGTATGCCTTTTATATCCTCAGTACACAGTACCATAAACACTTGCTGTCCTCTCACTGGTAGTTAAGTTTACGCAGATACTTATTTACTCAGGCAGTTTCTTAAGTGCCAATTATTTTTGTTCTTCAAGTACTCTATTAGAGCTCCTTCAGATTTATTGATGTTTGAAAGCTTTTAAATATCCATTACCCACCTAACTGACCATAGCAATTCCATCTGACTCATTATTTGTGTTAGAATGTATTTAGGTATGTTTCAAAATGGGTCCTATTAGACCACAGGATCTCCCTTGGAAACCCTATAATAAATCAAGTAAATACTGGTAAAGTGCTATAATGTTTATTTGTGACCATTTAATTTTATACTTTATATTCCATGTTTTGAACACATAAAGTTCCTCTGTTCAGGTTACTAGTGACCAATCTTTCTTCAGTCAATTATTTTGGGTAATGCTTCTGTATTACTCAGTTTTTACCAAAGTGTACCCAGAGTTCTATACAGGCAATCTACTGTTTCCATCCCATCCTCCCCTTCCCTTGAAGGGGCAATCACATACTCTAATATTGGAATACCTTGTGAAGAATACTTTTATAACTGCCACTGTCAAATATACATGAAAAAAAAATAAACCCAAAACACACAACCACATGTACTGTTTGCATTTGACAGAGTGACATTTTCTGCATCTTCCATACATCAGAAGGAAATTGAAGCCTGGAGGAAAAAAGCATACATGTGCCAATACCACTATTATTTCTGGCCTGTCACACTTATTTGCTCTCTCTCTCTGCTGTTTTGTAAGAGTGACTACTGGAAACAAATTCTTGAAGCAGGAAGCAAGAAGTGAAGACCCATGGGGTATGTACTTTGTGAGAAGTACTGCTTGGACTTCTCATAAGCCTCTCTTCTCAAAAGCTGGATGTTACTGTAAAAATATTTTAAAATCTAAAATATTATACCTCCATCATAAGTGGTCTTGTGGGATCAAAATCAGCTTGGTGGTGGGAGTAAATTGTCCCTGGAGCCATCCATTGCTGGGTGTATAACAGTGCTGAAACCACACAATCTCCAATCTTGGTAAAAGCTGACCTTGGCATCACTGCTACTCCTGCTCCACATCTGCCTCCTCCACATGTACTCAATGCTGCTGAGATGATGAAGACTCCTACTTGTGATTATTTCTCCTCCTCTCAGCTGCTCTGGGGAGCTGCTTATTCAGGCTCTGTGACACAGTGGGAGCCAAGGAGAGGGGCACACATTACTGCTGGCACAAGAAGGGATTTATTATCACTCTAGCCTTGTTACCCCTTTCTGCTCATTTTCAGGACTGTCAGGGCCACCAGAGCCATTTTGTTCCACTTTCTGATTCCCTTGGTTAGCCTGCACCTTGTCTGTCCAAGGTCTTCCTGATGTAATTCTACCACTATTTTTTCTGGCAGCAGTAGAGACTTTGGTGTACTCCCCAAAATGCTGGGGTTCTTACTGGCTATATTTTCTCTGTTTTAGTTTTTTAGGCCTATTTAGTTAACCTCCCAGTGAACAATATTATTTCTTCCATTTGAGTACAGGCTCTCAGCTAAACAGAAATTTTTAATATTTTCAATGGATTTCATGATAACTTAGTTATGTCAGCTGTTGGACTGGCTAAATTTTCATTTTCCACTGCCTTTTGCAGTTACGCAAAAGAACATATGTTTTTTAATAACGGTGTTATTCTGTTCTTCTCAAACATGATGATTTGCTCTTTTAAAATAAACATATTTTTCTATTTTAGAAGTCAAATCAAGGTCCCAATAATTCAGGAAGCTGCACATATCATGCACATGAGCAGTCTCACAATCAAAATCAGCCTTGGATCTGCATGCAGGAATGTTTGCTGGAGCTGCACCTAAGTGATAAGATCATAAAAGCTTATATAATAAGGAGGTGGATAAGAGAGGGGGTGGGAAGACGGGCAAAGAGAATAAATGTAAACCTTGAGCCAAAAGTAGTAAGGTTCTGGCCAAAAAATAGAAGTTGTATGAAAATGTCTTTACTGAAGGGCATAACTCAAATTTTCTTTTAAGGTTGTTCATAATTTTTGTCATTAGTATTTAAAAAAACCCAACTAAACAGAGTTCCTTGCTTGTTTTTTCCAACATTTTGCATTACTTCCCAAATTCACAGCCCAGAAAGAGGACTGTATCCTAGTCTGCACCCAAAGCACTGTGGGCAGCAGGATAAGGGAGGGGATTTTGTCCATTTACTCCCCTCTGGTGAGAGCCCACCTGCAGTGCTGCATCCAGCTCTTGGGTCCCCAGCACAAAGGAGGACATTGACCTGTTGGAGAGAGCCCACAGGAGGGCCACCAAGATGGTTAGAGGCATGGACCATATCTCTTCTGTGAGGAAAGGCTGAGAGAACTGGGACTGTGCAACCTGGAAAAGAGAAGGCTTCAGAATGACATGAGTGTGGGTTTCAGTACCTGAAGGTAGCCGACAAGAAAGATGAAGGGATAAAATTTACAAGAGCACGTAGTGACAGGACAAGGGGTATGGCTTTAAACTACCAGTATTTTTAGATATTAGGAAGAAATTCTTTACCTTGAAGGCAGTGAGTCAGTGGAATGGGTTGCTCAGTGAAGTTGTGGATGCCTCATCCCTGGAAGTGTTTAAGACCAAGTTGGATGGGACTCTGAGCAACCTGGTCTAGTGGGAGATGTGTCTGCCTATGGCAAGGGTTTGAAACTAGATGATCTTTAAGCTCCTTTCCAACCCAAATGATTCTATGGTTCTATTATTCGGTGATTCTTTGTTGAGTGAAGCATCTCAAGAGCACAACAAAATCTTTGTTAAAAGCCTGTCACCTGAGAATCACGTTTGCTGTGCAATTCTCTGCATTATAATGAAACTTCGGTAGATGCATTCATGCAAATAGCATGCAAAAAGGCGAAGTTTCACCCTTAATGTGACACAGTTTCAACACCACAAAAACTGGGTTATAGAAATATTTTTCATTATTTGAAGACAAACATGACTGAAGGGCACAGTAAAATTCAATCCCAGGTTTTGTCTGTTAGCAGCAGAATTGTATGTAGGAAGCACCTTTAGATTTTTAATGCATTGTGAAACAGAAAGCATTCTCTTTCTTCTGTTAGAAAGTTGTTTGCAGAGTATGATTTTGTTTGGAGCTAATGTACATGATTCTACAGAAACAGCTCCGTTATCTAAGCAGTTTAGGAAAACAAATGGGTTTGTTATATATCAGTACAGTTCAATTTCACATGTGCTGCAGCTCTACTGTATTTTTATTTTGTGTATATTTCTCTGAGTTAAAATCTTCTTATCAAATGCTGAGAGATAACACACATTTCTTCCTGTTATAAAATAAAGACACAAACATCAATCATCTAAAATCAGTGACATTCACCCAGTAATAAATACAAATATGTTCTGTAATGTTTCACTGCTATTATCTGTTGAGAGGCACTGTTGCCCTTTCTTTTGAGGGTACCGGAACGTGGCTGCCCTCAGAGGAATGTAAACTTGGCATTAACCCTGGCAGATTCCCACTCCTTGCTCACTCTCATTTAACATTAACTCACTCCTATATTGTTATCAGAAGGTAAAGGTCATAGCTTTATTTACACAATACAGCACTATACAAACAGTCATTAAAGAAGAAAATCTTGCACCAAATAAACATGAAGCAAAAAACCAGTGCTGACCTCTCTACCAAGAACTCCCCCTGGAAATACCTTGTCATTCCCCAAATAAGGTCGGTGGTGCTGGTCTATCCTTCTAAATATTAACTGCCCAGCACTGCCCACCCCCACCCCCAACAGCCAAGTAAGGACTTTTTATGTTCCAAACCCAGGAGAAATTTAGAAAGCATTCTACTGTTGGCAAGACCATGTGGCTCATATCCTATTCCCACAGCCTTTACTCATCCTTCCACAGCTGGAAACCTTGTCAAAGACTCTCCTATACAACAGAGCCTTTAGCACAATACATAAGCTGGGCAGATGGTAGGGTGGACTCCCTCGGTCTGAAAGCCAGAAGCCTGGGAACCAACTCTCCTTCCTGCTTCTCATCTCCCTCAGCTCTGCTCCTCTCCACCCCGGCCCACTGCCTTTTCCTGCGGGGAAGACATCCTGCTTATTTATGCATTTCATGACTGCTGGTCTGCCTAGATCCAACAAGAAAAAAGTACAAAGGGGGCAGGAGGCCACTGACTAAAATCCCGTTGGAACTCATGTTCAGTTTTAGAAACCAGACTAGGCAGAGCAGAGAGAGTGTGGATGTAGTCCAGGGCTCAAACCCTGCCAGGAGCACTGGTCAGGTGGCATGGCTTGGTGGCAGTGCCTGGAGACACTGGGACTCCAGACACACCTGCACAATTCACTCCTGGCTTCCTATTTCTGCTGAAGGTGATGGAAATAGTTTGTTGCTTACTTGGGCCAGAAGCAAACTGAAACTCCTCTGTAGCAGATTGCTGCAACAGGCAGCTTATGTTGAGAGAGCCTCGTGTTCAGTATATTAGTATGCTTAGATGAGGGTGCAAGGTCTTGCCCTCTTTCTTGGACCACAGCTAAAGAACCAATTTCACCTTTAACTATTCAAAGTTGCAATAAGATGATCTTTACATACTTAAATCAAAATGCTCCATGTCTGGTTTTGCCTTAAAAAAAAAAAAAATAGGGGGAGGGAAATTTTATTTGGCTGCTGCCACTCAGAAATAACACAGTAAGGTAACTTGGAAGAATGATGACTTTTATCATGTTAACCACTGACCATGCAACATTTTCATTGGTGTAAATATAACTCCTCATTACTTTGCCAAAGTTGCACTGAATCACACAACCACCAATGAAGTCACGGTTTCTAAAAAATATTCTTATTTCACATAAAAACACACTAATGAAAGTACTTTTAATTTTAGGTAGTTCTTTCTGAAACACTGGTGTGTGCTGTCCTGATAAACAGGAAGGCTGGGAAAACTGATCATCCAGGGAAAAATTAACTTAGTGTTCAAACAAGTTCTTAGGGTAGTTGTGTATGGGAAAAGCCCAGAGATACTAAAGGATTGGCATCAGCATATTTACATCCACATTTGCCTCAATTTAGTGTTAATAAATCCTTCATCATGACCAACACATTAATTACAGAGTGCAGAGAGCCTCAGAAAGCTCCAGCAAGTTACAGGCTAGGTTATTACTTCATACTGCTGAGGAACATAATAACCCAGAGTTATGAATAAGGACTCCGTCATGACCAGGTGCTGCATGATTTGAAGGCAACATCTCACAGATCTTGCACTTGAAAGCAAAAAAGTTACTCCTACGTTAGTCAACCCAAAGCAGGTGACACTAATTTCTCAGTTAAGATATTTTTCATTCTTTCAGGTGAACTGAAATTGTATACATTCGGGTTTTTTCTTTTGTATTTCAGAGAGAGCACCTGAAAGATTCTGGAGGATAACAGAGATCAAGTAACATGCAACTGCTGAAACAATGCTTACAGCTCACATAGTTGTTTCCTAAATCATGTATGAACTGGGGACACCGTCATTTATGTTTGTGAAGTGGTACCGCATTCTAGTGCTGGCCTTCCTGCCTGGGGGGACAACAGTTCTTTGTAGGTATTTCAGACCACAGCAGGTAACTCATGTGACCTCACTTGAACTCCTACACTGAGAGCAGAGACAGCCACCCAGGTACTCCTGACCTCAGCCCAACTCCAAGTGAAACAAGAACATGCCATGTTTACATATATCTGCAGAAAGAGCACAGAAATGTTGAAATTCGCTACAAGTAGGGAGTACAGAACTGACAGTTACTTAACACACACAGCTCATTGCATTTTCCCTACATTAGAGTATATACTAATATATTTTATACAGACATAATATATTAATATATTATGATAACTGACTTTATATACACCAGACTCCAGTGGCAGGTGACACTGAACATAATCCACAACTTTTCATCACCAAGTTCAAACTCTAGTCCAGCTCACAAGAAAAATCAAAATGAGATTCCTAGTCCTTAATTTCTGAAGTTTGGATACATTTTTCAAAGTGGTGCAATTGCAATTGCATAACACAAACAAGGACAAGTGCCAGAAAATGGGATTGAAACTTCTCTAGTGTCTGATTAACTCTATTTGTATTATCAGGCCCCAGCCTGACATGTGCCTGAATAGCTGAATGCCAGATGAGAGGGAAGGTGGCAGGGATAATGTAAATAATTTTTATTAAGCTGTTGAAGTATTTTTGACACAACAGTAACATAATACCTTTAAAAATACCATACTAAAAATATTCCTAAAGTTTATCTATCGTACAAGATACATTCAGTAATGGGAATATCTTTATATAAAAAGTTGTGAGGTTCATCTTTATTTCCAACTTAATAAATATAAGGAGGATAAACATAAGGAAGATATATGTAATTCCAGTGAGCCCACTGATAATTGGACAAGTCTGGGAACAACTGTTGGGTCAGCTGCAAAGATGTGAATTCAGAGAATAATTTCTATTGCCAAACAGGGAGCTGGCTTTCTCTTTGAATTTCAGGGGAAATGAGGATAAACCAGTTATTATAAAATATGATCATTTAGTATCATCATAGCACTTTCTAAAAACCTAACCAACAAGCCAAGCATGAGCTAAAGCCAGTTATTTACTTCCAAAAATATAACTTCGTTTAGTTCCAAACAAATACTTCCACATACAAGACTGAAAAAAGATCAGAAGGTATAGCAGCTATTTTGAAACCTACATTTCCATCAAACATCTTAGTTTATTTATATATTCCCCACTTTCCTTGAAGTAGTGCCCACACAAGCAGCATTTCCCACTTTGGAGAATAACCATTAATTTCACACCACAATGTTTTTTCTAGAAATATAATTACACAGAAGACAAGTATGCTTTATCAAAATATCTGAAGGCATGTTAGGTAGTTATGACTCATAGTTATTCAGGAGCAAAGGCTGTTCTATTTTCTTTTTTTTTCTTTCCCTTTTCTTTCCTTGTTTGCCAGCTAGTAAGAACTTTGGAGATGTAAAGGAGTGACTTGATACCAATGCATTTTTAACATTGTAGTAAATAATGCAGTGAGGTATGGAATAATCAGGCTGAAACTGTTCTGTACAAGACAAACATTCTTATGCATGCTTGACATCAACAAATGCATTCTCCCAAGGCCTGGCACATTGTGAATGAATTGTGGTGTTTTCTCATGATTAATTATTTTAAAATAATTTCTAACTTCTTTCTTCTACTTGTATTTTACAGTGTAACTGGGATGTACATTTTACTAATATTTTAATTCCTAGTATCTCACAGCTTGAAAAATTATTCTTACAGCCATACCTATGTCAAGATCCAAAAGCTTATGTCAAAACAGAATACAACTGAATGTGTTCCTACTTTCTTCCTGTTGCTTTCAACAGTTTATGCTTTCATCCTACAATTCATGTTGTCTTCTGTCTTCTGATCATACACACTCAGCATAACATGACATTTATAAGTTCAGTGTCATATTCTAGCATGCGTGTCAGACATGTCAACATAGTGTCTGAATAAAAAGTTGTGAGTACACTGTGAAGTTTAAATTATGAAACATTGTCTCAGAATGACATTTCCACTGTGATGGAAGGGTTCTGCTAATGTAGTCATAGAAAGGACACAGGCACATAAAGTGATTCAATGCATCCAGCTAGGAGCCAACAGCAGCAGAAATCACATATATGAAAAGGAAAAGAGGTAGGAAAGAAAGAGTAGAGAGAGACGTGTGTTAAGGGATGGAAGCAGTGAAAGATGGGAGGTGAATGAATGCACATTCATATAAAGCAGGGAGATGTAATTTTATATCAGTTCTTTCTTGCTGTTTCACAGAAATCATTAAAATGACTGCTAATTGCAAAGTGTGTACCTCCAGTTTCCAGGAGGAGCAAATTAGCTCAAGTATTTTAATGAAACAAATCCTCAAAACCCTTCACTTGTCAAAGTGCCAAGCTTATCTGTCTCCCTTTTGACAGATACTTACAAATTCTGAAGTTGCCACATTCTATTATGTGAATATACAAATACCTAGCTTTGGTAATAAATGCGGACAATGAATAGGAAATATGATATGGGCAGGAAAGGTAAGAAATGTGTTGGATCTTTGGCACTTAAACCCATGTGAAGTGTCAGGGCTAAAAGCACAACCCAATATGCAAACATCATACCAGCGTTAATAAGAGATGGAGATTAAGCACTGCAGCTAGCAAAGAGTTTTATAAAGAAAATTAGATTTTTGATGAAAAGACCACTTTCAAAGAGATTTACTTTTGTCAGAAGCTGTGATGTTCTGCTGATTTCTATGTCTCTGGAAAGGAGATGTCTGAGAAGTTTGCCTTTGAATCCCTTTGCATATGGGAAAGCCAATTGCTTCTAATGGAACTTACTGCTCAGTCCTGGTTACTAAACATTTAATATTTCCTTCTCAATTTCTAGTACTCTCAAGACCTGCCTTTATATAAATCTAGGGATATGACAAATTCCATATCCTTATCTTGATGTTCCTGCTCACGAAATCTGAAGCTAGCTGTCCCTGAGATGACTACCTCAAATCTGATCTGATAACCTGAAAGAGGGTAGGAATATCAAGGGAAAAAACAGAAGTCAGATCAGAAGAACTCAAGTGTTTTTACTGGACAGGACAGATTATATTACAAAACCTGTCAAGCGTGTTGCTTGGGGAAGCCTGAATTTATGTCAAGTAATAACAGGCTGCTAAAAACAAATAAAAACAGAGGGGGAGTGTGAAATGACAAGATAAAGGATTTAATAAACACATTAACATCAGGGTGAAATTTTTCAAAGCGAATCCTTACTTTTAATAATAAAGACTATCCCTAAATGCATTCTTCATCCCAGCACAACAATATGCACTTTTTGTGTGTGTGTGTGCATGGGTATTGAAGATTAGAGACTGGGGCCAGTGGGGGAGGTTCAAATAGATGCAGGGCACTTGAAAGCAAATCAGAATTGTCTCCAAAGAGCCACTTCCTGCTGATGACTAAGCCTTCACCCAAACAGTCAAGAGGAAGGGGCATAAGCAAAGCACTGCAAACGACCATCCTGATTGTATCAGAGTGGAGACAACTAAGACAAACAAACTCAGGAAGTGGCAGAGGGTTAGAAACTGAGAGGAAATCTATGGCACAGAGAGGAAAGTTAAGAGATTGCGCCGATCTGCAGAAAGGTCACCTCTGGGTTGCACTGTGCCAAGCTTGTTCAAACCCACTTTATTTGGACTAGAACACAAAACTGGCACACACAGCTGGCAACTGCTGCAGAGGCTATTCAAATGTTAACATTCTCAATGATAAACAGCCAAAAAAAAGTTCTGTGTAAGCAAATTGGAACAAACAACTAATCTAAAACTGGTTGCTAAGAGATGGAGGATTTCAGCCAAAACCATCCCGAAGCCCCAAGAATACTTCATTTTTAATCAAAAAAAGTACCTGTAGATGACGCCATGTTGGTGAAGAAACATGAGTGCTGATGTGACCTCTGCAGCATAGAAGCGGGATCGAGGTTCGTCAAATTTACGTGAGCGTTGGATTTGAAACATTAGGTCTCCTCCATTTACATATTCCATGACGAAAAAGAGGCGGTCCTGAAATTAATTAAACAGCGCTATTTAGCTAATTTCTTTTAGTGACATAAAGGACTGCTTGGAGCTGCACTTTAAATGACTGGAGCATTTACATCAAGAGATAAAAGAAACTATTGTTACTGATTCTGAAAAAAGAGCAAGCCAAAACCAAAACCCACCAAACTTAGAGAAAATGAGATGATTCTCAAAGTGAGAAATGAAAAAAAGCAATCAAAATACTGTATTAAACAACACACACACATAAACCTTCACACATCTACAAATACATATGGAATAATAATCAATTTCATATAATAACAGAGATGTTATTTCTTAAGTGATGTTATTTCTCTTATAATTTAGCCATGAAAACCATAGCTTTAGAAAATTTAACCATAATAACCCATGAAAATATAAGTCAATTTTGTCAACTACTGACAGACTGCTGGGGAAATTTCAGTCTTCTTTCTTCACTTCTCTCTTACCCTCACTTTGTCTGCAAAGCATCTTCCCCCAAACAATGTAAAAAATTATTTAGAATTGTTAAGATATAGAATCCAGTGCTGCCAATCTCAAACACTCACATAAGGTTTTTTTAATTGCCTCAAACCCTCATAATGAAATAGGATTGCATTATTAAAATATGTATCAGGTTCTTTTCATTTTCTTCTAATGCTTACCACTTCCCTGTTCAAGCTATCAAACCTATTTCCATGGTTTGAATGGAGGATAGAGGACTAGAAATGAATGTTCCTTGAGAATAGCAACTGAGATTCTCAGGCAGTCACACCATAAAGCCCAAAGTTAAATATGTGTTGAAATAGTCAGAACTGAAAATACCAGTAAATTAGACATGTGCTTGGCATCTTGAACTATTTATTATCTAAACTGGCAATGCAGGTGAAGGCATAAGGAAAGAAATGACACACGTCTACTTGATATAATTTAGAAAAATTTTTTAAATTGTTTCTTACAAAATTTCAAATTTTTTCTCAGTCTGTACTAATACCCCTAAATCTTTAAGTTCTTGCCTGTTCACCCTTGGTGAATGCCTACTCCACATTCTTTATTTCCTTACTTTACTTTCCTTAATTATCTACAGCTATATTCACATGAGTTTAGCTACAGGTTGAGGTAATCCTGATGTGATGTGACACAGACATTTCTTTCCATGGTCACAGGATTCACAGGTGTGTGAGCATGGGACTTCACCCCTCCACAGCTCTGATATCACAGTGCAGTTTGGCTCTAGTTCCTTGTGGCTGGTGTGCTAGGTTGAAGAAACCGAGACAAGATTTGACATTGCTTTGGACAAGGAAAAACAACAGAACATCAAAGTTAATTAACCTCCTCCAAGTGAATCCAAGCCTGCAGATTACATAGTTTATATATATGAATCCAGAAATCCATAAATGTTTGTCATTTGTCTTTAATCATCTACCCTACAACTCAGAGCACAGCACTTAAAAATACCCTTAAACTTAAGCGTGTACACTAATGCTGCTCATTAAGTGCCTAAATGTTATACTTATCAGGGATGCTTCCTGGAAGAGGCTAGAAATGTTTATCTGACTTTTTGCTGATTACAGAAAGAGGATGCAGAAAAAAACTTTGTGCCTTTCCTCCTGTATCTTGGGAACACAGAAACTGCTGCACTTGATGAAATTTGGAAAGCCAGGTGAACTGGCATTCTTGCTAAAACATTGTTAATGACTGGTACATTTTCCAACATTTTTCCTACCATTCCCTAGGAAGGAAAACCTCCTGAAGAATAGCATAAAAGCTCCTGGCTGTATCATACACTCAAAAGAGCATGGATTCAGAGCATACCTTTGCTTTTCTTGTAATACTCAGTACTGCTGATATGAAATGTTTGAAGTCATAGTGCAGACCTTCTGATATTAGCGTAGGGTTTCTTTAAGCAAAAATACGGGTCCTTGTGCTGTCTGCCTGATTTGTCTTTGGAACCAGTAAGAATTATAGCCTTGCTTATAAAAGAAAATCCATTAGTTCTCAGATAGGATTTCAGAAGATAGAGCTTAAGGATAACACCAATACAGTCAGGTTTGTAATGAAGTCAGTCAAAAGCATAGCTGTACTGTTACTGGAACATAAGGTAAGAGGATACAACATCCCTACAAAGATGTGGGCATTGTCCTTGGTTAGGCTTCTCACTGCTGCATCACAGACTATCTCTGAAGAGCACTTTGAAGTGTCCCTTTGCAGGTCCTTCCCTAAGATTATCTCACATGGATACAGTTCAGTGTTTCAAGCGCAAACCACTGGACTGCAGGTTGAGGAGAGCACAACACTTGGCTAAAGTAACTTCTCCTAACACTTGTTGAAATTGAACTTCCATACACTGCTCTTTTAATCTTTCTAAACTTGAGTGGGATCAACAAGGAAAACAAAGCTGCAATTCCCATTCTCCTGAGCAGCCATACTCATTCCCAATGCTGCTATCATTTTTCTGCACCTACGACAAGTATAAAACAAACAATGCTGATGTGAAGGGATGGTGCTGTGCCTTACAGCTGTGACTCCCAAATGGTGACCCTCAACTTGTCATTGAGCTGAGAGCTGCTGCTCCCAACAGTGATAACACCAGAAAAAGACTGATTTACACAATTGTACAGATGAGGGACATTCCTAACGTGTCAGGATAGATAGTTTTTTCCCATATTAAATACTCTGTGCTTGATCCAAATGCTTTTTGTGGCATTCACTAAATGCCTAATTGCTGATTTTTAATGTCAGAAATTGTGTTTAGTTAAAGCTTCAAGTTCTTTTATTGTAGTCCAGTCTTTTTTAGGCCACTAACAATTCAGCTAACTGAAAATTTAACCTGGACTCTTTAGCAGAGCATCTTGTCACCAGACAGTCCGAACAAAAGGTTTAGCAGCATTCTCTGAGCAGGACACTGATACCTATTAATCATATCTCTCTCTCTCTTTTATATCTTCCTTTTTGTGCACATCCCATTCTTAATTTGAAAGGGTATTTCTGACAAATTCTGCAGCTTACTTGACAATTTCATCAAAAGTACACCTACTAAAAGCAGAATTAACAGCTCAGAAATTGAATTTGTTCTGCTACTGAATTTTTCTGCTACATATCTATATTTCAAGTCACTTTTCCAGCTTTCCTTAGTAAACATTTCAGTTTTCTACTGAGAATTCAAAGAAAAAAAAAAAGTTTGAAATTTGTGTTCTCTGTTTACATTGAATCTGGGGAAGCCCACTAGCATGGAGTAAACAGTATGATGCACAATATGCACAAGCCAAGCACACCAGAATTTCAACATTAGAAGGTATCATCTTTTTTTTGATTAAATATATTCAGTCCCTATGGAAACTACTTTCTTAAAAGCACTCTCTCTCTGGTCTTTCTTTTTGATCAGGACAATGATGTGATCAGCTGAGACTCACATTTACTTGAAAAGAAGATGCAAGGGAAGAGAGAATATTTTGTGAATAGGAGTCAATTTTTTTTTCCATAACCTCAACAAAAACATTTTGATTTTTGCACTCAAACATTTTTCCATGTCTTTCATCAAAGGTTAATGTTCGAAATACAGGTTCCAAACCCTCTGACTCCTTGCTTTCTGTCATAATGTAAGCACACACACAGAGTGACCCAATGAGACCTCTGAGTTCAATGCAGAGGATGAAAACCTCCCAGTAGCAGTGAAACAACTGTATTATTCCTGATTATATGTATCTTGTTACATGTACCACCAGGAGTTATTCAAACATTGAAGTATGAGAATATAAAGTGAATACCCTAAAGAATTATACATTAAGGGACAATGCAGTGTTTATTCAGTTAAAACAAGATACAAGGTATGACTTTATTATCAGTTGTGTTCCAAGAGAAAACTGAAAGGGTTTGGTTTGGACTGCATTATTTTTGAACTTTGTTTTCATAACATTTGGGAAGTATGTTTTGATGAATAAAATAAATGAAAAGCAGTCCTGGGAACTCTTCAATTATATAAACTGAAATAAAAGGCAAAATCATGAAGACATTACAGATTAGTCCTCTCCTGGCACCTATAAAGCAAAAAAAGTACTGCAAAGTAAGCTAATATGTTTTCAGAGGTAAAGTAAACGAATATGTTTTCTTAAGTAATTTGATTCTTTTTCAGGGTTTATTTTAGCGCTTAATCATACTGCTTTTCCTTGAATTTCTCAAAAGATATGGTTGAATGAGAATACTTAACAAATGGAAATAAAAGCAGAGCACAGTGGATGAATAAGAAATTAAAAAAAAAAAAAGGGGGTATGAAATAAACAGGCTAGAAGTCAAAAAAAAAAAAAAGTATGCTCAATTCTGTATTTTCTGACCTTAAATGTAATTCTTATACTGGAATGCATAACAGCTGTCTTAATACCTCTATGATTTGAGTCTCACCTCTCAACTTTCTTGAGAGTCTCCTACATGTTTTGTGTCATCAAAAAAGGAAAACCTTTTTTCTAGTCTTTGTCTTTATCACTAAATGGAGGAGTATGCTTACTAGTTAAACTAGAAATCTTGTTTCATCCCTCTCATTCGACTCCTTTAATTTTGTCCCAGTTTAATTTTTCATCTTCTTGACATTCAAAATAGTCACCTCCTGCTCTACAGTAAATCCTTATAATATTTCACACTTTATTGTGATTATTGCTATTCTCTGATTTTTAGCTTTATTCATATATTTTTCGTTTATATCTGACTATATATTATGTGCACTCCCTGCCACTTTATATTTGCTTGGGTTTAGATGTTACAAGTTTCACTGAATAGAGGTTCTATCTTTTTTCTTTTGGAATATTGTCCATGTTTTTAATTGGGAAAAGGAGGGGAGATTTCTAGAAACATCAACAGAAATAAAATCTAAGAACATAAGAGATTCAATCCAGCTCCTCTTTGTGGAGGTGTGATTAATGACCAAGACCTTCCTACTAGTAAGACTAGATAATCTTGCCAATCAGTTCTGATTTAACAGATGACACTATACAGTCAATTAGTTGTTTAGATGTGGAATAATACCATTGTTAAGGAACAAGCTTCTACGTAAACCCTGTATGAAAGGTTAGACATGGAAAGACTTTGATGTATTGTTTACATTAATTATTGTGTAGATCTTAAAAGACTTTTTAAAAATTGCTGTCATTCATTAACTCGTCCGCCCTTTGTTTGTTTTCCAATTAAAATCTCATTAACATTAAATTGCAGTCTAAAGACAATCCATTAATAGACATAAAACCGTGTACAATTATCACTTCAATCTGAAGAATACAAACTTTTTTTTTGTATTTCAAACAAGTCCTAATAGCTGGGGGACCCAGTATACAGTTCAACACAGCCTCATTACTGAAACATTACAAAACAAAAATAAATTATGCAATTTGTCTCCCAGTTTCAAAACTAAGATGTGCATCCAAGGTGCAAGTCTGAGAAAAAATGCTTTCACTACTGTTTTTTGTTTCCCAGTGCAACTTTTGTAATACTTAAGATCATTCAGGGAAGGCAGTGAACATGGACTCAAGCAAAATTCACAATTGATAGATCTTAGCGGCCTACTCCAACCATTTTTTCCTTCATTTATGTTTCCATACAATTGGCTATGAATAAATTAAAAAATAAATCTTCCTGATTCTCACTAGTTCCCTAAACTAAGTTCTTTGCATGAATACAGATTTTTTTCCCAATTTCAGAAAGTTGTATTTGAATTAGATTTCTTCAGAGGCCCCTGAAAGTGTCAAGGAAACCAGTATGTGTATCAAATACAGGTAAATGTAAATGCAAAATAGTTCATATTCTAGTAGAGTACTGTTACATAATGGAATATGTTTAGCCACTAAACTTGTTGCAAAACAAAGGTCATACAACTTTTATTGCTCAAGAAGTCAGGTAAATATATCACCTTGGTATGCTCTGTAAGATGATATTTGATTCATGTCTTGCATGTATCGAATTCTTCTTCAACTAATACAAAACTGATTACTTAACTCTATTTAAATAGGATGCTCAGTTTGTTTAAAATTACCTAAAACTTCAGCAACTGTCCCACCCCTCAGAAGTTAAATAAACATTTCCTGCTTCTGATGGAAATTGCACAGGCATACTGTACACAAAAATATGTGCAAACCTTCACCACCCTGAGACAAAGACTAACCAGGACAGCAGACTCATTTTCCACAATCCCAGCATTAGGAGGGACAAATATAAATTCAAGAGAAAAACCAGGTACAACACTAAAGAAAACAACAAGAAGCTCTCTCCTGTTCTTGTGATTCCTTTTTGAAGTTCACAGTAACAATCTCCAACAGGACACTATGACATGTTATCTGTCTCTGATTTCAGTGTTTATACTTGGGACTAATTGTGTTGTTTTTCCTGTTTTGTACCAGAGCTTTCAAGGAGTTCCAAATAAGAAGCGAACAATTTCTACAAATCCCGTATTTCATGGAATAAATGACCTCTATATAGGAGCTGCTATCTTAAATATTTTTCACATGATATGTCTGCATCTTTCACTTAATACAAAATGCACATGTTCAGATTTTTTATTAGAGGAATTTTTTGTCAGCCTGACACTCCAAGTTTCTCTCAAGCCGGTGAGTACTATTATAGTTAGGGCTTGTTCATCAGTTTTACTCAGCTTTGCCCAGTAACTTAAAATTATTTTTTTTCACCCTTGAAAGAATTGCCTCAAAGTCAAAACATAGATCAGAGAGAATCAGAGAACCACACAAAACTGGATAAGGAAGCCTTGCAAGGCCATCTAGCTTATCCCACAGCTGACAGGCAGGATCAGCTGTACCTAAGCTAAGGGGAACTAACCTTTTCAATGCTGCAAGGCAGTCTCTGGACACTATAAACCAGAGATCTAAAACTATGAACCTGAACAGCCCTGCTGAATGGACTCAATTTGGCCCACAAAGACCTAGAAGCAGGAGCCTCTGCTAATCTGGTCTGCCAGAGGGCAAATGGGTTAGTCTGCATTCCACTGTAGTGCAGTCTCATTTCTGCCAGAAATACCCTGCTCCCTTCTCAGTCCCCTTGTCACCGGCAAAAGCCAGTAGTGAATGATATTCCTTCAACATACTCTGCTTTGCAGGTTAAAAAATTGTATCAGTTACTGAAAATAAACTGACCTTCTCTTAAAAATCACCACTAATAAGCATTCCTTCACCTCCTCTGGCAGTCTGTTTCAGTACTTGCAGAAGATACCACTGGGAACTCTTTCACTACTGCAAATCACTTGTGTTACTTCTTATTCTAACCTTACTCAAAGTATCAATTCCTAGCTGTGCTGGAAGTTATATAATACCTTTAGATAAACAATTCTGTGTTTTCCACCTTTGTTTCTTATAAAAAGAACTTGTTACTGTTTTTTCTTGATTTTACAAAATTAATTACAGAATATTTCTATTCTGTTTGTAGAGACCTCAGATATTATGTTAATTGAGAGCCTGTGGGATAAAAACCACTCCTAAAACCTTGAAAATGGTTTCAAGAATAGCTGGCCTTTATTGAGACACTCAAAAATCCCTCTGTGCCCTATCATACCATACCATGTGAATGGCCAGAGAAAGCTACAAATCAAATGCAGTTAGTTTTCAAGCAGTGCCTTCAGAATCAGTACGGAGATTCACAAATCCTTTACAGTGTATTACTGTAAAGACCTGCCTTGCAGCATTTACTCAGCTATAATGTGAGTTGCTGGAAAGGGGTTTTTAGGCAAGATGCTTGTCTTTGATCTCTGTATGCCATGAAGCAGTCCTGGTATGTCACTTTTGTCATGGGAGATTTATGTTGTCTCCTTATGGAATATGCATGGATACTGGAACAAAATGGGGTTGTTAACATGTTTTTCATGCCCATAACACATCCCATAGTACTATTCAACAAAGAAAACGTGACTATTGTTATGTATCTTGAGATAAATTTGGTTTGGGTGAGGGACGTACTATGTGCAAGCAGTAGGTCACAGAACCATGGAAGTAACAAGTTAATGATTCAAAGCAGGAAATGTTATCCAGGACCTCACCTATTCTTTGCAAAATTTTTTAAACCATTAAATTTTACGCAGACCAGGACTCAAAGAGAAAGTTTTATTTATGGCAATTCCAAAGACATATCCAGCAATACTCTGAAACTGTCCAAAGTGAAGCCAGCCTGTCCTGAATTCATTGAGAGTGAAAAAATGTGCCCATAGTTTATCACCCCAGCACTAATACTCCTAGAAAAGTTTAGTTTAATATTTCAATTACTGAAAGACTCTAATGCCACATTACTGTGGCAAGCAAAATTCACTGACACTGGCATCACTTTTGAAATGTACATGTCTTCAACTGCACCGTAAATACTGGAATATGAGAAAGCATGGTTATGAATAAAATCTATACCCTAGACTGAAGCAGCAATCACATATAGCTCAGAATCACAGGTGAAAATTACCTCCCTCACACAGACCTTTTTCCTGCGCAATTTATGAACATCTGATCTTGAATACAGTCTTCCTAATGTTTTCTCAGATAATGAATTTTGTCAGATTATCATCTGGACCAAATTTACTATGCATTGGATTAGCTGGTGTATCAGGTTCATACAAAGTGTAGTAAAAAAGAAAATATCATCCAGAATTTAATTAATCCTGTTTTCTAAAAAAGACGCAATTTAGAGTAATTCAATGCTACACAGAAACAGCAGGTGAAGAGTTGTCAGCTTGCCTTCCTTTACAGAGCTCTCATTTTACTCACTGAGAATATGACATAAAATTCTAGCTCTGAGCCGCCTGAATAGACAAAAGTGCATATTAAGACCCTAAAATATTATCATGTGAGAGCAAAAATGCTAGGTTTTTTACTTCCTTCCTTCTTTAAACTAAGAATTACAATTTTGGTTTTTGTTCTTTGTCACTGATGGATATTATACCTCCTCTCCACGTGAATGTTTTCTATGTGACACCTAAAATATAATATCTCATTTCCTGACACAGTACCTACAGTGCTTAGTGGTGAAACTCTCTTTAGCTCAAATGGAGTTGAGATCAGGATTAAATTTTTAATGCTGTAATATGGAATTTATTAGACAAGGGCATGCAATGACAATGGTGAAAAAATTATGTGCATTTGCATTTCATCAGTTCAATCCCTACCTTTTAACCTTAGAAATGAACAAAAATATTTCTAAATTTGGGATGATCTTCAACCCCAAATTATCGTGGATGGATATGTGTTGTGTTGTCACTAGATTTTTCTGGGAGCTGGGGCAAACCTTTCAATGTGCCCCCATCTACAGTGTTGGCAGCCATGAGCTCAGGGAAGGGGCACTCCCTGGTTAGCAACCCTGCTACCTTGCCTGCACCCTGAAAGCCCAAGCAATCTCCAAGAGCAAGGACCCCAGAAGGGTCCCAGCTGGTGTAATACAGTTCTTGTGCCTTTCCTCTCATAAAAGGGAGAAACACAACTGGAATCATCCACAGAAATGGCATGTTTTGTAGTTCTAGTTACTTCAAAAGAGGTATCAAGTAGGAAAAGCTTCTCAGGCCATTTCCCTAATACCTTCATTTGATGACAGATAAGCTGTGAAAAGTGCCTTTTATGAAATTCTTTGATCTCATCTTCTTTTGGTGTTGTTTGGAAAAAAGAACTGTTCTGGTGAGATAATTTTAAAGACCTCTCATTTAATGGCCTGATGCACATGGCAGAAAATTATATCAAGCCTGTAAAATGTCATTATGCAGAAAATGTTACAATGTGCAGACAGCTATTAATATTCCTTTGTTCTGATTCTTATAGGAAACATATAAATACTGTCTTCCAAATAGAACTAACTCTAAAGTTTTTAAAGCCACCTCAGAACTTCTAAGAACAACTTTTAACCTGCTTATATTCTACCAAGGAACTTAGAGATGGCACATGTCCTAGGTGTCTCCTCAGCTCTTCAGCCTGGCTCTGGTACCTTCCTTGTCTTTGCAATTCCTGTTTTCTTACACTGTTTGGGCATCTAGTTTATGTCTTTGAGCTGACAGGGAAACAAATGAGATGCTACAAAACAAATAGGGAAGACTCTGGGGAGCCAGTTGGTCCAACATTTCCTTCTGATATCAGAAGGAAAAGGAATGTAATTAAGGAAGACAATGAAAATGATAGGACAAAATACTCATCTGGCAATACGTTCCTCAGAAATGATCCAGTACTGCAAAACAAGAACCCAACCAGAAATAATCAGCTGAGTGAGAAATTTATATCACAGTCATGATACCCTGGCAACTTTTTTTTCTAGGAATTCAATCAGCTGACTGAAAAGCAGAAGTTGTCTTCTCAGATTTATGCAACTGTCAATTGTGATTCTGGAGAAACCTACAATGACTTTAGCAATGAGTTACTTGTATACAAGCTATCAAAAGTTGTCTGTTGAGAAATGATTTCTAGTCACATGTATCAGGACCAGGCATACTGAACCAAAATGGACAGACTACAGCAGAAATACCTGAGGACATTTTGTATTTAGGTTTCTCAGTTTACATTTTTGGAATCTGTTAGAAAAGAAAGCATAAATGCATTTTCTCTCTCCTCATGCAAGAACAAATTCTTGCCATTGCACCAGACTGTGAAAGAAGAGTTTTCTTGCATTACAGAATTTAGAGCTGGGAAATCCTGCTCCTTTTTCCAGCTCAGAATTCTACTTGCCCATGAACAGAGTCTTGGACAATGAAGAGGGGAAGAAGGCAAAGGAAACAGGCACAAAAAGTAATTCAAACATTTGTTATGTTATCCTGTAAGTTAACTTGCTTATTACGAGCTTGATATGAACACTAGGACATTCATTAAGAAAGGGATACACCAAAATTCTCCAACAGCTTTCAAACTTCTTTCCCTGCAATGTGGGAATGAGTGTTGGGAACAGTGGGAAAAACTATGCTGCAGCAGAGCCAGCTTCTTTACATACTGCCTAGATATTCCACTTATGATGCTCTATGTGTTACAGACATTTGCTACCAGATATCCTTTACTGTTTTTAAATTGTTACTTCTATCTATGTAGAAAAAAAGAGGGGCAATGAAAAGACTGGTACCTCCTCCACAGATAATTTTTTTTTCCTGAAAAAGAGCAACCAAATTAAACTAGGAAAATGAACTATGAGCATTAAAGAGAGGGTTTTTTAACAATTTCCCAGTATGAGCTTCTTATACTGATAATTTTACAGTCTGTACAAGTCACTAATAATTAATGTTTCCATCAGAGTTCTCTTTTGTGTGTTCTTCATACCTTACTCTTACATGCAACTCGATCACTTTGCACTAAGGAAAAAAACCCATGATTATTCACAAATGCACCTAGAAGAACACTGTATTTTCTATTCAGCAATTTTGCACAAGTCAGAGCACAACAAAACATTCTCTGGCCTTGTTTTAGGACTTGATTTTCTAACTCTTGTACATTAGACTCTGACTGAGTCCTACAGGACACTGTACACTGACTCCTACAGGACCCCTTGAGAGATTAAGTGTTAAGGAATTGACTTACACTTTTAGAAAGTTTGTGATGGGGGAGGACAGGGAATCTTGTGCTCCTTTCAAAAGAAGGAGATGAATGAAGTCTTTGGCAACATAAAGATACTCAGTACAGAGAAACAGCTCTTCTGTATTATGTGAAGCGTTTCAGTAATGTTCCCACGTACTTAAAAACGAAGGTCAGCCAGTGACAACAGTTGGTTCTAGCTTGACAACACAGCAAGAAACTTGTATTGCACTGTGATCATCCAGATGGAAAATTTATATGAGATACTGTCATATCAGTTCACAAACTATGCCCCAGATGCCAGAAATAACTAAAAGTCTAGAGCTTACTTGAACACGATGTTCTGAATAGAAAAAGTAGTTGCATTTGTACTAACAAAACCTTCCTGAGGATTTTAAGTTCCTTGAAATGAGACATTAGCATTGAGTAACTGTGTCTCTGCTCACATGAAAAAAAAACCCAGCAGTTTGTTTTGCTGTTTTTACCACAGACACTTTCTTTTTGGGAATTTGTCTAAGCCAAAATAAAATAATTATGGCAGCAAAAATAAAAGTGTTGCTTTTCTGATGTGACTCCATTCAGAAATGCCTAATTCCAGATTTTTATTCAGGACCCCTCTTTTCTTACAGGTACTGACTCATAGTACTCTGACAGGCACATTATCATGCTGACGGTTATTTCCTCAAACTCAAGCCCAGTCCTTTACACTGGACATATAAAAAAATATTTATCATTAAATAATAATATATCATTATTAATTGTCATAAAATACCATAAGAAGACCAAATGAAAGACCAACTTTCTGCTGATGATGCACTTAGTAATAGAGACCGAAAGCTTCTCTGAACCAGTACTTGGTATATGCCAAAAAAGTGTAGAATTAGGATGCACAGGGAGAAATAGCATGGCAAATAGACAAAGAAACATTTGAAAAAGTGTTTGCATGGTATTTGCTGCCTAAACTGAGTGAGTTGCAGCCTTTGCTGAATGCTAGAGCCACTGATGAAGCCTCAGGAGCCAACTCCCTTTACTAAGCTCCAGGGGTTGCATGTTACACTTGACCTTTTATAGATACCCAGCTTGCTTCCCACTGAGCAAGCTTCAGCGCACTGACTGCAGCAACAGAAGAATAGATACTCATCCTCACTTGGGAAGCATAAACTTCCTTGAGACAGGATAACACAAAGCTAACACTGAATCAGGCCATTTATGAAGAGAGACTAAAAGTTCCTAACTTCATGGCGAGTACAAGGCCAGACACAAAACTATCCTCTTTGTCTCCTCATCTATCGTCTTTTTTATTCCTAGGCTGTCCTAGGTAACTGCTAACAGAAGTTTCATTAAATAATGACGATAATATATTATTGTTTCTCAAGTTTTTCAGTGCTCTTCCTGAAACCTTGCTGTGGAAAAATGACATCAAACATCTAAATTCCCTTGTCATGGGGAGATGGAGGTCAGTGTGAAGAAGAGCTCACAGACAGAGCTTCTGCCCTAGGCAAATGCTCTGCGCAAATCCCTGCACAGCCTCTGTTGCTAAGCAGAAACCAGACAACCTGCTCTGCTACAGAGCAGCTGCCAGAGAGGGAAACTTAACCTTCATATACTCTCTCCTGTGCCTCTTATACACACCACTATTCTACCAACAGACTTGGTGTTTCATGCTCTGATTTGATCTCATGCAGGAGAAAACCACACAACAAAAAGGGAGAATGAAATTATGATAATGAATAAAGACTAACAAAGTTAATATTAAACATGATTAATACAAATTCAAATAGATCTGTCTACTTCAAAATAACTAATATATGGCCAGCTTCTCCTATTCATCAAGAATATAGAAGGCTACCACATGAACTAGTGCAAGGAGATGAGGACCATGACAGACTACGTCAATAAAGGATCCTCAGCTAAGCTGATCCACGTCATCTTCTGCAACCTCCAGTGTAGCACTTATATACTCTTGCACTTACAGAATTAGTAATGATAGAGTTCAGGTCCCTGAGGGCATTGCCAGGCCCCAGTGGCCCTGTCCAGTCCTCCCTGGGAAAGGACATCCCCTTAACACTTTGGACCAGCCCAGGGCTGTAGGTACGCACCTCTGGCCCTGGCTCTGTAAACTCTGGCCCTTTTTCATACCCCCACCCTGCTGGGTGCTGTCAGTGGACACCCTGCCCAACAGACAGCTCTGCTTGTCACGTCTGAACCCTGTAGCTAGGTGGTGAGAATGGCCTGTGCTGGGTCATTCAGTCCCCAGTGCTCAGGCTAGCTCTTACTTTCACTGACAGTCTGTTGTTTTTTCCAAAGGTATGAACAAGTTTAAACCAAGGCTGATGAAATTTATACACTCAAAATAAGGCAATTAATGTGATGCCCAGGAATTTCAGGTACAGGAAGATTTTCTCTCTGAAGCACAGATGGTCCCCTGCACTAGCCAAACTGCTACTAGATAGATAGATTATTGTACAGACGGCAAGTCCCTTTGAGGTTACAGATGAGAACTTTGGTCTGGATTGAGTAGGGCTGATCACCCCCTAAGATGCAGTAAAATGTTAGTAGCTTTAAAAATAGATCAGCAAGTTTCCCCTGAAGCAAAGAGCAGAGAGGGACATGTGCAGTAAGGGATGCCACAAGGACACCACACCAACAATCACTGACCTCTGATTTGGGCAAAGCTTTTGTGAGATCAGATTTGCACCTGCTGCTTGGATCAGTGTATGTATGGAGGCTTTGGATTGCATATATTCAATGGGCAACTTCAGTGCATACAGAAGAATAGTTAACTGAAAACATCAGTCCTGTAAATACATGCTTGTTTGTGGAAATGATTGCACCTTTTGAATATACATTTATTTTATTGAAGAAGTCTCCAAATTAAGCGAGCTTTCTTAGCTGCTCAATGAATTTCTATCTTCCTTTGGAGGAAAAGTCTTTTGATACACAGCAAACACAGACTTCAACTTATTTACTGTGTCTATAGTATTTTTAAATTATCCAGAAAACTACTTCTTTGATTTGTTTTTTAGCTGGTTAAAGGTTAAAAAACTTTAAAGAACACAGCATTTATTGCAACATCAAAGATGATTACAGAATAGCCTGGCAGTTTACTTCTCTGCAGAATGCCCATAAAAAACAAAGACGTGTAAGGAATTTGCAGAATGTGTTGTACTATAAGATAAACTGAAAAAGGAATGTGTATGCGCATGAATGCAGTAAAGTTCCTATTTTGACATTTACTGAAATAGCTGAAGTGGTACCACTTCTGTAAATCTAGAAGGAAAGAGGTTTTTGAAAAATACTTAAAGAGATGACAGAATGGATCCAAGTCAGAAAAGTTTAATTCCAGGTTAAATAGAAGATATAACATGCTTCAAATATCACAAGAGAGAGAAATTACAAGGTGGAAATATTCAGTTTACACTAGACTCTTGCTATTTCTACCATCACAAAATTTTCAACCATCTGATGCCATTAGAAGCAGAGAATGCAACCAAACAGATGGGACAAACTAACTTCAGAAACTGTCCATGGTCCATGAAGTTTACAAACATACCCTGCTCAACAATTTCAGTAAACAATAGCATGAAAGTACTGTCAAAACTACTTTTTACTTATTCATCTCAAAAAAATTAAATGTAAACTTGTATTATATAAACTCCAGTTCACTCTAAAGTGAAGTTGCAGTAATGTGTGCAGGACTCCTAGAGAAGAACCTTGTCCATTGCACAAAGAAGTGTAACAATATGAGTGAGGTTATAACCATCACAAAGATGGTGAGATGAATGTGGAACTGCTATTTATCAAATCCTGCACTATTAGAACTGGGATGCTGTCAAGCAGTAAAATGGCTAAAAAATGTGTTTCATCATAGGAGTTTGCTGCTGGAGCTGTGGAGGCAGACTGTACCAGCTACTGCAAATATGAATTAGAAACATTTATGGACAACAGATATGTAAGCTGATACTAAAAGGGATAAGGTGGAATAGCCCATTTTAACATCCTTCTACAACTCTGTATGCTGCTGGAGTATGAAGGGAATAGACTGCAGAGAGCAGCATTTACGTGCCCCCTCTAAATAACCTCTTTTATTGCATTGTGTCAATGGCAACAAAATGTATTAGAGAGACCACTGATCTAACTTGGTAGGACAGTTTTTATTCTCACAGGTTGCAAAAAAATTAAGTGATTTATATACATATACAAAGATGTTCAGAAAATGAAATCAGAAAAATTATCATTATCCTGCCAAGGGAACAATTTACTGGAAGAGCAACTATATTAATATAACAATTGTTTTACTAGGATCTGAAGAAGTATTCAAATCATGATTGCAGCAGCTTGAAAGAAGAATGACAGCCTAAAATGTAAGGGTCATGTTTATTCTGGAAAAAAGACTGAAGATTACTTTGTTTTGGGCTGTCAGGCTCTGAACATTATTCATTTAGGATTCATGAACTAATATCAATATGTGAAAATATTAAAAAGAAAAGAATGAATAGGAGTTGTATGCATCAAGCCTTCAAACCTGTAAAAGAACTTAAAAGCCTTTTCCTCTCCATCTATCAATGAACTGTGATATCTGCTAATGCGCAACAATTCAGACCAAATGTCAAAACAGTGAAAAAAAACTCCACTGATCAAGAACAAGCTTTCATTAAAAACCCGTTCTTTCAATAATGTAGTGGGATAATTAAAAAAAAAATGAACTCTTTTAGAATATCATGCTGTGAATAAAACTCATTGTTTCAAGCCTCCAATCAGATGGATTCATAGACTCCTTACCGATTGAAAACACAATTTGAATAGATTTAACTGCTGAATGGGAATTTTACAGATTCATATGATGTATTGGAACATTAGGATTGTACAAGATTATCCTCCTAAGAGAACACTTGAAACTGAAATTGACAGGAATAGTCTAAAGTAATGGGGGGGGAAAAAAAAAAAAAAAGCAAGCAAAACCACCTTTGTTTCTGAAGTATTTTTTGAAATACATGCTTTATACTTTTCCAACATGGGATCACCTTTAGCTTCTTATCATTCAATGAAAAAAAAGTTGACACTGACTCACAAAAAATGCTTCCATTCCCACATAAATCTGGCTTCTTTTGATTTTTTCATTCTAACTTTAAAACCAAACAAAGCATATTTCTATGTCTACAGGAATAAAACAGCAAAATTGTTTCAGCTGCTGGAGTTTCAAAAGCAAAACAAAAACACAATGCCAGAGTAAGAAAGAAAACTCCTAGCTTTCCATCTCTTTTTTTTCTCCTCTATGTTTACTACCCTGCTGCTAGAAGCATCTATTTCTAGCTATTACTTAGCTAGCAACAGATCTCCATTACTATTCAACAAGTTATTTTTTAGGATGATTTTGCTTTGGTAGCTTCAAAGTGCTTTCTGGTCCAATCAGTCTGGTCATGTTAACAGTGTGAAGCAAGTCTGGGAGCAAGTGCACAGACACTGCTTGGGGACATGCATTTTCTGAGGGTATGTATGCAGTGGTTTACATGTTGCATTAATGCTGGAATTCTACAGAATATGAAGAAATTTTTTAAGTACTTCAAGAGCACAGCAGCAGAGGAAGTCCTCCCTGTCTGGCAAGCTGAGTTATAAGATGCCCTTTGCAGCAAAGTTACCTTCAGAATGAGGATGGTCCCTCCACCCAAAGCAGGAAGTAAGTCCTTTACTTGAGAGTCACTTTAAGCACCATTTTTATGTCCTGTCTAGCTAGAAGTTTAATAAGCAATTTACTACTACTGTAGAACCATTTTTAGGCTTTTCATTTTCTAAGTCCTTTTCATTTTTCAAATCAGTGCACCACTGTTGTGAATTTCCACTTTAGTGTAAGTTACCAAGGAATCAGAGTCAACATAAATAGCTTCTCTTGCACTTTTCATATCCTCCTTATTGGTAAGACAGCGGTCTTATTCTTACCAAGACAATAGTGACAAAACAACGGCTTTTACTAAACATTTTAAACTTTAAATTCCACAAACGCCACATCGATAAACCATAAAAACTGCAAAGCAGTTTGACTGCGTGTCAACAATATAATGCTCTACAAGCGACTGAAAACAGATGCCCTACTCTTCTAGCCACCAAACTTCAGTTAAATCCAGCCTGCCAGAGAAAGAGTCTAAGTGTAATATCAAAGGTTTCCCCAAGAGCCCTAAAGGCAGTCTGGCAAAAATCACTAAGGGTCCATTCACCACCTGGTGATTGCAGGAGTGTGTTATTCTTCATCCTGCTCCTTCTAAGGCCTCAAAACAGTGTCTTCACAGCAAGAAAAACACTTCCTCAGGTCTGTCACATGAGATTCTACCACAGCATGGAAATAAAACCAAACCTAGGAAGATGCCATTTGGGCTTACTGTTACAAAATGATGGGGAAAAAAAAAAAAAAAGCAAAAAAAAGCCACTTAATTATAATTATACAGAAACTAAAGGATATGATATTTAAGCAGAGTGAGACAGGTTGAACCTGATTTAAGTAATCACTTTTGCTAAACTCTGTCAGCCAGCAAAGCAAGCCTTACTACTTTTTCCCTGGTGAGGCTGAGAAGTTAGCCCTTTTACTTTACTTAAATTTAGTCTTGTTTCATCAAAAAAAATGTTTCACATCCTGGACAGTGTATCGGTTGCTTCCAAATGTTTCCTTCCATCACAACACAATGAGCTGCTAGACTTTTGCCAGGGATCTTGGCTTATTGGAGGGACAAGACGCGTAACCTTCCAAAAGGGGTGCAGAGTTGCACTGTGCTCTCTGCAGCTTACGTAGTAGTGTTCCAGTGCTGGTTTATTTATGTCTTACCAGAGTTGAAAACATGCAAGTTTAAGTAAATTGAGGTCACAATATGTAGTAAGCTTCTACAAATCTAACCTCAACCTGGTATTAAGTTCTTGGCAAGCTTTTAGTAATATGATCTCATATAAAAAATAACCTATTCACTGGTATAAGCAAGTCAAAACTCTCTTGAATCAATGGATTTGTGATTACATGGACCTGTCATGAAGCAGTTTAACAGCACTGGATACTGAAGAAGTGAACTGCTGTATTGATACTATTGTCTATGTGCAAACAATAAGCTGAATAGGACAAAATACTGACTCAAGCCTTTATACAATACATTAATTGAAACTCCCTTTGAGGGTTAAGAAAATTATTTTTTCTGTTGTCATTACTGGTTGCAACTTTATTACTTTGATGAGGACTGGGAGCAAAGCTGTTACACAAGACAATAAATTGTCGCACTGTATTAGGAACAGCGAAGCACGACACAGACTATCTTAGCTGGGTTGCACAGGAGAGCAAGTTTTATTATTCCAGATCTTCTTTCATGGACAGGTCCAAGAGGTAAAACTCTCATTGGTCATTAAACCAACACATCATTATTATTGGACAATTAGGAACAACACCCATTGACTGTTTCTTGCAAGTAAACAACAAGGGTCCAAACAACACCTGCAAAGGCTGTTTTCTTTCTCCACGGACTGTTTGGACTCTTCCTTATGATTTCTCAGGCCAGAGTGAGAACTAGCTTCACACAGGCTCAAGCTAATGCCTGAAGCCTAAAAGTGTCTTATTTTACCATTGTCAGTTCCCATAACAAATAATTTATTTTTTTCTTAATTTTTTTTTTTTTACTCTAACTAGACAGAGAAAATACTCTGACATGGTTTGTTCTTGGGATGGAGAATGAAAACATTTCTATTCTATACTAAATCAACCAATCCTTGTTTTTTCCACCTGTTTAAAACTTTACAAAGCTCTAAAAGCCTTTCACCATCGTTGAATCCAAAAGAGAAAGAAAACCTTTGTTCAAAAAAACAAAATTACAAAAAAAGTGTAAACCCAGCAAGACTAGAAACAATAAGTTGAAATTAAGCATTCTGACAATGCAACATTTGTTTTCATTTTTTTCCTCATACCACATTCAATTTCTTCTAATTCTATGACACTTTACTGAGATTCATATGATCAATCATAAAGTTATACCTACTTAGTATTTGCTCAGCTAGGAGAACACTAGCTGATTCTTCTACTATAAATTCTTTTTCCTGGTACAAAAGGATAGTTCAGTTGCTGAAAGAATGAGAATCTTGTGATGTTATTTATCTGGGGAGAGCTACAGACAGTAACAGCTTTACTCTCCAAGCAGAGTTACATTTTGAGGCTGACCCTTTGTCATCTCCTGGAATGATGAAGAGGGGGTGAAGAAGAAAAGTAGATGGGGAATAAATTTGCAGAACAATATTTTGCAGATCCACGAAATTTCACTAGTTATACTGTCAGACTTGGCACTATTGATTTCTTTGTGAGGAGAGAATTACTTCTGTGTAGCAGAGGAAAACTAATATATAAGGTTCAAGAGATACTACATATATTGGTGAGACAACACATCCTATCACCACCAGCTTAAACTGCAGAAATAAGAAAAGCAAACAAATTTAAGCGTAATGTTATCCAGATTGCTGCTTTTCTTTTCAGTAGGCTTCAAGAATCATATATTTGGGGATCCAACCCCAAAGTGTCACACATTCTCTGAGTAGTTCTCATTAAGCCACCAAGTGCTCTGCAACATCATGACAAGGTGAACCAACATTTCTTCCATATGGAAAATCAGGCTAATATTTTTCCTAAGATGTTATGTCCTTCATTCCTACTTGCAGACTATCTCACAGATGAAAGCCAGAGGAGTTCACTATTTGATTTCTCGGGCTTAGTTCCTGCAGTGAGCACATTATCAAAAAACATTTGAACTATATGTCAATATTTCAAGCTCATGCTTTATACAACATTCTGGAAATTGGAAACTATTTCCTTGATAGCTTCTATTTGTGAATAGCTGTCCATCACTTAACTGAGCTGACTGTATTTCAAGTGTGATTTTGGATTTAAATAGAAAATTGGGATTTGTTTTTCTTTAAATTTTGCTTGCAAAGCCAACCTCTCTTATTTCTGCAACTGTTCATGACACAGTCACTGTACTGGCTCTCTTCTGGAGAGTTGAGTAGATAAGTTTTGAGAACTACTCATCTCTGAGATAATACATCACAGGAAACTTTTTTTTTTAACAATTTCTTTCTTACTGTGTTTCACAGTTCTTGTCTTCACAGATTTTTTTCTCACATTTTTACAATAGTCTGGGGAATGGATAAAAAAATAACATCAACACTTTCACCATCCACATATTTTATCACTGAACACAGCATCAAGGTGGTGGGTACTGATGAATTTGCACCTGGATTTGCCTTGTTTGGACATCCGACTTCAAATTATCAATGCTATGATGCAACATTAATCTGCCAAAACCTTCTGTATAAAATAACTGCCAGTTATATAAAATAATACTTAAATTTCTGTCATGCTGGATTCAAACACTGGAATTTTCATAACTTTTTAATCATTTGTGAATTTGCTTAGCTATTTTTTAAGAACTTGACTTTAAGAGATCAAGTTTTAAAAATCTTCAACTACAGCTTATATTCAGCTCCAGAAATATTTTAAGAAAATCAGATCATTCAAACAGAGTGATTTCAAAATTAACATATTGTTGGACATGGCTTGGTTTTTTTTCTGCCTTTGAGGAATATCAGAAAGACTTAATAAATGTAGCTTCACTCCCCTTTCCTTTTAATGACAGTGCAACAGAGATGCACATTAAATGGCTCTGCACTCTATCTGCCACTCTCCAGGTGGGAACACCAGAGAGAGGTTTTTGGTTTCTACAGATAAACTAACAGTTTAGACAGCATTCTCAGGATTCCATGGGAGATACAAAGGAGGTCCTGTTTGATTCTCTAGGAGAGATATGAATTTAGAAACAGTGTCCACAGGAGAAGATACAAACCCAAGATAAATGCCAGGACTGCAAATAATACTGTGAAGTATGTGTGCTACAAATTTACAGCAAGCCCTGCTCCACACAAGTTTCTCATGTTACATACTATTAACTATGAAAACCCACAGAATGATGTTTCTCTTGAAAACCCACAGAATGGTGGATATAATGAAGCAACACATGAATATTATATAAAATATATGTATTCATTCCATTATCACTTGGAAACAAACAACTAAAAGATCTGGGAAAAACCTCTAATTCTACCCTCAGTTCCCTTGTCTCTGAATAGATGTGATGATGTGAATAGGATGTGACAATAACACTTAAACTCTTCTGTCATCTAATCATGAGCCATTAATCACACAACAGCACATACATTACTGAAATCACTCTGATAAAGAAATTTAGGGTAGGCTTCAGATATTGCTGTAGACTTTACTTTACTGGAGACTTGCAACAGATTTAGCAAATTCAGTCAAGGTAAGCCAAAGAATAGCTCTACAAACAGTATATATATGTGAAACTACCTAAAGACAAGAAGCAGATAAAACAAGGGCCACATTATGTACCTCCTTGAAGTAAATAAAATTGCACGTAACAGTAAAAGCTGGATTCAGGGCTGAAAGACTGAGCTTGATTTCCCATCAATTTGTATGCATATGTGAATATACATATGCATAAAAAAGGGTATGCATCCCTCATAAATAAAAAATCCACACAAGAATATGGAAAAGAGCATTACAAGAAGCAGTCAAAGATTCAAAACCCAAGAAATTCCAGATTTAGGAATGTTTTTATACCCTGATCTGCCTCTTTAGACTTAAGCTTGTTAGTTTTTATTTATATGATGACTAAATTTTCTTCTGAACCCAAATTTATTAATACAAGAAAATTGAAAGAAATACTGTAAATTACTGATTTTTAGAGAAAGTATCCTAAACAAGGTATTGCACTGATTATCACAGAGAAAGGGACCTCCTCTTTTACCACAGCAATGGCCTGGGATAAAAATGCACATAATAATGGAATTAGGGAATGCACCATACTCACACTCAGAAAGCTGAATTTTACAGGAAATCTCAGTACAGCAGTGAATTTTCCTAAACTTGTGTTTGGCTGTGTGACATTATCTCCATGTTGCACAATACACTTTTGAAAAAGGTTATAGAGTTAATCTTTTTAAGCTAAGCATTTAAAGCCTTTAGTGATCAGCTTCTTTAAAAGTAGCTGCTTGAAAAAAGGAGGAAGCTATTAATGTATTTGCCAATCATTTCCTACTGGATATAAGTGTGGGTGAATCACAGAACTAAAATCTTATTTGGAACTATCATGAAAATCTCATATTAAAATTTTTAAAATACAGTATTTTATATAGAGTCTTCAGAGGCTTATATGGAGGAAGGAAAAATATTGCTCATTACAGTAGTAATGAAGAGAATCAGGCAAGAGTAAGAAAACTAAAATTAGTATCTTCCTAAATGTCCTCAGTGCCTGAATTTCACTGCTCTGGGGGATAGGAAAAAAACCTCAAAACGAAGGGAAACTGATCTTGGTGTGGCTGGCTAACATTAAGTCAACTTTAAAAGCTGTTGTCTATCATTTTGCCTTGTCAGCAGGTAGCTTGGTAGGGACTAGTTTATAGTCCTTGAAGGCGTGCCCATCAATATCTGGGGACACATTACACTGGAGGTGCTGACGGAGAAGGGACATGTTTAACCTTGGCAGGGGGAAGAAGGGGAACTTAACAATAAGCAGTTTTCTTTTAAGCAGCAGCTGGTTTCTTGAACTTCACTTAAGCAGAGGAAGTAGCATCCAGCTGGGCTATTGCTATAACAAAGGCCTTCACTAGCACAGAAAAGAGGCTAGGCAGAAAAGGGAGGAAGAAAAAAATAAGCTCAAGATCTGACTTCTTATATAAGAAGATACTTTGTATGCCAGCATAGTTTCTAGAAGCTATCCACTGCTGGAATCCCTTTCTCTTTAAACTTGTTGCAGCAGAAAAATTTAGAGTTTTCAGCAATTTCAAAGTGTTACAAAAATTTTTTCTGAGAAATAAAAGGCAACTAAATATCAGGATGCTGCCTCATAGGAGAGGAATGTTTAGCACAAGCACTATTATGGTAAGTGCCATGTAAGGAGATACTCAGAGAGACTGCCCCTCACCCCTGGCCCCCTGGATTCTTGGATACCCCACCAACATTTATTTTATGTGGATCAAAAATAGAAGGAAGAAAAGGGCTGGAGGGTACCAAAATGAATGCTCTGGCAGCTTTGAAGGGCCCAGAAGTCACTCTCTCCACCAGAGGCAGTAATTCAGATACAACCGTTCGAACTCCTGAGTGTTCTCCCCAAATATTGTTACAACATGTTACTCCTACATATTACAAGCCAAAACAAAACTAAGAGAGTAGAAAGATACTGAAAGATTGTCCATTAAGAAATAGTCCCGATATGAGAAGATGAAGTGTACATACATTCTAAAAATAAATGAAGATGATTTTTGCAGCCTGAAAGCAGGAGCCAAACTCCTGACAGTCCTTGTCCAACAAAGTTCTTAAAAATCTATTTCAGAGGAGACTGCCAACTGTACAGTCAGGATTTTACAGTTTGAATGGAGCCTTTTCCCAGATGGACACCAATCGCTAGTGGAAAAAGGACTACAAACTGGAGTACAGTTGGAGAACTGGCCAGGAAAGTCCCCAGGAAAAGAAATCTGAAAGCTCCTGGGCTCCTGTGGCAGCTTCTGTTGGTGATACAGGAATGTGACTTGTACTGCAGTCCACTATCACTAATTACACATGGGTGACTTTTAAAGCTCTCATAAAGGGGAAATAAAACAATGGTTTTCTGTTACTGTGATCTTCAATAAAACTCTGATGTAGCAACCATCAAAGTTACGAAGTTACACAAGCAGTTCCCATTATCAAAATGAAAACGTGACATACCCCTCAAAATGCCCAGATTATTCTTGACTATAATCCAGAAACTTCAAAGACGAAACACACAAGGACTGGAAGTCTGGATATCTACTAAAATAACCAATATACCCATTCAAGCAGGCTGTTCCTAAATATCAACAAGTTTTGTGTCCTGTACATTATAAGTGCGGAGTTCATATTCACATAATATATTTTACAAGAGTTACAGATTAATGTGACAGTGGTGGTGGCTTAATGGCAGCTCTGACATTTAGATTCTTTCAAGTCCAGACAACTTCTCAGGTTGTAAAACACATGTGTTATTCAGCAAGAATAACTGATCTGGTACAACACATGCCATATTTTCCAATAGTTCTGATGGCCTGAACACCAGTAAAAATGCTTATACACATGTTTAATTTTGACACTCTTGTCTGTGATATTTCTGTTAACACAAATATCTACAGGTACCATTTATGTGAAATTATTCAGCAGCAGGCATGTTTCTGATACATGATGGGATTTCTTAGAACACTTTAACATACCTCTTAAGGCTAACCCTACATAAACTGTTTTTATTATGCTCCCAACAAAAGAGTTTTGCAAATGCCCTGACTTATTCCCACATTATGATTTGCTGGTGCTATCAAGGCGAGAGATTTTGTGGCTCTGGGCAGACAGATCAAGCTGATCAGTCACTGCTTTTCAGTGTACATGTGCCTGTGTGTGTTCTGCACATGAATGCAAGATGGGTGAAACAGCTCCTTCTAAGCCTAAATTTTGCTATGATTTTATGACCTGATCACATTAAAAAAAACCCCAAAGTATTAAAATATTACGGATTTAAAATAAAATTGAGTCTGAAGACATAGAAAAAACATGCTAATCAACAAGGGAACTTACAGTGTTAATGAACAATTCCAAAGGGCAGTAGTTCTTACAAAAGTGTCCTTATAGATCTTTAATACGCACACAATAAGAATTTGTTAAAAATAAAAAATAGTTCCTCCTATTTTTCTTGCCTTTTACATTATGACAACATTAATGACAAACACTTCCTTCTTTCAGGGATCCCAAAAAAGGAAATTCAAACACCCTGTACAATATGAAAAGAAAGAAAGCAATTCTGACTCTAGCTGAGTAACACCTGCACACATAGATTTTTACAACATGCATAAACTCAAATGGTTTTTAGCTCTATAGGAAAACAGTGAACTGACAATTTTCTAAATTACAGATAGAGGATGATGTAAGTCATTTTATGGCACACATGTTTCTCTGTTAGACCCCGACAACATAAGAAAAAACCAGAAAGTTTATAATAACTTCAATTTGACAAAGTGAAATTTACTCAACTCCAGTTGCTGGAAGTCTATATTTTTCAGAGAACTATACTGAAACTATTCTTTGTGTATTTCTTGTCAACAGAGTATCTCTGCAAGTTTCCTTTTGGAAGATCAGATCCTAATTGTTGCTTGCATGACTTTTCCCTGATGCCACAGTTGAACTGCATAATGTTTTTCCTGCTACATAAGCATGTCTATAAGAAGTCCAAACAAGTTTAGAAAGAGTTATATAACATTTTTTGCATTTTTGGAGACTATAATTAAAGCGATAAGATTATGGCAGAGATCCTAGAACAGATTAAGCACAGAATTCTATGATGAATGAAAGTTTGGGTCATTAAAAGTGCAAACCTAGTTGTTTTTTTTTCTTTAAACCACACTCAGTTCAACATGTACAACAAAATTTTGCTGTTAACAAGCACCTTTAACAGGGATCAACAAAAATACTGATGTATACATTAAGGAAAACCAAAAATGGATCAAAAAAACCCAAAACCAAATATTTCTGTTAGCAAGCCTGAATCAAAATGCCTGTGGTGTATCTAGATTTAAAGTAATTACATGGAAGAACATAGATCTAAGCAATTTACAGGAATCCTTAGGGGGAAAAAAATAAGAACTTCTTACAGAGATAACTTTGACATACACAATACCTCATCCACACTGAATTCATGCGAATCAATAGTTTCATAGTTCCTGAAAGTTGTCTGAAGATAGAGCTTAATATTTACTTTAACATACTGAGTGCTGGAAATAGGAAACTAAAAGACTGTGGTTTGAATATTGGAACAAAACTGAAGTCACCTACCCTCCAGCATGCATAGTGTTGGTTTCCAGAAAAAGGTAAGGAGCCTTTCTGCTGAAATGAACCTCTCACAGATATAACATACTCTCTGTTTTCCTCTTCACACAGATAATTTCTCTCTGTGTTAAAAATCTTTCAGTGCTGTAACATGGAAAAGTAATCCCATGGACACCTGCAGTCACTCTCCTCTTTCTACACGATGACCAGCATTTCCATGCATCATAAGCCATAAGCCTTCAACACTGAGCATTCTTCTTCCCAGTGCCAAAGAGATTTAGTGGGGTTTTTCTCAGTCCAAAGCACTTTTATGTGGGATTTGAACTACTTCTCTACTATTTGGTTAAACTGAAATGTTAAAAAAACCCTCTTATATTACTACATATTAATGAATTTAAGTAGAACCCAAGTTTAAAATAATTGCAGTGGATTTAACTTTCATCTGTAATGTCAATCTAGTTTTAATACTTTTAATTTAAGAAATACACACACACACACGCACATATATATATATGGAAATTCAAATCAGCTTAAGAAGAAAAATCAAGCTTTTGGGGAAAGTAAAAAAAAAAAAAAAATAGAAGGGCAAACTACCTGAAGTAGCTGCTAATTTTAAAATTATAGCAGACATATTTAAAAAGGTTTACGGAAATAACTAATATGTACAAAGGTGAAGCTAGATGAACACTGAACTAACAGGACATAAATATATTCTAGAAAAAGTGTATGTGCTTTGGGTGCATGAATATACAAACATGTTGCTGCACATGTTTCATAGACATGGTTTGGTCAGAAGAACAGATTAACCTGTTTCTGTCTCCTGAAACAAAGTGTCCCGAATCTTCTTTTCTGATTTTGAACAGGAAGCAGAAACTGTTTCAAAATGTTGTCAAGAGTGTGTACAAAAACAACCTCATGATACATAGTCAAAACAGCCTGGTAAACTCCCCTGTTCATGCCTTTCAAATTACTTTGTCTATTCAACTTTCCTGTTTTACCCATTTCATCCCACAAACTACTGTAACAGTGAGTAAGGCACCAAGTTAGTGTAGCCAGCAGGTTAAGACTTGTATCTATCTGACTGAGCCAGGTCTTGTTCAAACACAGGATGTCAAGACTGAAGACTTCAAACCAGCAGCCATGCACTTGGAAGTGATGCAGTGGTCAGAGAGCAGGGCTGATCTGCCTAGAGCACTCACAGCCCTCTGAGAAGATAGTGACAGGCAGTCACAGGGGATAGCTCAGAAAGTTCAGGAAAAATTGAAGAAAAGAGAACACACAAGGATGTGCAATTTGTTGAAGGTCTGATGTGATGACATGATGATGTGTCTGGAGAGTGCGAACTAGTGTATTCTAAAAATGCTCTTCAATCTCTAGCTGTTCTCCAAATTAAATGCTGCATTTGAAACATAGAAATCTACCAGCCAGTTTTTTTTTCCATCCTTTAAATATGCATGTTCAGATATTTTACATTCCATTTGGGATCAACCATCATAAACCCTCTGCTGCATAGGTAACATACTCTCTAATCCACAATATCTAATGCTGTGCAGAAGTGAAACAATTACTTCCAAAGATAGACATGGAAAATGTCACCTTAAGACTCTAATCAATTTATGAGTAACAGCTACTATTGAGGCTTCATTAACTACAACACTAGACCAACAAACAAAACAAAAAATCCACCAAAACCCAGAAACAAAACAGCAACTGCACATGCTGCTCACATAGTTGTAGTGCCAAAAGCTGAATTTCTAACAGATGACAAAATGACACTCTGCATCTGCAACACATACTTCTTTCTGGACACAACAAAAATAAGAAGGCTAATGTTTCTGACCCTTCTGAAGTCGGGGGAATATGACCGCTATCTTTAAAGGGATCAAAACTGACCCACAAATCTTGTTTTCCATTCTCATGAGCAACTTAATAGCAATCATGAGAATAACGAGTTCAGGATCACTTCTAAGGTGATTACTGCCATAAAACACCACTGTGAAAAACCTGTGGTTCAAATTTTATTTTTATTCTTTTAAGAAGAAAAATCCATTGCTGTCTGGATAGGCAGGACTACATGGGATTTCTCAGCTGGCTTACTGTCCCAGCAGTGAGCTACCACTGAGGAAAGTGACAGCCTCTTCCATGTTTGCTGCCTCACAGGCACCAGAGAGTATCAGGCAGGTTAGAATTCCTCAATGACACACAGATTAATTTTTGCTACTTCCGTTTTCAGCTCTAGGAGAAAACAGACTCAACTCATCCATACAAGGGCTTACTGGAATCAGATATAATGGAAAGACTTGACAGACCCAGCAAGGGGGAGCAGAGGGCAAGACATCCTCATCCTCCAGCAGCAACCCAGCCTCAGATCAGTGTGCATGTATCATTAGGCTGTACTATTAATTGGTTGGTATTCCAACAGCCTGGAATAAAATGTGTCTCATTTCTGTACAGACAGAGACAATTTTTTTGCTTTCTAATTTCACCCCTCAATAGTTAATTTCACTTTTTCAGCTTCATTGAATTAAAGGTCATCACTAAAACATACAAACAAAACTCAATTCCCCCACACCACACAACTTGGGCAATATCCTGAGAAAAGTTTTCGATGACTTATACTTGTCTGCCAAATACAGGCTGAGTACATTTTCAGTATGCTTTCCATAAACATTCTCATCAGGTGACACACTGCATCAGTAAAATGTTACAGGACACTGTTAAAATCTATATAGTGCCATCACAATGTATCTTGCTTTCATCTTTGTGAGCCTAATCAAAAGCAAAATTAATTTTATGAGTTCTTGATCAGATCAGAATTCCAGCTTCAACTTCTGTAGCATCCATTTATTGTTCCATGCAAATAAGAACAATGTAAGGAATGTGAACTTTGTTTTTAGTATGTGCCTTTAAAGATAGAGTTTTCAGCACTCTTTTCTCGATATCAAGGCTGACTATGGAGAACATATACATTTTTCATTTTTGCAAACATGCAAAAATAATCACAGGTTTTGATAAGCAGCAAGTAAAAATGAAGAATATCTATAGAGTCTTATGTTTCTTATGTTTCTTACCTGTCAAAAATCCCATCTGTAAACAACAGGAGGTTTTAAAGAAGGTTCAGTAGTCTTTTATACTAAGAAAATAAGCAGAAATCGCTGGTGCCTTGGTGAGATTACAAGTGTCAGCTATGAAAATGGCAATGGTATTTACAAACAACGGAGTGATGACAGTTGCATAATACTTCAAGAAGACACTGGAAATTTCTTTCAGGAATTTTTTTTTCACCACATATGCAAAGTTAAGGCAAAATGCCTTTCCTAAAATAATGCATGAATAATGCATTCTCTTTGGATAATGCAAACAGAATTGCAACAAAAAAATTTACAAGACCACCTGTAACAGGTATTTGCTGAATTTCTGAAAAAAAACAAACCTCTATTAGCATATAAGACTTCTGACAGATACTCCATCCTTTCTGGAGAACAAATGCTTTAAAGTTGGAGGTTTTATAAAAATAAACAGGCTGGTTTTGTTTCCACTATTATTTAACTGAGTTCACTCTGTGTGTCAAAGAGAAGCATAATCATATTTACTTTTCTAACTTCAGGTTTTTAAACTTATTTATTTATAATTAAATTTTAAACTGGAGTGTTCTGTCCCTGAAGCAGCAAAACTTTTCAGCATATTGAAGAACATAATATATAAACAACTCCTTGCTCACCCTCATATCAGTATCTAGAAAACAATAATTCGTGAACTGTACTTTTATAAAATCATTAAAATCAAAAAAATGGACTAGAAGGGACTTTAAAGATTATCTAGTTCTGATTCCTGTTCCATGAGCAGGGACAGGTCCCACTAGACCAGGTTGCTCAATTAAAAAAACTATGTCAAGGGTTCATATAATTATTTTAAAAATAAATAATACCCCCACCCACATGCAGTAACTTTAAATGTATTTATCTTACTTTTATTGCAGTTGTGGGGTTACTTGAGGAAAAAGAGAGGGCAAAGTCTTTGTCTTAGTTCAGGATCAAAACCCACACGGGGCCACAAGAACTGAACTGAATGATGCAACTACTGTCTGATAACTGACTAGATTTAAAAGAAACCTCATGTTTTAGGAGAACAAGAACACCAGTAGGATACATTTTTCTTTACATGATTACAAAATCTTGAACTCATAGTTTGTAATTGACCCACCGGTTTTACATTACGTTTCTTCAGCTATTCCTGGACTAAAACATGTCCAGGGAATATAACACGCTGTAACCAAGGCCCAGTGTAATATTTCATTCTAAGAAAAAGTATATTAATCATTAAAAAATGTTCTCTGGAATTAGGAACAAAAGAGCAGTGGGAACAATTTGCACGAACTTAGCCTTTGTGATTCAGTAAATACACCAGCAGTGATTTGAACCTTCCCATTCAGTACTTTGTGGTTGTGCTAACCCAGCATTTCAAAGCAAACTTCAGTTCCACTGACACAATTTCCCATGTCTTTAGTTCCACAGGGGAGAGAAAGACTTTTTGAAAATTTCACCTACTTTCACCTCGAGGCTTCATAAGACTCCTTTGAAGTTTATAACCTAAGGTTTCTATGGGACAAGGATCCACAATTCACACATTCAAAGGAGAGCTTTAAGGAATGGTCATGAACTACTGTTTTTTAAAATAACAGACATGTATTCTTACAGAAAAAAGAAGGCAAAGCAAAAATAATTTAAAAACTCAGATTTTTCTCTCAGTAGATTATCATGTTTTTAGCCTTTTAATCATTCTACTTCAACTATCCAATAATTTTATTTGTACTCTGCTTATCTTTCTGAGACCATCAGTAACTTGACAAAGGCAGTAACTTGCAAGCAAAACTTACGGGTAGGACCAAAAAATTATATAATTCTTCATTGTATCATGATAAGATCTGACAACCTCTTTTTCCCTTCAGAGTTTAGATTTCTTTATTCTAATATAACAGAGCAAATTCAGCTTGCCAAGACATTATGTTCTCTCTGCTATTACTTGAATAATTTAATTTAGCATTTGTTTCAAGAACATTTTTAAAAAAACCCCATAAACTCGTATGTCCTCTAACCTCTTCAAGCAGTAGTTTCTGCATTTCCTTGAAGAATGTAAACAACTTTAAAAACAACACACTACTAATGGATAAAACATTACTTTTCTCTGTACAAGGCCAGTAAATATACTCCCTTTCTGTCAACGCTATTTACAGCGTTGAATGATGGCAACTGTGCAATCAGATAATGGTTAACGAATTTTAATGAAATCTACATTGGCTATCAAATCCTGAACTTGGTAATACTTAGATTTTGGGGAGCTGCCTGTGGCTTTTTAGACCCAAATCATCAGTGTAAATCCAGTTAAAAAGCAGAGTGAAACAATATTCAGATATTGGGTTACACATGTGGTTGAGATTACATGTTAACCTAAGGGATATCTGAACGACTTTGAGTGTTTTATATAATAATACCACATTGAAGAGCTCTGTAGAAAGCAGTTAATCTCCTCAGGCGTATCACCCAGAAACAATTATTTTCTAACTTTTCCCACAGATTCATGGCAAATTTCCAAAAGTTCAGAAGTTTGGTGAGTTTAAGCCTCTTTAAGTTCAGATTCCTATCTAAAATTCCCTCTTTTCTTATCCAGAAATCTCATTAGACATGATCTTCCCCTTTCTCATTATGCTAGAAATGCTTTGAAAGCTTCCTTTCCTATTGCTGTTGTAATACAGCAGTTGCCCTTAAAGGACTTGTTCTTGAATACTGCAAGCATGAGAACGTGTGGCACAAGACTGAACGGGTGATACTTCAGGAACGTGACCACCAAGCTTCTCACATCTCAGTGCAACCAAAATAGGACTTACCAGGAGCTAATAACATCACAGAGCTATACAGAATTTTAACATCCTGAAGACAGACCCTCTTCCTGGCCAAACTTTATTTTATTTTTACTCTTTGATTGCCTAAATATACAAGAGAGATTTCTTGTATGCCCAAATAACCTAATTAACTTCTCTTTTAAAACTTGTACCCTGATGTATGGGTTCTTCAATAAATCATGCATTATATTCATCAACATACCAAACAATCTATTTTCCCTTTTGAAAGCTGTCCACCCAATAATTTTTTTAATAAATGCCCAGGTCAATCTATAAAAAAGTGGCTGAATTAATTTTTAAAATAGCTTTATTTCATTTGGACTTGATGATCCTTGTGGGTCACTTCCAACTCAGTAAATTCTGTGATACTGTGATTTCTACTTCAGAAATTCAACAAACACTGCAGATTGAAAATTTGAATGAGGATGGCATCATCCTTTGGCATGCTTCTTAATTAAGTCTAATGCATTATGCATAATGTCCTTTTGGCTCAGGCATGGCATTGCCAGCTGTGGTTCACTGCTTACTTTCCTGATTGGAAAGCACAAGATAGTGTAACACTTCTCTCTTTCAGTACCTTTCCTCTCAGCAATGGAAAAAGCAACTTGAGAAGTGTTCTATCAAATTTACTATGTACTGTTTACCTGCATTACAACATGTAATACTTCTTCTATGTAATGTATGGATAACAAAACATTATGGACATGCATATTGAAATACCTGCAGGGAATCCTGAGTTTCTTCTATCTGACAAACCTCACTCAGTATTATAGCTGGTATTGTCAGGTGCTCAGACACATTATTTCACTACTCTAGAAAATGATGGAAACACAGTGCAGCTACCTTAGTTTTGAGATTTTTAATAGCATAGGCAATACCTTCAAAAATATCACTTAAAAGTAAAGGTGTAAATATTTATAGTGAGTTATAGGACTGCCTGTTTGCAGATGTGGTATTAAGAGGATTTCTCCACTCCACGTGGGTGAACAAAATGCAACAACATTCACCAACAGTTACGCTTCCAAATAGCTTGTTATTTTTAACACCTACCACAGAAATATTATGTGCAAAGTGCCATCTGATTACATGCAAACCTGCCATCTTTTGTTCAAGAAATGCCCAAGTCTTCTATCTCACTGGGATATTGGGATAGTATTCTGCAAAAATGTCATGATAAGCTTTACATTCTTCCTGGAAATCTGCTTTGGCACTGTTAGAGACTGGGCCAGACATGCTGTTGGTATCTCTGCTCATATGTGTAATGCAGAACTTCAAAATGAAGAATTTGGTTTTGTCTTTTCTTTGGCCTTTTAAACAAAACAGTTCTCAAAAGGGGATAAAAGGAACCAAGCAAGAGGTTTAAAATTCACATTTCAAGCAAAAAATAAATGAGCACACAGAATCAATGAAAACCTATAAATATAAGCAAAATCCCCCCTAGTCTAGGTATAACATCCCTTGTTCAACATGTTTTCAGAACCCCTCCTGAAAATGAAGGTCTTTCTGAATATCCATTGATCTGTGTAAGCCCCACATACTACCTTATTTGGTTCTTATGATAAACATGAGTTACCTGAGCCAGGTTTTTATAATGCCTATTGAAAGTCATTATTCATACGCCTCTCTTCACTGTCTGAATTTCTGCAGTTCTATAAATGCAAAAGTGACCTTTAAAAGCATTAATTGTGCCTGCTTTGTTTTCCATACTTTCCTGTTTCCAGAACTTGACTAATTTTTGACAAAGCACATTCTTCACACAGTTGAAAACCCTGGCAATTCACAAGTATAAGTTAGTCAGACAACAGGAAACACTGTCCAAAATTCTGCTATCATTTAAGCCATCTTAAACCCTCTGAAATGAGTAAAGCAGCATAGAATAAAATAGTGTGTTTTATTTTCAGGGCATAGTTTTTTCTCAGGAAGAGGTTTTAAGTATCAGAATTCTGTGCGATTTTAATATTGGGTTTCTGAAAGCAGAGAATAGAAATAAGTACCACCACAGACTTTTCAAGAAACTACCTACCAGTAAGAGTATTCCAAGTTAGTGATTTAGTGTGATTTTATGAAGCTCCTTGGAAAAACTTATTTATAGAAGCTCATGAAATGGATCCCACTCATCCTTCTATAGGCTGAACGGAAAGTTAAATTCCTAAAAGGACAATTTCCCTTCTTACAAACTTGGCAAGGTGCCAATACCCTGTAAGAGTTGCAACTGGCTGTATTAAGGATAACATGGGATGATCTCTCTAGGTCACAACTTAGATTATGGAAATACGCAGATTTACTCCTAGCTGGTATTATTCTATACATTATTAAAGTAGTCAAGTTTGTATGTTAACCTTCAGAATGCCTTCCATAAACACTCTTTGCATTGCTACAAACTATGTAAGCACATATCTAAGCAGAGCCAAGACTTGGAAGGAGTCTTTATTATTCAGGTTTTCTCAGTTCTGAACAATTATTTTTATTAAAAAGACTGATCAGTTACTGAAGAGAACACAAAGCCTTAATGATGAGATATAATTTACCTGTACATATTGTATACATTTATATTTATATAAATTCCATTCTTACTATTTGTGGAAGTTGTATATACTCTTCATACAGTATTTCAGCCTTGGTGAATGGACTGTGGCCTCACAGGCCCACAAGTGACACACCACTCATGCTCCTCCAGAGAGACATTTCTCTTAAAGGCTGAGTTGATGTTATACATCACCTTTGTCATAACTTTAAGGAGACAGAATCGTGTGCTGAATACTCAGCTTACAGAATGGTCTTGGGCTCCACTTATGTGGGAACACAGAGACATTCCCTACATGTTTCCTGTATGCATGTATGAGACTGTGGACTGGGCACTGCCACTCTTACTCAGCCCACAGTAACTATGCAAGAATAAACCCTGCATTCAAAATCCATGTTTTGTTTTGCTAAAACTACTCATCCACAAGTAAGACAAATGGCATGAACAGTGAAAAAAGAATCCGATGGTGTGGTTTTGAGAAGAGGAGATAAAGCACACTTTATACTGTACCCTACCCAGGTTTGGCCCATATGTGGTGTATAAAGTAGAGGACGTATTATGCCAAAATTACTCTCTGTAGATTCCCAAAAAGCAATGAAAATTTTGCGGAAGTTGCAAACTCAAATGTTTTGTAAATTCCACTTCATTCTCATGGTGAAATTCTCTTGTGTACAATTATAATTTACTAAACTTACTGTTGTTACCAAAAAAAGAGTCATATTAAAGTGCCCAAATGAATTCCAAAGAGAATAATTTCCTGCATTTAGAAAAGAGGCTGCAGAAGAATCCAATTTTTATACGCAGTTTCCTTTTTCCTGACTCTTCCTTTGGGGTGCGTTAGTTGTTTACTTGTAAGACCAACACCTAACGAACACTGTGTAAAATGTTTCTCCACAATCTCTTGTGTGTCATGGGCTTTCTTCAAATAGCATTTAAAACAGTCAGCTGGCATAAATAGGCATCCCAAAAGCTACCCATGTGAGCATTACACTTTCACTTATTTTCAAGATAGGTTTTATTGTTGCAAATTTATTTTTATCCTGAGCCCATTAGAGGCAAATTGTGAATAGTGTTTTATGGCCATAAAATACAAGTAAAAGCACAAAGGGTGCTAGGACAAGGGAGCAGCGGGTCATGTACTCAGGTCTCTTTTGTCCAAATGAGGGAACCTACAACAGTTGTGAGGATGGTCTCAGGATGTAGGTGCAGAGGAAGGACAGAAAGAAGGTCACAGGACATGTCTGCAGAATGACAGATCCTGTTACAAACCAGTTAGGCACATTCCTTCCAAGCAATGTTGCCATAAGTCATATTACCCTTATCCTTCCCACTCCCCCAAGACAAAACTAAACTGAAAGCCACAATACAGCTTTAACACACAGGATTTCATTTAAAGCAGCAATATTAAATTATCCTGCTTTATGGGAACAGTACTGTGTTTCCACAAGAGCTGTAAGATTAAGAATGCCAGATCCGGAACCAACCAGAATGATGTTAACACAGCCATAGCACAAGATCATACAGAGATTCTGTGGAATCAGTAAGTGAGGGGACTACTCCAGTTTGAAAGTTTGCTACCCTCTTCACCCTGTTTGGATGACAGTACTCCTGTCCTCTCTAATCTCTGCTAAAAGACAGTGTACAAGACAGACTTGCCTGGAAACTTACTGGCAAAGCATCTGGGTTGGTACTCCAAAAATTTCTCCCCTTAAACATGCCTCAACTGGAAAAACACACTTTTCCCAAGATCAGAAGGGTTTAATATGTAATTTCAGCTATTCTGTCCAAGAGATATGAAAACAGTACCTTAAAGGTCCTTAGCTCTACCTGTTATCCTAAACACCTCCTGTCTGCACATGATCAGATCAGGATTAAAATCCTGACTTTGAATTTTATGCTTGGCTCCACTAAGATGTCTTTAACACAGTGAACTACTGACATAGTTAACTCTAAAACCCTAATATGCAGGCATGAGGCTCAAGGTTAAAAAAAAAAATCAGCACAAACTCCAGCTTGCCCTCACCTATTTCATGACGGCAGTTGCAGTGAGTTCTGGTCACAGACGCTGACTCGGGACTATTCCTGGGACTGCTGAGGCCTCAGCTGGTTACAGCAAAGCAATCCATGGAGCTGCAGCTGCAGCACTCACTTGTATACATGCAAACTAGGAACAAGCCCTAGCTTTGAGAGGGTGTGAAAGAGTCCTGTTCAGTTTGGGTGCTACATCACAAAAGAAAAGTCCTTCCTGTCTGAAAGAGGAGCATTTAGACTCTTCTGATTGATGCTGGACAGTAATTTCTCCTGCGGGCCCTTGATGAGCCTGGCTGCACTGCTAGCCTGACTTGAAGTTTAACACTAAAGGAACTAATGTGAACAATGAATCTTCAGTGAGCTAACCAGGCTTTAATAATCTTTCAAGAGCAGCTAGCGATAACTGAGCTGCATAATAGCAAGTATCCCAAAATGGGGTCATCATGCTGGAAACAGGGGCTTGTGTGTGTGAGAGAGACAATGATTACAGTATTTAACCATCAGCCTCACTGTTCCAACTATTCTTGACCATAGTGTCTACTTTCAGACAATGCAGTGATCGTGCATTCACTCTGGGTAGCAGTCATCAGGAAAGCTAAATTCAACATATGCACTTATAAGAATTTCTGAAAAACCTTATTCTGCCAAAATTTTGTATATTTGAATAACTTCTTAACTGTATGATATATGAGACCTCACAAGATATTATTCTAACTTCTCATGCTTCAGGAAATACTCTGAAGAAAATGTCAAAATCAGTATATTTGAATTTCTTATGATATGAACTGCCTGTATAAACCAGGATTTGGGAATTCAAAAATACCTACTATTGTACATATTCTGTGCATGTGCATATATAGCAACACAGGTAAATAAAATATTTAAATTAGGTTTGAATATAAATGTGTATAAATGTATATAAAAAGGCACCATAATAGAAACAGTATAAATAACATCACTCTATGCTGACCTACAATTTTAGTCTATCTTTTTACCATAGTTAACACTTACCTTTAAGAAACCTGTCGATAATTTTTATATTTAAATTGTATTAAAATATTTTAGCATTAAAATAGCTAAAAATACAGGGGTTAATTTAGTCTTTTGTCTCACGCATACAAATCCAGTGAAGCAGGGATAATAATGAACAGAATTGGGCCCTAAAAAGTTCTCATTTGACACTAATCAGTAATAAAAGGCAATGCAAACTTGTGTTAAACTGATTACACCCATATAGCAATATTGTATAATGGCTTTAGCTGCTTAGCAACAGAAGTACAAGAATACCAGGTAAAATAGATTATAAGCTCTGATTAGTCCCAGATGAATGTAGCAGTGGCAAATCAGTTAGGTTAATTTGCACTGTTTATCATAAATGACACTCATCTGAGCTGTAATGGCAGAAGACATTTAATTTTTTTTGTACAAATACACATAAAAGAAATAAGGCTTTATTTAACCTTACCAATGACAGTTTTGGTCACATATTACAGGGATTCTTCCTAAATTAACTTAGAAAACATGACTTAAAAAAAACGTAAGCATCATGATTCTCCTTCCCTTTTGTGTTTTACGCTTTCTTACAAAAGAAGTGTACAAAAGAAATCACTTTAAAAATGGAACTCCATTTTACACCTTTCCGCTGGACTTGCAGATCCTTTTTGGAAATATTTAAATGCAAACCATAGTGGAAGGAAGACTAATTACTCTTGGTTTTTAGAGGGGTCTGATGCAGAAAAAGGTTCAGGGATTTTTCAGAGTAACAAAGGGACATCATGACAGCTGAGATGAAATAAAACGCCCTGAATTTCAGGTTTATAAACACCAGACTTGTAGCATTACTCGGAGTGTGCTAGGTACAGTGCAAACAGCAGAAAGGAATAACAGCTGAACCACAGAACTCACAATCTAAGATAAAGCAGCAGTAAGCCACTAGGTAGCATGTACCAGTTAAGGGATCAACACAGTTGCACTAGGGTCTCTACAGCCTCTCCTGCATGTCCTCCAGCCATGTCACGTGGTTGATCTCTTCCTTACAACACCAGAACACAGGAAAGAAGTGAATGGCCTTGCAGGTCAGCCCAGGAGCCCAGGATAGATACACTGATTTTAACACTGTAAGGAAGAGTAATGTCTTTATGGGTAGCATAAGTCTATTTACCTGTAGTAACTGACTCTACCCTTTACTTAACTATTTGTTTCCTCTAAGAGAATATAGCTATAATGTTGACTAAGGGTCCTTTACAAGTTCTGCAACTCTATCATTCAACAGGAGCATTTCTGCGCACTAAAAATATTCTCTACTACATCTGTTTAACATAGTGTTATGGAAAAAGAAGGTGAGCACTATTTTCAAATTTATCAGATTTTATGAAGTTGGATAAAAAAATCAAATGGCAGATGTTAAAAGCAGAAGCTCTCTAGTCTTCTAATTTTATACTGAATTATCATAATAAAGCTTTCACTGCCTCAAATAATTTAATCCCCACTTTATTTCTTAAGTATTTATTAGGACAATTCATTATAAATTATAGGGTGTGCACATACATGTGTATGCATCTCATAGGGTAGAGAGCTAGAAAATTTTAAGTACTTACGAAGGAAATTGACAGGGGTGTAGGAGGAATCAAGTGGAGCTACTTATATTTTCTAGACCTTTCTATAAAAGGCACTTTAATTCTCACAGTTCAGAAAAATCTGACTGAATTCCAAGACAAGGATGTCTTCAGAGAAAACACGTCTAGAAACATTTAAATCCCCTTTATCAGCCACTTGACTGAAGTATTATCAATAAAACCTCATGGTGATACTGTTCCATAGTTGATCCCTGAAGGAGGGCATGAGCTGGGAGGGAAGAGGACACTGCAGAGGGGAACTGAGCAGGGTCAGATTACTGTCAGGTAAGATACCCCTTACTGAAATATCAAGGGACCAATACACAGAAAAAGAGAAGATAGTGAGGAAGAGTGGAAACAAAATTAAACCTTGAAAATGCCCTATGTTTTCTCAATACCTTTATTAAGAAAACAATACCTACACAATGAATTCCTGAATAAACCAAAGATGATGATCAGCAAATGTCAGTTATTACAAAAATGCAGTACCCTGTACACTAGGGCTTGGGCAGGTTTTGCCATGGGAGTGCCAAATACAAAATGCAGCATTCATCATTCATATTCCTACTGACAAACCACAGGCAAAACACAACTCAAACCTCAGAATATGCTGACAGACACAATGACCATACCCTGGCAAAACAAGAAGGGAAATACTGCCATAGTATAAGTGTGTTGAAAAATACTAACCAAGGGTGACACAGTTTTACAAGATACACTTCACTAAGAGAGTTAAGCTCCTTCCACATAAAAATCCAGATCAGCTGAGGCCCTGCCTATAGATTTTACCTTCTTTCTGATATGTACAACTGGGTTGCGGAGCTCATTCCTCAAACTACTGCAGACAAAACATCCTGTATCAGCTTTGCACACTCTATCCCAAGCTTTGGAACTCTCTCAACTTCCAGATCACTGAAGAAGATTTCTAAACTACTCCTGAAATACAATACTTGAATATAAAATTTTTAATAGATCTGAAATATTGATGGGGCAGGGGGCAGTGGTGGCTCATTTTTTGATGGACTTAAAGCAAATTGGTTTGATCAAAGTTTGATTCTATATTAAGCAGGAACATGAGAAATATCAGTCCCAAGAATATTTTTTTAAAGTAAGGAAGCTAGATAGAATTATTAAAACAAATTAGATATATAGGGCTAAAACTACTCTAGTGTATAACATATGTTGCTGTTAGGCACTACTTGGCACAGTTTCTGAGTTCCAAAGTAATTTAAAATATTATCCCTTACTTGTTGTGATAATAATAGATTCATTTAGTAAGTGACACTAATGAAAATTCTGGTCCATGTAAAAGATAAATAATACTGAAATGTATTTACTGTAAAAAGCATATTAGGTAACTTTTCTGCAGTGTCTTCAGCTGATGACTGAAGGAAAACACTGCAGCATAGAAAGTCAAACTTCCACATCTGCATTTTTGTGGAAGAGGAACAAAGCAAGTAATCTCATTACATAAAGACAATTTCTGAATGCTCTGACAATGCATACTGAGTCAATCTTCCATTAAGTCAGGGTGTATATGACAAATATGCTCTACTTGAAATGTAAAATTCAATTCCAGCATGATCACTTCAGGGACCAGTTCTGCAAAGTACAGCTACCATGCCATGTATGGCACACAAGAGCAGCGTAAGTAATGATATACTACTGTGAAACACACTTAAAACCTATTGTACTACAGTCTTTGTCTCAATGAAGCTATTTTAACCATATAATATGTTTGTTTGAGCAAGTTTTTCTACCTGTTTTTCTACTGAACCTGAAAAAAATCAATCAGCAACTAATTTACTTGGTACATTTTCATTTGTTGCCATTCATATATGAGTACTTTTAACACATGTACTGCTTTTGCTTTTCATATATTTTGGTGTTTGGTATTTTTTTTCCTTTAAAAAGAATTCTTTGTATAAATTATTCCTAGGAGATGCTCAAGAAAACCCTTCAATTTTTCAACCATGGATTTTTAATTTGATTAGGTATCACTAGGTATAGTTTTGAATGTTTGATAAGACACACTAGTGCAAGACTTGTAACTATAAAACACTTTAGCATGAGTTCCTCTGAGCTCAAGAAGAGCCACAAACTACAGTTTCTGTTAAGAGATCTGGGAAGAGAGAAGGCAGTGAGAAGAACTTCTGACTATCTTCAATAAATGGCTTTGGATAGCAGGGAGGAAGACAGAAAACATGGTAAAAAAGAGGGAAGAGCAGACCAAAAATACAAAAGGAAATCAATCTACAGGAAATCAGAGGAGTAGCAGAAGAATCTTCTGTAATAATTTACTTAATGTACAACTGATCTTCACCAATGTTCTGACACATGATTCACATCAATGTAAATTGCTGTTACATTTATTTACACTCCAATGAGTGCACTCCGTCCTAAAGGTCCCTTTCCATTCACAGAGTGAATATACAGAGTGAGGTATAAACCTCACCCCACCACAATCTCTTAATCATCTCTTTCATCTGAAATGGCACACTTGATTCTAGTTATAAATTTTAAAATCATACGTTAAAACATTTTAAGAGTATGTTCATACATATAATACAAGTCTGAATGTGAAACACCCTCCACAGACAGGACGCCTTCCTGGGCTACTGCTTTGTGTCAACTTCAAGCATATAAAATGCTAGCACATTTTAAGAACTAACACTATTTTAAGAACTGAATAAACCTATTAATTGCTTGCTGTTTCCATATTCAAACCACTATAATCTTGATCATACTAGCCATTTTCCTATGGCTTTCCCACTGTTCTATTTATCTTTCCTGACAACTTTGCTCAAAGATCTTCTAAGTCACAGCTTTTCTACAATTCTACACAGCATTGCACACTGGATGTTAAAAATATTTGTACTTATTTCAACAAATGATACACCCTATTAATTTACCAAAGAAACAGAAAATGGCACCTCAGTAGGTGCCATTTTTTGTATATTTAATGTATGTGGGTTTTTAAATTTTTTTAACTCATTTACTGCCATCTCCTGGTACTTACAAGGTAGTAGTAGTTATGCTTTTTAACAGCAGCCAGTACTCCTATACAATACCACTGAAATGCCAAAAACTTACCAGAAATATTTTCAAAATATTGTACTTTTAATGTTGTTTTCTTTCAGTCTGGAAATAGTCAAGTTTGTTCCTTGAGCAGAAACTGGTAAAAGACTCATGCAGCTTACCTTTGTCTGGAAGCAGCAGTAAAGTTGTGTTAAATATGGATGTTTCCGTGCTAATGCCAGAATTCTCTTTTCTGTCATTGTACAGTCTACATCATCATCTTGAAGTATGACATCTTTCTTCAAGACTTTCACTGCATATACTTCATCTTTTCCTTTTAGCTCAGCTAACATTACCTAAGCCAAAGAAAAATTCTCTTTACGTATGAACAACAGATGCCATAAATGCAGGGTTTCATATGAGTTTGACTGCATTGAAGATAGAAAGACAGTTACGTACTTGCCTAAATGAAGCCACAATTTATAAAACAAGAAGTAAAGTACCGTAATTTTAGATACATATAGCTCTGGTATTCTTCAAATTTGAATCAGAAGGTAGAAGGTTCTGTTTGTTAATTAAATATCTTAATGAGTACCTATTAGTAAGATCTCAAAAACTAAACAAGGAAGGAAGTTGATGTAAAACAGAAATTTATTTCCCACTTTTATCTCTCACTTCTGGTAGTGAGATTTGAGTGTGATGGACTTTGTATACAATTCAAAGTTACCATTCCAGCTTCTTTCAAGTTGTTTTTAACTACTACTATTGTTTACAGTTCAGGCCCTATATTCTGTTTTAGGTCATTCTGGCTTGGAGCCAGGATAACCTTCAGAGAAAGGATTAGAAAACAAAAGAACTGCTTCAGTCCTGTTCCCCTGCATGTGAAGTTCCCGTAATATCAAGGAAGGAAGAGTGTACTTCTGAAACAGATTCATATTTCAGTCCACCTCTTTGAGTCCATGGTGCAAAATAGTGTGGAAAGAAAAGCTTATAAGCCCTGTAAACAAAGCAATGCCCCTTCCACCCTCATCAATTCCCTGCTATAGGAAGGTGTCTGGTAAGTTACATCTCTGATGTTTACACTGTATTTTGGGCAGCTGTCTAAGCCCTGTCATATCTGAGTGGAAATGCTTCAGTTGTGATTCCTTCAGCGCTGAACACACCCACTGAGGAAAAACAAGTACTCACAATGTTCTGTGAAATAAGTAAACTTGAATGGGCAATTATCAAGAAAGTGAATCAACCCCAGAGCATTATTCCTGACATTTTACTCCCGCTTGACCACAAGCAATTTTGTTGAACAGTATGTATGTAACTGTATGTGTGTCTTCATCAGCCATATCCTATAAAACACTGACATTTTGTTTCAAAAGGCTTGACCCTGGTTAACAAAGTGAGCTAAGGCACAGATAAGGCCAGCTCATCAGGAGACTAATACTTTTGTTCTGTTTGGTAAAAGAAAACCCTTAGGCTGGAAGCACTTTTGATACAAACATTTCCAAATTGGTACAGTCAAAACCCCTGAACACTAGCTTAAAAAAAATAAAAGAAAAGAAGGGGAAAAAAAAGCTACCCACCTTGCCAAAACTGCCTTTTCCTAATACTTTGATGAAGTTGAATTCTTCAAGACCTATTCGCTTGCTCTGGGCCTGTTTGACCTCCCCATTTTCACCATTCTCCCCAGATTTGTTAAGCTGGTTGTCTGTTGACGTTGTAGCTGTCGCTCTGTGTTCCTCTCCCCGATTGTCAAAAGATAACGCTTTCCTAATGTTGTTTTCCAGCTCTTTGATTTCTGTGAAATGTAAGGAAAAGCTTGTTTTAACCACGTATCAGAAAATCAGCCTGTGTTAGTCTGTATCAGTCTGGAAAGGGACATCCATCATCCCTGAATGCTGTGTTTAAGTGCATTCTGTGGTTAAGAATACATATTTAGCAAACTGCTTCTCCACCTTACAGTAATCAGCCAAACCCTGCTCTAACAGGAAGGGTGGCCTTTTAAAATGAACTTAAGAGAATGACATATCCAAAACTTGAAAGATAAGTCAGAATAGTAGCCAAATAGTTGTTCTAGTGACTTTGGGTGTTCCTGTACCAGAGAGAAGTACTTTGTTTTGAATATCCCTATCTTCCTGTAGCACTTACTCATCTTCCTGCTTAAGTATTTTACAGCTGTCTTCAAAAGTTCAAAGGATAGTTGGTCGTCCCAGTCCTTGAAGTCAACATGAATGGAGCATCTTATTCAGCTCCAGCTGTTATCAGACGCCTGCCAATAAAGTGTTTGACCACTTCCTAGTTCTGCTTCAAGCAGCAATTGTGTAGATCTGCTAAATGGTTCTGAAGGTTTCTCAGCATTAAATACAGAGAGTCCTGGTGACTAACAGTCCTTAGGGTCTGCCCGGAGATCTTGCATGGTACTTCCGCCTGATGGCCTTGGAAGCAATAACTTTACTGGACAGCTTTAAAGGTCAAATTAAAGACAGAATTTAGACAAATTTGTTTTTATTTTAAACAAAAGACCAGATATTTTTTAAAATCGTGTTTTTATGAAAATAATGTCTATGAAACCAAAAGGTTGACAAATTTAAATCGGTTTTGGATTCAGAGGCCACAGATTTCTGATTCTAAAAACAATTAGATCAGACTCCAAAAATGCTGCTGACATACATATTCTGTCAATCAGCTGCTCAGCTCAATGAAATCGGGTCATATCAGTGAAGATTCAAATGTCTGTGTCCAAATATATGCATAAAATAAATTTCTGAAAGGAAACATCATTTTAAGAAGCCTCTAGAGACCACATGGACCTGCTAGCATAGGCTGTCTGGATGGAAGTTTTTATTATTACAAATGTTCTACATGGAACTACAAGGAGTTGATTTTATCTCATAAACTTATTGACAGATGGGTTTTCAGGTAAATAAAGGCTCTGTCTTGAGTTCTGTGTCACTATTTAAAATTTTCCAGTCTTAAAACACAATACACAAACTACTTCCATAAATGTATTTTTGTTGACAAGGACCCATGTAGTAAACTTAACAATATCTTAAGATGACTGTTTTATAATTTTCCCTTTAAAAGTCACCTAATTTCACAGATTTAAATTAAATGAGAAGCAGGCTTCTAGAAAAAGATTTTACATTTCATAACTTTAAATGAGTCAATTTTTGGTGGTAACTGCTTTGTTGATTTGCATCTACAGAGGCTCATGATCATAGATTTTTTTTACTCTGGGAAAATGTGTGACAAAATACATTAGGAAATAAAAATATTTGTTTGACCTTGATCACATGGAGATGTTGGTGCTGATTTTGACCTATCTTCTTCTGATGACGCACATCCCGGAACTGGTGGTTGAGTCTCTGCACCTGCAATTAGCTAAGAACAATTCCAAAAGTTGTATTCAGCTGTGATCTTCCTGTGCCATGAGCAAATTTAATTCAACAACCTTAGTTCAAAAGTAGAAGCATGAATGAAAGTGAAGATCTTCTACCCTTATGGATTCTCACTGGCAGAACCTCAGCCACACAGTAGATGGCATCGTATGAAATGGAAGCCATAATACAGAGAAAAAACAGGCAACTGAAAGAAAAACAGGTTCTTAAGATGAAATAAACATAATGTACATACCCAGAGAAAGTTTTGAGAAGCCACCATGAGTCTGTATTCAAATTTATCCAGTAAATACATTTAATCATAACATGTATCAGCAAGCACTACAAACCACCTCATGCAGTAACAACATAACACCTTTTCCCAGGAGTGTAAGATCAATTAATTCATTATTTAATTTCCTATGTTTCTGTAACATTTTAAAACAGCGTACATGGGATCCCAGGGTGCAATAAGCAGGAAAATGAACAGAAGCAACTGTGAATGTTTAAATATATTATGGCACAAATTGCCTATTTCTGTGAGACCGATGGGTCTGTTGTGACAATCATGCAAACAGAGATACAAAGTGTGGGCCCGTTTTCATCCAGGATACACATCATACACTCAGGCATAACTCCATCAGTTTTGGATGTATTTGGGGTGACCTATGCTTTTTATTTCTGTAACAGCTTGGTTATTCCTACGAAAGGCATGATTACTCCAGAAATGTCATCTGGCAAACATCTCCTCTTCATGAAAATCAGCACATTGCTTGTTTATCAACATACACAATACTATGGAGTACTGCTGTCTGTCTGTCAATCAATCGATCAATTATTCAATGTCAATTCTGAGCCATAACAGGCATTTATGTTTCTAACTGTTGCCAGACATTGTCTCTCTGTCAAATTTCCTGCCTCGAAATTAAAAAGGGGAAATCCTTCCAGAAACTATAGACTTGAGATCTGCAACATTGTACCAGGTCAAAATAAATTTCATATCAAAGTTCAGAATAGATGACTTACATTTAAAAAACAAAACTCGAAGTCTTAGGTCTGTACTGATATATAAAAAAGTTACAGTGCAAGTTATCTGAGTAGGATTGAACCCCAACTAATAAAGTCATAATAGAGTCATACTTATTGTATTTTTTTAATGTGACAATGCATAGTAAAATTACCTTTTTCCTCCTCTGCCCACTATTAGTGATCTTATCTGGAGTGACTCCAAGATCTGCAAGAACTTTAGCTATGCCTCTAGCATCCACTCCACAGTTTGGTGCCACATTTGTTTCACAGCGTCGATGTACATTCATCTTGCAAACTGCAATGAAATACAAAATTATTATTTTTGTAATAAAAATAGTAGTAAACTAAAAATTATCCTGGCATGCATTTGCCTTACCTAAATCAGATTTTATTGGACCTATCAATAACTTTTTCAAATAAATACAATATCATTAGGGAAATACTTAGCTGGATTTGAAGGTGTACTTCCATGCTAATATAAAATTATTAACCTGATTATCATTCTTCTTATATGATAATGTAGAATAGTATTTTCATACAGTGCCCAGAAGAGACAGGAACAAATGAAATAATCAAATGATCCCGTAACTCTTAAAATTATTTGAATTAGAGAAAAAAGTCCTTCAGAGCTTGGATTTTAACTGTCCACTATGGAAAGCACAGCATTAAATCCTTATGTACTACTGCTTCTTATACTTATTTACTGAAGTAGATTAACTTCTAATATAGGCAGCCATAAAACTGACAGCACTTTAAAATTTTAATAAAAATTAAGAGTTTTAACTTGCTTTATTTAGATGGCAATCCTGTTACTAAGCTCTTTCCCCTAAATCTCCTGAAACTAATATATTATTATGAGGAGAAAAGAAAGGTTACTTTGCTTCCAGGTTATGGGGCAGAGACAAGAACACAGCTCCATTAAAACGTAGAATGTGGATTTGTTAGGAGCAGATGACATTTTATCTGAGACTTCAGTGCCCTCTTGTGGAGCAAGGAATAAAGAGAGCACAACTGCAACTATGATTTAATCCTAGATTAATATTCAATTGTTCAAATTCCTCATTTCTTTATTTTTTAGAGAAAAGGAAATTATAAAAATATACATTTATAAAATTGCATTTCATTTCATTTTTCATCAATAAAGCTTTCATTGTATAGCCCCTAAAGGAAAAAAACAAAACACATTTGCTTCTGAGACTACACCCAGGCAATGTATCTGGCCATAACTATGAGCTTCAGAAAGCTGGTGACTTGCCTTTTTAAGTATGTTTCAGCTCACAAGAAGAGCAAAGAAATTGCTAAACATGGTAATTTCAATCAATGTATATGCAGTGACAAAACCTCAGCAAGTAAAGGAGCAAGTAAAATGTTTGAGCTAGGCTAAATCCATGAAAGTGGACATTGAGGAGCCAAACTGCTTGAAATAGCAGAAAAACTTTGTACAGTCCAACTTCATGAATATATTTTGTGAAAAGATCCACAGGAATAACCAGTGAAAAAATCTGAAGAAGAATAAACTCTGTTATACACTTCCATGGTGTTAATAATCACACTGCGCAAGGAAGTACATCTCTGAAGAAGGGAGTCACTCAGCACTTGTTAAAGAGAGAAAACGAAGCACAGAGAAAACAACATTTTCAGTTCAGATGAGTTCTAGATTTCGTGCAGAGAACACTGCATTTTTATAGGCAACAATTTTATGAACATGGAGAAAGCAACATAGACTCTCTGCACTACTATTTCTATGGATCTGCTACACAGTATGAGAAATAACAGTTACAACCAAATGAACAGTATGGTACTTGATTTAGAATATGAAAGAGAACTCACGTATGCTCAGATTAGGCAGAGTGATACTATAGCTTTGGTTAAAAGAAAAAAAAATTAAAGAGAAAAAAAGCCCAGATACAATTGAAAAGTCTTCACTGACCACATCTCCACCATAATTAAGACAGCATTTGAGCAAAATCTTCAATAGCTGCAAAGTAATAGCACTCAGAGTCTAACATTTCCTCACTGTTCACTAGCTGGAATCATACAGGAGGACTTGAACTTCAGAAGTCTCACTGTGTATAACTCTGGTGTGAAAGAAATTTCTTCTTTTCCTTCTCAGCAACTTGTGTCATGAAACATCAAGTATGACCTCCACCTACAGTTACTTTTCATCCCAAATACTGCAAAGGATGTATTTTTTATAGATAACGTACTTACACATATATGTGTAACCCCATATTTCTGCTGTTGAGAGGTGTACACAATATAATTTTTGTATTTAAGAAGATGGACATATCCATTCTTAAGGCATAACAAAATGAAAAATCTTATCATTCCACTAGGCACTACTTCCTCAGAACCTGATAATTATTTCCTTCATGACATCATTACCTTCCACTCGCAAATTGAAGTATTTTATTAACTATTTATAGGAACCAAACATTTTTGACAATTAAAATGACACAAATGCATCTTCCAGACATATTTTCACATATAGTTCCTGTACAGAGTACATAGTCCTTAAGTGACAGAACATAATGAATCCTTTATTTTCTGGAATAGAGGGGCTAAGCAGACCATCACAAAGGATAATTTAGCTGGGTATCAGAATACCTCATATTCTGGACATGGGCACACAGGACTGGTTCTACCTACTCTAACCGATAAAAAATGGCAATTTTTGAAAATTATTATTTTATTAATAATAATTAAAGGTATTAAAGGGAAAAGTAGCTGGAATATTGATGTTTAAGAAGTTTAACAAACCTGAAAACACGAAACACATATGAACTAAAAGTATGTAAATTGTAAGTGTCATAATTTTCTGTTAACTTTTGATATCCTGCGTGGCAATAAACCCACACAGGAGTGAATGCAAAATGTGTTTCTTATGTCTGAGCTCTGCATCTGTTACTGACTGTTGGTGTATCTAGCGGTAACACTCTGTATCCCAGACTCCAACAGTCGGTGTTGCAAATGTTGTGACCGTATTCTAACGATGGAAATCCTTATATTGCTCCACTGCTCATTTTCTATTTATTTCTGTACATGCTGACATTGTGACTTGAAGCCTTTTCAAGTCTACAAGTCACTCCCAAAATAAAGGAAAGCTCTGAAGCGGTGCCTTACCTTTGCATTGTAAACCTTGTCTCAAAAGACCCCAGAGCAATGAACCACAGTGGTCACAGAAGGTGGGCACTTTGTAATTGTGAATACTGAACTTGTGAGGCATGTTGACACTGAAACGCTGGGATCCCACTTGCTGAAAAAGGACAGCACAACATATTTAATTTTAATCAATTTCTTTGCAATCGGTGTATGCTGAGGCCCTGTTGCATTTTTAAACCACACAGAATTCAAATGAGATGAAATAGATCTGTGCTCAGATGATGGCCACTGCATTGATGATATATGCCAACCACAGAATTCTTTTCACTACTTTATCTGGGGAAAAGAGGAAGAAGGGCTGCTGTTGTCCAAGAGATAAAGACTAAAGTTTACTTCCTAGTACTTTTGGGAACAACAAATACATAGCTATCAGGAAAGATCTCAATGTGGAAGGCAAGGAAGTCACTCCCACTTGTTTTAGGAACAAGAGGCCAAACTAAAACAGGACTAGAAAAAGAAATATATCATAAACTCTTTACCTTTTCATATCCCACACTTCTTTGGATTATGATAATGACAGTGATAACACGTCATGATGAGGGATTCCAAGGTATGATTACTTATTAATTAAAGGATGTCATTGATAAATTTTCATAGTGGCCACTGCACTGCAGGAGATTTTTTTTTAATGTTTTTACTTCCCTTTTCTATTACTGCTGGCTTTTCTCCAGTGATCTAGTACCCCTTCTAAACAATGAGACTATCAGCAATGTATGCAAGTTTCCGCCAGTCTGGAGCCTGGGAATATAAACCTGCACAAGATTTTGTATATGAGTACTACACAAAACCAGCACTAGCCCAATAAAGTCCTTTATCACAATTGTATGCACATGATCACATTTTGGATGTAAAATACTGGTGGTGGACCAGATATTACAGAATGGTTCCAGTACGGAAAATGCTACTGAATTGCACAGAAAAAATGAGATCATGAGTTAGCACCTCAGTCAAACTCAAGTTCAAGTTGAAAGAATAGATTACAACTGCCTTGTTATATACAACTCCAGTTTGTAACTTAAAGGTAGGCTTTTTCAATCATACGAATGTAGGTTTTTAACAAATAAAATTAAGAAATGTAGTTTTTCTGTGTGGCCAAGGAACTGTGATCACCCAAAGACCACCTCATCTAAGCCTATGGTGAAAGACAACAGGTCCTTGCTGTTTCAACAGCAACAGGACAGTGAGCATACATCTGCTTTTCTATTGAAGCACAAAACAAAATCTGTGTAAGAAAAAGCATTCGCTGTTTATACTCAAGGGCTAAAACTATTTGAAAAAACATAACTACATTTTGAAAGCTTAGATGTAATCTTTGTTGAAGTGAGACTTTGCAAGCAAATTCTGATCAGTTTTTTATGCTGGTGCCAGATACCCACCCAAGCATCCCAGCTCTCCTATCAGTTGCTGATGGGTCAGCCACACAAAATGCAGCCAGGAAAATGAGGGATCAGCCTGCTTCTTCTGAATTAAACTGACAAGACATGTATTAACTCAGAAATGGAGAGAGAATGTTAAAAATAAAAGGAGTGGAAAGAGCTCTCTGAAACTTTGAGCTTGGATGTTATAGAAAGTAAACCAATTAGAAATAAATTTCTGTATAATTCCTATGTAAATAAAACTGTGATGGCAATCTAGCATTCCAAAATAAATGCTACACCACAAAATGAGCAGAAGGGCATAAAAAAGTCTATAGCATCTATTGATTAAACAGAGATGACACTATTTTGAACAAAGATGGAATTTTATACAGAAAAAAAATTCTAAACATTTACCTCATCGTGAGTTTCCTGTTTTTTTAAGCCAGCACACTTCGTTATTATAAGTTCATGACATCGCTTGTGAACTACACAAGTACAAACTAGAAAGACAAAAACAAATAAAATAATGAGTTTTCATGAAGATTAATTTTAAAGCAGAAGTCTGCTCTCAGAAGACTAGAACCATTGGGTTTTGAAAGTGTGCAAGTGACTGGTGGTGACTCAGTAAGTCCTATGAAATAAATTGGTTTACAAAGGCAGAAGATAATGGACTTTCAAAAGACCAGAGAATTTTAAGATAACTAAAGCATATCCGCCAAATATCTTGTCTGTAAAACTACAAATTACCTTCTGAAATGTTAACTGCAATTTTTCTCAGTTTTGACATATGTGATTTATTTATCTGATTAAATCCATGATCTCAACATTACATGAGACACAATAGCAAAAACAATTTCTGCTTAAAGACCTTCTAAAGGAAAACAGATATAAAGATAACTCATCATAAAAGTCAAAATAACAGAAAATAAAAAGAAGTCAAACATTCTTTCTGTAACACATTATCATCAGTTGATGGCAGTAAAAGATTTCAGGAGGCAAAAATGTTTTGCCAATATACATTTTGATTACTTAATCAATGAATAACTTTCGCAGACATGACAAATAAGATAAACAATTACTTGGTCTATCATAATGTAAAATTCAAGGTCATTAAACAAAGTAAAACCTTCACAGTGAAGTAATGAATTTCACTTTCTCCAGTTTTTGTCATTGTTGTAAGAAAAAAAAAAATAGATCAGAAGTTTAGGTACGTTTTCAGCTAACTCTGTGTGTTAATACAATAATTCTTATTATTGCATGTAAAGCTCTATTAAAAAAATGGCATTTACTTATTTACTATGAGATTTAATTACAGTACTTCTTATTACAGCATGTAAAGCTCTATATAAAAAATGGCATTTACTTATTTACAATGAGATTTCATCAAGTCTTTTGTAACAGAAAAATCATCACTACTTGATGGTTTCTACTTGTTAGATGAGAATTAAGTACTAACACATCATCCCAAAAGGCGATTGCATAAAGAAGCAGGAGTACAAGAACTTGAGTTGAAAAATGGGAGATGAAAACGAAGCACTTGTGCAGTCTTCACAATAACCTTCTCTAATGATGACCTCTATAATTATCTCATCTATTGAAATTACAGTCTTGGCAATTACCTGGAATTTTTAAACACAGAATCTTAAGCAGAATACAGAGCTCTCAATTTTAAAATGCAAGACTTGAAAAATTAAGAACTCAGCATCTGCAGGTATGGTTCCCTAGATGTATATACATGAAGAGATATCTGGGATCTGGTGTTCAGGGCGGTTAGCTGAGTTCCTATTTCATATATGATGCTTAAGACTAACAGTTTTGAAAAAAATTACTGTGACTTGGTGCGAAGATTGTATACTTGTTGTGACAAACTTATTCTGATCATCATGTGCTAAATTCTTTGCATTGTATATATACAATGCCTGATAAAAATATCTTATTACTTATATAACATAATAAATAATTTAAACTGTGCTTATGTAGCATTTCTCTTACCTTGACATTGGTATCCCTGTTTTCCTATTACACCCCTGAAAAATAATTAAGTGTTTTAGAAAACAAAGAGGAAATACTTCTAAAAATGAAAACATTTTTCCTTCCCTTTGCTGTACATGCACATGTTTAAAGAAAAGCTTCTCATAATCAATCATCTGATAATTGCATGCCTGGACTAACATAATTTCAAAGTAGGAACACTTCAGCTGCTGAGAGGTAACAGGAAGGATGAGAGACCATGAAGGCAGTCAGAAATACAGATACATTTACTATAGTGAAACAGACAAAGCTAAAGGGTGCATGGAAAGGGGACAAAGCGGTAAATCATCATCAAGCAGACCTCTAAACAGACATATTGCATTTGTCAATGTTGCTTGAAATCACCTCAGCCAACGTATAGCCTAACCCCCAGGCACTTTTTAGAGGAATGCAGTTGAGTTCATGCACGTTTCACATCATTGTAAATTAAGAAAAACTGATTCATTACACACTCCTAACAAATATTTACTGTCAATCCCTTCATAATTTATGTGTAAATCAGTATCTCTAGGTCACTTTGGAAAACATCAGGAGCTGCTGAAAAACAACTGAAAACTGAATGTCTCCACCACTTCTCTCTATCTGAAAATTGAAAATACTCCAAGTAACGTAAATAATTTCTGAAAGGGAGTTCTTAGTGTACATTGTAATAATAAAGACCCTGTACACTGACCACCAAAATCTCTGTGTCATTAGAAGTACAGCATACCCATATTCCATTAACTTCATTAGGATGTGAAGAAGCTTTGCATTTCTTAGAAGACAGTGATTCTTAATCATGTAACAAAGAATTCTGTCATTGTGACAAAATGTACATGTCTAATATTAAGTCTAAATCTACACTTAGTCACTTACATAATGCTAGACTGGTGGTCTACCTGGAATTTAGTGTGCAATAGATAGGGAAATATGGAACTTTGTGGCTCAAAGGAGAAGAACCACAACAAGAAGAAATACAACCAATTCTAATATTTGTGATGGGAGTTTAACAGCCTTCTATTATCATCCGCAACACTGTAGACAGGCTAATGTCAAAATAAAGAGAAAAAGAACTATTGCTCTATACCATTTTCACTTCAGCAAAACAGGGAGGTATGCTAACTCCCCAACTCAAAGTTGCAAAGAAAGCAAACTAAAAATTACACCATACCATATGAAGTCTCTGCAGTGAGAGCAATATGTTGGTTGTCTAAGGTAGGTGGCCATAAACTTGTGTCCATTAACCTGATGCACCCTGCGCCGCACGGCACCCTGGCGCTTCCTGGGGCGCATCCGTTCCCGGAACACACGCTCTTCATTGTCCTTGGGTGCTGAAACACAGAGAAGAACAATAAGTACTGGCTGTCACAGACACAAGTCTGGGGAAACTCAAATGCTACACATAGGTAGATATTCTTCAAAAATAAAAACAATCCTTTATACTCAGCAGTGCAAACTAACTCCCTTAAGTTTTGGGTAATTTTTATTCATTTCTAGCATCAATTACCAGAGGGCAAAGGTTTTCACTGCCTAGTGCAGAAACTTCTAGTTCTTCTAAAGCTTCATCTGTAAAATTCATGCTAAATTGGGATCAAGTCCTCTACACTTTATCACTATCAAGCATACTGACAATCACTTAACAGTAATTATATAGTTAGATTCTCCTAACAGCTCAGACTTTCACCTCACTTGATCTTCAGGAGAAGAAAAAGATCCCAACATCCCCATGTCCCTGTACACGCAGAAAGTGCTGATCCAAGTGCAAGAAAGCTGAGTAAAAATACATATTATCAAGCAGAACAAAAAACTTCCATGCGAAATTGACTACTTTGTACAATTCCCGATTAATATCTGAGCTTCAGGCTCTAATAACTCACTTTGATACTAATACATGCTCAGTAAAATGTTCAGGGGAAGCAAGTTGTTCTTAACCAAGTCCTGTTCCAATTGTATGAGATCTAATGGTAGAAGAAGTATAAAATGAAGTTGATATAACTCAGAGTGAAAACATTTGGGAAAGAATTCTTCAGAGTGCATTGAGTCTTTCTCTAAAGGCGTTTTTTTTTTAAAGTATACTATTCAATACACTAACACCATCATAAGATTATGTATGCATTAAGCAAAAGCTGAAGATGGATTAGCAATGAACGGTTCACAATTGTTAATGAAAGACAGATTTAACAAACATTCCCTGGGCCACTCATGACTTGGCAAACTAAAATATAGTACTTGGAGAGGACCATATTCAGTCATCCATTGCCAACTTAATCTATGCACTCAATACTTTGGTGCATATAATACTTTGATGCGTAGTTAACACTTGTCATTCTTTGAATTTCAGCTACTGTGAATCATTACAACTGCATAAAACCACCAACTTTGGTCTGCTGCAAGCTTTTCCGTACATGACTGAGGTGTCCAAGCAACAGTACAGTCCCTAATATTAACACATAGAAAATTCAAAGTCTGAGAACAACTCAATGCATAAAAGTCTCAAATTCTTTTACAAACACTGGAGTAAATCCTGGTTTTGAGAGTTGTAAATATAAAAGGTATTGATTTAAGAATTTTTAGAAAATTGTCTTAAACTAAATGAATGGATAGACGTCTTGGGAAAAAAAACAGAGCACAGATGAACAAACAGAGATAAATGCCTTTCATTGCAGAGCAAATGCTAAACTCCTTGATACCAGCAAATTTTTTTATGCACAGAGGAGCCTAAGCTCCAAATACATCAATGTTTTACAAACACTTCATACTCAGAGTCGGTTTTCACCCTAAGACTATACATCTGTGGGATGGCCAGAGTGCACTCCTTTTCTATTCTAAAGTAAGCTCTCAGTAAATAAACTGCCTCATACACAAAGCTACCCCTTTTATTTATTCTGAAGAACAACCAAAAAAAAAAGCAATGGTTGTAGGTTGCCCTTCAATAAAGAGATAAGAAATACCAGACAGTTACCAATTACATTTATTTTTATGTTGTGAATTTTGTTTATTTTTAGGTATTAAGCAAAACTCTAATGTCTAATAAATATCAGAGCTTCTTAAGAGAAAGACTGTCTTCCATAAAGAGTATGCAACAAGTAGTTGAAAACCCAACAAAAGATTAATTTTTCAAACTTCTTGAATGATTTATTGACTTTACAAATATGCTGGAAATCTTTTAAAAGCTATTATAGGAAACAATTCTATATTAACACAGATCTGCTCTTTTCGTTATCATCCAGATTGTAGACTTTGCTACAGTATGCACAGGCTGGATGTGAGAAAGTTAAAATCCAACTCTTCTTGAAAGACTTCCCCCAAAAAATCCAACTCTTCTGAAAAGGTTTCCCAAATAGTTACATTCTTACATGAAATGAACAAGATGTTCTGACAGTGCACAGTACACATTTGATAAGATATATAGTCTATAGTACTGGTTTTTTTCATTTTTTCATCTTAAGTGCAATTCTTCACAGATAAAGCACCTGTAATTTTACAGAGCACATAACATCCTCCTCTTGTTTTGGCTACATAAACGCAGTATCATGACACTGGGGTGTTTTGGATTGTTTGCTTTGTTTCTACCAGCAAAGTCTCAAAACTAGTTTCACTGCATTAGTTTCAATTCTATATTTAATTCTTTAATGAAATTCCATTTTCCCTTCCTAATATCCTTTTCAGAAATGCATGACTTGAAAACTGATACAAGTAATACATTTGAAAGTATAAGGTTAAATGGCAGGCCTCAATTATCAAAAATCACTACCACACAAACAGCATCACGGTGTGTGAGAATGATCCTCTAACAGCTCAAGAAAATGTAGTTTTCTTGATCTGTCTTGGATAATGCTGGAGGTCCATTAGCCAGTTGCCTTCAAACAGTCTCTGCTGTCTCCTATTCCCCTTTTGTCACTAAAGACTGTCACTTGGCCAAATCCATGCATCATGCCCTGCCTTAGAGTCGAAGTGCACAGATAAACTGCATGTTTGAGAGCACTGACTCCACCCCACCTCTCATTACATCCTGTGTACAATCCCCAACTCGTCAGTCAGCAGCAGTACTCGTTTAGAGGGCTTCGAGCAGTAGAATCATAGAACCATGGAATTGTTAAGATTGGAAAAGACCTATAAGATCTCTTGGTCCAACCACAAACCCAGCATTGCCAAGCCCACCACTAAACCATGTCCATAACTGCCCCATCTACATGTCTTTTAAATATCTCCAAGGAAGGTGAGTTCCCCAGGCAGCCTGTTCTAATGCGTGACTACATAATTTGTTAAGAAATTTTTCCAGTCTAGACCTCCCCTGGTAAAACTTGATAGCATGTCCTCTTCTATCAATTGTTATTTGGGAGAAGAGACCAACTCCCACTTCACCCTCCTAGAGAGCAGGAAGGTCTTCTCTCAAGCTCCTTTTCTCCAGGCTAAACAAGCATCTGACATTCCAGTGCATGTCAGACCACTGGATGACTGGACATGAGCCTTTAATCACAGCAGATGAAGCCACAAGAGAAATTAGCTCACCCACAAGCTTAATATTAACTTCTTAAGTTCGCTTATTCACTGCAACCACATATAAACATATAAGCAATGCCCACAGTCCCCAAGCAAAACACTGCCACATCTTGCATGGAAAAGCTTTTCACTGAAAAGGTGGTCAGCCTTTGGAACAGGCAGCCCATGATGGAGTCACCATTCCTAGAAGCGTTCAAAAAAATTGTGCATATGGCATTTAAATACATGGCTTAGTGCTGAACATGGAAGTGCTCGGTTAACAGGCAGACTTGATGACCTCAAAAGTCTTTTCCAACCTTAACAATCCTGTGATTCACACTGCTGTTTTGGGCCACAGGCATAAAATCAGGCAGGAACTGTCCCAGGTGACTCAGAAGCAGATGATCACATCTGTTCTGGCTCATACCCAAGGGTGTGAACCACTTATTTCTAGCAGAACTCACAATAGTCTAAATTAAAATCCATTTATCTCATACTGAACAGCCACACTACAGATGTTAATTTATCTGACTGAAGACAGACCTACTTTGGAAGGGAGCTACACTACTCTCCCCAGATATCTCTCATAGTTTACAAGAAGAAAAGCAAAGATTAGTAAATGCTGTCAGAAAGCAGGGAGTATTTGGGAAAACCCCCAACATCTGTACAATATAGACAACTAGTGTTTTCAATCCATTCTTTTGAAAATATTAACATCCCAAAAAATTGGCCTTTAAAAAATATTTTTAGAAGTCTTACAGAGATATGTTTTAGGTTATAGAAAATACCATTAGCATACTGCATACTGTGCATGGCATTTCTATTCTTAGCAGAGGACTTAAGTGGATTTTTCATAGCCAGAATATTAGCAAGTTTCAATATAAACAATTTCTTTTCATGGTATTTCTACTAAATAGTCACAGAGGGTTATCATTTCCTCAGTAAAGACTTTTCCTTTATTTAATGTTCATTCTGTTCCCTGTTTGATTCTGAGTCCTTCTGTCTTCTGTGCTATTCAGTTTATCCTTTTAAAATTAATTTCTTCCATTTTATTTTCAAAAGATGAAGTAAGAAATAATGATAATTTCTAAGTGTTCATGGAGAATGCTGTTGATGGAGCACATTGAGTTTATGCTTTATACGAGGGTACTTGAGGGTACTGGCAAATTTAAAACAAATTTTATTTTAAAACCATACCCAGTAATGCCACTACTTCTTTCACTGCAGCGAAGAGTAACTCTTGAGTTATTTGAAAAATAATAGCATATAATTGCTTTTACACAGTCATATGTACATACATACATAATGCCTACAATTTTAAAGACTCAAAAGACTTGCAGGCTTAACTCCAAGCTCTAAGGGAAGTGTTATAAAAGACAGAAGTATCTGGCATGAAAAATTGTATGAAACTCATAAATGCTTGCAAAATGGAGGCTTAAATGAACTGTCTGAACTACATCTAACGCTGTTCATTGTGTAGTATCCATTAAGCATGAATTATAAGTCACAACTTAAAAGTCATTACTTAAAATTTAAAAGAAAGGAAAGTGATGCATAATGCTCAGGAACTTCAAAGGAAACCAGATTAGGGGGAGTAAGATCTATACACCAAATAACAAAGGTTCAATCATGTCAGGTCTTGTTTCATACTAAAACAGTTTCAGCATAAATGAGAAGGGTTCAATGTGGAGCGTTAACTGCAAAAAGATTATCCTGCATAGCCATTTCCATGTCTTATCTTCAATGTTGTGAGTACTTACAGAGTTCTGACAACAACTAAAAAAATGCAAAAAATAAGGCAGACAAAGAGCAAGAGAGCTTACACACAAATAGAGGGGATATCCAGCATTTCTTATTGCTGACAATGCTGACTTCTAAATGGGAACAATGCTGACCCCTTTCCTGAATCTGGAGGTGATTTTTAACAAACTGTCAGTGTTTGGGAAGAAAAAAAAAAACCACAAAGCTTTAGTTAAATGGCTTCTTCCCCATTAAAGCCAAAGTGTGGGCCATGTGCAACAGTAATGTGGCAACTGGTGAAACTGCCAGGTAATCCCTTGCAAGAGAACACTGATCCCTTATGGCACTTCTGGCATAAGAGGCTTTTCACCCTGGGCATCTCCTTCTTGGGTGTCACATTGCTGTCATCCCTACCTTACAAGCACCATCTAGAAAGCTAGCTGGTTTAACATCAACCTTTAATAATTACAACTGACCCTAACTGAACAACAAATGCAAAGGAACAATGGTTGTACTGGTGTTTCATTGCTGAAGACCAAAACTAAAAGCTTTTTTATCATATTTAAGCCTGATTATTTTAACCAATATGGATGTACTGAAATAGAGCTTTTGTTTCAGCACTATATAATGTTTAACAGAAGAAGGATATTGATTGAAGCAGGAGAGGTAATTTGTCTAAAAGTATGTTGGAAAATGAGAAGGGGCAGAAATGATGTCCAGGACTTCTCAGGATTCAGAATGGAGTGTAACCAGATCATTATGCATCAAAATAAGGTCTCAAAGGATTATTCCTGAACTCTGTTCTGGGATGTACAGTAGAAGCATGTGTACTGACATCAGTATTTCTCCAGGCAGAAATCATTACAGGATTTTGCCTTTAAGACCTTAATCTATTTTAAAGGGGGAAAAAAAAAACCCAAAACAACAAAAATCCACCATGAACAAAAAGCTAAACATCCCCATATATTTGCATTTCTATACACTTTCTTTTGAAAATGTCTTGTTTAGTAGTAACACATGCAAAAAACTAATTCAGAGGAAAGAAACAGTAAGGTAAATGCTATAATATGATTTCATAATGCTGTTACTGATGAGCACAGAAAGGATGTAGATAGTTTACCACAGTCATAGAAAGAGCATTAAAATTTCCTATGCCTTTTTCTAGAAGTATTATGTTTCCAGGCTATTTCTTAAACAAGGAACAAGCATACAGATTTTGCTTACTGTATCTCAAATCTGCTTTATTTAGGAGACCAGACAGGAAATTTCTTGTTTAATAGGAAAATCATATCCTTCAATAAAGTATCTGTATTGATAACAAAAACAAAGATGCTGAGTACTACTAAAGAAATGAAAAGAATACTCACAGAATGGGTGAGTTTAAAAAGAGATATGTATCTAGACAATGAGTGCTAACACCAGCTATTTACTAAATGCACTGAAGAATAAATCCCATTTTAAAGTATATCAAGCCCAAATGTGGTGGGTGGCTTTGTTGCATGGGCTGAGGCTCAAATGTATTTGCCTTCAAACACATGCTTACCTTTAAATGCTCAAATTCTTGTCTGAAAGAGAGATTCTGCCTGTATGTATTTTAAAATTTCCCTTGATATGCACACAGAGAGAGCTGATTTGGGTTGTGACAGGCACATATTTTTGTTTGAGGGCTTCTGTTTCTTTCCTTTTTTTTAAAAAAGAGACCAAATCAAAACACCAATAGCACTATAAAGCTATCCAATGATTACTTACACATGATTCAAAGTTTTTCTACATACTTAATTTTTATCAGGATAACATTCATAAGCTCACTCAAAGCCGAAGGGACAACAGTAACTCCCCACATCTTTTCAAACAGAAATACTTCCACATTCAATACACTTAATAAATGAGGACTTAATGTCCAGAAGTACTAAAGAGTCTCACAGATACTGATGGTCCAATTGTAATTTCAGCGTACACAGAAGCCCGCTTTAATTTTCAGAAATGCCCCAGCTTTGGTGGCTGGCAATAGCTTGGACCAAGTGTTCAAAACCAGAAGTGAGGTATCTGAAGAAACTGGGTGAACCCCAAGTGCTGTCCCAGCTGTAGGCCATCCACTCAGCCACAGCAGAGACTGGGGTGAGGAGGGTTTAGTTTCCATACCTGCTCAGACAAAATCTTCCTTTAAATGACTTGGAGACTTTTCTTAAGAAAGACTTCAAGATAAGCCCTCAAGTTTCTGTGCTTGATCTCCACAATGCCCACAGAACTAGTGACAATTTACACAAGTTTAAAGTATTAACAACATGAAATTACACACACTCATGTTCAGTGACCATGCAGCACGATTTACTAAATTTAGTATTTAACAAACAATTCTGTTTTATAGGAAATGGATCACTGGTAGGGAATGGATATAACTATGTATAGAATACAAATATGTATAATATATTAATATATAATATATAAATATTATTTTTATAAATATAATATTTTTTTATGCCTGGGAGCTCACATGGATGATGTGGTACTGACCTCCTTTTGGAGGGTGGATATAGCAATTTCTGTACTTAAACAGCTGTTAGATCCACAAAGCAAGCAAATCAGAGATGGATCCCTCCTACTTCCTTTCAATTTCTTTAGTGATGACATTAATGATTTAATAAAAATTGCATTCCTGAAACAATGTAACAACTTTTAACTACAATTTACATATTACAATTTATTGACAAAGGAAGTTGTACCACTAGAAATACCACAGGAAATTTATTGCTATGTGGCAGGTTTTCTGAAAAGCAAATTTCACATCTCAAGGTTTTCAAAATAAAGTTTCAATTTCCAAACCTTTTTCCACAACCCAGACATTAGTGCTTTTTCAGTTGTAAAGGAGGCGTCACAGGCAACAGGACCAAAAATGCAAAAATCAATGCGAAGGTTATTTCAGTCTTTCGGTCTTATTTTTCAGGAGGAACAAACAGCCTCACTCTAAACACAATGTCCTTATGTCAACAAATCTGCAATTGAAATTAAAGAACTGGAAATGCAATCTACATATGGCAAATACTAGAGCTATTATTCAGGAGAAAAAGCTTACTCCTTGAAATTTAATGTATCTATTCATGTCCTCACTAGTAATGTAAAGTAATAATTTACAAAATTTAGAACAATTTTTGTGCCATAACTTGACCTGATAAACTTTCAGGCAGAAAATTAAATTAGTCTGTGTCAGTAGGAGTCAGATCATATTGTTACCGTGTTAGTAATGAGCAGTATTAGCAGCTTGGTGCTAGCATTGTTAGTGTTAAGCCCCTGACAGACTAACAAGATGAGATTTCTCATATTAAGCCAACTATTTACTAGACCTAAAAAAGCACAGAATCTTCTACATGAAGAAACTATATATATATAACATATTAGATAATTAATATAAGTTTATTGTAACTGATCAGATTATTGTATTGATCAGAAAAGGTACCCTTGGGACTTGACCTCTCCACTGTCACTGCTGCAAGTCTACAAACATGTCCTGCAATTTGCACTGCGCTCCTCAGAGCACACCCAGCCCTTGTGGTGGCAGTGGTGGTTGGTGCTCCAGTGACACACACTCATATTGGCTGTGCTTTGTCTTCAGTGAAAGAAGGAGGATGAGACAAATCATCACAGTCAGGGCTGCTGTGGGAGGTGAACTTCCACAGTCGTACAAAGCCATGCTTATTTTAACAAAGCTCCAGGCTATGAAGAACTATCTGCCTGGTCAATGACCTCTCTGCAGAGTCAACACCAGAGCTGCTGGCCTTTGTCAGCTCCCTGTAAAGGAAACAGTGTTGTGATGTGAAGAAGGGAAACAAGCATTGTAAAAACTTCAGAACAAAACTCTTTTCCCAGAGGTAACTATTAAACCAGACAGATCCCAAATGACACTATTTTAAGCAAGAGTTTGTGAAAGATTAGAGAAGTTCAACAGTCTCTTTCTAATATTTGCAAAAGCTACATACATTATGATGAAACAGAACCTTGTATGACTGGGATTTCTAATCTTTCAAAAGTTGTTTAAGTATTTGTTCAACCCCAGCCTTGCTCCTTTCCCACAGAATAACAGAAACCCAAGTGGCAGACACCTAGGATATTCGTGCCTTCAGTCTCCTGCAGTGGGGAAGTGTCCCCCATGTACTTGAGGCATCCTCAAGTACATGCTTTCATTATTTTTAATGAAAAATTTAATGGCAATTTTTTTCATTTTTTTGATGGTTCTGAAAAATCTCCAGTGAGGGAAATTCCTCAACACACTCATGTATCTTGTTTCACTACTCTGGCAGGCAGGCTGTTTTTCTAATATTCAACCTCAATCCTTTTGCAGTAAATTATGCCGGATGAATGATGGCACCCTAAAAAAGCAAGTTTTTGTCAGTACAGAAACTAGTGAAGCATCTGCAGCAAGGCAGCCATTACCCTGTGGATACCATGCAAAAGGCCAGAGATAGCACAAGATCTCACAGAAAAGAGGACTGTAAAATTTTGGTGTGATCCTCAGGCCACAGCAAGACAGAAACTGCTTTGCACTACACAGGACCCTGTGGATATCCCAGTCACATGCTAGCTACAGTAAAGTCATGGTATCTGAAGGCAAAAAAAGGGAATGAAAATCATTAGTAAGTAGCCTTAAGCTACTAAATCTCAAAGTTGTCTTGCTGATTCCATTTCCAGATCCCCGGACAGCAACAATTTTTTTTCATCCAAGCTTTGAAACGCATGAAACGCATGTAACAAAGCACCCTTGTACTTAAAATTTCTGTATTAAAATTCCATATAACCACATCTGTGGGGCATAACCTACATAGGTCAGAGAAGATGGCTTTCAAAACATGGTTATATAATGGTTGCATTCTCAGCAAGCTCTGGCCTGAGATATATACTACAGATTCAAAGCACTTCACAGTAGCAGTGAAATCCTACCTACAGTTAGAGAAGTATTTTTGCTTTTTAAATTTTTTCTTTATTTGTTTCTCAATAAAGTACTGTTTGCCTGTGTCCTTCACAGGGCAGGGGCAGCCCACTGCAGAATTGACTGTGATTCAGAGAATCTCTCACAGCGCCTATGTAATAACTGAGACAACCAGGGAAGATTGCATTGCAGCTTCCTTATCCCAAGCAGGAAGAATCCTTTCAGTTTGACTGATTTTGGTATAAAGTAAAAAGCACAGAATCCTCAATACTTTGCTCAAAAACTGATCATGAAAGCCAGAGGAAGCTTCAAGGGCAGTGAGAATGGCAGTGATACATGAATATTTTATTTATGCAGACTTTTTTTTCTTATACTTTCAGGTAATGATAATGCTATTCTTCAACTAATCAAAATAAAGACTTCAAAATTTGGAAATTACTTCTCCCAACAGTAGTAAAGTAGAAAGATACAAAGAAGCTTTGCTTTGGTGTAGATAAGCCCATTGATGAGGCTGTAATTATTCTAATAAACAAAAGGGGATTTGACCCCAAGCAGTATGACATATTTAAACAAGATAATCAAACATTTGGATTTAACTTTTCACAATTATACTAATGAACTGAACAAAACAAGTGAAAGATATTAGTGTTTTGCCTTGAAAAGACCATTCTCTGATGCAGCTGTCACCAAAAAATAACATCTGACACAATTTTTCCAGTTTCGGCCCAATATACAACCCATAACACACTTACATCAGTGTTCCAACATGTCACTACTCTTTCTAGTTTATCTATTAGTAAGGACTGTTATGACAATCTTGTCATCCTCTACCAATAGCTTCATCTTGCCCATTTCCTAAGTGGGCAGTTCTTGCAATCAGTTGCAAGAGACAAAACTCAGCAGTAAAATAACTCCTTCCCTCTTTCCACTGTCTTTCTTGCAAACGTGGGAGGAATTTTCCTTATTCTGATATCCCCCGCAAGCATACAACAAAAGCTTAATTAAGAACATCTCTGACTCACAAGCAGGGCTATTAAGGCAACTCTCACATCCACGTCTTTCAACATTACATACATTACTACAAATTTCTACTCAGAAAACAGTAATAAATAACTTACCTAAATCCTGAAGTACTTGATATGATTTATTATCAGCACACTACTTTCATACTCCAGTTCAACAAAGCATTTCTGGATGTAGCTATAAGAGTGAGCATATTCACTCTGCCATGGATTGCAATGGAAATTTTTCATTATTTAAAGCACTATTTACCTGCCCTGCACAATGTTAATCCTGTGCATCTAATGCATGGTAAAAATGCACACACACACTGAAGTGTTCTTTCTTTCTCCTTGCCAAGCTTATGGAGACAGCATCATGAGGGAATTGCAGATGATTAGTCTACACATTGCCAGTAGAACCTGAACGTATTATATAGGTTTTACTGGGGAAGTGATTGACACATTATAGGAACAAGGAGATGACCCCTTGTTCGGGTCATGTGTCCCTTCACAACCTATTATTGGCAGCAGAAGCATTTCTCAGTGACAAGATTAAATAAGAGAAGCTTTAATGTCTTTCTGATTTTCTTTGGGTTTCAATATAGAGAACATTTTATTGTTCAAGCACTATACAACAATAAAAAAATAGAACAATGAGGGGAGATCTGAGTATTAATTCAATCTAACTCATTCTAGAAGGGATCGGGGTCCTACTAAGTTCATCATGTCCTTTTATTTGTAATATCAGATTGCTACCTATAAATATAATGCTGATTTTTTGCAGGTCTTTGTACAAAAGAACAGTAAAGGGATTTCTCTCAAGGTTCTTAGGATTCCCAGCAAAATTTTGCAGCATTTGAGGTTTTGTGCAGTGTGCTTGCTGAAATACACATCACACGAGAACCCTGGCTCTTGTTAAATTAAGCAACACATATCTAGCCCTCAGGTTATGGAGGAACACTTGAAAAACGTTACATAAATGCACACCCCACCCCAAATACATTATGGAAAATTGTGCTTGTCTCTCTACATGAATACAAATCAGTATGGGGTTCACATGGAAAGGTTTTGGTGGTGGTGGTAAGCTATGGGGCAGTTTCTGGGAGAACCTGCTAGAAGCTTCCCTTCTATCCACAAATGCCAGCTGAAGACCATGGTGAGACAGGCTATTTCCCTGTAGCCCAAGGAGGTTCACAGTGGAGCACAGATCCACCTGCAGCCTATGGACCCTGGAGCAGGTGGATGCCTAAAGGAGGCTGTGAGCCCATAGGAAGCTTGTGCACAAGCAGGACCCCACTAGGATGTGGAGACCCATGGCAAGAGAAACACATGCTGAAGCAGGTCTGCTGGAAGGACTTGTGAAGGAAAGGGACATACACTGGAGCAGTTTGTGAAGAACTTTGGCTGGTGTAAAGGATTCATGTTGGGAAAGTTCGTGATGGTCTGTCTCCCATGACAGTGGCCCCACACTGGAGCAGTGGAAGAGTGTGAGGAGCACTCCCCCTGAGTTACCATTCAGAGGCCAAGAGAAAACGTGTGATGAACTGATGCAACCCCCATTCCCTATCCTGCTGTGCCACTGTAGATCTGTATCTTAAGTTGAAAACAGGAGGAGTGGGAGGAAGGTGTTTCAAGATCTGCTTTTATTTCTCATTATGCTTCTCTGATGTGATTGGAAATAAATTTAATTAATTTCCCCAAATTAAGTATGTTTTTGGAGAAAACACTCTCCCCACACAGTGATGTCTCTTTGTCCTAATCTCAATCCATGAACCTTTTGTAGTACTCTTCTCCCCTGTACTGTTACATAGGAGAGTAACAGAGAGACTTAGTGGGCGCCTAGCTGGGGGGTCAACCCACTACAGCTGGATTACCTTTGTGTCTTAATGCATAAAACACACACGTGGGTAAAAGACAAGACTCTGTTTGAGACAAGTTCTAAAAGCATACGTATTTCTAACTTTTGCTATATTTTTTATATTCCAAATGTCCTAGCTGCAAAGTTCATTTAGCCTTTATTCTCCATCCTTTGGTAAAACAGATGTATTGGTGTCTTTCTTGTTTTCAGTGATTTGGTGAGCATGTGGCTCAAACTTTCACATGAAATGCAAAGTGCTTCTGGGTTATGAAATTATGCTTAACTGGCCACATAATTTCTGAGTCAGAATTTCAGAAAAATGTTGAAGCATCATCTACTTGAAGGAATCTAATGGGACCTGAGCTGTTTTACCTGACCTATAGCAGATTAGAGACTTAATCTGAAGATTAATATAGAAAGTATACTCACAGAGGAAAAGAACTGGCAAAGAGCCTTCAAAGAGGCAACAGATGTGTTGATTGAGATGTATTTTGTTTTTCAAAGTTCTCTAAAATTGATGTAAAATTCAGGAATGCTTAAAAACTTACTGATGGAAGCAGCTGGCAAGTGGGAAGAGTGGGATGTTGGATGATGAGGTGGCTTAGCATGGAAATTGAGAGAAAAAAAACAAAACCAACCTAAATGGAATGCAACAGAGTTTTAAACCTCTCACTTTGGAGAAGAAAACTCAGAGAAAAATGGGACATGAAAGAAAAGGGAGGGAGGAGTAAAAGGGAACATAGGGCTGATGAAAGAGAACATATCAGAGAATATACCTTTTCCTCCCTGTAGGACGAACTGTGAGCAACACAGCTCACATCTATCAATGGCCCAAACTCCAAGGGCAATCTGAGTTTAGAATTATTGTTAATCAATTAATTTCCTTTCTACTAATTTGCGGCACAGAAAAGTTAACTCTCCTTATTACAGAAAGCTCATACATAAGAAGTAGCAGATATACACGTACAGAGTAATCTACAGAAAAACACTCAAGATCCATGCCTTTTCCACAGGGACCTAAATACATGTCTTACAGTGCTATAACAGATTGGATATTCTCACAACGAAAGAAAATATGTTAGACTTACTAAGGTTTTCCCAAAGATATTGTCAATCAAATTCACTCAAACAACTAACTTAAAAAACCCCACCACAGATGCTGTGTCTTTAGATTCATGATTGTTAAAGCTAACTTAAATAATGTTTATACAGAAGAACAGGTACAGAAAGCCAGATTTTATAGTTCTTCTCCTTCCACAAATCACCTTTTGCTACTTCCTAAAAGAGAAAGCAGTTCAGTACTAACAAATGCTCTCAGCACTCACAGAAGGTTGACTTTCAAAATGTATGTGTACTTCATGTAAGAATTAATGTGTGTAAGAATAAATGTATTCAAGAAAAATACTTGTTAAACTCTGGGTTGCGTATCTGTATCTTGTATCCGAGAGACAAAATAGAACAAATAAAAAAAAAAAAAAAGCTCTGAATTCTTTTCCTCTTCAGAACAAAGATCAAATAAAATACTTCTTCAAGATCTAAACAACTTTCTCCCTACTCCAGAAATTAAATCAGGCATTGAAAACAAAGACAAAACAACTCTTGAAATTATTGTAGATTTAATTTTTCTCTTATTATTCCAATGCTGTATCTGTTTTCCTTATAGCACTGACCCTGTCTTCACACCAGTGGCATTACCTTTGGATATTCAGGTAAGCTCTCCTAACAGTGACAGCACAAAATTTATCTAGAAACTTGTGCACAACACAAGGAGGACTGGGTCCAACCAAAATCTGTGGAGAGCCAAGAGAATGACAAAGAGACTGCCTGCAGCATAAAGGACAACTATTTGTACAGTTTAATGCTTTAAATGTATAGCCACATGAGGATAAAATCTATCTTTGGTTACAGCTCTACACTTACGCCAGAGAACAGAGACACACACATAAAATCCAGGAGAATTTGGCTCAGTTTACTTACAGTAGAGATAAAAAAAGAAACCTTAATTGTCTGTGTCCAAACTGGAAAGATACAAAATGTTCTAGCAATTGTAAAAAAGTAACCTCTAAAACTTTTTCCATTTATTGTTCTGTTTATTAACAAGTCAAGAGATAGTATACACTTTAAGAAAACCTTTCCTTAAAAAATTCAGGTCATAGCCCATTATCTCAAAACCTTTCTGTCCTCCTTGCTTTGCCAGCACCTCTGCTCATATTCAAACACTATATAATTCATTTTAACGTAGTCTTTTCAGGTTGCTGAATAAGAATGTGAAAGTCAGCTGGCTGTAAGTTGAAAAAATATATCAAGTGCCTTCTTATTGCTGCTGTCACTGATTTAGCTGTTCGCATGGTAAACTTAAATACCACCACAGGAAGCTGTATCATCTATGAATTCACAGGTTGCAAAGTGTGGTGGATGGGGATTTCATTTAACAGATCCCAGAACTGTCTGGTTGAAGGATGTTGAAAGCTGGAGACCAAAATTTTTATTTATTTTTTTTTAAACAACCCTGTATAATCTTAAGAATAAGACATATGGCAGCATTTCCAAGTTGGTTTCAAAGAGATTTTGATTTCCCACTCACTTTGTCTCAGTGTGAATTACCTAAGAAAGTGTCAGAAGTTCCTCGAGAAAATCCTTTTAATGTTGGTTGTCTTTAGAAAAAGAACCTCTAGAGAGAAGCTCCTTTAAAAAAAATAAAACAAATCAAAGAAACAAAACCTCAATTTTGCCTGCTCCATAGCTGGAGCCTCTAACTTGACTCTCCATGACACATCAAAGCAGTCATGAATTAGTTTATTACAATCATTTTAATTCAGAAAAAATGCACTTCCTTCTTGAGAAGGAGACAGAAACATCCTAAGAAAGAGATTATCCCACACACTAAAAAGAGATTTTTACCATCAGAAATCACATAAATAGGAGCTAATGTACCCTATGAAACCTCTTCCTTTATTAACTACCTATTGAAAATCAAAAATATATTCTTACATGTTGAAAATATTTCTCTAAGTTTTTAAAATAGAAAATTACCTTTGACATTAGCATACAGTAGCCAAATAAAAACTGAATGCATTTTAAGAAGTACAAATGAAGGTGGGAAAAAAAAAGCTGATTTGAACTAAATAAAACCACATTTATAATCTGACCTTTTCTTTATTCCACTTCTGGAAAACTATAACCAAAAGATTTTAACAAAGAGAAAAAACATATAAAGTTTTTTAACAAGTAGGGAAGATGTTTTTTAACAAGTAGGAAAGAAATGCAAGGAAATGGAAACACAGCATTTCAAGATTTGAGCACTCCAAAAATCTCTTAAAAAAAAGTCTTCACTGTGAATCCTCAAGATTTTTTAAAGCTCCCAATGATACCCGTTCCAACACATGAAATCAAACCTTACTTTTTTTATGTATTTGGAACACCTTGTGAATCAGAAATTTAATATCACAGAGTGAATCTAACCCAGTCAATTGCCAATTACCAATTTTGTGATCTGGTATTTTTGGAACCACTACAACAAACTTATACTACAAAGTACAGATTTTATAGGATAGTGAAACTCCAAATTTTATAGTGAAACTCCAAACCCAGAGGTATTCAGAATAGCTGCCTCCTTTTGGGAACTTGGACCACAATGTCCACATTGTGGAATCAATTTGCTTACTCTCCTACATGCAAGAACATCATCTTACGTTCCATAGTGGCGAAAAAAGTTGCAGAAATAGGCAAAGAAAATTAGATGTCACTAAGTGATTTTAAGTCAGCCCACACAGAACATTAGGGGGAAGAAAGCGTTCCTCTGAGCAAGCATTAGCACTATTATTAGCAGCATCTAGACTTATTTAAAATGATTATTCCTGTATCTATTTCAGCAAGCAACACAAATTACACTTGTCCCTTAAATGGAAAAACAGACACAAAATCATGAATATGATCCTCCCTCTGCATTGTATTTATCTTTACCAGAAGGAAGAAAAACAGGAAAGAAAGTATTCCTGGAAACCAAATGCAAAAAATAAATCTTAGTTTAAGAGAAGCAAATTGAAACATTATGATTATCGTGCTAGAGCTGTGATTTTGATGAAAATGAATTGTAAACTTTTTAGAAAGAAGTAGAAATCTGCATCACAAATCAAAGGTAGTAAGATCCCAGTTTGAGTACAGAGAGATCAGCAAATCATTGCTGCCTGCCATCAGCAATGCAGGAGTTGTGTGGCTCTACCATTGCACCAGAAACATGTTTTGAATCAACATGAATTAAATTGACCTGGGCATTTACAAGTTTTTAGACTAACAGGACATCACTAGATGCAAAGAGCACTTGACTTCTGACCAGTGAAGACCCCCAGTTTTATTTGTATCACATTTTCCCCTTGCTTTCATTCTCACAAATGTGCAACTTCCTCATGACATTACAGAACATCATCTGTCTGGTTACATGTGCAGCAAGAGGGTGAACTCCTATTAACAGCCACTGAAATACTCCTGGGAGGCTATTCTTTTTAACATGGTGTTACAACACTGATCCTAACACAGGAACTCCTTCAGCCCACCAACTCACTTCTTTAAGGGGCACTACCTCTAAAACAGCTGTTTCCCGCTCAGACACAAAATGCATACATGCTAAAATACAATGGTCTTGGTCAGGGACCAACTCTGATAAACTGCCAGGAGTTTTGAGTTATATTGCTGTAAACTCACACGAAAGTAATCTGTCTCTACATATATATAAAAATAAAGAAAGAAATGGTTCTCAGAAGAACAGTTCTTTGGAACAGGTTTTTAAGGTATTTTATAGCTTACTCATAACAAAATTAAAGCAGAAGTCTCTCAACAAACATGAGAATTCTTTAATAAATTAAAATATTTTCCTCTCATTTAAAATGCAGTAGCAGGTTATACTAGACTACAGTAATAATGACTCATTCATTACTTAAAAAAAAATTATTTACATGGAATTGTGATATTCTTTCAAGTAAGTCTAACTCCTAAGAAATAGAATTTCTTGTACAATCATTTTTTCTTCTACCACTGTCAAACACCAGATCTCCCTTTTCCTCCAGAAAGAAGGTCTCAGAAGACCAAAAATTAAAAACATATTTCTAAAAAACTATTTCTAAAACCCCACTTAAAAGCTGTGATTTTTAATTCCACTGAGTTGGCCATGACAGCCCCCTTCTCCTCCCCCTTTCCTCATCTAGGGCTAAGAAAACAGTCTATATCAAAACTTACAAGATTTTCAGATACCATTTTCAATGTAAGAGGTAGGCAGGCAGGCAGATAAATCAGACGATTTTTTAAATTTCATGATTATGGTTTACTGTGAAAGGAGGTATTTTTCATGAGAGGAGTTCAGGATTTTCTGGTTTATTTTTGGTTATCACATCTTTCTAGCAGATCGTGATTCATTCACTAGTCTTCAAGGAAGACCAGTGCACATGAGTATTTTTAAGCACAGTTCTTGCATAGTTTAAAACCCATTTTCAGCAGTAAGATTAGATCTCTAATGAAGGCTCAGTACTTCTGCCCATGTATTATGTACAAGGGACTGGGGAGCCCTACAGTTCGAGCTGGACTCCAGTCCTACAGAAAACCATCTGCAAAGCAGCACCCATTGTGGGGATCTCCACAGACCAGACCAAGCTAGTGTTCCTAAATGGAGCCTTCAGCACAGGGATGTGGATGTTTTATGCAGTAAAGTACAATTTTAGAAAATATTTTAAAAATATTTTTATTTAACATACATATTCCGTAGCGTGTTTTTATGGGCACGTAAAGATATACAGTTAAATCTGATGTCAGATGTACACAGTTCTGCTGTGCATTCTTCTTCCTGCAAAATTTATAATCATATGCCATTTGGGAAATTCAGAAGACTGCAGAAGAAAGTATATTTACCAGCACAGAGACTCTCTCTCTCATAAACTTTACCAATGCTAATTCTCTACTGCAAATGTGATACAACTTCCACTGCCACTTCTAACCTGGTCTGTTAAACACAGGTGTAACTACTGGGCCTCTTGAATGAAATTATAACAAAATTTCCTAAGAGATATCACCATGTAGAAGTGTTTTGTTTTCTCCCTTGCAGAAAATATTCCTCTTACTGCTTGAGGTTTTCCAAGACTATTCAGTTTAGTGACAGGCCATGAATCAGTGCTCTGCTTCCAATTGTTGCTGAATTACTAAGAACTGGAAGTAATATTTAGAAATTTTAAGAAAGGAACTTCTGAGAAAGGCAATTCCTAGGAAACAAGCCTGACTAAATACTAAAGAAATATGTTAATGTTTAAAATCATAAAAGATAAATTAAAGTTAATTATTAAAGGAGCTATAAAAATCCTGAGCATTCTGAAAATGAGAAGATTCAGAATCAAGATGACCAAACCTTTGAACACAGCAATTCAAACATCCCATTATTCCAGGCTCCAAGCTGAACAAACTTTTCAGTCGTAAGTCTAAAACCTATAAATATTCCATAAATTATAAGATCCCTGAAGGCTTTAAGATATGATCCAACACATAATTAGAAATTTCAGGAGCTCACTTTGCCTTGTGACAGTAATCTGGAATGGAGATATATTTTATCATAACCACAAGTTGCACAGTGTGTTATTTTTTAACACATGTTACTTGTTCTAAGTAGCTCCAAAATGCTACCCTCAGACACTCACATAAATTCATGTAAGCTCAGAATGTAGAGCCAACAGAAATTATTTTTCCAGAGAAGCATTCAAGGTAACTTTCAAGTATATAAGTCTCAATTGTCATATTTTTAAAATGTATTTAATGGATACAAGATTTCAATTATTTGCATTTTTTTACCCAGTCATAAATAACCTGCCAAACTGCCTTCAAGGAATGCTATAATGTACATGGAGAGACAACTTGAAAAACAATCAGAGAAGAACAATATATATAATATCAAATAAATTTTAAAGTAATAGAAGAAGCTTAGTTTATACTTAAAATGCTGTGACACAAACACATGACATTATAAGCTGTTATTAGTTGCACTGTTGTCCTTCCACTTCATTTAATGGGTTCCCTTTGCAGAGTGAACTGCACATGGAGTTTGCTTCTCAAATAGGGACTGCAGAATGAAAAAATACATTACTGTGCTGAAAAATCTTACAGCCACAAAGTATTAATGAACACATTATTTGCTTCAGGTGAATGCACTACCTTTTCCTTTCAGCAGAACTTAAAGATTCTCTGAAGACTTGCTCCTGAAGAGTTCTATGACCTACTTTAAAGAAAATGTAAAAGAATTGTATTTTTGGCTCTTTAAATCAAGGTTTTTTTTGCATTTCCAAACTTTGCTGAATCGCTTTGGCTGTGGTGCCTGTCCTTATCTGCCCAAGCAATACTCAGCAGTATGGAATTTGCTTCCAGTGTACGCTGAAAGTGCTAGCACTTTGCAGAAACCATTACTTCTTGAGAAAAGCATCTTTTATAGTATTTCACAAAACAGTTTTGAAACCTTTCAATATGTACACACAATGTTCATCTGCACAGTAGAAATGTACTCAAATGCATCCAAGAAAATCTTCAGAGGGTGCGTGGGTCTATCAAAACATGACCTAAAAACATCCTACAACAGAACTCCGTTGATTAATACATGAATATAAGATCTAGTGCTTCAAGCACCAAGGAATGAGCACTGAGAATCAGCTGCTAAGACTGTTTGTCTAAGAAGGTTTTTCTGAAGGTTTCAAAATCTGCAAAATCAATTAAAATAACCGGGTTTTATTATTGAACATATTCTAACTACAGTAACAGTAGAAGGGAGATGACTGAGCCTCAGAGGCAGAGCTCAGTAGAGTTAATAAAAAAAGAGCTAAGTGATTTAATTACACCTTTCAAATCTGCCTGCTCACATAGACCCCATACTTCAGCATTCAAACTTAGTTTCATCTCTTCTACTAAAAATATCTTTTATTATGGGGAGTAAAAGTAAAAAGCTTATTCAGAACAAAAATTATAGTTTCAGACAATGCATGGTGTGAAATGACATGTACCTTCCCATGTTAATGAGTATTTCAGTAGCAGCATGGCTTTTGTAATAATCACAGGGTTTATGGCAGCTGGTTATTTTGACAAGAAATCTGAAGGAGCTATGTGAAAATAGCATGGAAAGAAGGAAAGAAAAGCAATAGGTCTGACAAGTAGATACCCTTGTAAAAAGCATGCCAAGTCTGCTCTTTGCAACTTAGTTTTCACATTGAAGGTCCAATTTTGAATCCTATGAATAGATAAAAAGGGAATTTGCAGCAAAAATCTTAAGGAACCCATCTGCAAACATGTTTCTACAAATCTCTCCACTGGAATGGAAATTTTTAAATAGAGAGTGGGCATACTCCTGTATTTTTAAACAGAGACTAACTTTCTAATACATTGTAGTGAATGGGGAAAACAGAAACAAGGTTTAATCAGTACAGTTCAACTGTCATTTTGGATAACTGAATTTCAGGTCTGACAACAAAATTTAGTGTTCTCAAACATCAAAGAAAGATCTTTATTACTTCTTTTCAACAGGGGAAAAGACTGAGGCAAAACTCTGTCATTTACAGTAAATCCCAGCAGATGAAATGACAATTTTACTGAATTTTTTTTTTTTTTTCCCTAGCATGTAATTTGAAGTTTAACATTTACAAATGCTTAAGTTAAAGTCTGGCCATCAAAACGAAAACAATCATGATAGTTCATGGTTTGTTTTCACAGAAGCCACAGTAGTGCACCTTTTTTAAAATGGTCGTTGATTCTGGGCAGCACAACCACATGGTGGCAGAAGAACCAATGTCTTGCTCAGGAGCTCTATTGCTCTGGGGAGGCCCTGCAACCTGACGGGTTTGCACAATAAATTATTTGCTCCTAGTAATGATGATGAAAAACTGATTGGTTCAGGGTAACTCAGCCCTCAGAGGTGATAAAGGTACCTGTCTTCCCAGAGCATTCTAGCTGCTGCAAACTGAATTGCTGCTTTACAGATTGAAAGCTTGTACGACTGAAAACTTCAATTTAATTAAGATCAGATTCTTTTACATCTAATTATAATAAAGTTTCAGGAAAAAAAACCCTCCTAACAACTGTTTGATGCCAGATTCAGCTTGAAAATGTGGGAACCTCCGATTTGAAAACACATTAAAAATAATGGCATTTATTGAAAATTTTATATACCCATCCATAATTTTAAGAGATTCTTTTTATTGCTGTTAAAAGAGATCACTATTTATTTTACTAGATTAGTAAATAGGGCTTCAAATACCAGTCTATTTTCTCTCCTCTGTTTTATACTATAGACCATGGCAGAATGTAATATATTTCACCAGTAAAAGTCAGGAAGGCTTGTGCTCCTCAGTGTCACCAGGCTGGGCAGAGCAGGGGCTGGAGAGACACGGCCATTCCCTGCCCCCGCCTGCGGAAGTGTCCCTGCATGGCTGCCCAAGCACAGTTCAGCATCACACCTCTGGGACCATCACCTGCACAATGAGGGAACTATTCCCTCTCCTTGACTTGTGCACAATCCTGCCACAACAATGAAAAACAATTAACCTGCTAACCCAAAAGGATGATTCCTGAATAAGCCTGAAAGCTTTAGCAGCTTACTGCACTCAAGTGAAACCAGGCAGAAAATCTACTGAAGCAAAGCTCTAGGGAATACCTCCTGCAAAATATATAAAATACATATAGATATAAAATACAGCTAGATATATGTATCTCATCAATTAAAAAAATAATGTGTTTGGCAACTAAAACCAGTAATTCAACTAAATGGATCTTGCAGTCTTTTTATATAGCTCACTAAATGTAGCTCCTAATATTTACAACTTTAAATAATTGCACAGAATGCTTTTGCCTCTCAACAGAGGTTCTTCTGCACCTCACTGTTTCCTGACAAAAATCAAAATGCTCTCAGCTAGACTGCAGCAAAAGAAAAGAACGACTGATGACAGATGTAGATCCCAGCATACATTATGTTGATGATGATTTGTTATATTCATAGATACTAGCTGTCTGTAGCAAAATGATAGTGGAAGATCCCGGGGATGTGTAAAAGAGGACAAAAAAGACAGCATTAAGCTCCCCTCTTCACAGGAATGAAAAGTGTGTTTACAGAGGCATTTAATCACAAATTCAGTGTGCTTTTGGGAAGCAAATCTGATCATCCCTAGCTATGAGGTTTTGCTCCACATCACCAAATGTTCTCACAGAGCACAAACCTTTTCCAGCAAAACTAAGGCAGACAAGAGCTTCTCTAAAGTAAAACCCTCAAAACACACATAGTGTGGACGCTGGATCCTCCAGCTTTGCCCTACAAGTCCAACCCCCTGGTGCTGGATGCTGTGCTAATGCTGATCCACCAGACCCTGGGACATACTTTGAGATTCAAAAATACAAAACAATAGTATTGTTGCTGTCATGAATTATTTTAATACTTTCTGTTACATGAATATTTCATTGTGTCTATCATGGTACATCTCATTATTTGTAGTACATTAAAGTACAAGTCTACTGAAACCAGAGAAAAAAACTTGTGCAAAACATAACTAAATACCTTTTAAATTAATACCATTTATTTATTTGAATACCCATGGCAGGTTACTAATTTCAGCAAGTTTAGTGATAAAACTTAGCATTAAACCACATGAAAAATTACTAAAAATAATTTGGGAAATATAATTTTCTTGTCTTTCCAAAAATCAGAACTACTACACAATACTCAGAAGCAAAAACTACAATGAGATTGTATTATAAATACTTTTGGAGAGCATATATGCATCATCAGTGTCTGACTGACAAAATGCTCATATTGGCAAATGGCTCTTAAGCTAGGTTCTGAGACATGCAGTTAAACAGAATGTTAACATTTTTCTTCCTGTGATTTTCTTTCAAGGAAAACAAAATTTGATAAAAATAAATATGCAGCATCTAAAACATGAACTCAACATAACCAAAGCAAGAGTAAAACATTTATTTTAAATAGTTTTTCTGTTCTGCTCAGCACAGTCATAGTATAACATATTCATTACCAACTTCCCACTGTACATGATTAATTTCTGTTTAACTGGTGTCACTTGTAAGAGGAACAAATTTCTACAAATGAATTTGTAGAAGTTGGAGGGTTTTTTAATTGATTTTTAGCATTTTCAATAAAAAATTGGATTGTCTCTCCTTACTAAATTATACAAAGAATTGTAATACTTCAGCTTCTCTTTAGCTTTAATACCCTCACCCATTGCTATTTGCTTATACATCCACATTGCATCCAGGACTGAGGTGGCATTGCACCTCAACCACACACATGCATTAATAATTTAGCCTGGAAAAGACCTTGAAAGGTCATCTGGCTAGAAGCCCATTCAAAACAGGACTAACCTCAAAGTCAGTCAGAGCTCATAACACTCATCTGTGTAGGCTCTCTCTGTTTCCCATTTGCAGCCTTATGACATACATCTGAATAATTCACAAGGTGTCGGATTTCTCTAGCCACCGTACTAGAATAACAATCGCACGTAACTTGTAACTTGGGAAATATTTTACTAATGTTTATACATCCCTTTGAAACCTTGCAACTAATATAAAAGCAAAAAGTATGTGAACAGAGGCAAACAAAACTAATTTGAGAACTATAATTGAAGAAGCATTTAGATAGTCAGATATATTCTCTAACTGAAGACTTTAGGGAAAAAGAAAAGTTATCTTAAATCCAAATTCCATTAAATCACATGACTAGAAAGTCGGCTGCTGAACAGCAGCAATCCAAACAATGTTAGTAACTGGTCACAGAGAGCTGTTTTGTTCAAATTCAAATTCATAGAAAAGAAAACCCACTGAGATTCTTGTTACAAAGTCATTTTAGACCATTATACATCCATGCTGCCAGTAGAAGAAATAACCCTCTCCCTTGTCAACTCATCTGGAGCATCACCTCTGTCTCTTGGCACTGCTGCCTGACACGTTCAGTCAGGGAATCAACATGCTAACAATCAGAGCAAGAAGGTCTAAGGAGAGAACCAACTTATGCCAGTTTACAGTACACTTTTAAACAGTCTCATTTTCATTTCCCAGAACAATTCAACATTAGGCTGAATGCTGTTTTTCAGAATTTGTGACTTCCAACAGGAAGCATAATGCTGGTACATTCTCAAAATTCTCCGAAAGACACTGCCAACATGCCCTTTGAAAAAGGATGTACCAAGATGAACACAAAAAAAAAATAATACCATAATAATATTAATTATAGCATTAATTAGAGATGCAATTACAGGTACATCACTTTAATATAATTAAATGCTCTTACATTTGCATAGCCTCTTTCATACTGGACCATCATCAGCTAATTTGATGTCTGTAGCGTTGATGCCCCACTGTTCCCTTTTCCTCCAACAGAGCCCTGGAAAATCAAGATCCTATTTGAGACTAACAGGCGATATTTGAGGTAATGGTTGGGTGGCTCTTGCTGAAAAGCAAGATTTCCCAGCTCTGCTTTTCCTACCCTGCAGAGAGAGGAGGAATACTGCTTTTTCAGATCACTTCTGTTTTTCAGTTTTAATTCACCCTTCCAAAAGCATGAAAACCTTGGCTTATCAGCCCCAGGATGGCAAAACATATTTTTGCACATGTTCCTGAGAAGATGTGAGCTAAATTTAGAGTTAAATTTTTTGAAGTCCTATCGGCTAGCACTCAGCTCCGAAGGTAAGAAAACCTGATGTTGCCTTCTAGGTATCCAACAAGAGCAGAAGCACTGCAATGTAAATCCTAAACAAAACCAGGACCCTGCTACAGATTATTTATATTTGGTGAGATCTGGTTGTACTAGTATCAGAGTACAGATTTTAAATTTGTACAAATAAAAGGAAAACAGTCTCAAACTGGAAACTTCATATAATAGCCTAATTATCAAACAGCCACTTCCTGGCCTAAGTGCCCAAGCTGTTAAACTGCTGTTTAATAGCAATATGGGAGAACTGCTTCAACTACTTTTGATGCTTCTAAAAATATTCCTCAGCAGTACTGAAAGCCACAACTGTAACCTTCCTGAGGTAAGGAAATTTCAGAGACACAGAGATGAAACTGGGAGAGAATCTATCTTGTAAATTTGAATAAATTACTTTTATTTTTTTATTTTTATTTTTTTTACTTTTTATTTTTACAAAGAAATGTCAGTAATGGAAAATAATTTTGATCCAATTTCTTTCTTTGTGGCATTCTGACTCTTAGGGACAGATCCATATCTTTCCACCAGTTTTGAAAAAAAAATGATGCAAAGCAGCAGTTCTCAGAAATCCTTTATTATTTCACTGGATTCAAACAACTCCAGAAAAAGTAAAAGCTGGATTTGCTCTGCATTGTGAGTGAAAAATTGCTTGCTTAAAGTGACAGAGAGATGGAAAAATGCAACAGTTTGATGAATTAATTCTACCTATAGACTGCACTGGTAATTGCCATTCAGGAGCTTAAGTCTCCTTATCAGAGTGTGAGTAACAGCTTCTCCACCCTGTACTAGGGAACTAGCACAGCTTGCTTGTTTGGGCCAACTCCTGTTTTCCATCTTCCACCCCCTTTAAAATTTCCCACCCCCCTGCTGCATCACATTCCACACGTCTATCCCAAGACACCAGCCAAAAACAGAGGACGGAGTGCCAACACTTTCAAAGCTTTAAAGCTAGCAGGGCACAGCAGTTTTATCTGCAAATGGGGCTTCTGCTTCTTAGAACATTCATGGCTGGATTCTTCCCTCCGCTTTTGAACCACAGAGCAGTCATGGCTCTTTTTGTTCCTTTATTCACTCCAATTTGATGAGTTTTTTCACACCACTTCTGGTGTACAGAACAGCATCCCAAATGTGGCCCAGATTCTGAGGACCTAAATGCTATTTATGTCCCCAGGATACTTAGCTTCTAGAGCCAAGGCACCTCTGAAGGTAGAAAGCCAGACCAAGGAAGCACTTGGCAAAGGAATGTGAATGAAATGAGATGGCTTGACTTGAATGTTCTCCCCTTGTTCAAAAAAAATATTGTATGCCCTATTTATGCTAGAAAATGTTTACAATGCAGAACTGAACTGCTCTGTTTACTGCAGCCCTCCAGTGCTGTTAGACTGCAAATTGTTTGGGGAAACCAATAATGGAAAAGTTTATTACAATATCCTGCAGACATTCACAGAACACTTCAGCTAACATTATCATTGTTTACTTGACACATTTGCTGTTGCAGACTGCTACTGGAGGACAGTAATTTTCTTTCTTTTAAAACTAAGAGACATTTCATTTGGCAATTTCCACCTCTTCTGCCATATGACATACCCCACGCCAAGGCATAAATACTAAGCATGACAGGAGCCTCTGCAAGGAGAGGCATGTCTAGAGCCAGGCTACCCCACCTGCCCCACTCCAAAGCACAGAGGCAGAATAGTCAGGAACCAAAATTACCACCTTGGTCACACAGTTTCTTCCTTAATACCCATTCTCACCTCCCCCCCTCCCCTCAAGTGACACATTCTCATGGTTCTTTTAAGCATTTTTTCCAAATACAAGAGTAAGCTGTGATTGCTTGTCACTCTCTGTCACAAATGGTTGGCTCAGTTTTTGATACACTATATATGACCTAGTTTGTGAAACAGCTGAGGCCTCCTGTACTGTCAGTACAGGAACTGGAGCCTTTGCTTTCCCAATACTCCCAAATTTAGTTTCTGGATCAAAGCAGTCAGGACAGGTGCTGTCACAACATCCTTTTGAAAAAGGGTATCAAGAACTTACTTGCTATGCAATAAGCATAATAAAACCCCCTTACACACTTAGCAAAAGGAATACATTATTTTTTGAATTATATCCTTAAAGAAGCACTATTTGGTTTTCTAAAAGTTCTCCTTCTCCTTGGTCTATGTTCACCTGTTTGAATTTGGCAGTTACACTCCCACTCTTGACCTCAGATTGTCCTTTTCTGCTTGATATTTTTGTGACTGCAATTCCACTGAAGTTTACAACAGTTCTAATGCAGTTTCAATTTAAATCACCCTGATGATGCATCTTTCCTTATATTAGTATTACTGCTAAAACATGCAGAATTCTCAGAATAAGCTAGTGAAAATAGTGCCTTCAATAGCAGCATACTTTGCTTTTCTTTATATCTATTTTACAGAAGAAACTATTATTTTCACAGATTCTTTGTGAGGGGTGAGAGCCTTCCTTGAATAATCAAAATGTTAACCAGTTGTGCATCTGTTTCTTTGGCCCAAAGAAGCCCATAATGGACAAAAAGTGTAAAAAAACAAGCAGAAATACTAACCAGGACAGGTTGTCCCAAAACTTGTGCCCGAGTGCTCTGTGACAGATTTTTGTTGTTTGTTTATGTCCAGACTGCCAACAGAAAAAGTGGAATGTACACAATTTTTCCAAAATGAATTTGCCTTGGTTCCAGCAGCAATCAGAGCTGCATCTGCTCCTTGTATTGTCAGATGAGGTATTCTGTTATATGTAAATGAGTATATAATACTTTGAAACAGCTTTCAAATCACTATCAATAAATTAAATACAGTTCATGAACTTGCTTTGTATCAATACAAAGAATACAGTTCAAGCCCATTCAGCCAACACACATACAAAATACCCTACATTATACAGGTTAATTATTAATCCACAGCCTGCTGATCTCATGGAATAATTCTGCAAAGCAACACACAGGCTAAACATTTGCACATGCTTCCTCTCATTTTTAATAGTAAAAGATGGAATTAGAATTAATTTCAAAAAAGATGTATTGACTCAGTGAGGTATTATTGGATCTTTTATGTCTTTAGTCTAAGAGACTGATTAACATGCACAGAGCTCTGTACTACCATACCTAGACCATATTGGTTCTTTTGAGTTCATTGGAGGCTCATTCAGAAATCTTTCTGAGATATGAAGAGGGCTGGCATTATGGTGAGATTAATTATTTATTCCAAGAAGCAAATACCCATTACAAGTACCGCTCCTTCTCCTCTTCCCATAGCTATTGCTCACAGAAACCCAAACTTTTCTTCTAGTGCTTCTCAGTTTGTTCTATTCCCACTTCTGTTAAAACCCACATTATGCTCATGCAAAGAGGTATTGCTGTCAAAAACTCTTCATAATCAGTATTAGTATTCCTCGCTTATCTGTATTTAAAGAGAACTTATTGGCTCAGATTTCATGAGGACTCCCACAAAAGCTATCAAATCAGCCTTCTCTGCTCAAGAAAACCTCTCATTTCAGGAGATTCAAATTCAGCCATGGGAAACAGCAGTTCCAGCATGCCCTCCTGGTGCTCTGCACACCTGGGTACCAGGCTCACAATCCAAGGAACACCCATGATTCACCAAAGATTTTACATAAATTCTTTTGTTTTCAATGATGCCTGGGTTCCAGGATACCCTCTGAGCCTAAATAGAAGTGATTTGGGTGAACAGTTGCTCTGTGGGTGACTTCAGACAGTTTTAGGGGTTGTGCCATCCTGCTTAGGCTGGAGAGTCACATGAACTGCAATGCTCCCACAGTGACATGCACAGCTACTGCTGCCACCCAGCCCTCCCACAGCACTACCACAAAATTAGCAGATGAGAAAAGTGCTATCTTCTATTCAAACAAAGCAAAGTATAGTTTCTCCTTTAGGTAGGGAAGGAATTGTTTTGAGATACTTTCTACAACGTAAGGAGAGAATTAAGCAAAGTAAAAAGGGAAGGATGGCTGAGTGGTTATCAATCTAACCGGAAAAAAGAGGACATAGTAGGCCCAAGGATTTTCTAAAAAACTATTAATATTTATATTTGTCATTTATCATATTCCAATTAAATTACTGGTAGTAATAATAGTAATAATAATAATAAAAAATAATACTTGTGTAGCAATTATACTTTATGCAAATGTTGGGCTCTTTTTGCTAGTGAATAACCTAAACTTAACCTCAGCTAGAAACATGGCCATACAGCATGAGAATCAGACTCTCAGGTCTCATTAAGGAAGACTTCTGATAACTAACAGACAACAGTGCTTGCCTCTTCTGTGCGATTTAGTTTCTTTGCTCCTGATTTTTCATAAATAATATCTGCAGTTCTTTAGGATCTTATATATAAATATGTACTTATTAGGCTTGCCAGTATAGGGACTGCTGCTCCTCTGCTTTAAAGCTGCCACAAACTAAACTCTCTATAGCAAGCACAGTGACCACAGATTAGGCTAAGGCTGAAAAAAATCCCTTTGCACTTATTTTCTTCTTAAAACCCAAGTCACAGAGAGCCTATGAGAAGGAAAGTTCTCACAGAAGTTGCCACTGACAGCCAGGAGGCAGCTTCTCCCACAGCCTGCATGGAACCCCTTTTCAATGCGAAGCAATGACATGGGGCAAAAATCCATTCACCACTCATTGAAACTGGTCAGTTCACATTGTCTCTGTCACTTCTTCCTCCTCACAGGAAGGACTTCTCAAATTCTTCCCCCTGCTCCAGTCCAGCATGGGTCCCTCCCATAAAGTCACAAAGTCATGCCAGCAAACCTGGGCTTCCCTTAACATGGGTCCACAGGTCTTGCCAGGAGCCAGCTCCATTGTGGGCTTCCCAAGCAGTTATAGCCTCTTTTGGGCATTTACATGTACACCATGTACATCCCTGGGCTGCAGGGGGACAGCCTGCCCTACCATGGTCTTTGCCATGGGCTACAGGGGAATCTCTACTCCAGAGCACAGAGCACCTCCTGCCCCTCCTTCTGCAATGACCTTGGTATCTGCAGAGCTGCTCCTCTCACATATTTGCATACCCCCCCTGCACCTGCAAATGTGCAGGTACTTTTTCCCCTTCTTAAACAGGTTATCCCAAAGGCACTGCCACCATCACAATCAGCTGTAGGCCCAACCTTGGCCAGCAGCGGGTCTGTCTTTGTGCTGGCTGGAATTGGCTCTATTGGTCATAAGGGAATTTTCCAGAATCTTCTCACAGAAGTTGCCCTTATAAGTCCCCTACTACCAAAATCATGTCATGCATACACAATACAAAGCTTTATTCGACATCAGATCTGTTGCCAAATCCTGCATGTAATTATGCTACCAAGGAAATCCTTGTGCGGCACAATCACTACAACTTTGCAAAAATGCTTCTAAAGAATGCAGCTGTGAAAATGCCTGCATTGAGGCCCATGTTTATGCGATGCTTCTTTCAGTTTGGAGTTTTGTACAGAAATCAAGCTTTGTCTTAAAAAAACCCAAAAGACCCTTAAATCATATTATGCATGTATTTTCTTCATATGTGGGCTGCTTTCTTCAAGCAACCCTGCAAATAAGCTACGGCACATTTCTCCTAAAAACCAGGACACTTATTTCATATGTCTATTTTTTTCACCGAATTAGTTTGTATGACTGCAAGCAATAGTATTATTTGTTTAACTGGAAGTATGTTTCAGATGCAATCTTTCAATATTCCACTTTCATGCCCATCAATTCATAGTTTATCACTATCTTGGGTTTAATCAGTAGCATCTACAGCATTATAGTGTCATCAATAATTCTACTAAAATCACCAAAAACTAGTTCACATAAACTTGATTTGCTAAACTCATTTCTATTGCCAAGGCTGCCAGAGGTCCAGGCAAAAAAAAAAAAAAAAAAAAAAAAAAAAAAAATGCTCTATGGTAGGCCATTAATTTCATTAATTTTAAAATACTGTCAAGCCATCCTCAGTCAACCTTTCTTTATTAATTTGTAAATAACTGTTCACTCTCTCAGCTGTAATCTTTCATGCAATTTCTTAAACAAAGCATGAGACATCAAGACAAAAATGTAATGGGAACTTCTAAGGAATCACCTTTCTAAAATTTTCTCACATCCCACTCTTTGAAAACTCATCCCTCGAACAGATGACTCTAAGCTTTTTCTTACCACTCAATTGTACGCTGCCTTGCCGGTGAGAAAAGGGAGATCCACAGTTCAGTATGACTGCAGAGGAGGGGCAGGGGAGATCCTCTGCTCTCTCTCACACTTCCTTGGGTGGGAAAGGAAATTGCCAAGTCCTTTGCATTTCTCTAGCAGACAGGAGCCAGCAGAGGCAGGAAACTAAAAAACCTGGCTTGTCTTCCCCCCTACCCCCGTCTGCAATGCCCATGTCAAAGGATGCTGGTGGATTGAGCTGATGAGGCTGCTGTTCCCCAGATCCTCTCAAATATTTATTTGGTGCCTTCAGGAAACAGGCTGGTCAGGCAAGTAGGTAAGATGGTACTCTGCTCTGCACAGCATCTATCCCTTCCTTCCCCTTCTTTCAAACCCAGAGGATCAGACAAGACTGGAAAGTGCACTTGAAAATATCAGCTATACCTACATTTTGGTCAAAGATGCCATACACCATGATGCAGGATGACTCACTTTTTCTGACAAGACCTGTACATTGCTACATTACTGTCTCCTTTTGAGATTTTACAATCTCTACTATCAGTCTCTAGATGCTGTGCTGCAGAAGAGATGCTGGATCTCCATGGGAAATACAGATCCATACTTATAATTTATTAAGAAACCCTTAGGTAAATATTCTCTTGGATATTCAATTTGACATAAGGAGTAATTTTATTTTCACCAGCTCCTGAATTTATTAAAAAGGGTATTCTATAGGCATTCTGAAAGGTATCAGTAAATAACTTTCATTAAAAAAATTAAAGGCATTGACTATGGCAGAAAATGGCAGAAACATGAAAATTTCATTATTACATCAGATAAAGAACTCTGACAAATTACTCCGACCTCCTAGAAAACAAAATATTTTGCCTTTTCCAAAGGAAAAATATAAGAACTCCTAGGGTTAAATATTTACTGAAGCAATTTATTTAGTGCACACATGTGATACATTTGGATATAGATCTATGGCTAACACTTGAATGTGTCACAAGCAGTAAGGGTGGTGTAGGGGTGTGTGTGTGTAGATATATATATATACACACTTGATCACATGCACAGCACCACGAGGCCAGATATGCATCTTATTTTTTTCATCTATCTTTGTCTTTCCTCCCCCATTCCAAGTCTGCTAGAACAATATGAAGGAAGTATTAGCAAGGTTCTTCAAATGCAAAAAAACCTAAACTGAAGTGCATAAGCGTAAAACAGTTAACTGGATAATCATTGCAAAATTACTATATTTAGTTTATGGAATGCAAAAATTTTCCCATGTAATGACCATCAAAACTCTCACATAATAACAAGATATTCTTGATAGTGATTATCTTTCAGGGTAGAAAGTTTTCTCCACCATCTATAAGAATGGTGGAGATTATAATACAATAATATTATATATACAATATATATACAACAATATTATAATACAAGATTTCTTCTATGTTTTATCATTATGCTGCCAATTGATGCCATTTTAAGAGCCACAATCATAAGAAAAATAAACAAAATAAGATCACCCACAGGGTGATATGACTTCAAAGTTTTTTAATTCTACCTTCTAATTATTTTTCAGCAGAACATTTACAAGTAAAAGTTCATATTAATAAAAAAAAAGAATCAGACAGTTGTTTGTACCAAGAGAATTTGAAGTGCAGACTGGATTGCATAAAGGCTGCTTTGGATCATCTGGGAGCATTCAGCAGCCAGTATATTCCAAACAATGCCTAGGAGTGATTTTAAAGTAAGGTATTGAAACAATTGAGAAGCTGAACAATCCCAGCCAGTTTATGATGTAATAAGGACATCTTGCTTTATAGAAAAAATGGAGGTAAATTAAACAAACAGCTAAAGGAAACAACAGTGTTTCAAGTTTTAAATTTCTTATTGCCATTTTTTTTTTTTTATTTCCAAGGTCAGGGAACTTTTGGAGGTGGTTACCTCCACATACATTTGGCCATATTCTAGTTATTTATGTTCTGACCATCTACTTGAGCAAATCCAGGAAAAAGCAGCTTTAGACCACACACTTAGAAAATATGTATAATTAAACAGATCAACTGTTTAACTATGCGTGACCTTTGCAATAACAAGAAGAAAATTCTACTACTAGTAGCAAATGATCACAACTATTTCCTTGGGGTTTTCCCTTAGTTTTAGATAAATATTCCCCTTTTCTTCATTTTTCATAGAAAAACACAGTGTGATCCCGTCCCTGGACTAGGACAGATACTTAGTCCATTTAGCTGAAGGTGTCTCCATTTCCTGCAAGATAATGGTCTGCTTTTTATCAGCACCAGGACTTTGGCTGCCATAAAAGCATTTTATAATGCATGATGGTATTCTTTTAACATTTTCAGGTAGATATGAAAATTTATCTGAACTTGCAATCTTTTCCCATCAAGGTGTTTTTGCCTTAGACTGTGGGACTGGGCCAGACTTCCATGTCCTGATTTCATTAAGCTTGAGTAGCATTTTGAAAAATCTAGTTTATGACTATGTGATAAATTGCTTTCTGAATTAGTACATTAATAAGCAGATAACAGCTAGAGGAGGCTAAAGGCAGCATTATGGATAAAACTTTGTTAATTAACACTTATTTCCCTCAAAACAACTTACCTAACCTACCCAAACTCATCATAAATGCACATTTAAATTGACTAATCCTAGAAAGAAAAAAGAATTTTAAATGTTTCTCTCCATAGCAGACTATATTTTAATCTGGTCTTTTTCCATATTTGTATTGCAAGTGATAAAACCTGCAGAGACTACAGTCCAAACTCCAAGGAAACAACCACTGAGCACACATACTGCTGTAATCATAATCCTGATACCTGTGTGCTCTTGATGCTGTAGCAGACAAAATCAGCTGCAAACCTTACCCAGAACATACTAAGGGGACACAGCTGATGCACTCTTTCTGTTTACCACCTATTCCAATTTATTTTGTAGTTACTAACCACACTTACTAACATCTCTCTTGAAAAATATAAGTTTTAAGTAAAGTCTGAGAGAAGCAAATATCTTGAGGAATACTAAAAAAATCAGATCTTGTTCTGCTTCAATCACAGTTGCAGACCTACTGGTCAACCCCAGCCCCTGGGATGTAAAATTCTATTCTGCATCCCACATCCTTTCATTAAGCAGCAAAGCAATTCTTTGATCCAACACCTTTACAAGTGTTACTTAAGGATAATAATACATAAATAGATTTTTCCTACTCAAGAAGTAATAGTATTCTTCTGCTTTCAAACTTCTTTAGTGCAAATATTATCTTTTAAGCTTTCTAGCTTTCTCTTTCCATCATTCTGATAAATGAAGTCCATGCTTCTCAAAAATGTTTCCCAATTCATGGAATAAACCTGAATAACAAGAGGTGTAAATTTAGTGCCACACCAAGTTTAAGTTGTGTTCAAAGTTCAACTCAAATATTTCTTCATTTCTACTCTGAGAAAGGAATAAAAGCCAATGGTATATCCATTTAAGCATTAGATAGCATGGACATGGGACTTCCAGCAAATTTCTCTTTCAGCCTTCCTTCAGAAAGGAAGTAATGTAATTTATTCTATATATTAGGTATTATAATAAAAGAAAAAAATAATGCAAGCACTGCATCTATATCCACAGACACAGAGACCTTACCCACATAAGGACAGCTAGAGGATCTTTGTCGGATTTCCATATAGACTCCCAGAAAGGAAACAAGACCTCAAGTGTGACTGCATCCATTATATCAAATTTACTGGGACACTATTTTATTTTTATGAAGCAATTATGTGACATTGTAAAAGCATTGTTCTTTTAGTGAAAACGGTTTGCAGTTAAAATTACCTTGCGAAGAAATATACATTGGGTTCATAATCTTTAATATAATAAAGGTATTAAAAAGTCTAGTATCTTGGCTTTTAAAAATTATTTCTTACATTTTAAATGAGAAGAGTAACCATCCTGCTGTTTTTATAAAAAGTTCTTCCAGGATGTTTATTTTTAAAATTCTTCCCCTGCCACTTTCTTTAAAAACTGTAGAATGATGAAGAATTAGCTGAAAGGAAAACTTCATGAGTCCCACTGAAGCAGTTTATTCTGGAGCACCATTTATAGAAATGCCATTATGTCATTTTTACCCTGAACAGAAACTGTGTGTGGTATTTCCACCCTTATACAGCTCAACTCATTATACTGTTGCCATAACAACAAATAGCAGTACATGAAATTAGATCTCAGTAAGTTTCTGAAAAAATTAAGTTACAGCCTGCTAACGTGTCTCTTAGAGACTCATACAGCGAGAGAAAAACCAAATCTGCAAAGCTGGCAATAATAACAGCTGTATAAGAGGTTAATATCTTGTGAAGGGAATCAAAGAAAAACTGCCTTAGCCGATAACAAAGGTAAGGAAAACCTGTGTCTCACACAGAGGTTATATGGATGGACATATTTAACTCAGTGTTTTATCCAAGAGTTGCCCAAATTGTGGATAGAAAAAAAGAATAATGGCTCCATGGGATAGATTGTCAGACAATAGTTTGTCAGTGGGAAACTTATTTCCTAACTCCTAAGGACTCCTACACTCCAGCCTTTCTGTTCCAGATAATTTACACAGTTAAGTCTTTAAACTTTGGTAATTGTCTATAGATGAAGACTATATATAATTAATTTATTTTGGACACCGTTTTGATTTTGCAAAACAAAAGAAGTGAAATAAGCCCATGACTGGCTTCCTCTGAAAGGAACTGGTTCTTGTCACAGAACCTACAGAAATCCAGTACTAAGCTCTGTTGTTGCTTTAACTCAAATAATTCCAACGCTGCAGGGACCTATAACACCATCACCACACACACTATAGTCAGGTTCAAAGGGTTTTCATAACTACGTGTCAGGAGAAGAGCTGTCCTGCCTTACTACAGCCTTGTTTTGTATCTGTTCAATGATGACAGACAAGAGCACTAGCAATTTCAATGCAATTTAATAAAATATTGCTAAGAAATTCATAAGACAGTAGTGACCCTAGATCACGCTACTTCTCTCTCTCGCTTCAACCTGTAATGGCAAGCAGCTGTACAGCTTTCCTCTGACTCAAGAGGAAAGGAGAAAAGAAAGATGGAGGTGCCTATGCCTCAATAAAAAGCACCATTCTTAAGAACTGCTGATTTTCTTCTGGTACAAAGCAAGTGTAGCTTTTCAAACAGCAAGGAACATCTTGCACTATGTACCTATATACAGGCCTCTAGTATTTGAGGACAGCAAACAAAATTTATTTTGCTTCAGATACCACGACACCAAATTTTCAACATTTCAAGGATGTAAGAAGGTTACCTAGACAAAAAAGCAGTCTGAAGCTTAAGCTACCATAGTACAACATTTGTGGACAAATTCCTTTCAAAATATTTTTATCTGTCATTAATAATGGCCTTTTACATAGCTGTTATAAGTAGTCAGGATGCAGTAAAGGAGTAAATGGATATCCTGGGGAGAGACCAGCACTCAGAATATTTGTCTGTAGGGGACACATAACTAGCCACATTAAAGGACTGAAATCTAGGCATTCTGCCATAACTCGCATGGCCTGAGCAGCTAACAAAAGCATATATAAATAAATAAAAATAACTGAAATAAAGGATGTTGTCAAGGCCAGAAACTCCAGAACTGGCCACAGGAGCCACGTTTTGGGTTGTATTGCACAAGCCCTTTTCCGAGCCTGGCACAGTCTCGTCCTGGTCAGGTTACGCATCAAAGCAGACAAATCCTCCTCATTACCATACAGAGACAAGCAATTACTGTCTTTCAGCACCTGCTTTCTTCTTCAGTTTGAATGAACAAGAAGGCAAAAGGACAGACCATTCATGCCTCTGTCACAGTGTTATTCCCACTTCAGACCCAATGACACAGAGGTGCACCAAAGTGACATCTTACTACATGCCAGACATCTTTGTGGAACACTGAACTGCCATAGCAATGAAGTCTTCATCTAATCCTGCTGGAAAACAGTTCTTCAAAGCACAAGTATCCATCAGTTTAGGAACACACACTAGATATCAAGTATGTACTTTACATCTTAACATTCTGTTAAACTTAAGAACTAAATTCTATTTTAAAGTTTCTGTCATCTTATTGTGTGTTGCTCCTGAACTTCAAAAAGGACTCATTCATTAAATATTTGCTCTCACTCTAAATAATCCTAATATCTTAATGACCTTCACAAAAATAGAGGTCTTGTCTACAAAAAGTAATTGTGAACATATAAAATGAAATACAGTTCCTTTAGTGATCCTTCAGAATCTGATAATTTACAACAGCAAATATGTAGAAAGAATCCCTACCCTGACCCTGTTGTGATGACCACAAAACTGTATTTTTTACATAGTCCTTATAGGAATAGCAATCACAATATAAAGTACAATTATATAGTATGCATGCGTATTAAAATGCCTTTTACCAGCTACCCATATTGGACAGATTTCAGTAGAACAGTTTACATGTGAGTACAGAGCACAAGAAAAGTGGGGGTTTTTTTGGCTGAAAGCCATCTTTAGGGATAACTCACTCTTTGATGAGTCTGGGACATCGAGTCAGTACATGTGAAGGACAAAAATTCCTGCATTCAAATTTGAATGACTTGTGATATTATTAGGAAACATTGTCAGTCACCCATATCTGGATACAAGTGTGGATTATAAGCATTATCTTAAAAATTCATTTTTTCAAGCAATAAATAAGGAGACGGGTCTAGGTCTAAGAGCCCAAATGCAAATTCCAGCCTTCTGAAAACAAAGACAGTAAGATATTCTCCCGCTGAAAAAACAGACATAGAAGGAGAAATATTCATCAGCAGGACATCAGAGTTTCTGTGATCAAAACAAAAGTGCTTTGTCCACAAGAACAGAGCAGGTCATTGCCATGGGTCAATCTGGCACATGGGCCAGGCAAGCTGGGTAGAACAGGACTGCAGGACTGATGCAGAGAACGCCCATGCCATTTCCAAGGCCGAATCAGAATAGTCTCACTGCAGTCAACTAAGAGGTTGTAAACACAAATTGCTATTAAGTAAAATATGAACTTAAATTAACAATTTGTCAATACTCCAAAATGAATGAGATTTAAGAAACTCATGTTTGTATTAGGTCAAGAGCATGAATACAGCAATTATCAGACGTACCAAATAAGCAAAAGAAAAAAAATTGTAAAATAATCAGTACCTAAGCCACTACATCTGAAGAATATTTTATATCTCTTTTAAATCATCATAATAGCTAATGGTAAGGAAAATCAAACAAAATAGGTCAAATGTCTGTAAGGACAACATACAGACAATATGTACTTAAGTGATACTTCTTTTGAAAAAGTATTTTTGATTTTATGAAAAGTAATTCCTTCAGTCTAGTAAGACAGGATGAAGAGTAACTGCTGCTAAGTAGAGAGCCCTATATGCATGTGACTGCCTCAGCGATTCCTCAATAATATAAACTTCCACTGCAAAGAGATAGTTTCTACTCCTGGTAAAATAGATAACTCTCTCCAACCGATATAAGGCTCAAAGGTCTCTTCAGAAAGAAAGAAAAACCAATGCACTCTTTCCAATATTCCCAACAAAAACACAACACGTCCCTCTCCCCTGCCTTCAGTTTTTTTGCTGCGTTAAATTTCAAGTCTATAATGATTTCAAATACTTTTTAATCTATTCATCACTGTAACAGATATAAACAGCAGACATATTCTTGGATAAAATGCTTGTAACTTGGGTAAAGCCAAGATCCATAAATATCAGCACTGTTGCCATTCCTCCTGCAGGATTTAAAAAAAAAAGTCTGCTTGAGTATTGAATAAAATCTTGTAAATAGAATTTTCAAGATCTGTGAAACCAATCATGGATAACTAAGCTGAAGTTTTCAGTTTTGTCTGGAGTTTTCAAAGAGAAAAAAGGAAAAGTGTCACTTTACTACTTTGAAACCTTTGAGAGAAAACATCTCCTAAGCAAAAAAAAAAAATAAAAACAAAGCCTCACAAAGTAAAAATAAAATAATAAAAAGGCCAAAGCACTTGAAGTTTTTTAAGTTTTGGGTTCTTCCCCTACAAAATTATCATAGTTACTCTTATACTATGCAACTAAAACTAGATCTAATAACTTGACTTTCTGTTCTTAAAAAACTGTCATATCAGAAAAGATTCCACAGTTTTCATCTGCCTGAAGCATCCACAATCACTGTAAAGAGAAATAAACTTTATTAATAAACTGAGAATTACGCTGTGAGAGCAACATGGAGTTTCTCTACCTGTCTTAGGTAAGACCCAGAAACTGCTGATGGGAAAGATGTTTAATTTTAAAGTTTTATTGAATATAGAAAGAATTAATGGTTAAACTTAATCTCTCTTTTCATAAGTGTGGTAAAGAGACCCAGTTCTGCTACCACTTTTATATATTTTGGGACTTAATTACGTACCATCAATATTAATATAATTTGCTAAGAATCATCTTTCTAGAAGTTTCCAGTGCTTCTACACTAAAGATGATTAAGTATAATAAGGAAGCTGTAGAATAGGTAATATTAACACTGCATTGATCTTGAAAGCTACACATTAGCAAGCAAGAAAATATTAAATGCCAATATAAAAGGTACTGCTGGATGATAAATTTTATGACAATAAATTAAAGCTCAGTGCAGGAGAGCATTAACAGGCAATGAATTACTTAAAAGACCTAAAAGAGCAATCTACTAATACTTAAACTACCAATAGTTAAAGTTAAATAAGAACGCTGAGGGAGTAAGTTGCAACTCAATAAATCTTACCATCAGGAAGAGCAAGGATAGGGTAGCATAAACTCGCTGTCTCAAAAAGCTCAAAAAGCACAGTTTAATTTTAATGTATTTTTTTTCCATCTGCTTTCTCAAATGGGAGAATGTAAAGAGTGCAAGACCCTTGTTTAAACAAACAGATTATCTGGTCCAGTACAGGGTTAACCGATTCTCATTAAAGATTTATTGCTCTATACTTGAGAAAGCGGAAAGAAAGAAAGAAGAAAATTCATACCTATCAGTGATTCTGAAGGCAAATCTTCTCCTTTAAGAGCAGAGCACAAAATGATGCTGGTTAGTGAGACTATAACAAAAGCAAAAAGTACGCTTTCAGAGAATTTAACCTAAAATATATGTATGCAAGTTGGTACTTAGAAAGATACAGTTTCCTATAATTTTACTGAATCTGGAATTAAACAACCATAGAGTTAAAGATAAGATATTTTTAATATTTTTCTCCAGAGCAATCATACAGAAACCAGCTAGACTGATTTTTAGAACTGTAACTAACAAAAAAAATACCACCCCATTAGTCTTTAATAAAAATTTTCATCATGGGTTCAAATGAGTCTCAAATCAATTCTCATTCCTCACAGTACTCATTTAAAAATGATAAAAAGAAGTTTTCTCCACAAATTGTCTGTAGGAAAACAGATTTGAAAACATCTATTTGCTGTGACTATAAATGCAGATTATGTAATTTAATACAAGTAGTATTACTATGATAAATAATTCCCTCTTCCCTGAACTGTCTCCTCACAATATATTTGCAACTGAATAGCAGAAATTACCAGCTCTTCAGAACCACTATAGCTTTAATGACACCTTCAAGAGGGGGAACCCAGTGCCTAGAGGACCACTCATCACCAGGAACACAATAATTCCTTCTACAGGCATGGAAGCAGAAAGCTCCCTGATTCTTTTGACATGTACTTTTTGTCTTGCTGGTGCATTACATACTAGTGCATACAGAAAGAGGGCGAGCTTTATATGAGTATTTTGTATTAAGCTTCCCCTGAGCCCTCAGGCTTCGACTTTCCAAAATGGCTCAGGTTATTAAGTGGTCCTGAAATCCAGAGCATTTAGCACCTCAGCATATCTGAAAATCCTCCTCTGAAAACCAAGGTGTATGTCAAAAGGTTATTCTGATGTCTCTTGGAAGCAATGGGGGCCTTCTTACTATTTTGCATGTCTCTGGGTAATATTTTACAAGAACTAAAATGAATTGCTGGTGAAGCTGCTCCTGTAATAACATGCTCATGCAGATGGAAAAGCTCTCCAGGAAAAAACTATCACAGCAGCATTTAATTATACTGCAGTATAATCACCTTGGAAATAACTTCCAATGCATTTTATACATTTAAATCTGTGGATTTTTAGTCAATTATAATTGTGCCAATACTTCTCCTGTGACCAAATATTCTACTAAGTATCAGCCATCAGTATCAGGTTATGATTTCCTGTGGCTAGTTTTAAAAGTGGTTGCTTTTTGGTTTTACTGGACCTCTCTCAAACCTCTCTTGGGAAATGTTTACAGGAAGTTATTCCCTAATGGCCACTATGTTTGTGCCAGCTATGCTCTTCAATCATTATTTTACTATGAAAACTAGCAATAATTTCCTGATGCATAGAAACTCATTGCAGATTTTGCTATCCTTGCTTCAAGACAATTCTGGATGTGTAACAACCAGTCAGAGTAATAAAAACATCAATGCATTATTAAATTGTTTAAAAATATTTTGAATACTATTGGCATTCTTGCTTCACCCTTTCTTAACATCATTTCATATTTGTTCATTAGGCACAGCAACGAAGTTGGCCATGGAGTACCAGGTAACCAAGACAGTGGTGAAAGACTGGTGTGTTAATCCAAGCCAACAGCCCCACTCTGGCTCTCAAATACCAGCTGAGGATTTCACTACTCTCCCTACCCAGATACATGGCAGAGGACTAAGGAAAAGGTAGGGGCACAATCTTTCCCTGATCACTTAATCTTTTATAGAAAGACCAGGAAAAATATTCTTTGTGTTTGAAATACATAAGGACTTCCTAAAGCTAGAGAAAAGCCAAACCTCCCATCCCCCATGAAACCAACTTTCTCTTACCAGTAAAACTGCAGGATGAAATTTGAGGAATTTGAGTTCAGCTAGAAACATAAAAGTGAAATGGAAGTTCTGCAAATGTGCTAATATGACTAAGCAGATATGGCCCATGAATCATCTTTCCTACATCCTCATCAACTGAACTATGATTGAGCAAAGTAGTACCATACAACTCCTATACAACGAAGTAAATTCAAATTACTTTTAACTGAAATAAAGGAAGCTATTCACACTTCACAGCTATTGTTTTAGGCTCTCATGTAAACGCAGGAAATAATTTCAACACTTCTGAAGCCTTTTTCATGTTTGGAATGTTTTCTTTGCAGCTATTTAAAAGGCCTCAGAAACTTATGCTACAGATACCAATATGAATTGTCCTCTATCTACTCCTTCAAGTATACTGCCTATTTGACTTCTGAAAATTGGATTGTAACACAGATAAACACTACAATTTTCAAGCTTCTTCCATAATGCTGTTTTGCACTCAAGAACCTTAAATTCGTGATCATTCTAAGGAAAAATGCCTCTGACATTACTTAAATGTAAATAAAAAGACAGCACAAAACAAGCTCCAAATATGCTATTTTATAATTTTTATAATCTTATAATCTTCCATCACCTACTTTTTTTTTCTTCTGTTATTTTTTCTTCTATTATTGCTAACCACAGAACTGAATTTCACTTCATGATTGTAGTTCCACCATGAGGCTTTCTAGTCATCTTATGATCCATGTTCCTCATTTTTTGGTCTTTCCCAAAACACTATTACCACCACAGTGGAGTCAGGAGGACTTGGAAGGATCACAGGAAAGAAGAAATTAATTTGTAGCAGCACAATCAAGTATAATATAAGTGATATGAAGAAGCATTCAGGATTTTTTTTTTTGCATGAAATTATTCACACACACTCTATGCCAATTTAAATCATGCCTAGGAAATGCACATTGTGCATTCCCAGAAATTCATTACATTTTTCAGCAGTCAGCTCTATTAGACTAATGTAATAGCACTGCCAGCCACCATGCATAAGTCATAAGTGGTATGACTGGATTTGTCTGCTCATTGCATTTTCAATTTGAATAACAGTCATATTATTCAATTGAAAATATCTTTTTTTCTCTATATACTCAACTGTTATATTTAGTTGGAGCTGGGACAGCAGCTAAGAAGAAATGGAATTGTCTATTTGTATTAGTATACAACCAAATTCCCAATTTCTGTGAGGTGCTCTACCTTACTATAGCTCTAGAAAGATAAAGCCTCATCCTCTTATGCTACTGTTATAAATACAGTCATTACAAAGATTTTGACTTGGCAAAATTAGGCTAAATTTTTCCAAATGTTTGGTTGCCAATTTTATAAGAAAAAGAGCTTTGTATTGGTCCTGCAAGGATGGTAAGTACAATGTAAGCGTTTGTCTACATGGAGAAGCAAGTTGGAATGGCTGTTCCATAGCAGCTCCTACAGCACTTGCTCTTATTTCAGAAAAAGTGATTTTTTTACAAATTAAGAAAGAGTAGAAGCCAAGGCACCCTGAGGCCTTGGCTGAGTCGTGTAATACAACATTCATAAAGAGTCAATGTGAAAGAGTCACTGGTTTTCAGTATCTACACTGGAGTATTTCATAAGGTTTTAATCTCTCATTCCTTTCAGACAGACAACTCTTTAGTGACTAACAGGGATTGATCAGGTTGTACTATATTGATTAGAACAAGAACCAGAATTTGAACATATGATTCAACCCGATGAAGGAGACCCTTCCAGCCTGACTTCAGACAGGCCATTGCAACATTGCTGTAGTGGTTCACCATAGTTTCAGGGAATCGATCTAACAGGGGAAACCTGCTGCTTAATACTACATAGGAAGGCAAAAAGACTTGTATTGCAAATACCAGTGAAATTCCATTATTAAAATACAATAAAAAATAAAACTATGTTGAAAAATAATTTAAGTGCTTATACTTAAAAAGCCCAAGATAGATTAAAATCTAACTTTTTTCTTCAAAAATTGTATATATTAGCAGACTGATATTTGTTCTGCCATCTAAAAAAGGAGTAAACTGACATTTCACTTAATTTCATTCAATGTTTATATTGCCATTCTCTTTCACACCCCTCATTTTGCCACTGATAGAGACTGAAAAAAAAAAGAATAAAAAGGAATTTAATTTATTTTAAACCTCTGAAAAAAAAAAAGTTTATTTTTTCCTCAAAACTGCCCCTTACATATGAAGACAGGAAGAGCTGTTCTGCTTTTATGTAATCAGTTGCAGAGGCATTTGATTTCTTTTTCTCCAGCTAATGAAACCATGTATGTACATTTTGAATCCAAGAGAGCCCAAGGGTTAAAACAGAGCATAATTGCCCTGTCTATATTGTAAAGAACTTTCTAATTTCTCAAAACTGTTAGCCTTTCTAAGCATATGAAACAATAATCAAGCTGAATCCCTTTATTTTTTATGTTAAATAGAAGTGTTCTTTGTTTGCTGTGATTTTTCTGGAATCTTCAAAAGGAATTGCCCTTGGAGCATGGCCTGGGGCCTCACAGGAAAAGAAAATAATAAATGAAACTAGGAAGCACTGTGTTATGTACTGCTCTCTGCCAGCAAAGGCCAGGGCTTGGGCTGTGGTTATGGCCCCCACAAAATGCTGGAATGATTGTCTGTGGTGGGATTCATAATTTATATGAATGGGTTCCTCCTCCCCAAGACCTTGTTCATATGCACATACAAACCAGTGATTAATGTGAACAACAACGCGAGCAGGTGATGCACAGGGGTGAAAGGGTTTCATAGTTTCTATTCAGACTGAATTCATTTTAGAAAATAAGGAGCAAATTCAAGAAAAACTGTAAACTATTATCAAAAGCACAACCAATAGGAAACCAACTAAGCATGAAAATAAGCATGCACTGGCAATTTTTCTCAATTTGGTGAGGTATTGATAACCAACTTGTTTTTTATGCTGTCATTTACAGAAATATATGCAGAGGTTGGACAGCCCACCAGAGGGCTCCCATATTTTTGTATTTAGGTTAAAAAAAATGTTATTAACAGCAAAAAAATGTAAATCTTGCTTCTAAAAGTCAAAAGAAAACCCAGAATTAAAACACGGAAACAAACTATTATTTTAATAAGTCATCTGGTAGCTGAAGACATTATTTATGAAAAGTTAAACATCCCCAAGTTTTGAGGGCTGCTTTACTGCCCATGTGCATAGATGTAGCACTAAACAAAATGGTCAGAAACTATGTGTGTGCCACCTGTAGGCATTTCAGTGAAATGAAAGGCTTAGGTACTGATTATATCGCCTGGTTTATCACCAGTCTTTCTAGAATGTCTAAATGTCTAGAATGTCTAAAAATTACTTTTAAAAGAAATCTGAAAAAAACCCAAACACACCAACCAACAACAAACATCTACCACAAAACCACTAAAACCTGCCAAGAGGGCAAAGGGAAACATTATACAGGACAGCAAAGGTCTAATATTTATCTTCTGAGAACTGTCTGCAGAAGGAAAACAAAGTAAAAAAAACCAGTACAAGTCTGAGCAAAGCAGTGAAATGACACATGCACACTCGGAAATAGCTTTAAAGTAGATATGGTTAGTTGTATTCCAGTTCACAAACTGACAGGAGCTGTTTGGTGACTCTAAAGATGAGGATCCACATGACAGGACTGAAAGCAATGAATCAAAGATAAACCAGTCCATTCACATTATGGGATAGGAAAGGCGGCATTTTCCAAAGATTGCATGTGACAAAACCGCAGCCTCTGAATAGTTTGCTGTGGGAGCAGTGGTAGGGAATCTCTGAAACAATTTTAACTGAAACAGGTCAAACAGCTAGGATTAAGAAGACTGAACCTACAGTAGCAACATTACCACTTTCCTGTCTCTCACTTTCACTGCAATTGTGGACATACCCAATGGAAATTATCTATCCAGCAACGATGGTGCAGCTTGTTGGAGAGCCACAGAAAGCTGTAACATTCTAGAGCAAGTGAGTGCTAATAGCAGAAAAAAAAAAAGATGAGGAATAAGTATCTTTAAAGCCATATATTTATGGCTCACTGTTTGGTACTAATGAACATTGAAAGAGCTATTTTACAAGTTAAAACAATTGTTAATAAAACCATAGTAAGATTCTCAGAAGGCAGAATGACTTGCTCATAAAGGCATTTTTAATGCAATTCACATTCCCAGCTTTCTGTGAAAAGGTACGTTATTAAAACAAAGGCAGAATAGAAGCAGTTTGTAATACAAAGAAATCATTTTATAAAGTTTATAAAAGAAATTAATAAAAATACAGCAAGATAAAACATGTATTTTATTAAGCCATTTGCAAGAAAAGGAAGCAATTTCTACACAATTATTAATGGGAGTTGAAAGTACACATGCATGTAAGAACTAGGGGACTTTAAGTGTGGCACAGGGCAATGATATTAATTTAGTGCTCCACTGTCAGAAGAGTGTGAAAAGAAATGGTTGAAAAATGATCTAGCAGATCTAGCTGAGGGACACGGTTTAGTGGTGGACCTGGCAGCGCTGGGTTAATAGCTGGACTGGATGACCTCCAAGGTCTTTTCCAGCCTAAAAGCTTCTATGATACTGATTTTCTATACTGACAATCCTGGCAATCAAAAAAGGAAAATTCCAAGTAATGAATGAATTTACAAGGTCTACTACAAGTGTTGAACTATACAAATATGATTCTAAATAAAAATTCTCAAGGCAATGCCAGACAGCAGAACATCCTTATGGTGCTACGAGGTGTTACAGAGAAGCAGAGTACTGCTAGATAGAAAAAAATGAATAGTATTTTTCGAAAGTAAATACAGTTGTCAGAGTCTCGTGCCTTCAGCTTTTGGCTTCACTAATGAAACCAGCATAAGTACTACTGAAATTTGATGTAAAGAATTGTGATTGACACCAAATTAAAAAAAATATTACAGGAAGGACAGGTAGTGACTGGGCTTCTATGAGACCATAACTCTCTGCAAAGTGTGAGACTATCAGTGTCTGTCAGCTAGACTATCAGCTGGATACCACTTTCAGTAGGAGGACACCACAAGATGGATGAAGTTATTGGTGTTATCAGCTTGCATATTCACTGTCATTCGTAGCATCTCAGCACTATCTGGAAGAAGCAAAAGAGCCCTTCTGCTTTCCAACAATAACAGAAATGTATGACATCTCTAAAATAAATACAAACCAAGAATATTTACTGCAGACTTCACCAAAACTAGTCAGGGTCATATATTCTAGTGATGCTGCTTAACAAGAAAAGTTATGCAACGTTATTCCTTTGTAATTTCAAACTTGTATCTCAAAACTGATATGCCTAGCTTCCTCTAAGCATCTCTTGCACAGTTCTCTGATGGCATGGGACTTGTGACTGACAGTTTTCAGCCACACTGGCCTCATTTCACAGTGCTGGAGTAAGGGTCAAAACAGGTCATATGCTGGAAAAGTCACAGCAACTGCTCTTTTTTTTAATCTGCTTTTCCATAAACAGTGCAGAGAAATTTGGCGCTAAGCCAAATAGTTATTTATACACAACGTTTATTCTTAGGTATTTATTTTAGTCACCAGAGAACAATTGCAGCTAAATGTACTTATTACTACATGGAAATCTATTTTTTGAAATATCCTCTGTCAACATAACTTTTTTGTCACTCTAACTTTATTTGGCCCTCTATGCACATGCTGTGTGCATTAATCACATTTTCTTCTACCACATTAGAACCTGTGTGCTTTACCCAAGTAAAAAATGCAACCTTGAAGTTACCCCTCAATTTTTATGTAAAAAATCCTACTTGGCTCTGCATACTTGTTTTCTTAAATAAATGATAAAATAAAAATTGAGTCTCAGGATTTTCTACTATGACTTGAGAGAGTTGCTGATTGAACCAAGTTTTACACATACTTTCAAGTCAGAGCCATCCATTCGCACTGGCGAATGAGAAAGGCTGTGCCCTTCAACACTGTGTCAGCTGCTTACACAGGCAAAAGAGCATGAAATGAAAATTGCACACTCTCCTTTCATAGGCCAGAGCTTTTCACTTAAAATGTCATCCTGTCTTATCCTCTTTATAAGGCATCAACTTCCACTTTTTACATTTTCTGCATCTTTCCCCTTATCTTCTTTCATCTGACTGATTTGTCCCACACTCAGGACAAGGCCTGAATTGACCTCAGTCTCCATATGTTTCCCGTTATCTACTGACGCGTGTTCAGCTCAACCTTTGCAAGGTAAGAAATTTTTGTTTGCTCTATTCTGTAGACTGAGAGCTGGGCTGCAGATCAGATGATTGATTGTATAATCAAGCTACAAGCGCTTGTGCTTAAAAACTCTGTAATACCAGTGCAACATATTTCAGCATGTAAGCTGTCATCAGGGATTTTCAGAAGTTTTTTTGCTGCTTACAGGACTCAGAGGGATGAAGCCATTGCACTAAGCCCAGGACAGAAGGGTGAAGTGGCACACAACTGTGGGCCCATGCAAAAATCAGCTTAATGCTCATGACTGCTCAAAAAAGTTCCAGAATCTTTTTCCTCTATAGAAAAGAGGGATCACTGGGACAAAGAAAAAAACAAAACCAACCAACCTATTGAAAAAAAGAAAAGCACAAAAACAATTCAAAGAAAAAATGAAAAGGTGACATAATTCCTCACTTAGTGAGGAATTCCACTGTTTATACCAGTGGATTTTTACCATTGTTTTTTCAAACAGTGGAGTGACACAACTGTCTTTAGTGCCCAACACAAGCCATGTACAGTTTTTTCCCACTGCAAATGCCATAATGGCTTTTCCATTATTAATGAAACTTAGATCTAAAATGTTGTGAGCCATAATCTACCTAGGCCATTAAATGTTTCTCTGATTATGCCAAAATGCATCTCAATTCCCCATCTACCTCATCGCTACAATTGCTTCATCAATATTCATAAGATCCAAGGGTTTGATATTGATTACTGCATCTAATGGACTCATTATGCAAAGTCATCGTGACCTCTGAAGCAATTCTGCTTTTGTGACTTATCTAGATGCTTACTCAAGATGTTTTGAGATATTGGTACCCACACAAGGGCAAGCAGAGCAGAACAAAACCCACCACAGGATCTTTAAATTATGATCCTCTGACAGGATGAGCTTTTTCCACGCCTGTATGAGATGCCACACAACCCTAAAAGCTCTGTCACATTATCCTCTACTTAGCAGGAGCCCTTGTTATCACACAGCAGAAAGAAGTAGTTAATATTAACTGATCATTACTAGCATTCATTATAGAAAATCAATCTGATTGTGCTATAACCTCCTGCTGCAGTCAGCTGGGTTATTGTGACATTTACACAATATTGAGTTTCTGCTAACCAAAATTGTGGTGGTTATATAACATCTTCCAATGTCATGGTGATTCTGCAAACAAAATCTATTCAGTTTATCAGCACCAAGGTACCAAAGGCATTTTGCAAACAGTTTCTAATAGCAAATATTTTACTGCTTCATATGTCCAACATTATTAGTGGCAAGCATTCTTCTTTGTAAAGATAAGAATAAAATGGGGCAACTACATTGTGAATTAATCTTTTAGTCTCAAAATCTAACCTTTTCTGGATGAATAATATTCATTAAGAACTCAAATAAAAACACAGGCACAAAATGACAACACTCATATGTTAAGAAATGGAAAGAGTAAAAATAAAAGTTAGACAAATTTTAGAGTAAGAATTAGGAATAATATGTTAAACTAAAAAAAAACCCCAAAACAAACCTACAAGAAAGAATGACCTAGAAAGGAGGTGAATACAGTATCACTCGGATTTTCTTTTTTTAAAGTTTTAAATAAAGTATCTGTAACTCAGAAACTAGTATCTGGATTCAAGAATAATTTAGTAAAATATTATTGGTACAACTGCAGACACTCCATTATAGTTAACTATGAAAATATTATTGGTATGTTTTCTGCCAACTACATGTGATTAAATCCAGATGGGAAAAAATTAGTACTTTTTCAGGTCATGTCCATGCACCACCCCCCAATCTTCTCCTAATAATTTCTTCTGGATCAATTACTATTTGTGTCAAAGTTACAATAACTGTCAGGCTGGTTCTCTTCTGCACTCTTGAATAACGTTTCTCTGTCAGAAAATAAAGTTTTCATTTGAATTCTGATTTTTGAAATACAATTTGAGGCTCCCAAAATAATTTATTACAAATATTACAAATATTTACAGACAAGATTAACACATTATTCTGTTCTTTATTGTGAACATACAGTTAAAGACTATTTCAATACAGTCACACACTGGTTTTGGACTTGTGTCTTACAGCAGAACAGCTTTTGATCACCTTGCTTTTAATCTTCTCCACTGAAAATTAATACAACCGCAATATAAACTTCATGTATTTCCACTAATTTAGAGCTACATTTCCCATACACATATGTAATTGAAAAATTTAGTATCTTGAAAAGGTGATACATTTTAATCAATCTGAAATCAATTAAAATGAGAAGCCTGAAGAAAGAAATGTCAGCCATAGTCAGAAAATAGAAGCAATAGATTATTCTCTCTGTGCATGTTATCAAGTGAATCTATAGCTGATCTCCCTGATTTAAAACATGACTTCTGTAGCATTTTCATCCTTAGAGGAAAAAAACACAGCAGAACACAGGCATCCCATTCAGGTTTTACTTTTGCTACATCTGCAATTCTTCCTAAGTAAAGACAGATCAAGACTGGAGTTGTGCTTGGCCTATTTTATGCAGTACTATAGCTAGTTTCTTCAGAATTAGCTGAAATGGCCCTAAACATGATACAAACCAAAATACAGATTTTGGCATGGCCAAAACCAGCAAATTTTATCCTCATTCATAAATTTCTATTTCTTAAGCCACATGATCTAAAACGACATTTTTCTCCAGACAGGGAACCAAAATTAAAAATTCCAAGCACATACTCTCACTCTGTTTCACAGCTGAAATCTCTGCCAAGTAGCAACTCTGTCAGCACAAACCTAACATTGCAAAAATTTCAAAGGTAGAACTAATTAGAAAGCAAGCATAAAGAATACAAATTACATGAATTCAAAACTCTAAACCCTCAGTCAGTATTTAGATGTGTATTTGAAATGAGAGCATTTACACATGTAAAATGGCAGCTTGTATTTACAGACCTGCAAAAATTAATTTCTCAAATGTAACTAATATAGATATTTTAGCTATTTATCACATTATGGTCACTGTTCACACTTATATTCAAGAACATTTATGTATATAAACCAAAGAATTCCAATATCCTTATCTCAGTCTCTGGTAGATAACAAGCACTTTGCTGAGAGAATGTGGAGGGTTTGTAGGTAAACCTTCAGCACATGCTGGAGCCTGAGTCACAGAGGACTGAACAAATTAGCAGCTCTAGACAGGGAGAGGTTGGGACCTTGCCCTTGAAGCTGGTCCAAGGGAGGAAAGAGCAGACCATGACTATGCAGCACAACTATGCATTGCCTTCTAAACAGGGCTGCCTTGGAAAAGCGATCAGACAATTCACTCTGAAAGGACTCACATCTAACCCCATGAGTCGGAAAGGCAAATACAGTCTATTAATTTGCCTTTAAATGGAGCTCTTCACATTATTTTTTCTAAGTTATAATTATTAGTCTTTTCCCCTCCCCCACATAGTTAGGCAGGCCTATTAATTGATTATCCATTCTACCAATACTATCTAACAATTCAGGGTACTTCACTTACATCACACATGTACAATAAAAATCTTAAATGGCTGCCATGTTTAATTCTAAATATAAACCTCCACTGCATCTGATACAGAGACTACCATACCCTTGGGCAGAAAGGCTCCAAGTGTTTGGGAAGCTGCAATGTAAATGCTACAAAAACCCTGTAGCTTTTATGAAGTTGCCAGACTTGATTTTGCACCTGCTAAAAGCCTATCAGCCTCCCTGACATCTTTCAGATGCTCCATGAATGCCAGCAGAACAAAAGCAAGACATATACACTATACAAATGGCACTAATAGGAATCAAGAGACAGTTCAGTATATTTCAAGATACAGTAAAAATTGCCACTCCAATTTGCCCCTGGTGATGATGACTGCTGTTGTGGTTGTTTTATTTAAAGAGTCAGTCACTGACCAACCCGTAACTCTTAACTTTATTCCTCTCTCTGGGAAGCCATGTATCAGACAGAAGGAACAAAGGCACCTGATGACAAACCTAAGTCCTGTTCCACAAACCTGAACAGCCTGAAACATTAATTCTGTGTTTCAGCCCTTTTAGAGGTGCTGAACACCTGTAAGATCAAGTTTCAAGGTTCAGTTCTAAAATTCTGCCCAGAGAAGCACAACAGCCAGGAGCTGCCAAGGTCAAAAGTGAGCCATGAGGGTCAGTGTGAAACTGAACAGGATCTGTGGAAACTTTTCCAATAGCAAAAACGGACTTTGAAAAATTAACAGTATTACCAAATCCTTCCATCCACCTAAAACCAGATACTGTTTTTGCACAAAAACCTATAGAGTCAAATATAACAATCAGCAGTAGAACTTTAAGCTTAGTGATATAGTATAAATTTATCCTGTACCTTTAGTATTACACAGTTTTCACATACCGAGATCCTTTTGTCCTTTCAATAAAGGAGTTGTTAAAAAGAAAGTTTAATCAAAATAGTAATGGGAATCTGTAAATTCTGATGAGACTGTGCAGTCATCACAATTGTGAAACCAGCACAAAGAATGTGATTGAAAGAAATTAACTTTGCATGGATACTTTTCAGTATACATTAATTTGATCAATTAGTTGAATATTGTGATAATCCTATTGCTGCCAATCTGAAAGACTACCAATGAAATTGAATCCCATTTCAAAGATTTGGTTTTTTTAATTACAATACACAGGTACCAAAGTAAAAAATACTGTTAAAAAGAGAGAAATCAGCTAAACTTCAATAAAACCCCTCAAGGCTGAAAATTTAAAGGACAGGTATGATGATGTTGGTTGGATGCTCCACAGAAGAACTGATGGATTTTGTTCCTTGTAGATTATTTTTTTCTTCATGAGATGGACAGGTCAAAGTCTTAGCAATGTAGCTGCATCCCAGAGCTCTCACTCGTCTTCTGATACAAATGACAAGTAGAGATCAGATACTCGTATATCATGAGAAATGATAATTTACAGACTTTATGTGGGAGATGGGGGTGGTGGATCATTCAGTGTCAAAGACTGGACTATTACACTGAAATATGTGTTCTCAGTTCAGTGAACTCTCACTCTATTAGGTCTCTCAGGCCCCAAGCGCGTTCATAGGGATACAAGTGTAGCTTCAGGCCACAGACAAAGGGGCAAACTGTCTACCAGCAGATCTATGTCCAGTAGAAAACTGATGAATCAGCAACTGCATGGTGCACAGAGGGGGACGATTAGGAATAGCCTAAGCTTTACAATAACATTTGTTCAACAGAGTTTTGGTCAAAGTAAGGAGCATTTTTTCAGTAGTGCTTCTAAGGAAAAAAAAAAAAAAAAAAAAAAAAAAGATAGAAAAACAGCAGATGAAATAAATGGAGATGCCCATGACAGGTAAAAGTGCTTTTGTGAAAACTGGAATTACCCAAGTCTGCTTTCCTACCAGTTTGATATGAATGGTCCCTAAGCACTCTTGAATCTTCCATAAAAGTCCTCCCTTGTCCACTAAGCTGTTTATTTTTTACTGAGGTTGTATGAGCATATCACCTTTGACACTTCACTTGCTCCATCACATTTGAAGTAAGCCAACAGATTGCCTGAAGGAACAGTATCGTCTTCATTAGGAAGAAGAGACACAGACACAGAAAAATTAAACAGCTTTGAAGCTGTTTTCAAGGGGAGTGTGTACTGTGGCATGAAGGAATAACATGGTAAAAACCTTGAGATGCAGGAGGCACAAACAACATGGACTTTGCATAGAATTTTTTTCCAATCCATCTCTCAAGTTTTAATGAACTATCATAAGTTTTTGAATAAGGTTTTGAATAGTAAGTACCTGAGCATGAAGCATTTTTATATCTCCTTTAAGAGGTCCTATATTTAGAAAAGTACTGCCTGAAAAACCAGGAAGTTTCTGCTCAGAAATTCTTTTGTCAAAATGCAAAGCTGGGTGGAAACACCTATTTATAACAAATTCAGTTCAAAAAGTCACACACTAGGTTTAGCCAGGATTACTCCAAAATTCTTTTGGAAAAAAGGCTGGGAGAGGATGGGAAATAATTTTTTTTTACAAAACTCTGCATTATTTTCAGAGGCTTCCATGCAAAATAATTTTTTGCCAAAAAAACTCTCACAGAAAGGGAAAAAAAAAGTATTTCCTGTCCAGTTTTGGCAACTTGCCTTTCAGTGACCAATAATAATAGCCCAGTAAAAACAGCACAACATACAGGATCCAAGTGTTTCCTCCAGATGCACCTGCAGATGTTCCTTTGCCTTGAATACTAGAATCCTCTCTCTACTAAACCTCATCTTTGCAGGATGACTATTTGAAATAAAACATTTAGCTACATCAACAGGATCTGATTTTCTCAGCATTTTTATTTCCTTTTATAAGTTATTCCACACAGAAAAGTGTTCTGCACAGAAAAAAAGAAGACAAGAAAATATTGTTTTAGCCACAGCTTATTTATGATTAAAGGTAAGCCTAAAGAAATGACGCATTTCTGAAACTGAAATTTAAAACAAAGATACAAACGAGAAGAACAGAATAAACTTTTAAAGGACCTGCATTTGCTGATAAGCTTGCAACACTACTATGTTTCCACTTTTACTATTGCTACATTTCACTGTCATCAAGAATGTCTTTGGTTAGCACAGCAAACATTGCAACATGCTGATAAATAATTTTATTAAGTTTTACCACAGTGATCCTTCCTGAAGATGCACAGGGAAAGGTGTCAGTCAAACTACACCAGAACATCTTGCACTGGACTTATAAAAGTGGTTTTGCAGAGAGCCAAGAGGAAGCCTGCAGCTTTCAACTACATGACTGCTCAGCTAGGGCTCCTCCCGTTCCTGATTCCTGGTTTGCAGAATACTGGGAAACAACAGAAGCAGAAACATGAATGGTTTGTTTAAAGTAAAACATCCTCCAGCAAGAAACTCCACTGGGTTAATAGGCTCAGCAATCAGCTGAGCACTGGAGTGTTATTGCATATGAAAGGGTGAGACAGAAAAGCTCTCAGACAAACACAAGAGGGGTGTACAGCACTGAGAAACTACTGACGTACAGAGAATCCTCATCTTCCACATACACAAATTGTGAAACGTTCATAAAACAATGGCAGATACAAAGACTTGGGTGAATACTTTGTGTTCTGCCCTATTGCTGCACAGCTGTTTCTGTACAGTTGTCCAGAGAGTCGTCTCTAAAAGCAGCAGCATCAAATAACATGAAATGCTGTAGACCCTGAAGTGAGACCATCTGCTGAATTCCTAGTCATCTTAATAGGCTTAGATAAAGGTCCCATCTAGGGGCTTAAGGATTGTATTATCCTATTCTTAACTGTATCCAAGGTAAATTAAGCAATAACTCAACAGGAATAATGGAAGTCTATTGTTTAACACAGGACGTATGTTTCCTACATAATTTTTTAAAAAGTCACTATAGACAGACATAAGCAAAATAAAAATGATCATGGCTGCATTCTCCTGTTTCTTAAAGAACATGTGTCATATTGGAAGAAGAAAATGATAGGCTTATCTCCAGATACCACTAATAAACAATCACAGCTTTTCCACTTACATGCAGCTGGCTAAAACTAATGGCACAGTGCATAAGAATTTTCAATTATCTCACCAAGGAGCTAATTAAGTATTTGGCTGTCATCAACCAGTATGTGGATTTCCTCAGCCACACCCAACAGCAGATAGTGTTAGTGAGTGGATTCTTTGCCTCATTTTCTCCTTTTCCTTATTTTGATTGACAGTGAGGAACACGGTGAACTATAAAAATACAATCTCATACACAGAATTACAAGTCATGTGAGATTTACTAAGTTTAATAAGTAAGGGCTAAGGCAAGAAATTCTGTTAGATTTAAGTATATTGCATGCCAACAGGTAAGACACAGAGAAATTATATTTCAAGGTAGTAAGTCAATATGTAAAAACTTTCTATGGCTTCCTGTACTTGCTCAAAAATGAGTAAAGAGTGGATGAAGGTCCCATCTAAAATGATATTTTATATGTTCATTATGAAATCCAGTAACAAAATAACACAGAAAACTCAATTTTCCTCTACCACTATGGACGTGGGGGATTTCATTCCTCCATGGCTCAGTTTTTGTTCCATGCTGAATGTATCAGCAAGGGTGTTGTTTATAACGAAGGAGGTTTTTTTTTAATTGTTTGGTTTTGATGCATCCATGAGGAAATAGATTTTGACCACCAGCTAATTTGACACAGGCCACCCAAGTATTACTCCCTCAATATCAAAAGCAGAGATTATTTTTTAAAACTTTAAAATTTTGCTACAGCACTGATTGCAATTTAATAGCATCAGAGATACAAGAATTTTGCCGTAAATCAGAGCAGAGTCCTGCATAAAAGCAAGGACTATTTAAAGACAAAACACAGAGCCGTGATGGAATCCATGCATCCGAACAACGAACAACGCTGACATGGTGGTACAGTTCACCCCAGAGAGTCAGTTTTCCATGCCCCAGGCACATGCTCAACTGCCTTTTATCAGCAGTATTAGTCATTAGCATGACAGCAATATAGGATGAAATCAGCATCCATTACATCGCATAGTTACCTTAAATGCCATCCAGCCACTGAAACACAGATGCCTGGAAAATGACTTGGAGCAATATTGAGCTTCTGCTTGTTCTAGTGCATTTTTCAATTGATGCAAACACATTAAGACAGTTAATCAATTACAAATCAAAATCTATTCCATCTACTATTACTGAATGAAACTTTGTTCAGGTAAAAGCATTATGTTGAAATACATTGAACTGAACATCAAGTGTATAAATTCTGAGTAACAAGAGCAAAACAAACTCCTCCAACTAGTTTGCCTATTTCTGACATAAACCTCTGTAGCTTTAAAAGATGTTTCAGCTGTTTTCACATTCAATTACTCTCTTCTTCCAGGAGTTTCCAGGTAATTCAGTATGAAAATTTGACTGTCCATATTTTCCATTACAGTGATTAGCACATGGATAAAAGACTTGGCCAATCAGAGCTAATTTGATACTCTACACTAAAACCATAATGTGGAATATTTTATAAAAATAAATTAAAATTTGCACCCTTTCATTAAACTGTTGCTTTTTCCTTATTTGTGTCACACAGAAAAGACACAGGATAAAGTATTTGATTTGCAACCTGTACATCAGCAATCCCCACTTGCCCTGCATAAATGAGGATCATGGTTCTCAATTCTGACAAGAGGTTCAGTCATAATTTAATAGTTTTAAAATGAATCACTTCCATGTCAATATTATTGCATGGCTTTATTACCCAAACTTGATTTTCTTCTCAAGGAGGTCATAGGTGAAGCACACCATGGGTTCCTCTGCATCTCTGAAGTGACCAAGTGCTAATAGAAACACAAAAAAGACTGCCTAGGGCTGATCCTGTGGGAAAACCCTGTGTTTCAGATCTTTCCTATGGCCTTCAGCAGCAGCTGACAGGTTAGAATAGCAGAGCAAATCAGAATCTGCACCAGCAGCTTTTCCTCTAAACTGACAGAACAATTTGATGTACATCCATCTATGTGTGCAAATCCAAAAATTTGCCTTTTAAAAATATTGCACTCTAATATTATTCTGGCTTTTGATTTGAGAGAATATTTGATACCTCTCCTTTATAGAGCTGAACCCAACCTCCAATACCCAGTTCCCAAAAAACAATTCTGCCTCATAATCTGCCATAGCTGGATGACCTAAGGCAAATATAAAGAACTTGCTACTAGCTGGAGGCTCTGAAGTACTGCACTGTAAAAAGAGATAGAAATATCAACATTTCTAATTATATTTTCCTCCAGAATCAGAAAGGCTCCTTCTTGTTTACAAGAAGGACTTAAAAGGCTTTTGTCATGTAGTATTTGGCACAGATGTATACATTATTTTTACGTCATCTTTTTCTTTACAACACCTGACTGTCCAAGTTCAGGCTCCTACCTTGGGCATCATAACAATCTCTCCTCCAACATGCTCCAGAGTCTCTTTACAGCCCTAGGTGCTTGATCAATTTTCTACTTATTTTATCCCTGTGGCAGCCCTATTTAATAAGTGTGCTTACATACAAATAGAACTGAGATGTGTGGTAAATTGATGACTTGTCCAAAGTCATAAATGCTTTTTTGCTGAGGAAGCTTCCAGGGTTCTGCATTCACTGACCAGCCCACTAGCCCGTAATCCTCCCAGTCTGGCAGCATCTCTGAACACATAAAACCAGATTTTCTAAAGATGTAAAGCTTAAGTAATATATAAAGTGTATCATGATGCTAAGAAATATCATATAAATGCAATTATTGCCATGCAGAGGAAGCCTTGGCTACTTTCCATATAAATGACATCAACAATAACAGCAGAAGGAATTAGACCATGGTATCAAGATTATAATTCTAAATTACATAACCTATTGTCCTGCAACTTGTTTGTAACACCAGTTTTTTTCATACCTCAAATAAGAGATGATGATAAAACACTGAAAACGCCTTACATTATGTTTTGCTGCATAGTCAAGTGGCTGCTTAAATTTTAGCAAGATTTTCATACTCCTTACCTGCAGAAACAGTTAAAAATTTGCTTTGACTTTTTATTTAGTTTTCAAACAAGCATTTCTGTGCTTTTGCCACAAGGAACATAAAATTTACCACTAGGCCATAAGCAGAAATAGGAAGCAAAAGCAAGTCTTACAAAACAGAGTTGTTCTTAGGCAAGGTATTTAAATATTTTGCTGTATCTGTCTTGAGACAGACAATATTAAATAAAGGAAGCACTCAGTTTTGATATTTGTCACCAGCTGTGATGGAAACACATGATGGACATAGGTTGCTTAGGTTTTTTTTCATTCAAAAGAAAATTAATCTGATGGAGGAAACTAGGTGCCAAGTGAAATTCTGGGATTTGTCCTGATATTTAGGAGAGACCACCTGAAGCCAACTAAATTAGTAACTGGATATTTCATATACAGTAGCACCTTCTACTTAAGTGTTAAAATTTATTCTACCTAGGAATATTCCAAACAGGCAAAATTATAATCTAGACTTAAAACTGCAGGTTACTTGGTCATTTGAACGTAAAAAGAATATATGTTTAATCAGTACTAATAAATATCCTAATACTGTTCCAACCATTATCAATTATTAATATGCTTGATAAAAACATAAGGATGGTTTTAAAAATGAGGACTCCTCATTTTTCTGACACAATGTCTCTAACATTTTCCAGGTGCTCATGAGAAGTTTTTCAGTAATAAAGCATTTCTTTAAATTACAAAAATACATATATATGCATGTTTGTATATACACACACATGATTTTTGACTGATGAAAACAGTTTAGTCTAAATTTTCTTCATATTTAAAACGTTAAGATTAATTTTGGTTTTGTAATTGAGTGGTCTTTTAACAACAGTATCTCCTGTTTAGTATGTTTTTCCTATGGATTCTGTTTATCCTCTCAAAATCAAAATGTACAAGTGGTCTTTTGGATTGGCAGTTCCATACATCATTATTTCTACATGAAAGCAAATTTATCCCTAGAACTTGTAATAAAAACACAAACATTACAATTTGCAATGATTTTTTTTCCTGCTAAGGGTCAACTCCACATAATAGACAGCCACAGTCTCTTTGCCATAGAAACGTCATGACTTCTCCCCAGAGCAATTACATATTTCAGTGGTCTTTCCAAAACAAACCAAAGAGGAAAATCCATTCTGCTGCTCAACTGATTCTGTCATCTATGTAAGTACTTTTACTTATCCTAACTATAGCAAACTTTAAAGAGCCCAGCAAGGAAGGATTTACAGGAAATTACAGCTCCAAATATTGATAGCCAAGTAAGAATCAGTTTTGTCAGGGCAGGGATTTCAGATTTTGGCCTGCCTGCATTTCTGGAGGCGAAGCTGGCAGGAAGTGGAAGGGGAAGCAACGCACTTGGGGCTGGGATAAGCTGCTCAGCAGGAAGCAAGGGAAGACAGTTACAGGCCAGTCAGCAAGATAATGAATACAATCCAACCTCACAGTAACAAGGCGAAAAAGAAGTTTGACTTTGATTTTTAGCTCCAAATTCATACAATGTGATTTATGGTAGTCTGCTGTTTTCCTCCCATTGTAACAAGGCATAAAACAAGCTTTGTTTGATTTAGCTAGAGAAGACACTACTTGTATGCACTGGTACCGAGAGTTGTGCATAATCAAGCCCCACACAAAGAAGCATAGGACAGATTATTAAGACTTCAGCGCCTACAGGGACAGACAACAGGTGGGATTTCCAGAAGAACCTAGATGAGTTAGGTGGCTGCATCTCAAGTAAATTAAGGCACATAAGGAGAAAAAGCCTTATACTGACACTGATTTCTATGGATAAGTGTTTGCTTCAAGAGACCATTTTCCTAACTCCAACTTCTCTATTGGCTTCAGTGGAAGGAGCCACCAACAATAATAACCACGTGAAAAAAGAAAGAAAAATGTCTTTAAAAATAATTTTAAAAATCTTTCTTCAAAAATACTGAGGTTTTGTGCCCTTTGTTTCTTAGAAAACTACCTTCTGAAATGCTACTACTTGCACAGCTATGCAAAAGTAGCAGCAAATTTCCAAAAAGAGAATGCTACAATGATCTTTTTAAACTGGAACTACATAATCTTTAACAGCACATTCATGTTCAGCTTATCTGTGATTAATGTATACCAACTAAAGTCCATCTTCAGCTGTTATTTGAGGAAGGACTACACAGGAAAAGAAGGAAAATACTTAGTTGGGTTCTATAAAAATAGGAAACTAGTAATAAAATTTAGATCCTACTGAATTTAACAATACCGTTATTTAACTTTATTCTGAATAATCCTTAACAGAAACTTCCATTTTCTAACTAATTAAAAAACCCCAACCATATGTCTCCCAGAAACAGAGAGAAGAAGAATGAATAAAAGAAAACCCAACATCAATACCATAAAACTGAAGAAATAGGTTCCAGATGTATAAAAGACAGATTTTCTTAGTCCCTCTAAAGTAGGTATGAAATTGGAAGGTTGGATTCTTTCCATGTTGTCTTCCAACTATCTTATTGATGTAAATTTTTTTCAGTTGAACTGGGCTGCCTTTATTACAATCATAGAAGAAATACTGTGTGCCTCATGCTATCCAAACTGTTCAGACCAGAAATGCTACAACAATTTCAGTCTCAACTATGCTATAGCAAATCCAATCCTCTTTTAGTCTTTCATGCAGTCCTTCAATACCAGTAATGTTGGCAGTAGCAGTATTGTTAGAAGGAATCAGTATGAAACTATCATGTAAATACAACTCTGAATGGTGGTAGCTGTGACTTCAACAGCATCTAGTATTCATGACTCAGAAAAAGAATTTGGTAACATGATAGTTCCATTTTAATACTTCATATGGTTAAAAGAGTTTGGGCAAAGAAATTAAGATGTAAGTTCTCAGATACTACTTTTATAGCCTGTGTGTCTGCCATATACACAGCAAAGGAAAATTGCTTTGACTTCTCTTACTATGTTCTGAATTAGGAATCAGGAGTCTTGTCCCCTAGAAAAATAAATATTAACACTACAGAGAAACTGTGTAGAATGTATTGGACAGTGTTCACTGCAACAGCTTTTCACAAGTTTATTTGTAAATTAGTTTCCTCCAAAGGCAGAAGCAATGAAATTAAATACTCTCCAATGTTTTCCATAGTTCTGTGTAGCTACACTGTCATAGAAGAAAGATATTTGTATTCCCTATTCCAAATATTTCACCTAGTTCCTATTCTCAGTTTGTCAGAAAACACTGTCCCTGACAACTCAAGTGATCTGTCCAGTCAGTGGCAAGAGCTCCAATGATGCTTGCTGAGACCCAGAAAAAAAACAGAGGAATATGGGCTCATGCTATTTAACAGCTCATAGCCCAAGTCAGCCTTTCTGGTGCAATATAGCATTACAAAGCAGTAATTAATGGTGCAAAGAAACAGAAACATGAAAAGCTGGACCACATCCTAACGTGGCAAACGGCTTGGCTATCCTGGTGGAAACTCTGTAAGCTCCTTTGGAGAAGATATCAAGCAAGATATAACTGCACATATGAAGTCTCCCTCCCAAATCAAAAAACTAGAAAAAGTACTTGAACAACATAGGATTTTCTTACATAACTTAGTCAAACACTGAAGCACAGATAAGGGAAATGCTTAATCTACCTAAGGAAAGTTAAATAACTTTTAGTGAGGTATACATTCTTCTGAAATGACACTATCAAATCCCCCAAAGCACTATCTTAACAAAACAAGAAATTTAAGTTCTCGTACTGATTGTATCCCACAAAGACTACATGACTAAATAAAATATTTCCTGTACAAGTTAAAAACTTACAGAAATGTCTGACTTTCCCAAACCATGAAGAATGCTCTCTAATAATAAAGACCTGGAATGAAAGTGATTATTTAAAACAAAAAACACAAACCAAAACAAAAAAAAACGAAACAAACTATAATTAAAGAATTTTAATCTTCAAATCCTGAAATCATTAGTTAGTAGAGCCTTCATAAAATCATAGAATCATTTAGATTGGAAAATGTCTTTAAGACGCTGTCCAATCACTAATCCAGCATTGCCAAGTCCACCACTAAACCACGTCCTTAAGTGCCACATCTCCAGGTCTTCTGAATACCTCCAGGGATGGTGTCTCAACCACTTTCATGGGCACCATATTGTGATGTACAAATTTTTTGTGATATCCAACCTAAATCTCCCCTGGCACTACTTGAGTCAGCCTCTGTTTTGTTTTGATTTTGATAATTTAAAATCAGATTTGAAATCCAGTACACTACCAAACGTTCAGGAAAAAAAAAAAACCAAAAACTATTTTTTATTAATGGTCAATTTGCCACTGTCAAATTTAGAAGCTTAACTACTGACTAATAACTCATGCATTTGTACATAAAGTATTATATTCAGTAAAATGCTCCAAGAAAGGATTTTGAAAAAGGACCTGACTATAATTTAGTAACTACAGCCAGCAAAAAGATTTTAACAACAAATCCTTAAAACATATAACCCCCTCCCCCAACCTAAGAATTTAATATTCTGAAACAGGGATAAATACATTTTATTAACTGCAAGTTCATTACATCACCAAGTGTACTTTCTAATCTTTCAATAAAGACTGCACAGTTCACTCAAAAGAAGATATAAATGCAAATCTCAAGTCCTTTTCCAGTCTTCATAAAGCTCTTTTTTTTAAGGAATGCTTCCACTTACATTAGCCTTGCAGCACAACAGACACATATACTCCAGTTTTTCTAGAGATGTTTGATAATGCACTGAAGAACCTTGTCCAAAGTCAGGATGGCAGATGTACAAATCACTCCAGTTATGGGGTTTAATGAGACAATCCCAGACTCAAAAATGTTATTATAAAATGGGTTCATCATTTTTATTAATATTTAGCATTAATATTATTTTGACTTAAGTATTGGATCTGTACGAGTCTCAAAGTGTATTTAATGTAATAACTAAATATTTCTGTTCACTCCCAAAACTCTGAGCACACAAAACCTGCATGCTCTAAAACAAACATCTGCTACTGTGGATATTCACAAAATCTGCTACAACTACAGAGTGTGCACAAATGAATTACAGAAAAAACCTCTTTGAATTCTTTATAAGCTTTAACTCTACTTTTCTTCAAAAACACTTTAAAGCATTTAAAAGTAAATAAAAACTTGTTTAGTCCACAAGCTGTTCTAAAACCAGAGTAAATCAGGTATTGAAACTCAAGTTGATGTAGTTGAAAAATTAAAATAACTTCCCACTATTTAAATTTTACTTCCTGCATTTGCAGCCAACGAGACCTTTTTATTCCTATTTTCTCTGTTCAGCAGGTGTGATATGTGATTCTTAGGCTGACATTTACGAAGCACTGAAATATTTGTGGACTCTGCTTCTGAATATAATATTAAATATAATGCTAATTGAACCTATGGCAGTGCATTGCTGGTTTACTTACTTAACTGAAATGCAAACGACTATTTTTGTAAAACTAAGAATTCACTCCCTGAGGCAAAGCATCAAACCCGATCTTAAAATTCTGACCTCTCTTCAGATGAGAAGACAGTTCCATAGGAGATATCTGATTTCTACCAAGCCCCAGATAAAGTCCTGACACAGGATTACCAACAGAACTGGACTGTAAGATGGGCACTCTTTCAAACAGAAGGTGGGACAGTTTCAGGTCTTTGTCACACTATAGTTAAATATTACACCTATTACAGCTACTATAGCTAGGATTAGAAGAACTCTGACTGAAGTCCAAAAGTGATTATACATTCACAAAGTTTAATTTTTCTGAAGTCTAAATAGGAAAAGAAGTTCTTTCTTCCTTTCTTGCCTTAGGATATTGCTGTGCAAATGTAAACAGATTGTTCTGAAAAGGAGAAGTACAGCTGCTTCCAGTATTTTAGGCAGAGGTGAACAAATACCCTGGGTCACTTTTATCTTCTACAAAATGTTCATGAATGACAATGGAAGATGTTTCCTTCAAAAAGCACCTTTCACAGCACAGCAGACTTTCATGGTAATGTTAATGTTGTATTGAAGACTTTTTTGAAAACACTGGGCATAATAAGGAAGAAAAGCACATGCTTCAAAATTCACTGGAAAGACCCAGTTTCCAGGAACTGACTTGGAAATTGTAACAGAGAAGTAAAAAAGGAATATTTCTCAGTGTTCTTTACAATACTGTAATATAAATAAGGTTTTTTTATTATTTTTTATTTTTTTAATATTATATGTCTTGGAGGAATGAGCCCTGCTGGTGCAAACTGGAGCTATTAAACTTCCTCAGATTTATTCAGGTTGAGTATTTTGACCTAGATGCTGATATTATTTGACCATTTATCACACTAAGCTTAAGCTTAGTGTGTCCATGTGTGTAGACGTTGCAGAAGTATAATTTCTTAGAAATATAGCTCATCCTTACTATACAAGAATTCAAGTATCTACACAGCATGCAATAGCTGTAAGTCTAAAGTATTAGGCAGTTTGTTTGCTAACGTTGCTAGTGCACATTAAAATCTATATTTTACATTATTTCTGATATCTATCATATATAATTCACTTTTTTGATAAATACATGGAAGACATTGCAGAAATAATGAAAGCAAACTAAAGAATATAATGAAAAAAAAGAGACAAAATAGCAGGCAGGGCTTAGAGCATGTATCTCAGCTTGCAATACTGCCCTTAGTATAGCCCTTCTAAAAATTCAGAGAAATAATAAAAGGGCTTAATCTTCCTTTTTGGGTACTTCGCAGCTTCCTTTTAAAAACTCTTACTTGCAAGTGATACAAATTTTACACAGTTATTTTTAATTTCAGAGACTGCCTTTTACAGTAGCAAAACAATTTTTCCACCACAGATACAGAGCGTTCATGAAAAGGCTCAATTAGTTTAACCTTTCAAGACTATACTTCAAGAATATAGATTTTTGACACTCCAGCTGTTTATACTACTGTAAAATCTATATTTTAAAAACAGCAGTATATTTTCAGGCTATGTTGAGGGCAGTAGACATTTGGTTCATGATATTCACCGAAGAAGTAAGTTTTCATAATCCAATTGATGCATGGAAGAGCCAGGAACATAGCTAGACCTGTCTTTAATTTGTGTATTTTCTTATTTATCCACCTCCTAACTGATTAATCAGAATAGATTGTACCAAGGCCTTTTGCCTCAATTGCCCTAACAATAAACAGGTTTCACTATTGTTGGGAAACAAGGGTGAAGAGGGAAAATATCTTTTCAGAGCATATTACTGCAGCAGCAAAAGTGTAGAGCAAAACACTAACAAATCTTAAGAGTAGAGGTTATGTATTTTATGAAGTACAACAACCCTCCTCCCCCTCAAAAAACCAACTCTAATATTATGCATTTTCCACATCACATCATTGTACACAGTGAGCGTTGGACTCACCCATGTTATGTCTTCTATTATGAAATATTTAGCCACACACAGATTTCAAAAAATATATTTCGATTTCAAAACTTACTACTAGTTTATGTTTCACTTATGCATGAAAACACCACTATAGCTTTTAATGTGATACATTTATCCCATTTTCTTCAAAAGACACACTAGGCACAGGCAGTGATAAAATTAAACTTTCCTATTCCAAAGGCCCTGCATGATTTTGTTAAAAAAAAACAACCCCAACATATGGAAATCAGAGCTTTTACTACATAAATAGAAAAGAGAATGACAGCAGTTGGGAACATGGTAAGTATGCGAGTTTCAATCCTTTTTCAGCCTAGCACAGTTTTCCTTAAGCAAGTACAAACTCTTCCAGTACAATATAAACGTGTCTTTAAGACAAATTTTCTACCTATGTCTTGCTCCCTGCAAAGCATTTATTTTGGCAAGTGGCTAAAAGTCTGCCAAGGAAAGGTTGCTAATCTTTGCCTGAAAACTTGAGCCAGCTTTATACAGTAAAGGGCTTAGTTCAAACACACAATGCTTACCAGATGTTCAATCAGCTAACTGGATACAATGGGATGTAGCCAGCGATGGCTATAAATCAATGGAGAGATGTTTGTTATGAAGGCATTTGCCACGCAAAGTTAAATTTAAGTTAAATAAGCACCCATCAGAGATCCTCTGCACTGAGCAGTGCAGTTTAAAAGGCTCATGCACCAACAGACTGAACTGTCACCAAGTGCTGATTTGTGTGTACAAAGATACCTTTAAAAGGAAATCTTGGGTTCAACTGTTAACCTGTAAGGTTCATTTTCTCAAATAAATGCCTGTGCCATTACCCAAGTCAGTATCAACTGGCCAGAGTCAAAAACTTAATGCAGACTCAGACTGTTACATCACAGCTCCTCTTTTCAGGCTTTCCAGTTATTGTCGCTTGGGTAACAACACAAAAATACCTGCTCTCAGATGCCGTGCTACCAACAGGTGAAATTTTGTCTCAGAAGAAATACATCATCTACTGTACCAACAAGCAAATACACAAGTCAGGTATCAGGTATTGCAGTTACCTACTGACATTAACATATTCTAACAGAATATAAAATAAGAAAATATGAAAATAAGAAATTTATTTAGAGTGGTTCATTTGAGGTGAGAAAGTTGTCTGACTGAGTAATGCAATCTACAAATCTCCATATTAGTATAAATGTAATGCTTGGGAAGTTTTTTCAGTGTGTTTTTAGTTTCATTGGTTGGTTCACTTAAAAAAGAAAAAAACAAACTAGAAACTCAATATCTATATGGTTAAAATTTTTTATAGTTGTGAAAAAAGGTCATAAAAGAGATTAATAATTTCAAAAAGAGAAAAAAAACTGGAAAAAAAATCCATTTTTGTAATAAGCATCCACACATCAGTACTGATGTATTTTAGGTATTTATACTGATGTATTTAGGTTTATACCAAATAACACTCAAAAGAAAAAGCGTATTAGTAGCAGCTTTGCTACTCCTAAGAGGAGAAATAAAGACACAGCAAAAGGAGAAAACTTTGTAAATCACTTTGTTTCTTTGATTTTAACCCTCCCCCTCAGTAATAGTTTGAGTGAGTCCTGATCTGCTACTGAAGAAATGAAAACTTGAATGAGAGAAAAAAGTAATTCCCCAAACATTATCTACATAAAAAAAAAGCTTCAAAGGAAATAGGTTCTCAGTTGATATACTATGTAAGGAATTTTGGAAAGGAAGATTGTAGTAAAGTTTGTTGTTTGTTGTTTAGTTTGTTTGTTGTTTTCCTCTCAAAGCAGGGAAGTCAGCAGATGGAATGACAAAAAGCCAGTGTAGGACTACCTTTATCCAAGCTATGAAAAAAATATGAAATTAGATCTTTAGGTTAAAATCCTTCTTACTGAGACTTACCAGAGCAGAGCAACCAATGCATGCCTGGTTTTTCTGACTGGGTATTTTGCTTTACTGTAGGAAGAGAAAAAATCTATACAATATAGAGATTTCAAACCCTGTATCTCTCTGAGCACACAATATTCCCACAAATTTCCAGGGGAAGCTGCATTTGTAGAAGAGTTCCAACTTGCAAACCTACATGAGTCTGAAGACAAAAACGGTCCAGTTAGCACTGCCACTTCACCACTGTGCTGTTCACATGGTTTCAGGTTATTTTAATTCCCAGCAAAAGCCCCACCCTTGAGTCTAAAAATGTAATTTTCAAGTGGCTTGCCGTGTCTCAGTAAATAGTTTCCCAGATGTCAAACAGCATCCTTACTTCACAGATGCTTTACATTTTACCACTGGAAGACTTCTTGCCCCAATGCCATAACAGATCTTTTTGTGCAGATCCTTTCTGCTACACCAACAGCTCTGGAAAAGCTACAGAGGCTACTTAGATCCCCCAGAGAGATCCATACTCTCCCCAGACTCCTTAGAGGTCTGCCTAAAACATTCCCAGCACTCATCTTCTTCTCAAAGTTAACATACATAGAAAAGTAAGAATGTGGGTTGAAAGTTCAATCAAATTCTGGGGGGCAAAATAAGAGTTAAGAAGAGATAAGAAGGTTTTTAATAGTGAACCTATTATGACTGTGATCCTTTTCTTCCATGTGTTTACTTTAAGTGCATGGGTTATTAAAATAAAGTTCTCCATCCATCCTCATTAACAAGCAAAAATAATCTAGGAAAGATGTAATGTTTGCAAACAAATGGTAAAACCAGCAAAGAGAAAACTAATACAAAAAAGGTGGTTGACTCCTGTGCAGAAATCTTAAAATGCAATTACTTGCAGTAAAATGCTGGTGATTAACTTGAACCTTTTGAAAGAGATGCTGCTGCCAGGAGGAACAGCAAAGATGGAACAGAGATACATCCTGATGAAGAGATCAATCAGTGGAAATAAAGAAAAATTTTTACCTCCTGAGGTTTCCAAGAAATTGAGAAATGTTTCCATTAAGAAAGGTGAGCTGCTCTTCACCTGCCAGAAGAACATTCAGGTCCGAGTACAGAGTCAATAATATAAATTCATAACAAACCCTAGAATTCTTTTACTGCCTGTTGCGCATGCCAAGATCAGCAGCTGATGGCTATGAGGAACTGACAAACAAGCAGCCTGGCAAAGTTGTATTTGCAACAGAAGATGTTAGTGAAAGAAACCACTACTCTTCAGTAACACAAATTCCTGAAACAACCAAGCAAAAATGCACCCTGATTTAGACTTTGAGATTTCTGATTAAGCACCTTCCACTGTTCTCTGGCACAACCAGATCTCATTCACTGAGCCCTTATAGTACAAGAAGAATAATTAATGATGATGACAATGACAATTACAAGTACTTCAAGGAAAAGCACCAGCAAAAAAGCTTTTATCCTGTGGGATATTTTCTATAACCAGATTTTTGCAAAAGGATGCTACATGGAACAGAAATGCCATTTTTTCTTGCTGTATCAATTCTACCAAAGTTGAATGCCTGAAACAAATCCTCTGGATATTTTGATTAACAAGTTGTATCTATGTTGCAGATCTATGAAGTATGGGACACAAAAATGTCATTATGAATCACTCTCTGCTACTAATACTTTTTTTATGCAGACCTTCTGTCCTGACACACCAATCAACAATAATAATATTTGCAAATCTTAGAGCCTTGAAGTAAATGATCTAAGAAAAAAAATGAAAAATCTCTTACAAACTCATATATTTTGAATTACATGTTAAATACATAACCTAGTGCACAGTTCTAAGGACTTTTTTTGTTGGCTATTCCAATGCAAAAAGGCCAGATAATAAATGTAAACAAGATGTTTTCCATTCTAAAAATACTATGACTTCAGCTGGCAGGCTTTATTGTAAAATATCACCTTATGTTCTTCATCTTGTGCAACTTTAGTATGCTACAAGCAGATGAATCTGAAGACGAATGTATTAGAAGCTGTGGTATTTTATTGCCATTCAGCTGCCCACTTGATACCACTTGGGTATCTGTGATTGCATAAAAATACAATTCCATAATGCAAATTGGAACATCTAACAATGATAAATAATCATTACAATTTATTAGATATAGAACATAGAAAAGAGTTTTGAATAGTTCTTAAATTTGTATTGCATGTTACCTATAATAAACACAGATAAGAAAAAAACTAACGTATCAAGGTTATTCTGAAATTGTCCACAGTTGATTTAATAGTAATATATTTCAAATGGTAACTTAAGAATTAAGTTGGAACAAAGCTACTGCAAGTAAATGTATGTGTTTGTGTCCCACATAAACTAGTAATTCCAATGAAAGAAGAAACCTCCAATGACAAACGCAGCAGGCAGGTCACAAGCTGTTAAATATAGCATCACCTGTCTTTCAGTACATATAAAACTGACTTTGCTGAAAATGTTTTAATCATTCCTCAGGCAATTTACCTCTCTTGCCCACTTGCTGACCATCTGTTATTCCAGTTTCTAAATAATTTCATTGTGTCATCATATTAGTTAAGTTTTAAACTAGCCAGCATTTGGATCTTAATCAGCTACACTGGAGATCTTAAGTATTTCTCAAGTAATTCAAAAAACTTTACTTACAAAGTTCTGTGAGAACTAAAAGATGAAAAAAATAGATGTAAAGACACTGCCAAAACATGTCAATTAAACAGGCAGTGAGTGCACTTTATTACAGAAATCCTGCACACACTACAGCACACTGAATTAATATAGAAAATCAATATGACCTTGCACAACAAGTAGCACTGAAGAAATGAATAAGGCAGCAAGTCTTGCAGATTCTCCTGTTCACAGGAGAAGACAGACACACTGACACATCCTTCTCCACAGCCCAGGTAGAAGTTCAAGATACAAGACTGAAAACCTTTAATCCAGTTTGGAAAGTAAGAGAATAAATACAATGGATCTTTTCCCAGCCAATCCCTTTTTACAAACACCAGTCTACTATAAACATTGTTTTTCTTATAAATGCATACATAAAGGGGAGTCATCATATGTTTACTTAATAACAGAATTCACTGCTTACATGCTTTGAAGACTGACAAACTATTCTGGTAAAATAACAACTGCAGCCACCCACATTTTGATTTGGTCTCCCAAAGGCAAGCTATCAGAAATGCTTAAAGTGCTATGTGCTTGCATATGGCACAGTACATATCTGTGTACCAAATTATGTTAATGTATAAGTTACAAATCTATCTAACAAATTCCATCTCATACTGTGTGTCAGGTTTTGAGAAGCCACATTTGTTTGACCAAAGGGATTTGTTTTTGAAATATCCCTTAAAGTTCTGGGCAGGCAGTTCCTTAAGCACTTAGAAACATTTAAAGAAATACAACCAAAGCATTTGAATTATTTTTTTTTTAAAAATATAGATATAACTTTACTGATTAACTGTTGCAGGTAACTGTTACTGAATAATTGTTGCAGTTATTTTAGGCTGTGAATAGACAGCTTAGTTTACATATCTACATTTGGGAAGGTTCCACTGATACAGCTGCTTCCATTCACAGAAAAAAAATATAGATTTACTCTAAATGCACAGACTCGTTTTAAATAAAGTAAATTCACAGAAGGTAAATAACTCCGGAGATCAGTTCTGGCAAAGGAAGTGTAAAGACGTGACTCACAGGTGTTACAGAAATACTGCTTACATAGTTTCAAATGGGGAATTAAAAAGACTTATTTTAAGAGCTATTTTCTCAACCTCTTCCTATGTCAACATCACCAAAATGGTATATTATTTTGCAGAATTGATTTGGAAGCACAATATGGAAACCTTCATTTTCAAGCAGAAAAATTTAGATTCTAACTTTTGAGAACATCACCTTCTGTGTGACAAACAGTTTATATAGTATTTTCTTTCTAGTATGTGGGCTGGACAGTTCCTACTACAGAATTTACAGAAGACTGCTAAAATAACTAGTTATTCACCATTCCTATCAGTGCAGAAACAAATATTCAGAAACTATAATGAGATTCCAAAGCAGGATTAGTGTAAAAAGGTGATGATAAACACCACTCCTCTTGGGTTTGTTGATGTTCTTGTAAGGGCTTTTTATGCAGCTTGCTTTACAATTCTCAGACTTTAGCATTTGTGTTTTCTAGTCTTTTTCTGCTTTAAAGACTAGAACTGAATGGAACCAAGTTTTAGAAAATTATTTTTTCAGAACAAATCCAAATTCCCTGAAATTTGCACAGTCCACTGGAAACTTAAAGTAGCTAAGCCAGCAACTCCACTGTTCTTTCTATATTTCCATGTAAAAATACTTGCCAGATGCCAATATTGATATGCTAGGGTGGCTCTCAACAACTGTCTCTGCCTAGGGAGTCAGAGGTACTCTTTACCAGCCTTTGTAATCAGCCAGATTTCCATCTGTTCTGCACATCTAAGGCACACAAGTCCATGAATGATTCAGTTAGACAAGGCAGGGAGGAGGAACAGGAATCATGTGCTTTGTTGAGGAAGTCAGCTTATAACAATGAACTGTTTTTCATTGTTTTGCCATACAAATGCAAACAGTACAGAGGGTTAAGCAATCTGGCAGCTGGGACTAAGCAGCAATTGGATTTTAAGAGGTATATGGTAACAACATAAACTTACTTTCAATTTGTATATCAATTTACTCACATAAGGGCTTGCTTGGAAAATTAGGACTTTTGCTTTTCAGAGGCAGTACAGTAGAGAACAATGCTCTTTGTCCATATTAATGGATTGAACTAATCTTAAGTCAATTATACAAAAAGAGAGCCTTGATATCTGTCTGACAAAGACTTTAGAAGTGCCAAATAACTGAAGCTACATTACTGACTGCTGGTAACTAGAAATCAGCTTATATCACATATTAGTAAAGTCCAATTTTCAGTACACAGCATTACAAGACAAGAGTGACTTGTGAGAATATGGTACATTTTTGCAAGAAACATGCAACTTGATTGCTTCCTTCAGTTAAAATTGTTACTATGAGTATTTCTACTTTCATAAATTGCCAATTTTTCCCCACCAAAATTCCAGGTGAAATAGCAATACCCATCTGTGCATCATGAAAAGAATACTATGTACTCTTGCTATTCACAGTGATGACTGGAGTGCAAAAAATAAGATCTTGGTTCAGAAATTTGGTCAAGAGTAGCAACCACTTTAACCAACCCTAGCCACTCAAAAGTGATGCACCTAGTATAACTTTATGTTCTTACAATATTCAAAAAATACAGATCAACAACAATGAACTGGCCCACTGAAATCCACAAAATACCTCTCAGATACATTATCTTTACCTACATATATATGTACATGTACATTAAATGAAAGCGGCATTTTTCAAAGATACAGAATAAGCTACTTCCCATGTGGTCTAGGTGTTTCTATTCACTTTACAAGGATGCACACAGTTGTTATGTTAAACTAGGTGCTTCAATAACATAACTAAATATCCAAAACTATTTGGGCCAGTCCTAATGAAACAGCCCAATAACAGGATTTCATAGTATCACTAAAAACACTACAAAAATGGTTTACAAAGAGTTGTACAAACCTGGTCCGTTTTCCTTTGTGAGTAAAACTCAAACCCTCCTAGAGAATTCTGAAATTCTTCTACATAACACTTTTACACAGTTATTTTATTGCATGGGAAAGCTCAAAAAGTATACAAGTTCTATTGCATTTTGCAAGTGCACGAACTTCTCTAATTTCTACCAAATTCACCTCAACTAAATCCTCTTGATTTTCCTGAGAGCTTTCCATAAGCATTTCATAATCTGTTCTCCCTCACTAGCCTGCTTCCATTTGCACATTCCCCTCCAATGCTACAGTAGCAACACAAATTTCTTTCCGCATACCTTTCAAGTGCCACAGGATATGTGGCATTTGAAATTATGTGGTATTAGCACCACATAATAAAGGAGACATTAGGATAGCCATTTTTTACTTTCCTGTGTAAAAGATTAGAGAGAGTTAAACAACTTTTGAAGAACCACGTAACACCATTTTTTTCTACCCTTTGACAGTCTGACACAGTTGAATGCATCTTGGGATGAAGTAGTAACAGCAGGCTCACCTGGGTATCAATTAGCTGACAGTGGAATACTGGAAGAACATCTACCTATCCCGTAACAGAATCACACCAATGCCTTTAACCACATTTCAGGTGATCCTTGTCATGCCAGTCAGAAAGATATGTGGAAACTACTATTTAATTGATATTTTCTTGAATATGCAGGAAGAAAAAAATGGTAGAGCTATCTTATGTGGGTACAAAACGAGGCAATAAGATAAAGTTTGTTTTTAAAATTCAGGATTTATAGCAATATGTGTTTTTGCAAGCTACTGCTAGTAGCTGGTCAAAGTGCAGCTATTCATTACAAAGAACATAAAGACATACATGCTCCTCGGGTGTTTCTCTGTGTCAAGCAAAATAATTTTATTTCACAGTATTTTTGGTTTCAGCTCCTGTCAGGGTTCATGTGAATTTTCTTTATGCACTGTGAACCGATGGTAACTTAATTTAACTGAACTCTATGAGCTACTGGGGGAAGCTGATTGCCGGACATAATTTAAGATAATCAATCATCTAGGCCATTTTGGCAGATTGGGCTGTCACCAAGTGCATGACTAAGAGACACAGATTTGCTTCTCCGTAAATTATCTTATTCCTACCACATATCACTTGACTCTGTTTAAAGTAAGCAGCAGAAAAATATTTTTAGAATTTTTCTTAAGAATGTAATAAATACTTCTCTTCCATATATAAGGCTTTTTCCAACATGTAACTGCTGTGTCATAAAAACTAAAACACCTCATATAATTACAATGTTCTGGTCATTACTTGCAATGGAAAAATTCCAAATATTAAATAATTTAAAAAGCAAATAAACTCCTGCCTGTAATCTTTGACATCGTATCCTTTCTACCTAGATAACGGTTAGCATTCTTCCAAAAATTAAAGAATTCTGAAGTTTTTTCTGGAAGTTAGTATTACTAAAATATGGTCATTTCATTATGGTCATTTTAGCTGGTATTGTTACCATCAGTGATTAACAGGGTAAGATGAAGTGTAATTGCTTAGTGACTCAAAGGCAGAGAAAAAAATGTGTTCATTTTAACTTGAGCTCATACAGATTTGAGGATATCAGCACACACCTCTTCTAATATTTTCATTGCAGAGACCCTAGGAGATTCCATTCATGAAAGAGTAAGATAAAATATTGAAAATCCCTACCTTCACCTGATGATCCTGAAAGGTCTATGATGACATACACTCTCCCTTCTGGCTCCAAGTCGATCTGTAATCGAGAAGAGAAAAAGAAAAAAAAAAAACCAAAATCAAACTTAGATCGGCTCCCAAAGCAAGTAACTGCACATGCAGGAAACAAGAAGTTTCCAAACCTCACAAAGTCAAGATGTAGGCAGGACACATTCTCTAACAATAGAGCCTCCTTTTGCAAAGAGGTGTTGAGGACCCTGCACCTTCACCGGAATAAAAAAGAAGTGTGGACACGTGGAAAGTCTGAGCTCAGTGAATTTTACATTTCAAATATTTAATGTACTGTTCCAACATATATTTGCACCACTATTTTCACGAAAGTCAAAAAATGCCACAACTGAGCAACTTTTTTACTGTAATTTATATTGAGCCCAGATATGCAAATGTGGAAAACAACACTGTGACAGCAAGACAGATCAGCTCTGGCCACAGAACAGGGGAAATGAACATACACAGCTCATACAGTCAGTTAACACATGTTTATAGTACTCCTTTTGTATCCCCACTGGGAGAAAGAAATACATGCTTTATCCTCTTTATCTGTAACACAAAATTCGTTTATTTCTGCACCATTCTGGTGGATTTTTAGAAGTCTCTACCCATGTGGACTTTCACTCAGTATGAAATATAGGTGTTCAGTATCAAGCTGCTGTACTTCCAAGATGTCACAGGCTATGAGAATAAGCTCCGGTAAGTTTAGACACCAAAATGAAGAGCTTATTACAGATCTTCCTGTATGTTATCACAAGTTTGATAAACACAATCAGCAAATCTAAATATTGCTGGGTTTGAGTATATTAATGGTACACAACAAATTAAAATCTATTTTTGCTGCTACACATCTCAAAAATAAAACTAACTAAAACATTAAGTACTCAGTAGCTTCTGCTGTAACATAGCAGTTACTGTCACATGATTTCAGAGACTGAGTGACATGACCTTCTGTATGTTAATAGTGTATCTTCAACCTATTTTAGTAAGAAAACCAGACAGGTAAGATTGCAAGGGACCTTGTCTGCCAGGACCTGTCCTGTGTCACACCACTCCAGACAGGAACAGGTGGTCAAGGAGGCACCAGGGCAGCCCCGGCCTGTCAGGCCCAGCGCTGGGGATGGGGGCAGGCCAGGGCCAGGCCCAGGCAGGATGTGTGCTCTGCTCCCACAGCAGAAACCCCAGAACTTGCCCCATGCTTCTGCTACTTGAAGGCAATTGCACGCGGAGGTTGTGGCTGGGAACAGGCGCTCTCCCCTGCCTCCTCATCGCAGCCTGCTATCCCACAGCAGGGAAAGGTGGCCTTGCCTACCCCGTGCCAGCAAATGACACTGAGCCGACCCTCTCCTGTCACAAGAGACATCAAGGTACAACACTAGGCCAGCAAGAGGTGAGAAACAGGGGATCACCAATTGACACTAATAACTTAGGAGACCAACCTGCTGGTTTTCACGAATTAGTGAGTAAATAAGGGGACACCAGAACACCCAAGCTATGCCAGGCTTTGCCAGCCTGCATTCAGTGGACAGCCCCATGGGGCCACCTGTTTTGTCTTCAGGTTTCTCTCATCACCTGAGAGGGCTTTACAGAAGAGGCTTTTCTCTCTCTTTCAGGACATGTTGCTGAATGCATCAGGATCAGGATGATGCAAGCACCTCCTTCCACTGACCACTGGCCTTCAAGACAGGGCCAGGAGAAGAGTTCACAGGTCCTGCTGATGTCATCAGAGCAACAGATCAAGAAAATTATCTCAGCAGCTGTATTGTAAATAGACCAGGCAGGAAACAGCATTAGCAAGGCCAGGGGTTACTCAAGGGAGAGGAAAATGAAGATGCAGGTGTCTGTTTTTTTTATAAATAACGAATTTCCAAACATCCAAAAAAGACATTTTTAACAATTCCTGAATTGGCAGCATGAGTTTTGTGAGGGAGCTTTTTTGGGGGGTTTGGCTTTTTGTGTTTTGTTTTAAATAAAGCTGCTGATCTTGAAAAACTGCTCCCCTCCCTTTGCCATTTTTAAATAAGAAAAATATTAGAAGATCAGAAGCACAGGTGCACGAAAAGACTTTGATGTCTGTGCTGAAGGAGGTTTTTGAAAAACTGCTACAGCACTCAACAGACGGCTGTATTAAAGACAGACATGTCTAATGCTCTGTTTGTGGCAGCACTATACACTGTTTCATTAAGCTTTCAGTAAAATACTTTATGCAGTTCAAATCCCAGTATGCACGCACACACCTAAACTACCAACATCATCCCTGCAGAAGATTCAGGCATCAGATTACTGACCACCATCACAAAATCTCTGTTCTGCCCCTTGAACTACAAACAGCATTGGAAGGAACTCAGGAAAAAGACTGGAGGCCTGAAACCAAGTTTCCATTACCCAGCAAGTCGACTGTTTCAATTTACATTTTATTAAAAATGATGCTTAGTGATTTTGAATTGGAAATTTTGCTGATGCTCTAAGAAAAATGAACTATTTATAAAAGGAAGTCTCTTTTATAAAGAAAGCATGTTTCAGTCTTCATATGCCAGTAAGAATGAAATGGACATATTCTTATTTTTAGATTTATTAAATACCCACATTTCATTTCAGTGAGTACTTGCACTGACAGTCTTATCAGTCATATGGATTACTACTTTTGCCAGAAGCCAGCAGGCTGACCCTACATATGAAATGAATACCCCAACAAAAGCAGAAACCCCTAGACTGATAGGAACCCTTCTTTTCTTCTCAGTTCTTCCATGTATCAAGCCAAACAGAGAAAAAAAGGACCAATTCAATCTTCATTATTCATTAAAAATGTTTAATTTTATGCCTAGAAACATAATGGCATAAATACCTCCAAAATAGACTACTAGAATATGCATGCCTTTTCTTTTCAATCTGTGCATTAAGCTATGCTTAGATTCTGCAATGTCATTTTATAAATAAGTAACAAAAGATGCATACAACAAAATCTGAAGTTCCCATGTGTTTTTCATCAAATGCCATGGAAGTTATCACATGTGAAATGCCCTTAGACATATGTAACCAGAAACAGAATGACTGGCCAAATTCAGCTGAATAGAACAGGCATCTTTGAATGCAATGGAAGTAGTTTGAGCATGGCCATTCTGATTCCAAGCCTTCTCTTTGACTAAAAATACTTCTCTCCAAATACAGCCTAGCTTTTAGATGTGCAGAGAGAACTTACAAGGACACATCTAAAAAAGATATACTGCTCAAAAGGAAACAGGGAATAAGGCAAGATGCAAATTAGGGATGGGACAGAGGAGTTGATACAAGAGCAGCTTTGCTGTAAGAAAGACATATTGCAAAATATGTGCCTTGCTTACATATGTCACATTTGCCATACACAGCAAAAGATGTAACAACTATCACTGAGAAAATCTTTGATCACTGAACTATTTGTTCCTATTACTGACCAATGTGATTTCTGTGACTTGTTGAAATACAGTTTTAGCACGTGCAAGCAATATTAATTAAAAAGATAATTTAAACTTCTATATTACTCAAATAATAACATGTGGCAGCATACTGAGATGAGTACAATCATTGCTGGAGAGCAGCACAGATAAGCAAAAACTCCAGGCCTGAATAAAATCTATTAGCAGCCTGTTTCAGGGAACAAAAGGCAACCATCCATAAAACCAGACATACTTTCAGAGGAAAAAAAACATGTTGAAACCAAGGCCAAGCTTCAGCATATTGAAGGCATTTATACAGTTTCACAGTCATTAATGGATTTTATTTTCAACACCCTTCTGAGACAGTTCCCCATATGCAAAATGGGATACTCCCAAAGACACAAACTAGACTAAATGACTTTCTGGAAAGTCATACAAGAAGCCTATAGTTAAACAAGAACTGAACTCTGGTCTCTGGAGGCCCAGACTGCCCACTGGACCATTACTCCCATTCCTCAGTTAGGTTTCACTTTGTCAAGCAATATACATCCTGTCTTCCAGCAGTATCAAATACTACCAAGAACTTTTCTTTTCTCTTTTTTTTAGAGAGCTTTAATGGGTGCACATCTAGGATGCAACTTCTTTTCTTTTTCATTCAGACAATATTAGTAAAAACAATACTGAACAAAGTATGCTGAAACATTTCTCTGCAGTATTTTCAATGGATCATAATATTTGGGTAACCTCAAGTAATGCAAAATTTCATCAAACTATGCAGAAGATTGTGAAGATGGTCCAGCTTTTCCTCCAGGTTTGTTATTTCCAAGTTTTTAACTCCTAAGTGTTTTGAAATACTGAGCCCTAAACTCGGTTAGAAGTTCACCATTTTCCTCCTCTCAGGTGTAAGGCATTATTTCCCACCCCTAAAAATATAAAACTTGGAGAGAATTCTCTTAGACCAAGATTTTCTAAGGAAACCAAACACTCTTTCTAATCTTAAAAGGACTAGGAAGATTAGAACATGCTATGGAAATAAATACTTGTGTTGCACTGATGCTTCTCATTTGAATATGAGTAAGATTTTATGTACAGCCTGAATAATTCCATCAGCATTTGGGGGTGTTCTTTTCATTCCATTTGATAGCATCAACACATATTTTGCATGCTCCATGGCACAAACTGAGACCTGTTGTAAGCAAATTACAAACCACTGTCTTCAGTGGCTCAGTGCCCCACTGCCACAGGGTTTTCTTTGATCATAAGAGTCCATCAGCCACCTCTGTTCCAACATAAGGATGTCACCTGAGCGCACTGTACTCATTTAAAAGCCAACAAGTCTCAAGAGAAATTTAAGGACAGTCATTGACAAATTCAGATCTGAAATCAAAAATGAGTGGACAAATGCTTTTTTTTATGACTGAAATTCCTACAAGCATAAAGACTGAACAAGTTTTACTCTGATCTTCCTTAGAGAGACAATATATGAAAGACAGCAAAATCCCTTCAAATCTAAAGCTGTTGAGGATTTTAGCAACAGTATAAACCTAAATGGACTGTATAAGCCACAGAAACAGAAAGAATTAAATCATAAAAACTGCTTTGCACCTCTTCTTGTGATGTTCTAGGATTATCTGATATTTGGGTAGCTTAAAGTATAAACCTCCAAGCACATGATCTGTCACTGCAGATGGTTATTTGATTCATGTCAGACCTAGGAAGTCGGCATGGTTTCACTCTTCCAGAGTGTAGCATAACAAAGTATCTTGTTGAACACACAACTTCTCTGAAAGAAGAAAGGAAGATATTGCGCCTAAAGTGCTGATAGCTGCAAAGGCTGAAGGGGGATGGTTCCTCTGTCTGTTGTTTTTAGAGGTATTTACCAATTTTGGTAAATATTGTTTCCATGAAAATGCATATGAAAATCAGAACAGTTACAATCTAATAGAAAATGACTGGAAGGACTGTGCTGGTTTTTGTTCTTTAGCCACAAGATTTTGTGCTCCAATTTAAATAGCTAATACCTGTCAAGCTCATCTGAAATTAAATGAAAGGTTTGCAATAAGGTCCATAAGGTCAGCAAAATAGCTGAGCTAATATTATTTATTAATAGTATCTGAAAATTAAGAATTTGACACATTACATCATTAATTACATGAGTAAACCTGATTTTCAAAATAAATTACCCAGAAAACATACTGAGAAAACTTCCTTAAAATCTCCATTTACCTTCATGATGTTCTTCACCCCACCAGCCTCTTGCTTATCTGGCAAAGGCAGCAGGAAAACTTGGAGTCAGTGCACTGCTACAATGTCCACAAATCTGCCTTTCATTATGAACATTACATATTTGATTATTATAATTAGAGCGAAATGTAACACAGCTTGACTCATTGTAATTGACCACAATGATATATATAAAGGTTCAGAAATTTTGGCCACAGGGGATTCTATCAATTATGTACTCAAAAGTCAACAAAAAAACATCAAACATCTTGCATGACCTACAGAAAACATCAAGCACTTTCCAGTGCCAGACACATGCACTGACATAATACAGAACAGCAGCAGCCAGGGAGAAACAACATTCAGCTGAAATAACCCACAGTATTCAGAAACCAATTTTAAAACAAGAATCCTTCCATTACTTAATAAAGCATATCCTAGTGCTTAGTTGTGGTGTCCTGAATCACATGTGATATGATCTTGGTCTTTCATGATCACCTTGGTTTTTCATGATCTATTGTGCCTAAGGCCTCCCAGACACCAGAGAAGAAGCATTTTTGAATGCACAGCAACACATGCACATGTGTTTGAGCACAAGCACATCTGCACTGTCAAAGTAATATGTTCATTTTTATGTGTTAGAAGGACTAATAACTTTTACAGACCACTGTGCTGAGCCTAGTGTGTTCAGGGCTCATTTTCTTGTAGAATCCAGAAAGTGAATCTGGACAATTGGCTCTATTTAGATGCAACAGACAGCAGAGCGGTACAAATGGCTGCAAAGGTGTCAAGCAGCATTACCACTTATTACTACATTACCAGAAGGGTCACTGAGTAAAAACAAATTTCTGACTCCCTGATCTGAAGCAAGGAAGAGATTATCTTTACTTCTTTGAAAGCTTCAGAAGGTGGGGAGTATGTACAAGGTATTACTTATTATTACAGTATTTAAGAGTTATATGGCAAACTGGTTAGGGTTTCTAAACCTACAATTACAATTCTACAATTACAATTAATGATAAAGGAAAATAAATCAATGAGAGAGAAATCTCTTTGTGAACAGAAAAATAAGTCAATGACCTTAAGAGATAAGGCAACCTAGACTAACCATTCCAGGTATTCTGCAAGTAAACATGTCAGTGGAAACCCACTAGAGTGAGTGTTCTAGACAGAAGTGTGTGCTATTTGTTGGTTTGTTTAACCCAGTAGTTATTGTGATGTTGTAAATGTCTTCCATTATTAAGCTTTATGAAAACACGTGAATAAGCCAAAGTTACGCAGTACTTTTTCACTGTATTAAAACTGTTTGTACACTAGAAATGGAGGTGGCATTATTTTAGCAATGGTAATGAAGATAAAATACAAAGCCTGTACAAGCCCAGAGACAACGTGAAGTACAATGCGTAAGAGCTGGGTTTGGCTGAGCAACGCCCAATTAGACTTTTTTGAGTGAACAGACAGTAAAACCACCTACTGAACAAAAGCCTACATAAAGCCATTCTCTTGAAACATCTGCTAAATGTATTTCAAGAAAGAAAATAAACTCTTCAGAGCAAAAACACTTTCCCAAACAGATGGTTATTTGATTTAAGAATAAGGGAATTGCATTGTGTGGAAAGATCTGACCTGTAATTTCATCACAACACTTTTCAAAGTGTACTTACTAATGCACTAGTGCAGTGGCACTCTCCAAACCACAGGGAAATAATTAAATGTCACAAAGTATTTAAAACGTATTTGTTGTCTTGGCTTATGGGCATTTTTTAATGACATGCTACAGAACTGCAACCAGAAGGGAAGTTACCTTACACCCAGCAATAAAACACCAAGCAGGGAGTCAGGGCTGCTAGCACATAGTGGTTAGCCAATTACTACATGTTAAAAACTGATAAAGGCTATCAAATTATCTTACCACAGTACAATTTCAAACAACCACTTGCTCATATGCCAAAGTGAAACTCATAGGTGGTACATTTGTTCAGTCTCAGGAATCACCTAAACATGACAATATTTGGAATTTTTCCTAAATTACTTCAACCAGGTATTTGGAGCTTCTCCTACTTTATAATAATAGTTCCTCTGACTAGACAACTTTTCAATGCTTTTCACAACCATCATGAAATATGTGTCTGTATAAAAGTAGGTACATGGATTGACTGGTAGATTTTCCTGGCCACATTAAACCATTTTGGTGGACTGCATACTTTTTTCCTTAATTCCTTAAGTAATTCCCATATTTCCCATATTTCCTGACATCCTTTAAGCAAGAATTTCTGCCTGAAGACTTGCAGATTAATGTAATGTCACCTATTTCCTGTAAAGATATATTTCTTCTCTTTATTGTCAAAACATTCCTTTCTTTCACTCTCCTCCTGCCACATATGCTCTGGGAACTCAAGGTAGTATACAGCAGGCAATATCCACATAGCATTTCTGTATGAAAATAAAAGAAATTACTGTGCTGATTTCTAGACCTCAAATCGGGAAATTAATAGCTGGAAGATCCAAGACTTTGGTGTAACATACTCATTTTTTGTATATTAGGTATAAATTAAAATTCTTCCTAAACAAAGTGAAATAATCTCCAAAGGCAGGATATAAATAAGTCCTAGGAAATGGTGATACTAGATGATGTTAAGTTGCTCTTCAGTTTTTCTCCTGTTATTCCTATTCTAGTCCTCTGTAAGAAAAAAAAACCCAACAAAAAACCCAAAAAATAAAACAAAAAAGAACCAACCCAAAAAAGCCCGTAAACCAAAACCCAACACCCAAATATCCAAACAAACAAACAAAAAAAAACCCACCACAACTGAAAATCCCAAAATCCCACCAACTAAAAGACAACTCTGGAACTTGCCTATGAATCAACTATATTTCAAAACAAAGGTTGGGAACATCAATGACACCTGGTTTGAATAAAGTTTTCATCTGCCTTGGAGCTAAGATCTTCCCAGATATTAGAAAATAAATATACCTTACATGAAACCTCAGCCTGAACTAGGCAGACACTTCAGTATTAGTCTCAGACCCTTTCCAAAAGAGGTTCACATTTTCAGTCTCTCAAACGCTTCTGTGCAATACCTGCCAGGAACTTTGAAGTCCAATTGGACTTACAGTCTTCAATGAGCCAAGAATTCAGCAGGGAATTGAATCCATTTCAGCTCTAGCTCAGGCTCACTTGTAGGTAGAGCTGTGCTGGCTTTGTTTCAGCTAGCAACAAAACTCACATCTAGGTTTTGTTTTGTTCCAATTAAAAAAAAAACCCCAACATTAAAACAACCACTACTGTTTATGGGTGTGAATTCAGCTCATCTCCCCAGGAAGAAAGGCAAAAAGCCTTTTTCATCTGGAAGGCAAGCATGTTAAATGTATTCTCCATTTGCATTCACAACAGAAATTAATACTCCATTAGGAAGTAAACAGCATGAATCAATATGCAGCAAATGGACAAACTGTACTTCAATGACACTTGCAGGAACTTTTAAGTAGCTTGTTGATGTGCAACACCAGCATTGGCTACAAGCCAGAGTGCATCAGCAGAGAGAAATAAAACTCTGATGGGTAAATTTTTACTCCGCTCTCTTGCCAACTTGATTTAGATATGAGATGAGATTCCCTCCCCCCACAACCCTCAACTAAAGTGGTTGAAAGTACAGAAATATGAAATTAGGATAGTCCTAGGGGTGTGCCCAGGTGCCTTTGATCTCAGAAACTGCCTATGAGACTGAGTTCTTTCCCTCAAATTTCCAGAAAATGAACAATATCTTTTTTTAAAAAAAACACCTCTAAAAGCTATAAAGACTTTCCTGAAGATTCCCCAGTATCCAAGCTGCTCCTCTATCTGTGCAGAACTGGACTTTTAACATGACAAAATCCCTGACCTCTTTTGCAGTTTACCTTAGTGTACCTTTCATGATATTTGGCTGGTAATCAACTTGCCAGCACTGTGTCACCACACACAGTGACTGACTTGAGTTTTTGTTTCAAGTCTCATCTTGGCACCCAAAGCAAAAGAAGGAGGTCACAGGGTTGGGCTCTGTGATCTGCCCAGATGGTCAAACTGCTCCAAGGCAGTGCCAGAGGGGCAGCTCTGTGGACTTTCACTAGGCAGGAAACAAAGAACACTACTTCAAGAGGGCAGAACTAAAGAAAACAGCAGAAATCAAATAATACAGGGTTTGAAACATCTTCAATTAAAAACCACACGTGAATGAGAAGACAAGGATGTAGGGAAAGAGACACAGGAACATGCAGAGACAAAAATTATATATACAGCTCAGAAGTGGCATGAAGCTGTCACAAGGAAACAAAAGGAAGTAAAATAGTATTTCAAGAACAAAGCTAAGCTAAAATTACTCTAAAAGTTATTCTAACAGTTTTCTTTTGGAAATAAAAACTTATTTTAACTTCCTTCTTAAATCTGAGAATGCCTCTCATTACTGTCTCAGCTGTCCTGCTATGTCAGAAGACACAGCTTAATCCCAAACATAAGGGGTAAGCTTTTAAAAAGTAATAAAGAAGTTTAAAACAGTTTTTAGATCAAGACACCAAAATCATGCTGACTTACTTAAGAGGTTTTATTATTCATACGGGGAGTTGAAAGCTTGTAATTTGTTAACAAAAAATGTCTCGGTTCAGTTATCCTTGCAATTGATAATTTTAGTTAAATGCAATTTTTAAGTAAATGCAATGCATTTTACTTAAATGCAATTTTAAAAAATGTGTCTCCTACTTTCCTGTTCAAGTTCACTACAGATACATCTCTATTTTCAAGGAAAGAAACTGAAAAGCAAAAAGGGAATAATTACCTTATACAATTGTCTAAATTTGGGTTAGAAAGCAGAGGAGATTTAAAAAATATCATGAAAATATTTGTTTCCCAGTTACAAAAATATTCCTCCACCAAAGACATAGATGAAAGCATGAATACACAAGCGTCAAAAATTACAAATCAATGTTCTTCTGCTGGGTTACGAAGACGGAAGAAAAAAGTATGTTCTATACAAATATTCTCCATGTCTTTTCACATAATGTATCTGTAACTTGAGTTTTTTTATAACAAACACTGATATTATAATAAACAAACACCGCATGATATACAAACCACAATGGTTATACAGAATTGGCATCAAGTATTTAAACAAAAGCATCCTTTCTGGAAATATCTCTCCTACTTACAGCCTGCCAAGAATTGCGTTGATTCATAGACTTTGATCAAGTTAAGTTCTAAAGAAATTTGAAAGCAGAAAACAGAATTAAAGAAAATAAAATACAAGCTTCTTGAAAACTTTTTTCTTTTTTTTTTTTTAAATCTTCCTAAATGCTTGTTCAGCTTATAATGGAAGCCTTCATTTTGCCCTCACACTCTGTGGCACACACAAGTGTGAGCAGGATTACACAAACTGATGCCATGCAGGTAAATTCATCCTTTCCTATACTAAGCACATGCAGGAGCCCCAGGGCAGGTTTAAGGATGTCTGTAATAGCATGGAAGCTGAACGCACCTCTCAAGTCTCAGTTCAATATCTAAACAGAAAGATCATTCTTTTTTCTGTTTTTCATTCTGTTTTCTAAGGGAAAAGAGAATTTCTAACATCTTGTAATAAATAAGCATTTTGCCAGTAAATGTGGCAGTTTCAAGCACACAAAATTATTTGTATTAGATATGTTCAATCATGCAATCTCCCCCCAAAAAGTAAATTCAAGGATAGCATCAAAATATTTAAGTTTCTTGAACAACTACCCAGATTTGGTAAAAAATGCCTCAAAAATTTGAAAGAAAATGCAAACCCCAATGCTATCTTGTGCACCTTTCTAAAAAAAAATTGCCAGAGGACCTAAAAAAATTATTTCTATAAAAAAATACATGATTAAGACATTCTCTACTTGGCTCTACTTTTTCCCGTGTTTAGAAAGTATACCGTTCAATAACACTGAGGGGTTTTTTCCAACATAGTTTTTGTGTTGCTCTGATATTTTATCCTCTGTTTAATCATCAGCTTAGAAAGATTAATGAAGCTAATTCTGTTAACAAAATGGCTATCCTGAGGACTACAATTACCTGTGATTCACTTGGACTTCCTCTGCAGCTTTAGCCAAAACAAACCCAGAGGAACTCCAAAACTCCTTGGATGTCAGCTACAAAACACTTGTTAAAAGAACAGCTAAACAAAAAACTGATACAGTTCATTCTACCCATGTTTAAGTGCAAAAAAGAAGAACAAGTAAAATAAAGTTTAGCAGTTTTATATACCTTTATACATGCTGCCAGGCAACCTATATTGGATGAAACAGATAGACCAGAATGCAACATCTTGAATACAAAGATTACAGAAAAGGAAATGGCAAAAATAGCCACTACTATTATTATGGTTCCTGAAAAGTTAGACATCACAGTCCACCAGCCAGAAGTGGCACACCAGGAATAGATACATCTTCAAAACTCCCTAAGAAAAAAAACATGTTCCGGTGCACGTGGCATTAAGTGACATTTTTCTTTAGCATTTATTTTCACTTACTGCAGTGCTTTAAACAGAATTATATGTGGAGTTCTCACATATTAGATATGAAAGATGCCTATTAAACCTTTTAAAAATCTCACTCTTTCAGACACCCAGAAAGTTTTCCAGTATTTGGGGGGGGGGGGGGGGGGGGGTGGGGGTGGGTGGGGGGCGGGGGGAAGAGAAAAAAAAAAAAAAAAAAAAATCATCCCTGAGACTTAATCTTATTCTTTCTTGCATTGTAGGGATTTGGATTTTAGTCCATGAGGAAACAGGAAGCGCGAAGTCATTTATGGGTTTGTTCTTAGAAAAAAAATTATTATAAATCAAACCCTTCAAAGTCATTTGCAGGGGATGGCAGGGGGGATTTGGTTTCTTTTTCTTTGTTGTTTTCAGTTATGAATACAACAGCATTCACTATTCAGGTTTGAGTAATTTCTTTGCAAGAGCTCAGGTTAGATTTCATACAGCCTGATAGAACTCAGGAACTTGGCTCAAGGTAGCTTAATAATTCTTGTTCATTTAGCTCTTGAAATTTAGCTCCAACTGCATAAGAGCCATCCAGTTCTGCTAATGGAAGCATACTCTTGTATCGAACCAAGTAAGTAGAGCAAGGTTAACACCTGTCTTCCACGAAAGGCTTTCAGTCTTTTCTGAAAATGTCTAGGGATGAAGTATCTGCTACATCCTTTGCTAACTGGTTTCATCAGTGTATCGGTTTAACATGAAAGAAAATATAGGTTATGCTGCCCATTTTAATCTGTCTGGATAGCTCAGTTCTTGTTTTGCCCTTTAGAGATTAATAAGCTCCTTATTTTTTTTTTTAATGGTACTTTACATACCCAAATTTAGTAACCTCCCATTGTCCTTTTTATTTAAAGCAAACCAGTGAGCTCAGAGTCTCTCCGTGTGAAGAATTTTCTCCAATATGTGAATGCTTTCTGAAATCCTACTGTGAGCTCGGCTATTGACTTGCTGGGTCACCCTGGGGAACAAACTTTATTCATCCTCCATGTGGCTATTTCACCTTCTATTATTACTCTTATTTAGAGTATAAATTCTAAAAAAATCAGGCTCTCTTTTACACATTTATGCAATTAGGCCATCATGTTTTTACCATTATGTACACTGGAGTTTGCAGGTTCTAAGCGTACAGCCATATTACCAACCTGAACTGCTAAACCTACAAGAAGTAATCAACCATTAGTGCAGTCCATTGATAGCCCTGCACATAAATCTGCTATGGTGCACCTATCTCTTCCCACAAAGTATAGAGTCTTATCACTTGACTTACAAAAACATTTCCATTTAGTTTTTACAGCGTCAGGCTTAGCAATCCTAATGCCACACAGAGAGGGCAGAGAAAGGTCTTGCAGTAGGTCTATCTGGCCTTCAGAACACTTTTCTCAATTTCCAGCCAGTTTTAAAATGTCGACCTCCCATAATCCTCCCATTATCCTCCCATGTGCAGCCTACGGAAGAAGGAGGAATAATTTCACACTTGGGGGAAGTGACATGAAAAAATCTGTCAACTGTAAGAAGGGTGGAGGCAGTCAGGATAGGCTTCCTCAGGAATGTATCTAAGTTTTGGATACTCTTGTTCCTCATTCCTCCATGATTGGCCTACTATTTTCATAAGCATTATCCCACACAGCTTGCAGAAATTTCTGCCTTGGACAACCCTATCACCAAAACTTAGTTGTAACCAGGTTTGTTTCAAAACTCTTAAAGCATCCTTATCTGAGAAAAACTCAACAAGTGATCTGAAATGGGAACTACATAACTAGATTTTCTAAAGAAGTACAGAAACAGCTCCAAACAATTTGCTTGACCACAGTGATGGTCCTAGTCCCTTTACTCCAGAGACTTCAAGGACAGAAGAGGCAAAAAAATTACATCTGTATTGAGGAAGAAAGTTTTTGTTGGGGTTTTGGGGGTGGAGGTGGGGAAAGAAAGGAAGGGCAGTGGTTGTTTGGTTTTGCATGTTTTTGTTTTGTCCCCCTTCCCTGGCTTTTTAGTGCAGTAATTTCCTTGCTAGTAATTGAGATGAAAAATGATTAATGCACAAATATGACCTTGTTCACCATCCGGAACCCCCTCTAAGTAAGGTTTTTTGGGGGAATCCAATAGATGTTCATGATGTCTTTGTAATATTCCAGAGTACGAGTTGGACTGTTTCCATTCCTGATTCTCTGACCCCGTCCAATCTGTTGCTTGTGGCTCAGTCAAGTATGTTGCATTTTAACTCCTCCCAGGAATCTACACAGTTTCTCTTCTGGATTGTTTCAGATTTTGTTCTCTGCAAAGCAGACAACTCTAAAAGTGCTTCAATTTATCCCATTTTCAAACCACTCCTCCATCAAGGAAAAATTCCTTCCTCTCTAAAAATTCAATGTACATATATACATGTATGTAGGGTAATAAAGTTGCTAACTATTGAATTTAGAGATGCATCAGGATCCAGTAAAGATGAAAGGATGATAATGTTAGCATTCTCAGAATCTGGCTCAAATAGTACTTGGTATTCAGCCATGAAGATGTGACTAATTCTCAGGAACATGGTCATTTTTCTTATGCTGTCCTTAGAAGAAATAAAAATGAGAGATTATGCAACTTCAGAATTGTGTTCAGAACACAAGCAATTTATCAGCTTTTTCCATACACCTGAGGAATTGCTGGGGGAAAAATGCGAAAGTTGTTTTACTGTTAAAATTTCTTTAAGATCGTTGGTTAACCCGAGTTTTAATTTTGTGAAAACATAATAAAAATTAGGTTAAATCTGAACCATGACCTGTTGTCATTTTCATCTTCGATCATTTCAAAAGATGATTTTTTTATTTTTTTTTAATCCATAAACAGTAACAACAGTAAAACCTGAAACATTATTAGGTATTTTAGAAATACTTCAGTAGCAATTTTTTCCACTTCAGGACAAAGGTGAACACTGAACTCTGGCATCGAGAACTGTCACTCCTGAGACAGCCAGGATCCTACAGGCATCTCTGAAACAGGTATACCCCAAAACATTCTACAAGCAAGCAGAAGGCACAATCTGGCAGCCACACTGCACTCTGACCCTCACTCACACCTGAGCCCTTCACTCCTTGGCAAATTGTAGAATTTAAAGTAAATAATGGCAGCTTTTCTGACTGCTGCAGTACATTTACCACAATGCAAAAGAACTCTTCACTTTGTTCTCACTGCATAAACAATATCAAAGGAAGGAACTGGACCTCTCTGACTCAGCAAAGTGTAAACTTAAAACCAGACTAGTTTACTTGAATTTATTTTGTTACCATTTAAATAGCATGAGCTTTCCATCTTCCTCTCAAATTCTATCATAAAATAAGCATTGAAAACCACAAGCAGCCGCAAACATGTTCACATTAAAAACAACAGAGAGAGACCAGTGCTCTGACTCCACAAGCACACTGCACAGATCTCACAAGCCTGAACAGGTAATTTGGCAAGAAAAAAACAGTACTGGAATGAAAGACAATACACACAAAAACTCAGTTTGCAGTATTTTTGAGAAGTGACATTTTATCTATAGAACCACCAGTTCTCAAGGATTTTTTTCAGGTACAAAATGAACCAACAATGGATGAATCAATATTTCATTCAGAATTATTTTCATAATGTGTGGCTTTGATTTTATAACAATGAACCAAGACACATTTTAAAAACATGATTCTATATTAGCTACATGCTGGAAATTACAGTTAATTCCGAGAGTTCAAGAAACAGCAGCTCATTCTGGGACTCTCAGTCCAATTAACTTATATTAGAGAAACAACTACTTCAGATACCTCCTACTCTAACTCTTGAATTCCTCTTTCATGGTAGTTTTTTTATAGAAACTTGAGCAGTTATGTGAAAAGGTATTTTTACACCAAAATATTTCAGCAACTAAGCATAAAATCTATTACATTTAATTATCACTATGCCTTTGTTATTTTCTACAGAATTACCAAATATCACATTTTCTGAGAGCTTTAAATCACTGTTATTTCTGCACCATGTTGATGACAGTGTTTTAATTATGTAGTAATTAAAAATGGCAGTACAAAATAAATACAAGCATGTCTTCCTTGTCCTATGGCTAAGCAAGCAGAGCACACATCAAACCAAACTGCATGCTTTACTCTCACCCGTTTATCCTCCTTGTACTTCCCCTTACTTTGTACATGAATCAGGATAACCACTGAGTTCACAATACAAACATTTCTGAAAATACTCGAGTTCAGTGGCAGCGTAAGAGCTGTTGGGAAGGATCACACATTGGAACACTGTCAGCTTGTGGCAGTGTCGCCCTCCACACCACAGTGACCACACAAACCTCCATCAGGGAAGGGAAAACTAAAAGCTACTGAAGCTCTCACTGTGTGGACAGTAGGTACTTCCAGGGAACTTGGAGATATTTGAAACTGAAAGACAGTTTTGAAGAACAGAGCAGTGGGCTTACTTGGCTGTAGTCTGGAAGTGATGACTAAATCAATCTTTAGTAAAAAAACAACTTAACCTCAAAGGTATTTCAAAGATAATGAGCTGTCCTAAACTTACCTAACTACCAAACCTCCTACTAACTGCAGTTTGTATCAGACTGCTGTCCGTGACTCTGACTCTCATGCAGATGGCTCTAGCAAACAGAAGTTCAAAAAGCATCCAAATGATGTCTGGGCTTAGTCATCTAAAGGTTCAAAAACAAAAAAAAATCTGTCAGACCTCAAGGCTCCATGTTTACTAGAAACATATTTTGGGAGAGACAGAACAAAATTAAGCCCTGACACAGTATTTTATTTCTCTCCCCTAAATCATCTCTCATGACCACTTCTACTGCTACAGAAATGCTCCACAAAAAGAGATGCAGCCAATAAAAGCAGAATGAAAGACTGGCTTACTTCAGAAAAGGACGTTTGGTCTCTTTGAGAAGTCAGATACATAACAGAAAAAACATCTAGTTATATATCTCTGAGTTACTCTCCTTGAAAATACCTGGCACTACAGATACAGTTATGAGCATGCCCTTGCTTCTCTTCTTTCTTATTCCACTATTTGTGGTGCACTGACTTTACAAAGTGTCACCAAACAGATGACACAAAAATAATGTGTTATCCATTATGACCACATCCAAATAATGTGGTTCATAATAAATTTGGGAGATTATATAAATCCGTATCATTGCCCATGCAATGGATACTTTCATCCCCCAAGCTTACTACAAAGCACACAGAGCCATTTCTGAAAAGCAGCATCAGAAGAATACAGAGTAGGTTTCAAAAGAGGGGAACTTCAGCAGGAAAGCTGAATGAAGTCCTGTTTTAAGCTCAATAATGGAATCTTTAATATTGTTCCAATGCTGTCAGGCTCAGATCTGTCAGGAAAAAACACACAATATTTTTCCTTTTAAATTCTATTAGTTTTATCCAACTCAAAAAATGAAGGTCTCAGCAGACCTCTGAGTGTGGCATTCCAATCCTAAGGCTTTATCAATAATTTTACTCATTCCATAGTTGCATGTATTGTACAAATGCTGACAATAAAATATCTTGGAGCTAAAAATATTTTTACTAAAACAAAGTCTGTAAAGAAGGTTAAAAGTGAGGATTCCTACTTTCCACTTGAAGAAAGCAAGGTACTTGATACTGAGCAGATATATAAGCTATGGTTTGTACAAACTGCATAACCCCCCTTCAAGTCCACAAATCTCTAGCTGAAAAAGTATTCACTTTTAGCTTATGGAAATTAATTCCAATTTAGCATATATTTGCTACTTTAAGAATAGTGTACACAAACATGTTTTTTTTAAAACCCCTCTAAGTTAGATAAATATAAATAAAGCTCCCACATAGAATAATCTTCAGAAATCATTTCCAATATAGAAAAACACTCCAATTCTATTGGAGAATAAGGACTGAAGAAAGGGAAAACACTCAAAAGTGTACGTAGAAGTAACATTCCACTTTGCTGTTATTTTAATTTTTGCTCTCTTTTTGGAAATGCTTGAACATTAAGGGTAAAATAACTAACCTTTAGCTTCTATGTCTACAGGAAGCAGCTTTGTACACTGAATCACAAACTTTAACAGTTACTAGCTCAGTGTTATCTGGGAACCAAGGTGTGCCCAGAGGTGTTCAGAGACCACTGGCAGCATCCAACAACACTGTAGACCCGACTGAATAAATTGGGCATTCAGTATTGGTACTGGATGTCTTAATAGCCTGAACACAGGGCAGAAAGGACTGCTCATGAAGTTCTGTTATTCTCCAACACAAGAGCAAATTCATAGAAGACAGAGGATGAGAAAATAAAAATAAGTAACACAGATGGAAAAAAATACTACCCCCTACTACTTCAAAGGGCACAGGAATATGGAACACCATGCACAAGCCAAGTGCCCATTCCCAATAAACAAAATTCCTGAAAATGAGAGATTATTTTTTTTGTCCTCTGCAACTTCAGTTGTGGCACATTTTTGCTGTTTGCTATCACACAATTTCTATGCAAACTACCTGATATATATAGCTTAGTATTGTTATAAAAGTAGTTCTAAATTTTTCACTTTTAGCACAAGAAAATATTACATCATCCATTAAGCCTCTCTTAAAAGACTTCAGTCTTGATGTACCTACTAAAAACATATTAGAAATGAATTAAGATGCAAACCTGCTTGAGACTTGTTTGGCAGATGTAGGACGAAGAAGCTGGCACTGCAGCCTCTTTCCGCTTTGCATTCCTTTACTTCTGAGTTTCGGATAAGCAAAGAATTTTGTACGGCTGTGTCACAAGTCAGAAGACTCAAGGAAGATGTCAAGATTTTTTCTGATGTTATTGTTGAAGGGAATTAAGACTAAGGCACTTGAAAATGTAATAAAAATGTGTAATATGAAGACATGCTTGCCTTCCCTCAGGAGATGGCTGCTGAGGAGTCTCCTACTACACAAAAAGAACACTCTGTGAACTTTTACAGGACCAACATTATTTGATTCTTTCTACAGAAAACTTGTTACATTTCCTGGCCTACCAAAATAGAGCCTGGTATACACCAAGTCTTTGATTTATACACCTGGAACTGAGAATGCTCCCTTTACAAGAAGCCTGGTTTCCCCTAGGTTGCATGTTCTTCCTTGATGAATTGGCACAGAATTACCTATTGCTTTTGGGAACATCTGTTATTGTTCCATCTCTCAGAATCACAAGCACACCCACAATTCTAGTTGCCACATACATGAAAAGTTTTGAAACATCTCTGTTCAGAGCACATGTTAGGAAGAAAAAGGAAAGGAAATCTTGCAAATTTTATAATCATGCTTTGTCTTTGATATTGTTATAAGCTATCTACAACAAAGAGGAAGAAAATTCCTTCCAACACTATCATGGGGAGTAAAAACACATGAAAGAGAAAGAGCATTAATTTGGGCATATGGTGATCTAATGGGGGTCTTACCTAACACTAATTAATCTGAATTTGAGCACAGATTCAACTGTTGAAAAATTCCTGATGTTTCCACACAAACTGGGTGATTCTGTGTTTTAATGCTACAGTCACAGGTCAAGCATTACCTTAAAAAAAGGGGAAAAAGTAGTAACAGGTAGGCTTTATAAAGAAAAATATTTTATTATAAAGAAATTAACTTAAGTGATACAGTCAACCAAGTTTTTAAAATATTTCACATGTTCCTTTATCACAGACTGAACCCTCTTAATATTATTTTAAAAGTAAGCAAGTATATGAACTGCGATTTTTTTACCTGTAGTACACACCAATAAATTGTCATTACCAGGCATACAAAATGTCATCCTAAAAATCTAAAAATTTTTCAAAGAAATTTATGTTGTTCATAGTAAAAAGAAATGCAAAGTAGGAATTAAAAAAAAAAAAGCCATAATATACAAAACCTTCTCTCCTACTACCACTCCTCCCCATAAAACATAGATCCTCATGTGAGATTTGAGACTGGCTGAAGAGTTACAGAGGCAGAATATTTGACGAAGACTGTTCAAATGACAATAGCTGCAAAACACACACAATAAATCACCAGCTGGAAAAGACAAAAACTTCATTTAAGACCTCTATATCAGGTGGCAGTACCTAATATGCTACTCATGCCAACTCTTCAACCGATATCATGCTTGGATAAATAAAAATACTGTCATCCATAAGTACCTACCTACCAAGAGATTTATCTACATTTAGACAGCTTTCACTTGAAATTAACTGAGGCTAGATTTCCAAAACATAACTTTAGGAATCAAGCACTCAAAGTCTCCTAGAATATGCCTGTAAATCCTCAACACACCTTTGAAAAAAAAATAAATGCAAACCAGCTCTGAATACCTGGGCCAAGAATATTGACCTTGTCATAAGCTGTATCAGATGTCTGCAATACCAAATACAACTCTGCTGCCAACAGCCCTTTCAGCTCAAGAGAATGGCTCCAGCAAAACATTGCAAGACAACAGTGGCTCTCAACAAGAATAATGAATTGTTATTTCTGCAGCAGTAATTCTGAAAGGTGCCTGTGAGAACTCTGAGCCCATACAGCAGCTCCAGAATAAAAGACCCACCTCCTATGCTGGGGAATATCAAGGAATAACAATCTTGTTCAGCATTGCAAGTAAACACTTTTGTTCCTTTCATTGGAAATCATTCACAAGTTTCTGTTGCTTTGTTTCCTCAGGTTTTCAGTATAAGGATTTATTAACTCACACTGATGAGTTAGTGGATTTTGATTTTAGACATGGGATGAGAAAACAAACAGAAAATATGGGAGAAAAAAAATATGTAGAATATGTACTTTATCTTAAAAGGAAACAGGAGAAATTATTATACATTTATTTGTAGGAAACCGAAAGGTACTCAAACCAGAACACAAGACACTGGGCTTTTTCCCTGTTCTCTTTTGAGGGCCAAACTCATAGCATATTAGAGTGCAAATCTATGTTACTACTTTCATGCTTAATGTAAATTTGCTTTATCTATTTGTACTGCTTTCTTATCATCAGGCTCAAGCCTTTTAGAACTGTAAAATGAAAATGCTCTGTGATTTCAGCTACAGAAAGCTTGTAACATCACATTCAGGAACACTTAACCTTGCAATCAGAATTTCCTGAATTGAATGGTACCTGGTACCAGGACAGATGACAGAAGAAACATGGACATATGTGCATGAGAGGGTTTGTAAAAAAAGCATTTCCTTGTAACCTCACAGACCCCACATCTGTGGGGTGCATGTGCACACACACAGAGCACACTCCTCTCCCCACCCTCCCATTCAGATCAATTGCTTTTCTGATAGTAGGAACAGTTTCCTCACCAAGAGCTTTTCTGCCAGCGAGGAGCTTACATCTGGCCTGATTTAAGTCACATTACACTGGAAGGACAGAGGTTTAGTTTCTGGAAAACTAGAAAAAGTACTTATTGATACCACTATGAACAGTGCTGAAGGTAGTATGAATACCATCAGCACCACACAAATGTAGGAATGGACACATATATCCCAGATTTCTTACTCTCACCAGGACTCATCACTCAAGGGCCACTACTAGTAAGGAGCTTGTCCTTTCTTACCCTGCAGAGGCACTACAACTAAAAAGCAATTTTTCCATTTTTATCTCTCAAGGAAGTACAACAGGATTTCTGAACATGCTGAGACGGTTTCTTAAAGACTCCCTGCTTGAAAAAGCAGACATATGCAGTAAGCAGACTAGACATGTGCCTCAGAAAATAACTGCTAACAGTTATTTCATTTTATGAATAAATATTAATGGGAGCCATTTGACAACATTGTTGTCTATGGCTCACATTAATATCTAAACATGATTAACCAAAAAAGCCCTCACAAACTTCCAGTTTGTTATGTGTCCAAATATCAAACTCCAGAGTGCTGTCAGTATTTTAATTTTAAAATCTTGGTTAAGATCACACTTTCCCCATAGTTTAGTACTAATCTATGGAACAGCAGTTATGAGTAGATTAAAAACTCACTTGCATATTATCAGCAGAACAGCAATTGCTAAAGACAAAAGGATATCTTTTACAGCTTTCTAATATTTTTTCCAAATTCTAATTTATCACAATGATTCACAATAAAGAATATTTTGAGTATTACATGAGTTTTTGAAGGATGGTAATGAAGCAATGCCATCTTCATAAATCCTCATGTATCTGTCATGTCCTAGGCCAATAAGTAATGGAAAATGTTACGGGAGTAGGAAAAAAATAACCAAACATAAAAAACCCAAGGAAAAATACCGAACTGAATGAGCTCCATGAGCTTCCCTAAGTTCCTTCCCTAATAGATCCAAAATACTAATCAAAGAGATGAAACAGAGATACTATATTTTTACAGTGATGCCATGCTCTTATGCATTTCAAAATTTGCAAGAGCCTCGTTTTCATTTACATTTGCCACAGTCTTTGCACAGCAGCTTTGTGCTATGTCCTTCATCCTTCACCCACGTGGCTCTTTGACTGGGGTTCTTCGCAGCCTCACTGGATGACAATGGGTTAAAGAGGTTTTGAGAGCAGTTGGCTGATTTTGTGATGTTCTCCAGCAGCCTGAACAAACAGGAAGCCCGGAAATGAGTGATAATTGTTAAATAAGAGCTCTTAAAACACCTGCTTAGCTCTAACTGCTAACTATTAAACCATTATAGCAAGCTAAAAACAAAATCTCCCAGAGAGACTTCCACCTGCTTTCCCCATCTATTTTCTTAATTTATACAATAAGGCATTCAGAAACACCCAGTGGAGCTGGAAGCATGACCCCCTCCATAAGCAAGCACAACTTGGAAGGCCCTCTCGCTCAAACACCTTCGCAAGGTGATGTGGACACCTTGCTTTTCAGAGAAATGTACATTTTTAGTCAACTTGGTGTTTCTGAAGCTTCCACTCAAAGATTTTGGGGGGTTTTTTTTCCCCCAAATGACTGACTGTACTTCTTTCCTGGAGGAAATCTGTATAGCCATTCACCCTACATTGTGAGAAAGTGGTTTTGCAGGAGTAGGCCATTTTGTAAGGCAATTAAAAAAGAAGGAAAGGATTTTCAGGTCCAAGCTGGAAAGGCGTGGACCTTCCCTGCCATTAAACTTGATAGAAAGGCTTTCTGCATTGTTAAAGTCGGGAGTATTGGCAGAATTACAACTACTTCGTTTTTCAAACCCTGAAAAATTGAAAACAAAAACAAAAAAAAGCCCACCAAAAACCTACACAGCAAAAGCAGTCATTAATAAAAGTATGGTTTCTTTGGATAAAGAAGTATGAGCACAACACAAAACAGCCTTTTGAACTGGTGCCATGAGTGTTATTTCCAAGTTCTCTGCCCTCTTTTTAAGGCAGTGACTTTTCTGAGAAGGTTACTCATGGCCTTTGAAAACTGTCTTGACTTTGATGCATTCCAATGATTCTATTCCATTAAATCCATTATACTTGAAAAAGAAGGAAAATTCTTCATGATTTACAGGTCTGTCTATATCTTGTTTCCTAGGCAACCTTAACAAGGCAATTCTGAGGATTAAGAAGAAAGTTATCCTCCCAAATTTCAAATAAATAAGCAGATACATAAGTAGGAAGCTAAGGAAAATGCAGCAATTCATCCAATTTAAAGGTTATTTGCAAATCTGTTCAAAAATTCTCAAAAAAATACGTAATTTGAAACAAATACACTCTCTGAATACAAAAGGCTGTTTGCCACAAGAGGATTTTTTGTAATTATATTGGTGTACAATGAAAAAAAAAAGTTACCATTTAAATTTCCTTTCTTCACCGACAATCAAATTTATAGAAAGACAAAATGGAACAGAAAGCAGCAGATGATTCAAAAAAATGTAAGCAGCTCATAAGAACCTGACCATTTAGAAGCACGTGCTTCTAAATTACCTTGATGAGAACTCAAATTGTTATCCCTTGCCCCTTTTCATTAACATTACTCTGACTTAAAAGTTAGAATTTAAAGTAGATTTATTTTTGAAAAGAAAATTAAGTGTGTTACCACAACAACTTAGAAACAATTTATTAAATATTTGTGCTATTAGCCTAAACAGAACAACTTAAGCTATAACTCCCATCCAAAAACCTGCTCGCCCTGTCAAAGGTCAACATGAGACTAACACATCCAAGACTTTCCCTTCCCAGAAACAAAATAACTGAAAGCTTTTCTAGTTTTAGTTTCATATACTTTGTCCCACCCTAAGCAAATTAAGAGATAATAGGAACTGTTCTAATCTACAAACACAGAATAGTATAAAAAGTGTAAATGGATTACTACCTGCTTCACTTCTTCATTAAAATTAGTTTTACTTTAAAATCCCTAATTTTCTCCCACGATTTTGTTTAATCCTTCCCATTATGAACATCTGAGCAGAAATCAGATTTAAGAAGTAAACACGTGGAACAGAAAGTTCCAAAATCACTGGTCTAAACACACATTCAATTCCACATGCCAGCCTGGAAAACAAAACATTTTGGTTTTATACTAACAAGTCAGCCCTTGAAATACCTGGCAATACCCAGCTGCTGCACTGGGTTTTAGCAGGTTGATATAGGACAGAAAACATCAGACACAAGACACATGAGAAGCCTCAGACACAAGACGCAGGAGAAGAAGTTACAGTTGTTTGTGAATGCTCTTACGCACGATTCAGGCCGACAGCTCTCCTTTCTCACCGCGTGCCACTGGAGAGGAAACTCTCCGTGTCTCTGCCGTGTCCCGTCCGGGGCTGTGCCCTTCCCCGGCCCCTCAGAGCTGCCAGGGCGGCCGCAGCCTCAGAACAGCACCCGCGGAAGGGCCGGAGCGCCCCGACATCGAGCGCTCTCCGCCCAGGTGTGAGCCCTTACCGCACTTCACCGCCAGGATCACCCCACAACACACACCGAGCCCTCAGCACCTCTCCTTCCCCGCCAGGATCACCCCACAGCACACACCGAGCCCTCAGCACCTCTCCTTCCCCGCCAGGATCACCCCACAGCACACACCGAGCCCTAAGCACCTCTCCTTCCCCGCCAGGATCACCCCACAGCACACACCGAGCCCTCAGCACCTCTCCTTCCCCGCCAGGATCACCCCACAGCACACACCGAGCCCTCAGCACCTCTCCTTCCCCGCCAGGATCACCCCACAGCACACACCGAGCCCTCAGCACCTCTCCTTCCCCGCCAGGATCACCCCACAGCACACACCGAGCAGAGTCCCGGCGCCGGCCCAGCGCAACCGCAGCCGGCGCTTCGCCTGCAGCCGCTGCTGTCCAGGGAACCGCGGCCACAGCCCAAACCTGCTCCAAGGGACTACAGCAAGGGCTGCATGAGCCAAGCTACCAAGCAGTAGTCTCACACCTCGAAGGGCCAAAACATAGGATTTCATTGATGAATCCCATCAAGTGCCCAAAAGCCTGTCCACAGGCACAGACTTGCCCTTCAGCGAGGCAGGTAGGGACTTATATCTCACAGTCAATGTTTCATTCTTCAAAAGCTTCCTTTGATCAACCAAGGTCTGCCATCTTGTGTAGAAATTGTGCTGCCCATTGGACTCTACCTACTGCAGCCTAGCTTGTTTATCTGCCTGCACCACCACCACCTGCACAGCAAGCCTCTACCTGCTCATGGTTGATGTCCTCCAGCCACCAAGAAAGAAGTGCGTGGTGCCAAGTAGCCTCATTAGTAGCCCCCACCTCTGCAAGAAGCTCCCACTGCTCTGTTAAGCCCTACTGTTGCATTGCTGGCAGCAGTTCTAGGGGCTGGCACCTGGAGACAGGACTTCATTCACCTCCTCAGTGCCCCGTGAGGCCAACCCACTCTAGCGCCAGTAAAAAACAGTGACATAAGTAACTTGAACAAAACCCCAAAATTAGAAGCCCCACAAAACGAACCTGGTCAATCTCTTTGAGAGCATGAGCAGACACACAAGCAAGAATGCCCCTTAATTAAAACTGGCTAACACTTCTATAATATTATCTGATGCTCTGTACTCTTTTCTGCATTATCTCAAGATTCCATGTGATAAATCAATCATGACAAACACAAATGTCTGTACTTTCTTTTTGCCACAGCAACTGACATATTTAAATATATAGTTGATGCTTTACAGCCATAGCAATATTTCTAAGTTTTGCTGTTCCACTAGAACATTCTCTGGCCTATTATGTAACAGTAACATCTTTCAATCCAATTTTCATTTCACTGAAGATCTGCCTAGAGAAGGACAAACACTTTAAAAACTGCAGCTTAACTCTGATAAGCCTGGTTATTTCAAAAATGCCCACTGATTCCTCAGCTAAAACTCATCTGAGGCCATATAAACTCTAAATATGTTATGCTAAAATGTAGCACCAAACCCAACCCCCCTAAGTACCAAGGAAGTAGATACCATAACCCTGTGTCAGCTAGCTGCAGTGTGTGTCCATCGGTGAATTATCTCATCTTTACTTGCCACAGTGCTAATTCATCTCAGGAATCAACATGTCCTGTTTGTTTGGGGTTTGTTTATATATGGAACTAAATTATTCTTCTTCAATCCCTTCTTTACTATGCTCTGTAATTTTTATGTTAACAACTGACTTATTTGGGGAACTTCTCAAAAGACAAGAAAGATGGCAGGATGCTTTTGTGCTTGTGATATCAAACAATCTTCAGCACTGGACTAACACTAAATGAGTATTTCTCAGATTAATCAAACTAAATTTACTTATAGAAATACCCATATGAATGTGTAAATAAAACCTGCTGCAGTGGAAAGTAACCCTATCAGAATTATCATGCACTTTCTAACTGCTCTGCATTTTCTTTACAAGTTGAAACTGCAGTTACCTCATTTTTGATTAAGAAACTATTTACTGCCTTTTCAAAATTTCCACCCCCATTACGTGATAATCAGAAGTTTCTTAAGAAGTTTGACTCTGCAGAAGAACCTTCAACCTGCAAGTTTAGAAAGCTTTTCTAGTTCATGTCTTAGTGGACATAAAAATTACATTGTTAATAACCCCTCGGAACCCTGTGATTAAAAACAGGATGGATTGCTATGGCACAAAGAATTCCATAGAAGGATGTTATTCTTTAGAAAATTATATAAAATATGGAAGCACTCTGTGATAATAAAATCCCTGAATATTTCCTACTTTTGTGCTGTATTCGTCTCTAAATCTCTGATAGTTTTTTGCCACAGATCAGTGCCATCTCCAGAGCTCCCAGCACTTGACTGTGATCCAGTCCCATGGCACAGGAAGGCCAAATTTAAAAAAAAAAAAAAAAAAAAGCATCACATTTCTCAAGTGATAATTGACACTTAGAAATAATAATGAGGTACTATTACTTGCACTTCCGCAAAAAGAAAAAATGTCCCAGTTGGGCATTCTCAGGGTGACAGGACTGCTTCTTATCACAAGAGAAACCATTCCTGCTTCCATCCACTTTGTTCAAGTCCATCTCATACATCCATGGAATACATATGTTGAAATGATCTAATGTGGAGAAAGCATTAACCGTATTTCATTTATAAGGTTAAACTCTGACCTATCTTTAACCCCACAAAATGTCAGATATTCAAATTATTTCAGCTGCTGTTGAATACAACCAAAAGCTCATGAAATTTTGCAGCAGCACCTACCCCAGCTTGGTTCACATATTGTTTTCCAAGTCTATCAGAAACAGAAAATGAATTTTGCAAATTGCCAGGCATGCAACTGGGGAGGGTTAACCCCACCTTGATAACCAGCATTCAAAGTCCTTATCTCTGCTTTTAGCACTAGTATAGAACAGCATTCCTTTTCCACCCTTCCCCCACAGCACTATCCCTCTAATTGCCAGTGCTGTACTTATCTTCAGCTGGAAGGGAAAAACGATTCAATCTAGTACTTTTACACAGAGGAGCTGGGTCTTATATTAAGTTCCCTGCTCTGCTAAGTTTCTGCCACAGTGTGTCCAGCTCAGGTTTACAGCTGACAGATGTTTATCAGGGGGACAGAGTTCTGCTCAAAACTATCATACATACCCACTGTTACAAAAACATGGTTCTCACTACCCTGTGAGTACCCATGAGAAATACTGACGGTCCTATTTCAGATCCTACTTAGCATATGCCATTTCACACAACGCAGTCTTATTCTGCTTGTCACTTTTACAGGAAATCTCACAGGAAAGATAAGATACTGCTGTTTGTGAAGGTTAACAATAAGGTAATCAGGGCCCATGCAGCATAGCTTAACTAAATCTAAAAACACTAGTAAAAATACCAGTGAAAGGATGGCTACTGAGAATAAGAAGACAGTAAAAGGTACTCAGGTCAGAAAGTCATTTTGTGATGAAAAAGTTGAAGGGTATTCAGTGTACAACCAGTTGAACAAGGATACAAATAAGGACTGGTGAGACAAAGCAGAAAGCTGCTTGCTGGTGAGCAGAGAGTTCTTTTAGCTAGGGCAGAACTTTTAAGGAAGTTAGTTGCCAGTGGGAAGAGACCATATACCTGAAAGCACAGAGCTTCAGGGCTCTTGTGCTCAGAGCTTATGAGCCCAAGTAGTTCTGTGGCCAGTGGCAGAAACAGCTCCCTCAGCATAGTTCTGGGACATGTAGAAAAGCCATGAAAAGTCTACTACATGTCTGTGAGATTACATATCTGTCTCTGTTATTTATATCCTTCAAATTGAAGCAATGCTTAATTTACAACCCCTACAACCTTTTTTTTTTTCCGGTAGGTGCTAAAACATCAGCCTTCAAATACCTTTAAAAAAATTATTTCATGGAATTAAGACAGTTTACATGGAGTCACAAGTGTTTAATTCCTTCCTGTCTGTCCTATCAATATATTTATTGATGTTATAGACCAAATGCTTTCCTTGCTGCATCATTATTCAAAGAAGAGACAGAGGATGCTCCTTGCCATTTATTTCTGCTGAACTACAAACATTGTGCTGGTTTTGAAATAGGTCCATGGGAGCAATAATAAGGAAAAGCTATTCGCTGAAAGCTGAAAAATAAGTGAAAGATAAAAGGACTATTATTCTGGAATCAATACCAGTGCTCCCGAAAAGGCGTTCTTCACTGAGGTAATCACATTTGCCGTGGTCAAGCCACAGCAGCTGCACGGTGCAGAGGGTTTGCAGAGTGGTGCTGGTTGCAGGAAGCAGTGGAGGGGTGTGGGGGGAGGCAGCAGGGCAGAAGGGAGTACCCAGGGCCACAGTATTGTTTGCTCAGCCAAAGAGGTACCTACAAAGGGTAAGCTAAAACTATTGAAAAGCTTGCAACCTATGGGATCTTAACACATTCTCTTTTGATACATTCAGTTCTTGCTCTGAATGCTTATATTTGAAAACACCATTGAAATTAATAATTCTTTGGAGTTGGGACTTCTGTAAGTTTCTGCATAATTAATTTAATTTAGATATATTTACAAACTATATTGTACTCCCATTAAATACCTTCTGGAAATAAAAACCTGCGGATTGTACATTCATGACATCGTGACTAATATACCAAGAATACCAAGGCAAATTACTTTTGCAAATGCTGAAAAATCAGACTTTTTGATAATGTAACAATTTCCTAGAATCACCTGAGATGATATTATAGGGATTATTGATCTAATCTAATAGAAAGCCATATGTACAAACTTGTTGAAATAGTTCCAGAAACAACCTTCACAATACGTACGAGTGGATGGAAGTGAAAACAGCTGGCAGGCATTTTCAGTTTTTTCTGTGAGGTATAGAAGAATCAAGTCAGACAGGGAGAATTTGGAGTATTTTCTCCAAAACAGCTCTAGGCAGCACTGTGAAGACTGATGGGTATCTGTGAAGTCTGTGTGGATTCTTTGGGTCTGATTCTAAACTGTGGCTCATCCAAGACTGAATACCATAGTACATGCACCAGAATAAGAAGAAGCTTAATTAAAACCTGAATGTAATTATTTATTGGTGCAGAATTATTGGGTACACTTGAAAGTAATCTTGAAAGTACTTGAAAAATAATCTTTTAGAAGTAGTTTTGCCCATGCTCATATTTTACCTTTATATGGACAGCAATTCCACACTAAGAATACCAGACACATTTCACAAGTTTTGTTTCTTCTTATCAAATATTTATAAGCAAGATTTAAATTCCACTTCTGAAGAACCAAATCAGCAGAAAATCCAGTTTACAGCTAGTATTGTAGTTCAACCATCTTAAATTCAACTGCAAATAACACAAGGGATCAGGATGAAAAACCTTTTAACTCACCTAGTGTAAAGCTCTGAAAATGGATAAGCTTTGATAATACTGTTAAAATTCAGGACCCCCTTTAAAGCTCCAGAACAACTCTGGAATTTCAAAATGCAAAATGGAACACAGACCACTCTCCTTATTTTGCAGTTGAATGAAAATTAATTCCATTTAACCACCTAAATGTAGGTTTCCTCTTACGTTTTGGAATACTTACTGACAGGTGTTGCAACGTAACAAATTTCAGAAGCCAAGTCCAAAATAACAAGCAAACCAACAAACATGCACATGCAAACAATATTTAGAAAGACAGTCCTGGCTCAGCAAAGACACTTCAAATCACCTATCAAAAGGAATGCCATTCACAACACTACAGATTGTGACCAACATGCACTTCTTAAGACTCAAGGATCAGTATAAATTTTAGACTTCAGAGAAGGGAGCCAAGTTACAGGGTGACTCCCCCAAAACTTCCCTGATGCCAGCACTTTGTTATTGAGGTTCCTGCTGGGTCTGGCTTTTGGAAGTTCTCTCCATTGACAGACATGTATCCAGCCTTCAATTTGCATATTTCAGCAATAATTATTCTCATATCATGGAAAACATGTTCCCTGACCTTCCACTGACCCAAAATTCTGAGATTCAAGTAGAAATTTTAACTGATTACAGGATACATAGGATGGAGTCAGTTTTTTGCTTGGAGATAGTAAGTAACAAGGCAAAGACTGAAAGTTTCTGGAAATTACAAAAGTGAAAAGGAATAGTCATTAAGAGCGAAATATCATGCTAGCTATAGTATACGGATCTTGTTGCTTAAATTTAATTATCTCTGGGCAATCTCAGAAAATTTGTGAGCAGCTCACAAATAAAAGAGAAGTGTGAGCTCATAAATTTTCACTAAAAGGAAATGGAAGAAGAACAGGATTACTATAATTATTTCAGAAGGCAGTTATTTATATATATCTCATGCTAGCTATAATATACAGAATTCTGTAATTCCAGAGTTTAATGTCATAGTGGAATCTACTCATAGCAAAACCCTTAATACACAGAATGTTCCCTCTTATCCAATTTATTTTCCCTGTATTTCAGTAGAACAAAGATTTTACAGGCAATAGGCTAACTTGGCAACACAAATTTGAAGAAATGTGGAAGGAAACTTCAAATGCATCATATTTTACTAGACAGCACAAAAACAGAAATACACAAATGTACAGTAAATACCAGGCTTAAAGTTGCATAACCTGCTTCCTGTTTTTTGCCAAAACAATTCAGCACTGACCTAGGATAATTTTTCTTTCTTTTCTCCCAGTTTCAACAGCTATTCTCCAGCCTACAAAACTGTCTGGATCAAAAGCCAGTATTGCAGATTTTCCTGGTAGTTGTACTACAATTACATCTCCATGCAGGAATCTAAGTACAGACTTCTCTATGGTTTACTAATTATTGCCAGGAGATAAATTTTCAGCCATCCTTAAAAGTTCCTGTCCTATAATAAAAGAGAAACGTTCTCTGTTGTACTATTTCTGCATTCCAGGTGTTCTGCTGTAGTCATTCCTTGGCACACATCGCAGCTCTCTAGCTCCTTTACAGAGATGATCACAAAGGACCAGAATATGTTTTAATTTAGATTTTTATCTCTAACTTTCAGGTTCATCAGTAAAAATCCTCTTACATGACAAGTGGAAGGTAGCCCCTGTAAGAGCTTAAAGTGTTCAAGTGATGGACCTTGCCAAAAGAAAGTATATGGGCAACATGACACATGCAGCAGTGGGAGCACCAATGTCTTGCTGAACTTGTACAGAAATTACAGTGAAAGCCAGAGGAGTTCAATGCTCCCACATTTCCTTCTGGAATCAAACATTCCAGTGTCAGCAAGCAGAAGCAAGAAAGGTGATAGATGTTTTTAAAGGCTGTGCCTATCATCCAGGCCAGATTCGCTCATACATAACATGGCTGACAATTTGCAGCACAGCTGATTGGTGCTCCCTTCTGCCCCAGACAACGTTCCATTTAGAGGAACTATTCAGTGAGAGTACGGGTGACAGAACAAGGTCCTGAGAAATTAAGAAGACTGCATAGGAAATGTACTTATAATTAGATATCAAATAGGATGTACCATAAAATACATGAAGTGCAATATAATTAGCCATTCCAAAGCTCCAGTAATTTTTCCTGTTTATATGGTTTATTTCTAGATCTTGTATTTCACATTATTATTCAGATCATTCAGTTGCTGTCTTAACTATCTAATGTGTGTCCTTGCAGACTTACAAGGAACAGCAAGAGGGTAACTCTAGAAGAACAGTAATGAGCTATAGAGCAACAATCAGGGAAAACAAATTTAAAAAAGAAAGAGGAAAGGAGGATCTTTAAATAGCTAATATACCTGGAAAATACATGCTCAAGAAATCAAGGTCTTGGTTTTTCAAGCCATTACATAAGGTAATTAGAGAAGAAACACATTCTTATTTCCCGCTTGAATCAAAAAAGGGTACTTTGGGGTAAAGCAAAACCACACTAACCAACAAACAGACAAAAATGTCCCTCATCTCAATTTTTAGTAGCAGATAAGAGGAAATGAGACTATTTGAGTTGCAGGTGTTCCTAAGTTCTTGACAACACAACATTCAGCCTGGAAAAAGAGGTTATGAATAGGAAAAACACCCTAGAACCCTGCTATTCTCAGGCTTATTGAGAATAGCAGTAATAACATTATTACATACCTTAAAATAACTTCAAGTATATTTATTTGCATATGCAAATTCTCTTTAAACAAAAGAAGCCAACCAAGCTCAAGTAACGTTAGCAATGTACCTCTAAAAGCATAGAGTGTAGGATGAATTGGAAAACCTGCAGGAAAATTAGAAGGAAAAGTTGGGCACATGGTCTCAACTGTATTTGTTCTCCCTAAATAATGTTCTTTTCCAAGCTACAGAATAACAAGGTAGTAACTTCATGATACCTGTGTCCTCTTTGAGAAAGAAGAGCAAGAAGGGTAGACAGAAATTATTGTTGCTGAAACATATCCATAAATGTTTGCCAATTTTTCTGGGGGGAACAGCTCCTTAGAAATTCAGAGGGATTTGAAACAGATTGAAGAACTACTCGTCCTTTTATCAAGCCATTTCTTCTCTTTCATACAGTTCTAATAAAAAAAAAAGGTCTTTTAAAAAGACGGTAACAAAGAAAAATATGGCAAAGTGAACAAAAAACATACTTATAGAAATGCAATCAAAATATTTTCACAAACAAAAGCAGAAGGAATCAGATAATATAAATAAAAGAAATAAAGAAATTTTGAAAATTTTCAAAACACTTTCATCCATATTTTACAAATTATGCAAAATCTGAAAATTGCAAGTATTTCTGTCAGCTCTCTGTCATAATAATGTATCAACACTTGCATAATAATGTATCAATTAATTCTAATTACCTTTTATCTTCTCAAAAGTTATTTATTTTAATAAAGACCATTGGCTGCTGGCTAATTTTTTTCATAGTCTTTATCAGCTTTGTTCTTCTCTTCGTTTCAGAGTATTAAAATTAAATACACTATTTTAGCACTAAAATATTTCTACTAGGAGAGACACAGAAAGATGAGGAGATGGTTTAGAAACTGTGAAAATACTTCAGAAACATTGCTCTGAGAAAAAAAAAATGTGTTTCTAGCAGTAGTATTACTGCTGAAATATAAACCAGTGTGATCACCCAGTCTAAAGCACATCATCATCAATCAAGCCTGGATGACATATGACAGTAAACAAGATACAGCCTTCACAGTCTTTGTCCAGCAGAAGTTACAGTCTACAAGAAATAAAATGACAGGGAACACTGGGAAAGTTACCCAAATAAACAATATGACGGGCCTAGGGTCATTGTGAAAAGACAAAATCCTGTGAGAAGGCTTAAGGTTACAGAGTTTAACCAGAGATTTTGAAGGTGCAAGAGAGACTTTATGTGGAGTAGAGGAGTGCTCTGTTGAACCAGGACTTTCATTCCCAGCTACAGGACAGCCTGATTCTGCAGGGCTAGAGAATCAAATGGAAAATGATGGACATCTGAACCCTGAATGCCACCTGAACAGATTAAGCCAAAGGGTGATGACCACACAGTTTTAACCAGTATCCAATACTGAGCCAATCATTCATTTCTTTGTCTACTTCTCCACTCGTATGCCAGCCTTCTCCTTACTACTCCTCTCTTGCACTGATTATGGATACCAGGTCATAGTCCAAACTTTCTCTTAGTTTTACCTTTTGCACAGTACAAGTAAAATGTGAACAGTACCATCACTGTAACAAATATGGACCTATAATAAATATATTTCAATTACTTAGAAGTCCTGTTCCAAATAAAGGAAGCAAACACCACACAGTGCTTCTTATGAGCTGGCTGGAGCCCAGACATTGATCCCAAGCCAACTCAATACTTAGAACTTACAAATTCTCTCCATCCACAACCCTGGCCTTCTCAAATTATGCAATATGTCTCACCCAATTCCAAACACTAAGGCCATCAGCAGTGATGCAGCACTGAACACAAAAACAGCTTTGCAATACCAATTGACATTGATGAAACACAGACTAATATCCTCAAGCTAAAAAAGATTATTACAATTCAAGAGTATTGAATATGATGAGAACACATGGATTGGCCCCTTTTCTGCATCATATAGGTTTTCTCAAAGGCAGGTAGCAATTTGCTTGACAAGAGACATGTAAAGCACTTTGGATTGAATTCAGGTCATTGCTGGAGGACTGGGGAAAATGGAAAGAGAAGAAAGAATTGTAACAGCGACACTCTCATAACTGTCACTGCTAAATGTTCTGTGCTTTACAAGCAGAATGAGGTAGAGCTTTGTTAGTGATTTCTCTTTTAGCACTTTGATTCAAAACCACACAGATTGGGCATGAGAATAAACTAAAACCATCACTAAAATTCAGCTAGAACTAATACTTAGGTTCTTAGGACCCTGCATTGCTAAGCTGAAGACTGATGACTAAAGCAGGGAGATTAATTAAATGCTATGATTAAATCCACAAAAAAAAACCCTGCTACTTAGCCGATTCTAGCCAGCTGCAGTTTTAGAAGTGTAACAAGGCAACAAAAGCCGAATATAGTGTTACAAAGCAACAAAAAATTTAATTTAATGAGGTGTCATCCTATCTCCATCTCTACAAACCTTAGTGGGCCCTGATCTGAAACAAAGAGGGAAAGGGAGAAAAAAAAAACATTCTGGAAATTACTTTATCCCAAAGCTTCAGGCAAATCCTACATCCTGCTCTGTTTTACTGAACATTTTCTATACAATTTTGCACATATATACTAGAGCACTTACAATGTATGTTCTGCACAAAGGCTTGAAAAATATGTATTTTTCTGAGTGCTGTATTTTTATGGGTGTTAGAAAATTGGCACATTCAAAGGCTTAAATTAAATTACATGTTGCAGAGGCACTGAAAAAGTAACATCACCCAGACAGACCATAACATAGAAACACTACCTTGTGCTTCCTTTGACAGTGTACTTTAGCAAGCAGCTTGGAAAGAACCATATTTGTATCTATACACCTTCAAAATATTTCTGATTTCCCAGCAATATATGCAAGAGTAACTTCAGCAATAAAATAACGAGGCTTCCTCCAAAGTTTGAGGAAAGAGAAGAACTCCTGCACCTTCATTAGAAACACACGTGTTGCCTCCAAGAGAACTGCTAGATAACAGGCGTCTAGAGGGAGGAACATGCCAGGTCAAAACCTTCACTCCCACTAGATGGCAATATTGGTTCTTTTGCAAGCACAGAATATGCTCTCATCAAAAGGAAACTGCAGTATTTTTCATGGTCTCCAAAGTTGCATTTTCTGTTTAAAAAAATAATAATCCAAACCAGGCTTTATTGATCATCGGAGTAGGGGAAAATGAGTTTATAATACATACAAATTAGCCAACATATGCATTAAACTGTAAATAAGACTACAATACCTCAAAAATACATTGACTGAATAATAAATGCAATATATGCTTTTAAGGCTCCTAGGATTATAATTAGACCCCACATCAAATTAGATCTTCAGTTTAATCCTTAACCACTATATCAGCAGGATGTGGCAATGGAAACAGCACATTTAAATTCTGCAGGAGAGGGCATCTCAATTTACTCTCAACCAACCTCCTGTAACATTAATCAGGAGCTTAGAGCAGCATTAAAAACACTCCAAATTAAAGAGGGCTCCAATTCTAGCTGTCATGATCAGAGGGAGAGTTACTGACACCAGGTCTAGAAAGAGCATCCTGATTACTTTAAAAAAAGAAAAAAGAACAGTGCTGTTCTTCCAGTTTTTGAAAGAAACCAAATGCCTGCATGCATACACATGAAACAAAATGCATGAAGACGTTTCTAAATTTTTCAAATCGTTCTACAAACAACAATATACGAAGTTTTTGTGTTAGCCTTAAAAATATTCAAGTAAGAATAGAGCCAACATAGAAACTCAATAAAATTATCACTCAAGAAAAAAAAATAAAAAAAATCACTCCATGTTCTTTCATTAAATGCTACAGCTTAAAAAAGAAAATTAGTTTTCCATTGTGAACTGTTATAAAGAAACAGCCAGATGCCAGTCATCATGTTAATCCCTGTGTTTAACTGCCCTCTAGCAATGGCTGAAGGAGCAGGGTACAGACACATCCCAAACACAGACTGTAACGTGCAGAGGGCAGCAGGAGGGCTCAGCGATCCAGACACACAGCACTCCAGGTGAAGGATGGTGTCTGGGGATTACAGACCCAGGACTTGGAAGAATCAAGTCCAAGATGACGTACACTCACATTCTTGTGCTAATCTATGGCCCTTACTTACAAACTGGAAGTTGAGGACTAAGCTTTGAAGAGTAAATGAGCTATGAGTCAATCAGACACTACAACAGGGGACATATCAAAATACTAATCCCTGTTATACAGCACTTTGTTCAAGAGACCCGCGTCTGGGATGTAGTAGGATGATAGTAGGATGGTGCCACAGTTTAAACACCTGCAGGAAGCTCACAACCCCAGAACAATCCTGAATCCTGGACTGAAGCTATTTCAGAACATGAGACAGACAGTCATTTAAGTTCTATTCATAGTTTATTATTCTGCTTTGCCAGTAATCTCATTACACAACTTTCACACAATTGAACAAAGCTTGATGCGAAACCATTGCTTCAAGTCACTTCCCAGATACTTTCCAGTATTTCCAGTGAAATATTTGAACAAGGCCTTGCAAAAAAAAGTGAAAACCTCATGGATCCTTTAAACAGTGCTAAAAACCAATAAGAAATGTTTGCTGGTAGTTAACTGGTTCAATCTCAAAATGCTTAACTCAAAGGTTTTGGAAGGCATTTAGCACTTTATCAAAATATCTTCGAGTTACAATGCAATATATGTTTTGGTAGCGGAACACTCATTTCCAGAAAAAAAAAAAACCAACAATCTATGATCAAAATCTTGTCTAAGAACTGGACTTTTCCTCTTCCCTTCCTTATCCTTTTTCCTCTCCTCTTGTTTATATTTGCTTAGCATATGAGAGACAATAGAAGACAATGTTTTCCTCTAGGAGCCAGTAATACAGTCACATTACCTTCAAATAGCAGTCCAGACAGGGAGCAGAAATTACATGCAAGGTAACTGAAACTAGCTCTCCCTTTGGGCAATCGTACTCCCACCCAATGTCTATCCACACAGATCAAAATGCAAATACATCTAATTTACTGTGTTAAAAGTAGAACTCAAGAATATTGAAAATTTCCCAAGTATTCTTAGAAAGTATTAAAATTTTCCAGAAACTAGGTTTATGTGAATGAAAAATGTTAATATTTGAGGAAGTTTTCATTTAGTGCTCCCTCACAAATTCCCCATTTTCTGCAAAAGACATCCAAATCCTACAAAGCTGCTTCCACAAAGGCAATACAAAGGCAGTTCATGAATCTGTAATTGACAGCACCAGTCAGCTCCCTAACAGTGATGGTGTCATAGAGATCTGTCCCAGTTCTGGAGTCTCCTTCAATAAAGTAATGAGTCCCTTCACAAGGACAAGTAGAATCTTAGAGCAGACATACTTAAAGACCATATTGTATACAACAAATGGGAAATGGCCTTTTCTCCAGCCCTGTATTTTCCATCAGCTGGTGGTGCTACAGAAGATCATGCTCCAGTGAAGCACAGAGGCACTGACATACTTTATGAAGCCCTGTTTTGTTATTGCTCATGAAAATGAGATTAATCATCAATAACACCACAGGGTCACAATATGCCATCTGAAATATAAATGTCATTCTGGACATGGGGTGAAGTACTCAGAAATGAATGAAGGTGACTTGAAAGTATCTATGCAGATAAAAAAAAAAAAGCTGAAATGCACTCCTATATTATACTGACTTTCCTCATTTCTCAAGGAGCAGATTCTGCAGGAGCTGCCAGCACTGCACAGTGAAGTTGTAAGTGATACTGCCTATACTGCTGTCACACAGCATTGACCATTAGATGATGTGTTATGCGGGTATTTATGATCCATGGGTCTCAAATGAACCAATTGATACTCCTCTGCTCCTTTTCAATGCATGAATCTTTTTTCCTTGAGATTTGATAGCAACAATGGATCAAGATAGACTGGAATACTCAGGACAACATCAAACATCACCTGCAAAATTTTTGGTTTAGAATCCAAACTCATTGTTCTGGCATGCTCAGTTCAAACATACCATGGAAACCAGCCCATTCTGAGTACATTAATTGCTGCAGACTGCCCTAACTACAATCTGTCCTCTTTCCTACCATGTAGCAGCCATGTAGAACACCCACCCTCAGATCACACACTCATAGCTACTGTCTATTTCTAACATGTTAATAATATATTGCTCTCTTCGTTTGGTGATTAAGGCTTAGAGTCAAAACCCAGGCACTTGATAAGTTGTGCCAAATATGTGATAATTTTGTTTTAAAGGCTAAGAACACCCACGGTGCATTGACTAAATTTGCCAAAATTAATATTTTATTCTCACAATAGCCATATGCTATTCATTTCTACCTTAGCTTGAAAAGAGCCATTATAAATATAAAGATCACAGTAAAAACATTTTCCAGCGAATTAAAACAATTTATTACACCAATGGAGAAGGGCAGGACAGAACCTGTGAGGTCAAAGAAAGTCAGCATGCTGGACTTTAGAGAATTCATCAGAAAAAAAAAAATATCAAAAGTGTTCCAAGCCCAAAACAAGAGCTTCCAAGAATGTAGGTAAGTCCCTTGGATCAGCTTGAAAATTGATCGAAGCAAAGTAGCAAAGAAAACAATCCTACCATACAGAGCTAAAACACATTGGTCAGTGCTAGGATAGAACACTGCAAGAGGATCAAGTTTAAAACCTGTGTCAGGTTTTACTGTATTGATACGGAAAAGTAAATGCAAAGATTGTCCAGACCCTTAAAGAGCAGGCAAATCTAAACAGTCTTCCTTCCTTCCTTCAGCAAATGTAAACATTTAAGGCAGAACCTGCTTCAGCTAATAGTCAGCAATCTTTCCTCCAAGGTTTTCCTTCCCTGCTCTCCATAGAAAATCTCAAAGATATAGAGTGCGTGGGAGGTTGGTAGGAAGAGTTATGGAAACAGAATAGGGAGCAAAGGATACAGAAAAAAGTTTATGCTTTACAGATATCCCAGCTCCAAAAGTTCTTCCATGCAGTCACTTCTTGAATTGAAGGGAAAAGACCCGTCTTCTCACTGTCTGCATCCCTGCACCTCCCACACATCAGGAACAAAGAAGGATAGGAGGATAGAAGCAAGAATTCCAGTATTAGCACTTCTAGACTCCACAGTAAAACACTTATTAACTTCAGCAAGGCCAGGATGTTATGTCGGATTTACAAACAAGTCATTTATAAAACTCCAGAACAGGTCCCCAAACTATCTGTCAAGGAAAACCAAGAATCTGATGAGCTATACTCCCCCAAGTCTGCTCTTTCTGTAAGAGGTTTTATTTTATTTGGCTCTAGCTGTAATGTATTGCTAAATGTCATTGTAAAACACAAAAAATATTCATTCATAAATATTCAGTAACATACTGAACTTACAATGAACTACACTGGCTGCAGCAGCAAATTTAACTCACAACACACAGAATCCTAGAAGCCACACATTTAGATATAATTTATTTAACTGCTAATAAGAAAACAGTTGCATGAAAAGAAAGTTGGTCCTTGCTTTTAGAGCTGCATAGCACATCCTAGCACAATAGGCTGGTTGCCGAGCTCTGAGGAAGGTATCTCACTAACCTTCAAGACCTGAAGCTGTTGCCACAAACAATACTGGCTCTTTTACAGATGTGTCTTTCCAACAGATTACCCCACTACCCTTACAGTCCCTCTCTTTGCTTTCTCTCCCCATCATATATGATAAAATCCAGGCTTTTTATGAGACAGGGAATCTTGTAAAGGCAAACACACCCTTAGAATGATATAGTGACGCTCATTTTGGGGACAATTACAAACAAATACCTACTAAACGGTATATTCTCTACTACAGTTCTTTGACTGCAAGGCCTAACATGTACAGGAATTAGCTCAACTGCTGTAGAAAAACAGCCTTTAGGTGTGAAACTTCAGCTGCCTAAGGACACAGAACTATGATTTGAAGGAAGTGAATGCCATCACACAAGACTGAAATTAAAAGTTTGTTACTTAGTAACTGGCTTCTCTCTTAGTCATGTGTATCCTTCTAGTCCAAGACTATGGACTGTCTGGATGCTTGCAGGGAAAAAAGATGCATCATCTCAAAATTAAGAGATTCATACTCTGAAAACAACGTAAAAATAATGTTTCAATCATGTAAAACAAGGCCTGGGTGTCACGATCACAAAAAAAACCAACAAAACAACCCCAAACAAATCCCAAGGCTCTTCCCATTTATGTTCCAATCAGAAGAGAGTACTTCCAACTACCATCCCTTCTGAGCCCCTGCTAAAAAACTGCCACTGGAACAGGGAAGTTGCTCACAGGAATACTAACATTTATTCCAGTAACTGGGAACTTTAGCTTTGCAGCCTATCAATTTGAGATAGATGCTCTGGTAACTTCTAAAATAGTCATAACAAGGTTTCAGGGATTCCACTCTACCAGAAACTACTGAATAATGATCTTATTTTGATACTCTTGAAAGTATTTCAACTTCTTCCAGATGATAATGAAAACTGAAGTTAGTGATAAAGATTCAAGGATAACAATAATCTATTAACTTGCTGCAAAACAAAAGGAAGATCACTTTGCTTCTTAGTTGAGGAATTTTCAGCTCTGCATTTCTGTTGCATCAGTAATATTTTGGAAAGATAAGATTCACACCAGGTATAAATCAGCATAACTTTAGCAAATTCCAGTGGAATTGCACCGAACTCCACATAGCATAAGCCATTCTGTGCAATTGCCAAAAAGGAGAGAATGGAATTCGGCTACAGAACGGTTTGGCTCACGTTGTCCTCATGGGGAAGAAAAAGCCCATACACATGCTTCTTCAAACCCAGGCTAAAAAGGCAGGAAAGAGAAGGTTTAAAAGGCTGAGCCCAGTTTACTCAACAATGACTATCAAGGAGTTTCTGAACATATGAAAAGGAAAGACATTTGATTTATCAATGTAAATGCTAGAAGTGGAAATATTTCTCTAGTATTAGCAGAATCTACCTGAAGGTAAACATAAAGCACAAGAAAATAGCAGCAGCAGCCAGGATGCAGTCACTGAAGGAAAAAATGAATTACCATTCAAATGTAGAACACCTTTAGTAGCAATTTTTCCTAGAACGATTTTTCAGCTTTTTCAGCTACTTCACACATAGCCAAATCCCAGCCCCTAGTGAGAGTGCAGATGGCAAAGATGAGGACTTAAGAAGGAAAAGAAGAATGGTAGAGAAAGAAATTTTTGATTCATAGCCCAATTTTGACCTAAAAGACTTTAAAATTCTTTGTTTTCCTGACTGAGAAGAATAGTTGGTTAATTGTCTACAATTATTTTACATACACTACATTTATGTTCAAAGGTACCTACCTTATAGGTATAGGTAATATTAATACTAGAGGAGAGTTAATAATAATAGAGAGGAGAGTTGGATTTTTAGAAGATGAAAAACAAAATTCTCCTTCATACAGCTTGGCTGTAAACCTGAGGTTGCTGGCAGGGGGAAGTGTACAACCACCATAAAGGCAGAAAGAGCATTTGCTGTATGCAGCAGTGGTAGATAAAATAAGACTTCTGCTTTTGCATGTACACAAATTCAGTTCACTATAAGAATACAAAATGACAAAAAAGTTTCTCCCAGTTTCATTTGACAGTACCTCTGCTTTTTAACAGACTGCTTTTGGGTGTGTTCCCTCCCAAAACCAGGCAAGTGAGCATTAGTACAGAACTGACCTAGCCACAAAGACCACCTGAACATGCCCATCTTCAAAGATATGCTCAAACATACAGCCCAAATCTTCTATTTAAAACTCCGATCCTTCTCCAGGCTAGCAGTGCTGTAAGATATCTGCCCTGCTGCAGAAGAGGAACACCTGGAATGAGATCTGCAGAGAGGAGACCCTGTCTCTGAAGGCGAAGTAGCTGTCAGATCACACCGACTTCCACTCCATGCTGCACAATGCACTCCCAGCATCAGCAGGCAGGGCTGCTCTGAATGGTGCAGGATCATCAAAAGCCTACCAGACTTAAAGGAGTCCCTTTACCAAAGTAAGGGAAGGCAAGTATTCCTGCACCCTGGAACTTGGTCTTCTTTCGCAGGCTCTGCTAAGTGCAGGTAGTTACATTTTATGTAGAGTGTTACTTTATTATTCGGCAAAATGTATTGACCCTCAGTTTAGTTGCCTATCTCTGACTTCAGGAGAAAAAATACTTCAGTATTCTAAACACCTAATCTACTACTCCTCTACATACACAATCCTATTAACTGACAATAAGACCCATGGTTTTTACCCTTCTGGTCAGACTTAATTTCATCAACACAGGCAAAGTATTCAAAGAAATCATCAGGAACAAATATGCTGCAACATTTGAGTTACTTAGAAAATTCCCAACGGGAATTCTTACTTGCATCTTTCAGCCAGTTGCCAAATAATTATGCACCACTGCCTTTTGCCCTATAAGTACTTATCCTATTACATTAATGTCTTCTGTGAGGAACTTTGTCAAAATTTTTCTAAATGTCTAAATTGTATCATTCTGTTCACTCACTGCTTCAGGAGCATATCCAAGGCACTTCATTCAACTGGAAAACTCAGTTTTCCTCTGCACAAAATACAGTGATCTGACTAGTTCAATTAAGTCTGCTTAGGCATTACAGAAAACTATTCAGATTATTCGATCCAGACTCGGTATTGTAGTTAATTCATCATCTGATTGTAGGCATTTGGACTTATCAAAAGAAACTCCAGTTAACTCAGTATGTCATATGCAAGACACCCTTTTTAAAGAAAGAAGCAGCTGGAAGGCAATGCTTTAAAGGGGCTATGGGCATAAAAATGCTTTTTCAGTTACTTGGCTCCATCTGCTTGACAAGTTATGAACAGATGCTCCATATCTTTCCAAATGTATTTTACCAGTGACCAGAAAAGTCAATTTTTCAGCAGACAAAACATCAGCATCCAGAAGTGAAGAGCAACCTCTCTGAGAACTGTTCTCCTTTGAACTGGAACAGTTTGTACAAAAACAGATGCAACATTAACAGACAGAAATATGGACAATTACAATAAATTGAGGCTATTTTTCTTAAATCTGGAGAAGAGTTAGAAAGGAAAGGATATGGAGCTGAGAAAAAAACAGGAAAAAATAGAAAACACCTTAGGAGAAAGGGGGGCAAGGCATTTGCTGTTCAATTGCAGAGCAAAATAGGGTGTGACTATCTTCTGCTTGCTGGCCCAGCATTTGGGCCTGGTTTGTCTTGTTTTGGGTCTGTGTGAAACAGTCCCTGTCAGATCACATACAAACAAAGACAGAAAGAAGAACAGAATCACTGCATAAGCTGAGTGGGAAGGGACCCATCAGGATCGTAGAGTCTAACTCCTGGGCCTGCACAGGAGACCCCAAGAATCATACCATGTGCTTGAGAGCATTGTTTAAAGCCTCCTGAACTCTGTCTGGCTTGGTGCTGTGAGCACTTCCCTGAGGAACCTTGTTCCAGTGCCTTAGCCTCTGGGTGAAGAACCTTTTCCTAATATCCAGCCCAACCTCCCCTGACACAACTCAGGCCATTCCCTCAGGTCCTGTCACTGGTCACCAGAGAGGAAGATCAGTGTCTTCCCCTCCTCTTGCTCTCACGAGGAAGTTGTAACTGCAATGAGGTCTGTCCTCAGTCTCCTCTTCTTCAGGCTGAACAGACCAAGTGACCTCAGCTGTTCCTCACAGGATTTCCCCTCAAGGGCTTTCACCATCCTTGCTGCCCTCCTGTGTTGGTTTGGCACCATACTAATACACCTCCTTTGGACAGTAATAGTTTAATGTCTTTTTTTTATATTGTGGATCCCAGAACTGCCCCCAGCACTCGAGGTGAGGCCACCCCAGCGCAGAGCAGAGCAGGACAATCTGGCCATGCTGTGCCTGCTGATGATCCCCAGAGTATGGCTGCCCTTCCTGTCAGGGCACTGCTGACTCAGATTCACCTTGTCATTGATCAGGAGGCCCCAGCTCCCTTTCCCTGGCACTGTTTCCAGTTTCTCATTCCCCAGTCTGTCTGTACATCCAGGATTGCCCTATCCCAGGTACAGAATCCAGCACTTTCCCTTTCTGAATTTCATTTAGTTGGTGATTGCCCAGTCCTCTAATTTGTTGAGGTCTCTCTGCCTTTGAGTGAATCAACAGCTCCTCCCAGTTCTGTATCATCTGCAAACTTACTTAACATCCCTTCAAGCCCCATCAAAATTGTTTATGGAAATGTTGAAGACCACTGGGCTGGGGTTGGAGCCCTGTGGAACTCCACTAGTGACAGGTTGCCAGTCTGATGTCACCCCATTCACTGTAACCCTCTGTGCCCAACCCATGAGGCAGCTGCGCACCCATCACATGATGTCTTTGTCATGCAGCTGAATGCTGGATATTTTGTCCAAAAGAATCCTGTAAGAGATGGTATCAAAAGCCTTCCTGAAATTCAGGAAGATTATATCTACTGGTCTCCCTTGATCCATCAGGTGTGTCACCTTGTCATAAAAGAAAATCAGATTTGACAAAGAGGACTTTCCAGGCACTGAAGTGAGACTGATGGGCCTGTAGTTACCAGGGTTCTCCTTCTTGCTCTTCTTGAAAATCAGAACATTTGCCAGCTTCCAGTGAACTGGGACCCATTCAGATTCCCAAGACCATTCAAAAATCATTGATAGATGTTTTGCAATTACATCCGCCAGCTCTGTAAGTATTCTCAGATTAATCCCATTAGGCCCCACAGATTTACAGAGATCCAGATGAAGCAGTAGATCCCTCACAATTTCAGGGTCAGCTAGGAGTTGAATATTCTTGCAGTCCTGGTCTTCCAGCTCAGGGCTCTGGGACTCCCTCAACCCCTCATCAGTGTTGAAGATAGAGGCAAAGAAAGCATTAAATATCTCTGCCTTGTCTATGTCCTTTGTTGTGAGGCAACCACTCCTATATCGTAAGGGGCTGATACGGTATCTGCACTGCCTTTTGCTCTTAAAGAATGACTATGTTCATTTAGCAATAAATAAATTTAGTGTGCAATGTCTCTGCCAATACCTTTATCTTGAATGTCTCTTCTTTAAGCAGAAACAAACACTCACCAAACAACATCACAGTCAGGTAACTTCTTTTCCAAACGAAGTGCCCACTTACAGTAAAACCTGCCAGTTATCCAGCCATCTTCCTACCTGGAGCTCTACTGTTTTCCTAAAAATCCCATGATCTTTTATGTGAACCTGCACCTCAATTTTTTTTTTTTTTTAACTTGCCTTCCAATGGTTTGCACCTATGTTGCTCAGCCTTTTTGGTCATGTTTGCTGTTTAATTCACCTTGGTCCCAGAGATAGGATAAGGTCCCACAGCTGGAAACAAAAGTGAATCAGGATTTTCTCCTGAATGATCCCACACCCACAGGCAACCACTTCATATCTGCTCCACACATAACGCACAGTGAACAAGGTTGGGATCTCCCAAAGGAAGTTAACAGCAGCCCGGCTGGACTATCCCAGGAGCGGATGAGGAGCAAGCTTCCCATTGTACAGAGTAAGCATATAATGATGGGAGAACACAAAACATTGTTGCTAAATTCTACCTTCAAGATCCAGACAGCCACAGCTTATGTGTATTAAACAACAGTGATGATTTTTTGCATTATCATCTTCTAACAGTGAAAGAAAAATCTGTTAAACCTACAGAGATTACACTCAGAGTCTCATCTGCAGCTCCGCATGTGTCCCATCAGAGACTATAGAACACAGCTGAAGGTTAAGAAAGCAAAAGTACAGTGAAGAGATATTTTCTCTGGACTTCAAGAGGTTAGGAAAATGGCACAACAAATTGCTCAAGTCCAGTTCAGCATTTTCTCTTGTAGGGGATGTTGCCTTTTCCAGCACTAATTCAGATCCCCCACAAAGGCAAGCCATACTCAGTAATGCAGTTTTTAGAGAGGCCAGGTTTATGAGAGCAGTCTCTCAGGGTAATCACAGACCTGTCTGCAAGAGGCAGAAATTACTGTAGTCCTGCTTCAGCCTGCAAAGGTGTTTTTTCACTATGTTGAGCAAGGCTTCATTCCCAGCCTCGTAACGTAACTAAAGAGATATTATAAAGTGTCTTCATGATCTGTCCCACCTTGCAGTATAATCTTTTCTTTGGTAATAGTGGGTTTTCAGGAGTATCAGGTTGTTCAGAATTTGATAGGGAGAAGGAGAGACTGAAGATGGTAGCAGAGAAGATACACTGAAGTAAACTTTCAAGCCCTCCCAACTGCACATGACAGAACATCCTACTGTTATAGTAAAGCAAGATTTCAAGGGACATACAGACAGGGTGAGACACAGCTGTCTTAACAGAGGGTAACCCTTCGTGTCCAAATGAAACTTTCTTTCGTCTCTTTTACTATGCTAATATCTTCCATTTCAAATTTTAGTTTGGAGATTTTCCCAATTCTGAGTATGAACCACAAGCCAAATTGTTCACATTTTCAGGCTGCTACAGTAAATGGAGTCCTGCAGTATAGCAAACCTAGAAACTATTAATGATAAGTGTTGCTTTAGCCTCACTGACCAAATGCAGAGCTAAGGAGACAGTCATCCATTCCTACAGTGTTTGAAATTGAAAAAATCTTTTCTTAAAAACATAACTTTATCTCATTGTATTCTGAAAGCCAAAGCAAACACAAGAACACAAACAAAAAAATCATGTTAAAACTATGACCAGAAGAAACAGAATTTTGACCAGTGGTTTGAAACAACTTTCTGTGGTTGCTGCACATGTAGCCACAGCAAACACAATAATGGCTGAGGTTTCTGGTGCTCAAAAGCAAAACACATCCAGTGACAAGAGTTTTCACATGGGTGCTATGCATTAAATTACTGGTGCTTGGTAGCAGCCATATGGCAATTTAGGTTGTTAAAAAAGACTCCCATTAAACTGAAGTGACAGTCAAGCTGTAAGACTTGCACCTTATTCATTGTATATTTTAGATTAATTTATTATAAAGCTTGTGAAACTTCTGAAATGCAACATTTCTTTGTTTATCTTGTGCAACTGGTTGATCTATACACAATGTTGATATACTGTGAGGTTTGTACAAAATTTAACTACAAAAGCAGAGTGTTGAGCCTTTTGCCTCCAGGAAGTCCAGCTGTAATGTACCATTGGTCTCATTTGATATGAGAAAAAAAAGGCTTATGTTTTCTTGTCAATACTCAGCAGTATGGAGCAGCACCAGAGAAACAATTTAATAGCCTCTCTTCTAATTCCTAATTCAAAGAGGCCAGACAAATAAATATTTTGACCTTGCATTCACTGTCACCTGCTTCTCTGCCTCCTCTTCTCCCATACCTTCTCATTACTGCACACTTTGAAAAGGAAGGTATGCATCCTTTCTGGAGAGGGAAAGTTGTTGTCTGCCCACAACCAAGTGCAATAGTGCAATGTACATTTGAATGAGGCCACAAGGGACCAGTCAGTACATTAAAAAAAAAATTTGGTACCATCTCTAGCTAAACCATCCTGCTTAACTGGAAACTAAAAAACCTGCAGACAATAAATTTGGTAAGGTCTACTATAAAGATGCAAGTTGTGTTTTGACTGTAACACAGCTGTCAGTTAGAGACTATCCTACTTTCCAAGGATTTCTGCATAAACTACAGAACCTGCACTCTGGGGGTTATGCAATATATACAGCTGTGATAAGGCCTCCCAGCTTGGCTTGAAGAGCTTAAATTCTGAGATTCAAAATAATTTACTGAAGACAAAATATAAATTTCATCTTTTAGTAAGCCTTTAGAAAGTAAAACGTAATCACTACATGCAAGCTGGTTGGTCAGTGACCTCGCTAAGCCACAGATATATTTTATGTTGATTCAATTCTGCACTTTAATTCTGCACCACTTGCAATAGTTTTACACTAAAAGATTTAGAGCCTTGAAGACATCATTGGAAAGGTTGTTCAGCATCCAGAAAACACCAAGGGCTCCTGTGCGGCTGAAAAAGGGCTGTGAAACCCATGTGACCAGACAGCAGGTTCAGCAATTCACTGACCTCTCTGTGTAAACAAGGTACCAAAGTTAATTCTATCAAAGTCAACGTAGTGATAACAAACAGGCCCTAAATTTTCTAATTAAAAACTGCTTTCATATGCGACAAGGGATGTAGCTGTAAATATCACACAGCAGTCACTTAACATGGCACATTAAGCAGACTGGTGGTCTATTTCATAATAAACCCAGACTGTTGCCAGTAACAACTGCTTTTCTAAAGGTAAGGTATCTTTGTTAGGAACAATCACAATATAAACTTACTGGAAGAGGAGTAAATTCCTGCAAACACTAGGCCCTTGGCAATGGATTTATATTAATTATAAATTAATAGGAGGAACAGGGTAGGGGGGAAGTTTCCCACTTCACATTAAATAAAAAATATGCAGAGAGAGACTGAACAACAAACATCAGTGGCACAGTGCAGGAAAAGAAATGCAATGTGGCTGCAGTAACAATAAAGGATAACACAGGTGGTGTAAAAGACATTTCATGAAAAAGGCACATTAGAAGCCTACATGAATACTCTCTCAATCCCAGTTTTTGAGTTTCAGGGTGGGTGAAATTAGACAGGGCTTCACTGAAAGAGGCTTTAGTATATCTGTTTTTCATTGGCCCTGTTACCAAAAAATCCAATCATATTCCTATGCACAGAAATAATGCCAATGCCCTGACTGGACTGATAATCCTGTTTTCACCAAAGACCAAACACTAAAACTGTTATTCAATGAAATCATATGAGGCAGAAATACTTCACAGGATGTAGATTGACTTCCTTGTGTCTATGGCAACACACACTCTAGGATAGTATTCACACAGGTTTTTTTAGACATCTAAATTTGCTTGTCTGTGTTAGGCACCTACTTTATGACACTGGTATAGAGATACACACCTCTTCTCTGAGTTGTTCTGCAAAGGCACCCTCTGACTTACTGGCCCCATGGAAAACATTTTATTCCAGTTTAGCTCCTAAGTTCAAACCCTTAGCGAAGAAAGTCTGAATACCTCTCCTGGCTGAATACCTGCATTACCACCTCTAATACTGAAGCTGGTGTTCTTGAAGTCAGTGCAATTTACAAGGGACTGAACCTATTTTAACAATTGCAATGGGAAGAAAACAATTCTCATAATTACATTACCTTGCTAAACATACCTCATCCTTCAGTCCTAAAATTTTAGTTTGAATCTTTTCCTTGGCACCAAAGAAGAAACTCAAAGAGAAACTCAAGAGAAACTCAAGTAGAAACTCAAAGACAGGCTCAGGCTGTAAATGGGGAACAAACTTGACAAAACCTCCTTCATTCTTCACATTTAACTTACTTTCTATTACCACTTCTTCAAGAGCCAAGAGATGCATTACCTGCCTAACCTGAGTACAAATGTTTTCCATTTGTCTTATTCAGAAGCTATCCCAACTGATGAAGAAGATACAGAGACCTACAGATAAGGCTTACATGAAAGGTCTTATCTTTTCTTTTAGTCAAGTTCTTTTGATAGGATAATAGAAAAAATTTTTGTTATCTGCTCTTCAGATCCATCAGCCCAAAGGATAAAGGATAAGCTCCATTCTTTTATTTAAGCCTTGCAATAAAAAAGGTCATGCAGAATGAAGCTTGTATATTTTTTAAAAAATGCTCAATGCTTAGGCAATCCTCTTCTGTTTTGCTCCACAAAGTTTAATGCCCCTTGTTTATCTATATATTCTTTTATGTGTGTTCATTCTCATGGTACCTGAACATTGTATTAAATCAGAGACATAAAACAGTGCAGCTTCCTGTGGCACAGCTAACCCACACTTGAGTTAGTGGGGAAAGCCACTGAATTAAAGCTATATTCTGCTAATCTCTATGAGCTATTTTGATCAGGTATGTTTATTACTTTACTGCCTGTATTACAGCAATCCCTATGCAGACTTGCTTAATGTTGTAAAACCTCACACTGCATTTCAGCTTGTAGGTTCCACTTCACCTCATGAAGTTCTCATTTTCACATCAAAGTTTGCAGCAGTATACCACAAACATCCCACATCTCACATCCCAATCTGGGTATCTGCCAGTTAGTGAGATTCCTTCACAAAAGAAGGACTAGCAGCACTGCACATGCTAGGTAGGCAATCTCTCACGTACTTCTCTAATTTTCACCCTCCAGAGTACCAGCTTCCCAGGTTCCCTTCCTCTGCCTTTTAGTGTAGTGCCAAGGCCTAGAAATTGCCAGTGGAAAAGCCACCATTTTTCCACTTGCCAACACTAGTTTTTCTCAAAATAGTTTAACGCTCACCACAGAAGGAAATCATCATGCTGAAAGTGAGCTTCCTGTGTAAGCCATCCAATCTGATCCAGTTTCACTGAGACTGTTGATATTTTAAATCTCGTAACAAATCATAACTACAATACAAATCCCCTTGGCTCTAGGGATGAGACTTGCATAAACAGTATTACAGATGTCACACTAATTTGCAAATGTCCCTAGAGAAAACTAAGACCCACTTTCCAGACTTTGCTGCAAAGAAAATTTTTTAGCCTCTACTGTTCAGAGCATCATCTAAATTTACCTTCCATAATAAACTCAGTCAAAACTAAATGTTTCCTATGGTAGAAGAACATAGTCCCAGCATATCCACACTGAAATAGATCTGTTACTGTAGAATAGAGTACCTGTTTACATAACAATCTAGGTTACTTAAGAGATGCTTGGAAAGGATGGTTACAAGTACTGCAGAAAGTTCTGAAACAAGGATTATTATCAGTCTGAAATACAAAGGCATAAATTAGTTAAAGCAGTCTGCCAACAGCCACGAGGATGACATTCTAGTAAACACAACAATGATAATTTTATTCCATTCAACGTATCTGTACATTGAATGTTTCCAAGCATTGTTTCATAATTAATCTAGATATTAGAAGTTTTATTCAACTTTAAATATTCAGGTTGGATTATGCATTTCCTTATTCTACCACCAGTTTCTGTTTCTATACTCAATCCTTTTTAAAATCAGATCAACTGCTGGAAATGCATCTTTTTTGACCCACCGTCTTCAATCACTGTTTTATTTCTGCCATTCTTACCCTACCTCATTTTTTCATAATCCTTTACAGTAAAGTTATTGTACACCTGGCTAATCCACTCATCCCAATCTACAGCTTTCCCAGTTCAAAGCAGGAGTTAAGACAGTGAAAAAGCAATGGAAAAAGAACATCAGTCTTGGCCAAACTCAGAGTAGAAAAGTGATGCCAAGTTTTGTGCATTTTGGTGTTTACATGATTCCATTAGTTGTGTTGGTTGGAACATGGTGCTGATAATGCCAAGGTCACAGGTTTGATCCTTGTATGGACCATTAGCTTAAGAGTTGGACTCAATCCTTCTGAATCTCCTTCAACTCAGATTATTCTGTGATTTTTAAGCAGAACGTAAAAATACTAGAAGTCTCTGTGAACAACTCATGAAGGCAATGCAGTAAGAGGACAAATCACACAGATTTAGATAAAGGCAAAAGAAGAATGAACCATCTCACACACAGAGGTTTGGGCTAAAAGCATGTCTTTTTAAACCTGTCAACTTTCTTTTTAACCAAGAAATTCAACTCCTTCTCTTTTGTATTCAGCATGCATACTTCCCAAAACATTCTGCTAAATCAGAAAGATTTTGTGATAATTCTATAGTATCTACTTTCTTCACAGGCACTGTCTCTTCCCAGAGAGGAGGAATGGGAGAGATGGGTACTAGTGTCAGGAAACCCTAATGCAAGGGGTTCTTCTCATATGATTGCAACCTTCATGGCATGCCTGCTTCTAACTGAACCTATGGCTGCTCTTTGATGAAAATGTGGGAGAGGACTTCCAACAGGGAATACCTGCAGGTGGCTTATCCATGTAATTATTTTCAGGATGAGCACAACCCAAAGTTACACTGATTTCCATTGCTCACTGGGTGCAGCATGCACCTCTGCCAGACATCACCTCTGCCAGGAAAATTTTTCAGAGAGCAATGTTGTAGGTGAGTATCTCTTACTTGCACCTACATTAGCTCAGGGTTAATGAATTTATACACATTTCAATCAAAACTCTACCATGTGGGGATTCTTAAACTCTACTGCATTATCAAGTAAATGTGTGATATGTCTCTATTTTCTTATTAAACTTGATTTGCTCTTTTTCAGCCTGCAAAAATCATCAAGTGCTAAGATACCATGGTGATGGGAAAAACAGAAAACACCAAAACAGATTCTGTTTTCTTTAACTGAAATGCAAATTTCTTGTTTCATACAGGAAATTTTAGTCAGAATGACAGCAGAGATGCAAATGTTCACAAAGGTGAGTTTTGTGAATGAACAGTTAATGTAATGAAAAGTAAATCTTTTTTCCCCACATACATAAAGATGAAATAAATAAATAAACGATCAATAGAAAAAATGAGAAAATTGTATGTAGAAGTAAAATAAAATGGGATCATATTAATCTTTGCAAGCAATAATGAAACAGAAATACAGAGTGTTCAGAAAATTACAGTGGCAGAACCATCATGGTATACTCTGTGAATCATTTCTTTTTCCCAGACTGTTGGAGGTTGGTCCTGTTGGTAACTTTCATGAGCATTTTATCAAAGCAAGCAACATGTAATTCATCAAACATCTGCCTTTAAAGTGACACAGCTATAACACAAACACAAAAAGTCCCATGCAGACAACTAAACTATGGTTACTTGGGAGAAAGTTCAAAGATCAATTCAGCATTGCCTCATTTGTGGAATTTTTGAAAAAATTATTTGGTGGAAATACAATTATTTCCAGCTACATGGAAACTTCAGCTTTCAGATACATATAAATATATATATATAAGTTTCTACCCTACAAGCTCCTGCCAGGAAGACCTAAGTTTGAAAATAAAAGAAACAGAAGTTTTGCAAACTAAAAGATAAAAACTCTCCTTATTACTTTAAGCTTAAAATTTTTAGTGTCTTCACATGTTCTTTGCAGTCTTGACTTAAAATTTGAGAACAGAGACTAGAAGCAATACTAACATTAGTAGTAATACTAGCAGTGATTAACACAATACCAAAGAGTGCAAGCAAAATTGCCCTCCTTCATGACACAACATTCATCCAGCAGCCATGCACATGGCCAGCCTTGAGTAGATAAAAAAGTCAAACCCCTCTCTTTACATTTCACCTGAACAAACAGGCAGCTGGAATAAGCAAAACTAGAAAAACAGGCCACAAGGGAAAAGAATTGTCACTGCAAATTACTGAAAACTCAGAGCTTAAGGAGCCTCTGGTGCCATCACCCTCCTATATATTGCAAACTTCCTTTTTTCAGTCATTCAAATCCTGTATTACTGCTACACTCTAACACAGTCTCTCACATGATGTTTTGCATGCCAGCTCAGGATCTCTGTAAATAGCTCAATACACAAAATAGTTGGGCCATCTCATACCCTGTAGGTGGTAAATTATTAGGACCTTAAATATATTACAAATCATGTCCCATATTGGTTTACTCCCAACCTAGCTACACAGCTGTCAGCAGACAAGCCACCAAGGTTGCACCTCTGTTGCTGCAATTGTAACTGTCAAGCAGCATCTGCTAACTAGCTGAATTCCCTTAAGGAAGGATTTATAGTATTTTATCACAGGAATTGAACATTTGATCATGTGGATTTCAGACTAATACTCCTTTTGATTTGCACACAGCTGAAAACACGTCAGTTATTTCTTTTGAAATCTCTTGCCAACAAGTTATGAAAAGTGGATTTTATTTCAGGCATCCTGGGCTGTTACTGACAACAGAACAGTGTTTCAGCCTTCTGTAAGAGTTTCCAGGATCCCAGATTTATCTCTCAATGTCCACACTTCTTGTTCCCTAGCAGCTTGTGCAACTTACCAGTGATACAGCATAGGCTGTCAGTTCTGTACCCATCTGCAGTAGTGTTTTTAAGTCATTAACAAGATGACCTAATCAGCATCTGTTCTTGCTATGCCTCTGTGTTGCCATGATTCTTTTTACCATTAATTTTTTTTCACTTGCAAAATAATGTTAAGAAGTCCTAATATAACAGGTAAAAATGAAATTATTTTCAGAAGTAATACCCAGAAATAGTGAGTTCTAAATTACAGATATACTTTACTTGGCACTACAAACAACAGAATAAATGTTTGTTTTACTTATGATCCTTTATTTTTACCCTCCTTTTGCAGGAGAAGCTCTGCTGCATATACAGCATGCTACTACAATTGATATTACAAGCAATTCTGGACATACTTGCATTCCTAACTCATCTAAACACTGGGTCAAAATTAGTGGCACATTACATGAAATTGATGGGATTTATTTTTCTTTACATAAAGCCTAATATAATCTTTAATGTGGATCATAATTCCAGGATGAACTGTGCATGCTGAAGATAGAAAGCACAATACAGTGTTTCCAAGAAGCCATGAAGATGCTGACATGCAGGATGTAGGAGAACAAACTCAGGAAAACACTATGAAAGAACACGTATGATGGTATGTCAACAGATGCAGGAAAGGCAAATCCTGTATGGTATTTACAAGGGTCCAACACACTATCACTGCAAATATACAAGGAAAGACAGGCCAGAGCCTGCCTCAAGGCAGGGAAAGGCACTAAACTTCACATCACCAATAGGCATGACCAGTCTTTCCAATTACAGCATGATCTCCCCTGCGTCGCTGAGTCCCACTAGCTGGTACCAAAGAGGAGGAAGAGGATGATAACAACCCACCAACCACTTGTCCCCTCTAAAGCATCTGGTGCCGATATTTTGAAAGAGAGCCTTAAATTCAAAATCCCCAAACACACAGGCAAATAATCTCCTTAGCCACCCTTTCAGAAATACCTCTGCCTTTGTCTGGATCTTTAGGACCTAGGTCTAGTAGCAGGGACTCAGGTAACTCAGAAACATAGCCTATTTTTTGCCTCAGAGGAGGTGTGTGCAATATTACATCATTAAATGTTCACTTTTGGTTGTACCTTGCAAACAAACCCCCCCTCAGCCAACTCAAACAAAGGTTAATGCACTGCACACTCACAAGACAAAGAAATTACAAAAAGTTACAGATGAGTATACAGAGCACCTCTAACTTGTTAGGCATTGAAGGGAAAGGCACACTCCATAACCTCAACTCCTTAACTGTAACCATTCCTGCAACCAGCAGAGCACAGCAATCAGCTCAAATCCTTGCAATGCATTTGTATCATGATATATTCACATTGAATGTCGTGTTCCAAATTGGAACTGGCAAGCATCTCAGCTGCACACAACAATGCCATATGGAGTTAGATCTGATACAGTTCGAGCAGAACTCCCTTCCTATCCAGAATACATCAAATGGTGCCACAGATAGGCTATGGCATTTAAATAGTAATAATGCGGATGTGAGGGCTAAATTAAAAAATGTGTCACATATTAGAAACAATTTGCGCACCGAGACATAAAAAGGGATTTGCTGTCTTTTGGCACCACAACTTAAAGATATGTAAAGAAAACCATTTTACTTAATTACCTATGTGTCAATTTTCTGAGCAGAACAACATTAGGACTAAAGATGCACCAAAAATATTAGCACAGATTAAAAAGACCAACGAGCAAAGCAAAAAAGCAAAGATTTTTGATTGCCCAAAAAGCAAAGATTTTGTTTCAAGTGGGTAAGAGGGAAGCTGAAAGTTAGAAGTTGTGCATCACGTTAGGACAGGCTGATGGGCCAGGCTGGCTGTCAGAAATGGAAACTCCACTTCAAACACTGTTTTAAAGCTCTACAGATGTGACTTCTGTGCTTGTGCAAATCAAATCAGGTTCATGGTTCATGTTTTCCACTTGCACAAAGAACAACTGACATGCATGTGTTCCCATCAACCAACATCACTCAAGAGGAAAGAAAAGCAGTTCAAATCTCCAATTTTACTGCTTCTGCAGAACCCATAATGAATACAGTGGCAGTGCACTGTCACTCTCAGTGCAATTCAACCACTTGCTGTCAAGAAAATTAAAAGGTTATCAGTTATAACCCATTGCAAGAACAAGATCAGTTGCCCAGTGTATGCCTAGATCAGACAGACATCAGGCAGAATGACCCATGACTGTCTAGAACAGTGTTTGAGAGCTATACTGTTACTGGAGTCCTGTCAACAAGTGACCAAGCTGCCCATCATTTCTTGGGAAATTGTTATTCAGTGGAGGTGACCAGTGTTGGACAACAAAACCCCAAAGCACAGCCTTCCATAGTAATGATACTATTACTTCTGCAGAGGATCAGATTTATCTAGAAAGCCAGACAAACAAGGTTTTGCCCCAGGATAATGTGAAAAACTTTAGAGATTTATTTAAAGTAGGATGTGGCATGATAATTCAAAAACACCACAATTGTCACACAATGACTGAATATTTGATGGGTCAAACCCTGGAGGTTTCTCCTCATCTCAAACTCAGCAATGACTCCACTGGGAATGCAGGTTGAGTGAAAATAATGTGATTCCTTCAGTAGTTTTCATACCTGCAGCACACTGCTAACTAGTTTTTAGCTTTCTTCTCTGAAGGTCTTCGAAGTTCAGAGCACTTCCAAAATGTCCTACCAACACAGAACAGGCATTTTTCAGCCCTTAAACAAGGTGACCACCTGTTTTTACCTGCTCTACAGTAACACTGGCCTTCAAGCAGAGTAAAAGTGATTCTTCTGCTGTTTTCAGAGAGCCTCAGATAATGCAATGTCAAGAAAATGGTGCAAAGTTAAATTTTTCAAAGCTCCAAAGGAAAAAAAAAAAGCCTTCAAGTTAATTTATAATTGGCATTAATGCTATAGCTTCAGGTATTCAAACCATTTGGAGCATTCAGAAAGTACAAATATTATATTTTTCTAAGCACAGCATGTCCATGCCTGTCACATTGTGATTTGCCACAATGAAGCATAGAAACTGGCTGCTCTGAGGTGCAGTCCCAGGGCCCAACCAACCAAACTCATCAGAGCCAAAATGCCAAACTACAACAGCAAACTACAGCACCTTTCCAGTAAATTCATGCTTGTCAAGGGTACTGAGTGCCTGGGTTGCTTCTGAGCAGCAGCCCAGGGGCAGTGGTCAGCCTTAGCTCAGATGCACTTTGGCTGCTCACTAGTGCCAGGGGGATTGGTACAGGAAGCCTTCAAGACACTTTCCCAAGAAGATAAGCTTTAAATGCCCCAGAATCCAGGTTTTTTTGGGTTGTTTGTTGTTGTTGTTGTTTGGCTTTTGTTGTTGTTGTTTTTTGGCTTTGTTGGGGTTTGTTTGTTTGTTTTGGGGGGTGGTTTTTTTGGGGTTTTTTTCCCACTTGGGAACTGTAGAAATGCATGAGATTGCAGTTCTCTGCAATTGTGCTCTTTGGTGACAACTTCTCATTTTTGAACAGCTCTCATCACATGCAGCCACACAACGCAAAACAGTGTAGTATTAAAAAACCAACTTTCCTAGGGTGTTATTCTGACTTGGAACAATAAGCAATACTTTTTACATATGAGGATAGCTCATTATGAATTACAGGTCTGTTCAAGACTTCAGAAGTTTTAGAACATACTAGTAGGAATTTTCAGCAGTAAAGGATTCCATGACCTGGTAACTTCCCATGAAGAAAAATAGTGAAATAAAAGAAACTCCAATTTCATGGGAATGTGAGCCAGGCTTTACATCAAAAATATACCAAGTACAAGATGCCAGCATATAAAGTTCATCAGCTGATTATTTTCATATATTTAGGGACTAATTGCTTCATAAAATATGCATTAAATATAACTTGTCTGTGCATGAAATCCTTTTTGACATTCAAGTGGTTATCACTGAACCATACTTCCTTGTGCAAATTTTAACTTCATTTATATGTAATAATAATTCTATAAAAGTAAATGTAACCTGTAAAACTCACATAATTTTTACCTTAAAATACCAGTCTTTGTTGCTGACATCTCCAATTTTGTTGACTGATGCAAAGACCATACAGCTATGCTCAAAATGAACAAGATTATATTAAAGTATGTTAGTGTGTAGCTGATGCTACATAAAAATATTTGTGCTTCCTGGTAATACATAACCAGATATTCCCTAACCTTAAACTGGAGGTAGGTGAAAGCTGTGATGCTCTAACACTGCCAGCAGTATATACAAAGTGAGGAAAACAGAACAAGGGCCTAATGGTAAAATTCTAACTTGTAACAGTGTATTAGGAGAAAGCAACAGCAAGCCAGAAACTTTACCTGCCATTTAAAACCCAACTACCCTCAGGCAAGGAGGGAAAGCTTTTCAAAAGCAGCTAATGGTTTGGGGTGGCTCATATACTGGCAACCTACAGGAAGAACTGAAATAGTCTTGATTTCGGTTCAGAAAATGAACATTTACAATGTCCTGAAAGGCGTCCCAATTTGTCAGCCAAGCTTTGGTTTACCAGCCACAAATTCCTGTAGCTCAGAAGCAGTTAGATAATCACTACCACTCTCATCTTTGTAAAGCACATCCTAAATATATATATCCAGAAGAATACTCAGACAAGAGACTTTTCTTTTTCCTTTCTCTCTGTGGTTTCAGAGGACTCAAAATCCCTAGCAAGATTCCTGTGAATTTTTAAAAGCAGAAGAACTAACATTAGCTACATTGGAAATCAGAGCCCAGAAACACTAATAACTGGTATTTTCCAGTACAGCTCTCCTTTATCTCTCAGGTTAAATCACAAAATTTCCCAAATCTAGAATGTCAGTCACATAAACTTCAGAAATCATGTAAACATTTTATCCATTGGTCATCTTCATCCTTCTTTCAATCAATAAATCATAGTTTAATTTTGATGTATCATTAGCACATGTAATAAACTTATCTTGACCTTTAATAGTACAGGTTTCATTTTCTTCTGTTGCACTTCATAACTCCAGCTGCTACGCTGCAAGTATATTGATCCATATTTATGAGTCAATTAATTTTTCAAGAAAACTTAAGTGATTTAGATGTCTCAGTCTTACTTGTAAAAAGAAACAACTGAAATGAACAGGACATTTGTAAGTGTAGATGATGAACTGCTCTTGCAGATCTCACTCACAATTATCCTGAGAAGTTTTAGTTGTCTGCTCAGCCTTACTGCAGTTTCCAAAAATGCTATGCAATCGTTTTCTTCCATTTCTTATCCTTTGATTAGCAGGATATTTGTATTACTACTTGCCCTCAAACCAAGGCTCAAACCAAGTCTGAGAGCTTCACTAAACAGTGTATGTGTTTGTACAGACCTTAGAAAGAGGCAAAGGAAACCATATCCTCTCCGTATCACAGAAATCAGGCCCACAACCCATAAAAACGCTACAGAATTAAACAGGAAAGGTGCGCTTGAGAAGTCATAAAAGTTATCTCTGGAAGATGAAGAAATTAAACTAAAGTTTCTGGTTTCTCAACTTGTTGCCATAAATACTTTTGATTACCATTTCCAAGTTTATTTTCACTAACAGGTGCATTAATCTCTTTTGTCTTGGCAAAACCCCTCAGCATAATAATGACATGGTATATGGACTCTGAGCATGGAGGTATGGGGGAAAAGGCATCTGGAAACTCTCTGTGTCTTCCCCTATAACCTGCTTGTCCTAAAAGAGAGAAGACAGTGTCACCCTTATTGAACACAATTGCCCAAGGAAAAACAGAACCAAAAATTTAAACAAAAAAATCACAGCGTAACACCTACTTAATTTATTCCTCTCTTACTAAGCAACATCTGCTCTTCTTTGTTTTGAGTTTACATAAACTGAAAGAGAAATTCTAAAAACTGCATCTAACTATAACTGTTTCAGTATGAGCACACACATCCACCACCGTTCACTAAAGAAGATGGCCAAAGCCTGGGTCTCACTCCCAAATGACAGGTAAAATCATTTGAGTGAAAGATTTCCAACAAACAAAATGTAGCTGCTAGTTGCTTATTAAGAAGATAATGGCTAACAAGCAGGTAGGATTAAGCTGTGCAGAATCTGCTGTTCTATTTTTAGAGTCTGCAACCCCAGGCTGAATGCTGAGGCACTGGGAATTACGTGAATTATGCTAACATGCTCCACAGTTGCTTACTAGGCATGCTTCCTATTATCTAGACAGGATAAGAGTCTAAAAGAACATCTGTACAGACTGAATAAGAGCCAAAACCTCAGTGGATGATCCCGCTAACACTAACTTTTTGTTGAAATTATCTGGACTAGACATGCTGTAAGAAAACTAACAATTTGGAGGATGTTTCTTCCCAAAAGAAATTATTTTAAAAGATAGTTTAGAAATGCCAAATAAACAAACAAATTGCATTCTATTCACTTTTGGCAGGATGTAAAAGATAAACAATCTGATCATGTGGAAAAGGAGCTGACTTCCAGTATAAATACATATTCTAATCTCTTTGTGTTATAAAAGGAGAAAACTAAGAGGACTTAGGTCATATCCTCCACACTGTAGAGACCACTGAAGAGGTAGACCCTGTATCTGTCTTCCAGGGTGGCCTTTTTCCTCGTGTAAATGGGCCCACAGTCACTTCACATCTCTGCGCTTTCCCCTGAGTCACAGCGTAAGAGTGGTGATGCCACCGCTTCTCCCATGGACGCTTCTTCATTCCAGGATTCTGAACAACGCTCATCACTGGGCACCCCTACTCCTGTTACACCTCAAGTTAGGACACAGAGTGGAAAAAGCTCCTGAATGCAGTGCTTATACTCCCAGGGCTTATGCAAACTCTGGCAGGACAGATGAAATTCAGTTTAGTGGGACCTGGAAGAAGCCTTGGAAGAACCCAGAGACTGCCTAGTCTCTGACAAGCAAAACCTGTTGTCAGCAAGGACTAGGAAAGAATCTATCACCTCCACCAGATAGGCATGTAAGAAAAATACAGGACCAAAAGGGCAGAGAAATGAAAAAAAAACCTTTTCACTCCAAATAACCATCATGTTACATAAGGGAACAAACAAGTCTGGTGAGCTGAATTAAGTTCACTGGATTGCCAATGAATTGCCATCCCTACTTGCAGGCACAGGAAAATACAAAATAATTCTTTCTCCCACAGTGGCTTCACAATACAATTTATTCATATGAAAATGATAAACAACACAGATGCTTATTTTCATCTGTTACTTACGGGAACTCCTCCAAAAATACAAGCAAGTTCCTCTGAGCAACTTCGCACCCTTTTCCAACATTACAAATGACACAGTTGATCCAAGATTTAAATTTCTAATACTGTAAAGCCAACTCTTCCCTGAACTGGATTTGCAACAAATCCTTTACATCCAGAAGTAGAAGTTCAGGACAACATTTTGTAACATTTGGAACTGGGAATCGTGTCTGTAACATTTATAACCAATACTTACATTAATACCCATCTGCTCAGATGGCATGGTGCCTACTTTGAAGTCTGCTGAACCTGGTCTCCAGGACATAGATGCCAAGAAGTTTTTGATGATTTTTATGGCTGTGGAGACCATACATGTTGCAGAAAGGGCCTTTCTCCTTCTCACTTACATGGAAGCACTGTTGTGAAAGAAGTTCACTGCACTTCTTTTAAAGACCGAAAAACACCAAAAAATAAGTAAAAGGTGATATGAAGACTAACTTCATGGACTTCTGGCTGCCAATTAGACTGTGTTGCTGCAGCTATAATGAAAAGATAATACAATACAAAACACCAGTCGCTGTCTTTTTCACTCTGGAAATGGGCATAAAATGTAAAGGCAGAGATGAAAGGCTCACTAGCTATTACAGAAAAAGAGAGCTGACAGAGCTCTGAATATACATCAAAGCACCAGCTCCAAGGAATTGGTATTCACAAGAAATGCATTTCTTAGGGCTTTTTATGTCTGGCACTGTTTCTTGCAATCTGTTAACAAACATGGTACATGGGAAAAACACACACTTATGAGGGATTGCTTTTCAAGAACAATTCTCAACTTATGAATATGTAAAATTCTTAGTGTAGAGAAATGGAAACAAGACCACGGTCTCCACATTATGTTAACTGATCCAAGCTAGAGTAGCAGCAATCTGAAATCCCAGACTTGATGAATACTAAATGCAAGTGCACATGGTGGTTCACAATACAGAACGGCTAAGGAACCTAAGGGAAGCTCTGGTGAAAGCAAAGATCGTGGCACAGCAATATCTAAATTTTGAAGCACTAGGAAAAAAAATAGTAAAATCTGTTAAATATTAAAGACCTATTTCAAGTAGGAATCCTAACAGTGAACAGAAGAAAAACATGTCCCTCTGCATGAAATTCATTGGTCTTGTCAGATACACACACCAACAGCATCTGTGGCATCCTGTGAAACCACTCTTTTTAAATGGCATTTTGCAGATGAAACACAATTTTTTGGCTCTGGTCTTATTTAGTTTTGAACTGAACTTTAAATCCACTCATATCTCCACACACTGAAAGGGCTGACTAAAGCATCAACTGAATTTCATGCAATATGGGTATCAAATTAAAAAGAAAAACTAGGAAAAAAATAACTGTGACTAAATGCTTGTAACAAAATAACGACAATTTTCTTAACAAAAACAGAAGTCCTGTTTTAAGAACAATTATCTGTGCATCCATAATTCAAAATATCATTTATCATCAACTATTACATCAATTAATTATTTTAGCATTTAACAATTAAATTACTGTTACCACAAATGATACACTACATTTGCAATAATTGGATTATTTTTATATGCCAGAGGGAGAAATCTTGCCATCCACCACAGCCAGGTCTGTCACAATTGCCCTTCTGCCCACCAATGCAAGTCTGGTTCTCCCTCTCTTCTTTGGGATCTTGGCCTAGATACATCCTGGTGAGCAGACAACAATTCTTTTTTCCTATTGCATACTTCCTCCCAATCAGACCTGGCTGTCCCTCACCATTATCTTGCCACCACCGTATCTCAGAGCTGTATCTCCTGTCTCAGCACTGCTGACTCAAACCTCTCCTCAGGGGGAACCTTTCAGCTCCTGGGACTATCATGTCACAGCACAGGTTGCTGTTAGGCTGGTTAATCACACCTGGGAGAAGCCATGGGTCCTTATGCTAAATGGCTACACCACAATTTGCAGAGTTTAACTAACACTCACCTCTGGGAGCTGCAGCTGTGGAGTGACTACGAAAACCGTGTCACAAGTCTCCAAAAATTAGATAAAAATGCAAAATAAAGAACTTCGGGGTGCTTCCTAGTGAAGGGTATGATCACAGCAATCTGATTTGATTAATTTTGATCTGCAATCAAAATTAATTCAGGAGCTAAGAAGTACTGACACACATAGCAGCAGAGAGGTGACAGTTTACCTTTCAATTGGGATCACTCCAATCCTCTTCAGATAAAACACATGGTGCTCCTTTGCCTACGTGTCTGAACAACCATTCGTTCATTTAATAGAAATTTCTAGGATAAAGATTTTTCAGAAAGGTGATAAACAAAGAAAAAAAGAGATTGAAATTTTGTAAGACCAACACCTCTGAAGTACCAAGACAGATTCCAGAGACATGGAAGAAATCAAAGATCGCCTGAATATCTGTGACTGACTAGACAGGTTAAAAAAAACCAAAACCAATACCAACTCAAATCTCCCATCCTGGATGGTCATGGACTAGATCATATTCCTACCATTACAATAAGGGCTAAAAACACTCCCTAACGCCAGAAACATCAATTAGCTTAACAGGTAACATATACATATGGTACCCTAAACAGTCTGAACGACTTCAACACCATGACCATAGTCTGAGTACATTGTGCTTATAACTGTCACATTTGTCACATTTTCAAAGAGGCTAAAAAAAAAAAAAAAAAACCACATTTCAAAGATAAAAACAATTTTTGTTCCAGCTTTCAGAGGTGACCAAAAACCAAAGAACATAATTAATATCATTAGTGATTAATATCATTAGGGAAGGCACACCATCAGGTCAAGAATACTGCCTTAACTTCTTTACCTATGTGACTGGAACCTTCCTTCTAACATTCAGTATTATCTTTACTACTTTATAGTTTTATATACCTATAAACTTTATATACTTTACTGAGTACTATAGAACTTGCTGGTGTTTTGACATTATAATCTTTGTGGTGGTTGTAGGACTAACATGATTTAAGGCATGTTGAATGTAGCTATCCAGGGAAGTTTGTGATTAACTCCATGCCAGCACCAATCCTATTGCACTGACCAGTATAGAACCAGTGTGACTGGCAGTGGGCTTTGGTACAGATTCAGAAAGAGTTTGTACTCATTACTCTGGATTTGAAATACTTCTTGGGCCATAAATATGGGCTAATGTCCTGCTCTTTTTACTGCAGAAAATTCCAGCCTCAGTCAGGATTTTGCTTGCAATTTTGGCACTTAACCAAACTCCCATATTTATTTGAGCTATATAAATTTGCCTCTCCAGTGAAACTTTTGAAATTACAATGACAAGTATCTAAAATTTGCAAACAATTCTATGTTGATTCCAGCTTGACTTGAGATGAAGTTCTGTTCAAGGCCCTGAATTTCTTACAATGATGTTTAATACTATCTTATGTAATTATTAATAAATAGCTTCTGACTTATATTAATTCTTAAAGCAATCTTAGCTAATTAACAAAGTAGGAAGAACTTTATTTTACAAATTCTTGACATTCAAAAACTACAGGACAGTTGTTTAGCCTTCTTCATTTGAAGAAATTCAATTAGCAAACACCTTAAAAAGCAGAAGCCAAAGACAATTCCTTCAGGATTGTCAATTTTTTCAGTAGAAGTAGAAGAATCACTAGAAGAATCCTGTAAAAAGCTTCAAACAGGCAGCTTAATTGCCAAAAGCACAGACTCATCGTATCAGACTCTCTTTATGAATATGGATCTTATTTATATTGTTTTGGTTGAAGTTGTATTTTCCAAAATGTATAATACTTTATGAAATTTCGTGTGTTAATTATTTAAATAAATTTTGTCAAAACAATGTTCTTACCTAAAAGAAAAATGTGATGAATTTTTACTTAAAAAATAAACTTTTAAAACAATTTTCAAGGTTAAGGAAATTTAATTATATAAATATGCAAAAACATTTCAAGATTTTGTTCTTATCTAGACAGAAAAATAATTATTCTAGCTTGAAATTGTCTTTAAACTGTGTTCTCTTTACCCAGCTAAGCACTTTTCCTGTTAAGGCAAAAAGCCTTGAATATTTTTCCTTACATTTGGAGAAGATACGTTTTGGAGTTTCATGAACCGAGATGTGTGTGAAATGGAAAATATCCAAAAAAGGGCTTCTTGTCCAGCCAACCGGTACCAAATGTGCAAAGTGGTTGAAAGCCCTTTCTATGATATGTTACGATATATTATGACCACCTCAAATTCTCTTAGGCACTAAAGAGGCCTTAGAAGGAGATGGCCATCATCAGTTTTAAGATGTACTATTCAGCTTGGTTTTCCGCACTGAAGATACCTCAGAAATGTCTTTTAAGAATAGTAATGTCCCTCTAAATTGTCATCAAAAATGATGGCATATATAGTAATCATTGAGCTGTTACTGAAAGCATCACAAGCTTCAACAGCAACTACTTTTATATGACAAAGCAGCGTCCTACATATTGTTGTATAACCTTCCAAAGGACATCTTATTTTTACATATAGTCTATTAAAAAACTAAGCTTTCAGTGAAATAATTTCATAGTAGTGAAATTTGCCATGAGAGATACTGTATTACCACTACCCACATAATATTCCCTCTTCCTACACTTCAGTCCAGAGTAGCTTTTGCATTCTGCACCACTGAAGCCAATGAGAATGTTGTTACTGGATTTACAAATGTTTTATTTTGCACACAACTATGTACAATAAATATGATTGTGTAAGAAGGTACAAATGTGACAGTGCAACAGACCAGCAACTGTAATTTCTCCTCTAAGTACTTCTGCATTGCGTTAATGAGCTGTTACAGTTAGACACTACTGCCGCAAGACACTGAGTCCCGCATATTCTCAGTGTTACAAATATTAATTCTCTTACCTTAACTCAATAACTCATCAGAAGTCAGCAAGCCACACAGATACAGATGGATCCCAAAAGAACCAGTATTTTGACCTATACTGTCATTCCACAGAAAATTATGTTAACCAATAATATTCTCTTATATTACATGCCAGTGGTAATAAAAATGTCTTTGACATACCATGCTGCATGTAAGTACTTCAGATAAAAATGCTTGAAAACTTTCAAAGAAAATTAGTAATTTAATTAAGTTACCAGTTGTATAATTTCTCTGAGATAAACCCAGGAAAGTACTTCCAGAATCTGTATTATAGGGTAAATAGCTTCCACACTCAATTTCCTTTTGGAGAGTGATTGTTGAGTATTTGTTACAATTTACTAAGCCAAATTATATGAACTATGCATCTGGACTCCAAAAGAATCCAACAATTCCATACCAACACTTATCAACATTTCTGTTTATGCGAATAACTGTTACTGTATCATTCAAATCAAAAACTATAAAGATTAAACAGAGGAAATGCTAATACACTGCATACTTCTATGAATGTTTTTTCTATCAAAAGTTTTAGAGAGCACACCAGAAGTGCCCCTAGGTACCAGAAAATAAATATAAAAATTAGCATAGTGAGATACCACATTTACTACCTACCTATATTTCACCCTCAAAAAGGAATTTCAAGCAGGAATTTATACACCTTGTCTATTTGTTAGTTTAAAACAGTTTAAAAGTCAAGCAGCTATTATTTGTGTAAGCATTATCCTTGACAAGGGAGCTGCAATACTCAAAACTCGTAACAGTAAAGAAGGAACAAGTCATGTGCCTTCGGCAACAGCTCTGCAGTTGCTACAGGATTACAAGGAAACAAAATGTGGTTCCCCAGCTCTCTTTTGGCTGCCCACAGAAAGCAGGAACACCTTCAGTCTCCATGTGCTGACCACGCCACAGGCACTGCCTGGCTTCAACCTCCCAGGCAACAAACACAAGGCTCTGTGTGCACAGAATATGTTGGGGAAACAAAACCATTAAAACTTTCAGTTCAGAGGACTATTTTAGTGACATTAGAAATGAATGTAATCTGCTGTGATGGTATAAACCCAAGGTCTCCACTGCAAGCAAGTCTGTGTAAACACTCCACTATTTTTTGGCACCAAGTTATGGACTCCTACTCTGATTCCTCTCACTGCAGTTGTCAGACTTCTCTTAAGATAGGCAACACAGCTTTTTTGCAAATAAGTTAAGAAAAACCTGTTATTGATTTGAATTGTCATAGTTAATTCCTTGAAGAGTGAATCCTGTATCTCCACTAAAGTCAGTAGGAATATTTCCACAGATTAATTCTACTCAACAGAATTCAACATGGAAAATATTAAATCACTTTAACTTATTAATAAGGACTTATTTAAATAAATCATTGACATGGCCCTTCTGCTTTGAGAAGGACATCTGGGACAGAAACAACAAGCTACCTGACAATGCACCTATTTTATTAGCTCAGTGATGCTGAGGGCACAGTTCTTTCCACCTTTCTGCAAAGACCACTTTCAGCCATAGATGTGCAAGCAAACCCCGTTGCTGTGAAGCTTCCTAACAAAAATATTTAGACCCAGCTACATTTTACATAAGAAAGATTGGTATGTGAAATGATGTTAAGGGTGCTAAGCCACCCCAGCCAAACCTGATCTTGGGCATAGAGTAGAAAAAGTTGACAGAAACACTCTTGAAACAGCAACACAAAGGACTGCTATAGCAGCAGCTTTCATCTGCGTTTGCTTCCCAAAGAACCATGAGTTCAGACTGATGAAGGGAATCCAGGGATACTTCACCAAAAGCACAAACCCCTAAATCTTTTTGGTTTTGGTCTTCTGAGTTAAAGCACACAGACAGCAGAAGCAATTTGTAACAGAGAATTTTTGTTTCCAGCTTGAAGATCCATTATTTCATGTTTACACCTTTTGTACCTTCTTGTATAAAATCCTGAAGCTCCTAATAACTCAGTGGAAATTACACATCAAATTCACTGTCTACCATACTACTGCAGATGTTACTTTTCAGAAGAAAAAGTCCAATAATTAAAGTTCTCATTTGTTTGTGTTGGCAGGACTTGGATGCTGTTCTTTGATATAGAGGGGAAATAGCTGAAAAACTCTGTTTAAAGAAGCTCACATAATTTTCAAGACAGGAAATTAAGAATATTTTAAAAATTGTTCTATATATTTATGAGGGACTAGGTTATGCCTTCTAGAACAACAACAAAGAATCTTACCAATATCTCAGCATACCTAGTAACAAAGAAACATTGTGGAATCCTTCCATATGAAAACTGGCAAAATGAAGAGTGAAATCCTGATTCCACCAAGGTTCAGGCAGAGCTGGCACTAATAAAATAATGCCATGAAATTTTACTACTCATTTCATTGAAAACAGAATTTCACTCAATATTTCTTCTCTAAAAAAAAAGTGAATTAATGGGGTGTATTTAAAGCTGTATTTTTATAGGAAGTTTCTGCCAAAATAGTTCAGAATACAATAATAGTAATTTTCAATTCCTACCTCACCAGGAATTTAGAACCTTCATTTACAGCTTTACCATCCTAAAGGTTTAACACAATTTTGCACGGATGCATCCCACATAACATACTCTATAGACTATCTTCTGCAGTGTACACATTTCTGCAAGCTCTGGTCCTCACAAGCTAGCTTCACAGAAGACCTTGAAGAAAGAAAAATTATTTTAAGATAGTTTTTGAATGCAGCAACAGAGGTTTTGCCTGGAACACAGTGCAACAGGGAAGAAGAGGTGAATACAAAATAAAAGAAGCATCTTACAAGCAATACACTTGGACCAAGGATAGAATGAAACAGGACAGGACACAAATACAAACACTGGTCCAGGAGCACAGAAAGCAGAACATGCTTTATGCAATGTCCCTAACAAGTAAATAACTTCCCTTTGTAGAAATACTGTATATGGTTGCTGTGTTCTTAGCACTTGCCTGCCATGGACAAGATTATCATATGAGTCGATCGATATCAATTCTATTATCAGTAGAATTCTTCTGAAAGTTCCATATGCATTTATGACTGTCATTTTCATTACACATAGCTGCTTAATAACAAAATCCATAGTGTGTGTGGACATCAGAGTTATCATGTAGAATTTTAAATGAAACCAGGAAAGAAGTCAAAATCATGGGCTGGACATCAAGCACTACATTTCAAATTCTCAAGGTGAACAGACAGTGTAATCCTTTCACGTACCAGCAACAGTGCCAGAGATTCCCTTCATTGTTAAAAGATGCAAATTGAAGAAATTAACCCAAGCTCTAGTGTGAACAACACTATTTTAAAAGATGGTAATTCACTTCCAAAAAAAGAAAAAAAAATGCATCAAGGTGTTGAGTCACAATTGTAAAAGACACTAGACTGGCAGCCTCAAAATTATACAGAATTTTAAATTATTTAAGGATGCAGCAAGCTTCTAGAGGTCACTGTTTTCTAAAAGTATCTACCTTTGGCACATAAGTATGAGACTCCAGCAAAATTAAAAGACTCTTTAATGTAAGAATATACTTCTAGATTAAAATCAAAATTAGGTAGTGTTACATATAGAAGCTTAAATCAGAGGACAATTAGCTTTTTCCTGCCATTTCATTACAGGGACTCACCTCTGCTCTCTGGAGTATTTTAAAAGAAGATTTGATTAGCTGAACTGGAACATAAATACACAGGATGTATTATAAGATATCCCTCTTCTGCAGGCACTATGTCTACAACCACTGACCACTGCTTTTCTGCAGAGACATCTCTTAGTAAGAATATTCAAAACCCAAAGCCTCAACTAGAACCTTTAAAGAAACAGCCCTGATTGGGTTAAAAATATTTATGTTATGATCTTCACAAGAAAAAGAAAAGTTCCGATATCTGACTGCACTGCTGGAAATTTTTAATAATTTTTCCCAGTTTGTTTTTTAGCATATCTGTGCAAAGAAGCATTGAACTGCTGCACAAGTAACCCAGCTTTATCAAAGAAATTAGTCTTCTTCCTTCTTTTATGCAAGTTTTAATAAACTACCAGTCAAAGCTGTACAGGACTTGGAAATGGGTCCTTCCAAGAGCACAACTAGAGTTTCGAGTGCCTCAATGAAAAGACTACACACGTCACGGTGTGTGGCAAGATTATGCTCAGTCATCATGGCCACACACGTGCAATAACTAAATTTAAAGGGCCTAAATTAAAGGAGATGTGGAAACATTAATTGTATCGGTACGTAATTCAGGAGAATACAGATTTGCCTCCAGCACGCAATGAAAAACTTGACAATGACTGTATTATTTGACTGTCTGTGTAAGGCTCTGACCATCTCTCATGTAGACATCTGACTTCTGTGCAAAAAGCTAAATCCATCTCAAAACTCATCTGAACCTGCTGTTCTAGACATCTGCTGTGTCCATGACAGGCAGCAGAATCATTTAAGCAAGAATTCTAACTGGTTGCTGTTTGTATAACACTAAGGTAATGTTTTTTTGCCCCTAGGTAGTAACACACATGCAAATAACAGCAAAAATTGAAATATTTGCAATATTTGACATTTTGGAATTCAATAGTGCCTCCCTTCCTTAAATTGCTAGGGATGAATAAACCTCATATAGGCACCAACTAGACACTGCAGTTCATAAGACTAAAAGCACCACATCAGTGACATGCACAACTTGAAGAGGATTACTTTGATGAGACTTTGTTCTGAAGAGAAACAACCCATATTTCTTCTCCTTGAAAGTTACTCCACCAGCCTTCATTATTTTGTTTTCCACCTCTTGTCTTCTGCATATCCCAGTGTAAGAGAAGTCCATCTACTTGACATCATTGAGAAAGCCCAGATTGTATTAACATTATCTGATGGGATGAAATAGACCAGCTCTTTTTCTTTGCTAATATGTGTTTGGAACGGATAAAAGTGATTAAAGACGTATGAGACCTGGGTACTACTCAACTTTTGTAAATTAATCTCTCTAATCACTCCCTTTCAAGTAAAATCATTAACAAAAACCATCATTCACTTCTTTTTGTGAAATGCCTGTTACAACAATTCTTTTTTTTTTATTTTACCATGATTAAAGTGAAACCAACTGTCTTGGGGAGGAGGAGAAAAGCATTTTGCTCCCAAACAGTAACATGGTCAGTTTACTCAGATGTGACACAGAACTCCACAGCAAAGCAACCTGGCCTTGAAAGTGCTCTCCTGCATGCCATTGAACCACTCTCATCACGAGCTCCTGGCTGGAAATGGTAATTCCATCCAGGACCTCATAAATATTTCTCCTGTGTAAATTACGTGAAAATGGCTACACTCTACTGAAAAAACTGCAACAGATCAGTATTTCCAAAATAAGAATTGGATTAAGAAAAAAGTCCTGAGCAGATGGAATAAATAGGATAGACTAGAGGTCTCCAGTTTGCTGATCTGGCTTTCTCCTGAACTTGGGAATGCAAACCATTAGCCTTGCTTTTGGCACACTTGCAGATGTGAAGTAACAAAGCAAGCTACCTTTATACTAGCAATCTTTATATTAGTCTCCAGGTAACCCTGACTGCCAAGGAATTTATAGCTTCATTCCATGGACAGTGGAAAAGACACTAATGATTTATCAAGCTATCTTCAAGGTAAAACTCATCTTTCACACACACCAGCACCCACAAGCATTTGACCAGCTATACACTATGACATTTTATACATGAAGCAATGTGTGTCAGGAAAAACTGGCAAGGATTCCTGCACCTCACTAAGCTACTGAAAACAGAGGTGTTCTACACATTAGTATCTAACCCCAACTGCTGAACCACCTAAGCCAGAGAAGTTTTGTGTTTCTCTGCTCTCCAGCTAAAGAAAAAAAATGTAAGAAAAATATAATCCCACGTGTGGAAATACTCAGTCTGGTTAGATGCTGCCTGTATATTTTAACTAAAATAACATGCACTGTACATAATATCATATTTTAAAGACAACTGGACTCATACAGCACAAACATTTATCATCTGGCTTGGTCACACTGGTTGGGTTCAATGAACAGTGGTTACATTGATAATACTATGCTGCAATGTGATGTAAGATTTTCTAGGCACAATTTTAGGATGGCTACTTTAAAAGGAACAGAGTCAACTAAAATAGTTACCCTTCCAAAACAGTATCAATGCTATATTACAGTGCTATATTATGCAATATTTCTCATCCCAAGCAAAACAAGAATTAATAATATATAGATACATGTGTAAAGAAAAGCATAAAATACATCAATACTTTGCTATTTGGGCCTTGCAAAAGAATCTCCTTCTAGCTTTATATTGCTGGAAGGCTTAAAAAGCTAAAACAGTTCTTGGCAGAAATGAAGCAGTGGAAAGAAGCAGAGCATTAGCATTCACATGAATCAGTCAAAGCCACACAATACATAAAATTCTATACCATGTGCTATTTGGCTTTGAAATTTACTATACGTAGAAAATACATATTTTTTGCTCATTAAGAGATTAAACATTTTAATTTTTAAAAACTGCACTGGGTACTTTTAAGAAGTACCCTTCTTCTAGTTCCTAAGATTTTTAGAAACTCTGAAATTAACGATGCAGTAGCCTTTACAATGAAAAATATTTATATGTTTGCTAATATCTTGCTCAAATTCTATCTGTAGGTTTGTTTTTTTTAAAATCAGTCCTTATTTGCCAAAAACTGATGAATAAAACTATAAGGCTTGTTTTTCACTTGTCTTCACTTTTTAAAAAAGCAAGGTTTAAAATAGTCCAAGTGGCCATTGCAAAGAACCGTTCCAGGAATGCTTTGAATTAAAGCATAAATGATGCTTAAAACTCACCCATTTCCATCAAAAGCAAATTTGGAAAGCTAAGTGGAAAAAAGTTAATCTTCAAGAACTCACACTTCTCCACAAATAGGTACTCTCACAAGGACAATCAGCCAGAAAGGAGGGAGGACAGGCTGTATCGTTCCTCAACAACTAGCATGAAGTTGGAGCACAATACTAAAATGTTCATTACCGTAACAAGTTCCAGACAGCTCTGTAGGCCGTATGTCCTGAAATGGCCTCTCCCTTTCCTGTCTTCCCCTGTCACTTTGCTCCCCACAGCCAAAAAGGGACCAAGGAATATGTTCACTATCACTCCCCACTGTCAGTTAATTGCATTGTGTCCTCCCAGTGACCATGAGAGATGCCAGCTGCACTTCCCCACTGCATTAGTTCCCACTTGTGACTTGCAGCAAGAGGATTCCTGACGGCAGCCACTCCTGTGTTTCCTCTCACTGGTTTCCTATGGGACGGCTTCAGCAGCCCCTACCACGGCAAGACTTCCTCTCAGAGTTCCTCTAAGCCCTTATAAAGGCAGATATCCTGGTGCAGTCAGAGGAAGAGTCTGTTTGGCAGCAATCTGGTTGTACCTTCAAAGCCTAAACTAGCTTTGTTTTAAGTCAATATAGCTATTAACCCCGTTTTCATACGGGGTTAACATGATTCCTTATTTTCCACCAAATGGCAACTAATTTCCATGTAAAGATGCTAAACAAAATAGAAGATAAACAGCTGCCTGTCTGTAAGTAAAACACCATGTTGCAGAATAGTATGTTCAGTAAGAAATGTACTCCCTTTTTGTGCCATGATAGAATATCAAGGGGTGGATTCACCATGACAAAAAAATAACACAAGCAGAGCTCATCTTATTTCTCTTCTGTGCATATTCAGCCTTTCCATGCTAAAAATTATAAAGCAAGATGAAAGGGCACAACTAACTCGAATCCAGCTATGCTTTATTCCTCCTAAACTTCTAGCTATGGATGAGTAGCACTGAGAGGCATTTCAGATTCCCCTGCTCCCCCGGCACACCCGATTTGCTAACCCTGAGGCATGAAGTTGGCATAATTTTTTGAGGATTTTTTATTACTGTTATCCCACAATGAAATTATTTAAACCAGAGAAAAAAAAAAAAGTAGGTAGGATGCAGGAAGATATATGCAAACAAATCTCACTGCACTAATGAATACAATACTATTTGACAGACCATATGGCTAGCACAGTATTCTCCTTGGAAGAAAATCCTCAACATACCACAGAAGCCTTACACAGTTTGAAAGCCCACCAGCCAACCCCATACCTCCTTTCCTTTCTTCTCCCACAAGAAAAAAAGACTCATATTAAAAAATTATAATCCTCAGCTAGGCATTAAAAAAAGTATTCAATTGGACATCAAAATAAAGCAAATAAAACACAGGGAAAATGCAGTATTTGTAACTTGGGTGCCTATCAGTCAGCACAGCTCTCCTACAGGCAAGAAACTGGAGTATCACACTCTCCTGCTGTGAGTAAACCTCTGGGTGCCTGGCCAGTGCCTCCTCCTCCAGCCTGCCAAGCAACTCCCCCAAGGCCCTGGGCATGGCCAGAAGGCAGTGTCTTTTCTGAGAAACAGAAAATATAAATTTTTCTTAAAGCTCCAGCTTCCTTCCAACAGCTCCACTCTGGTGATCAAATGGAAGCCACTCTTCCCACTCACCAGGCCAACTTCTCTGTCTGTACCTGTCCACAACAGCCGTGCCTCAACTGCAAGGGCATCTAAACCAAGTTCAGTCTCTGGCTGCCTTGTACAGCCAAGCCAGATGGAGATTCTGCTTCCAAAATTGTAGCTTCAGAGTAGTCCCACCAAGTTTTAAGACACATGCTGAGCTAGGGGTATTTGAACATTGAGCATCTTACAGAGCCAGGCCCGTATATGGATGTTCTTAATATGGCACTTCATACTTTGCTACTAGAGACACATAAATATTTTATTTTTGGATTACAAGGGTTGCAAACAAGGTATGCCAACTAATGTCAAACAGAATATCTTTTCAAATTCCAGGAAAGTTACGTGCAACATTTAGACAACACATACCCAACAACAGGCTTATTCATAGCTACAGTAATAGGAGACGAGACATATATTCAAAATAAATGACCCCACTGGAAAATTCGAAGCACATTACTATAATTAAGCTAGAACATTTTCTGCAAAGTCATATTACGTAGACTTTTTCAAGTAAGGTTTATATCTGTTCATAAATTTTGGTATTGAGATATCATAAACTTTATTTTTCCAACATTTTAAAATACTCTGTTCCTCGACTGATTAATTTTTAATTACCTTTAAAAACATTTTGAGTAAAACTAGCTGTCAGAATTTATTAACTACAATGACATAATATTGAACTCAAATATGAGTAATTCTTTTTAGCAACTAAAAAAAGTACTAGTGGGCACTATGCTTATACATATCCCTCCCATAGGGCATAATAAGGTCTCTCCAGGTATATGATTGTCCAAGCCCCTTCTTTGATTTCTTTTTAATCTCCAGTCTAAGAGTGAAGGTAAAAACTGGCTCATGATCAAATATCTCTATTGATGGATGTGCAGCTACTGCATGCAAGTGTCAGCCTCTACTATAACACCTATGCCATACTCCCTTCTACTAATCTACCTGAAAATCCCACAGGATTTTTTGTCCATTAGGGCTTATCAGTTATATTTATTTGAATCCAAGGCCTTCACTTATTTTAGGGAAATCATCTTCCTTAGAGGAAAAAAATTAATATATTTAGCACATCCTATAGATAAAAATAATAAAGGTTTTACATAATTAGCAGCTGCAATACTTTCATAGGGAATTTGAGTTAGAAAACTATTATTTATTCACTTTCTTGCTGAAACAATGGAATGTGGCTCAGTGAGCTCTCTGTCACTGGCATGCTTTTAAAATTAAACACTAGAAATAATTGCCTTAGGTTAAATAAAATAATCCAGCAAATAAAACAAAAGCAAAAGCAAAAACAGAGCAATCTTGACAACATATCCCATTTTCATCCTTATCTAGCTCTAGCCAACACCCATTTCCACAAAGAACTAAAGAAAAAAGTAGGCCCTGCTTTATGTCCCAGAGGTTAGCAAATCTGGGCTGTTAAAAAGCAGGAATTGGCAAATTCTTGAAGTGCAGAGTCCTAAAAAAGACGCCTGCCAGATACTTCCCTCTCCTACTCCAAAGAGGCTTCAATTTAATGCCTTCCACAGTGTGCATCTCTTGCAAAAAGGCTGTATTTTTGCATGCATTTAACTGCAGTAATATTCAGTATCTGTACAAAATTCTTATTGTTCATTCTCTCCACCATGGCTGAGCATGTCATCATATCTGCTATGCTCACAAACCACTTTTGCCCAGTTCTCAAACCAGCCAGTTCCTAGGTGCTCTTTCAGTGCCTTTAAATTGAAGGCAGTGAGACAGAGAGAGAGCACACAAAAAAAAGTGGGGGGAAAAAAAAGTAAAAGCAAACATATACAAAAAGTACATGCAGAGACAGATCTTTTTCACCGTGAGTTTCAAATATTCACCACTCAAAATTCAAACCAGATTTTCAAGAACCTAGGCCTCAGTGGTTTCTATTGTGATACTTAACAATTCAATAGTTAAACAGATTTTAACAATCTAATCAGTTATTTAGTTAACAGCTAATGAACTCTCCTAAAAAAAAAAGCTCTCCTGCAACTTAAAAATCACATTTCTTTGCACACAAAACACTTCAGCAAAAAGTCATGCTCTATATTTTGCAAGTCCTTGCTATTTATTTTAGAAAATATGAGAAAATCTCTCATGGCTGGGGCTTTTTTTTCCACAATATGTCACTTTCCACACAGCTGTGAGAGGATGAATTGTGGTAGTGAAGTTCATGGTAAGGATGAGATTTTGAGTAGAGGAATTCCTGTTCACTGAAGGTCATGCGTCAGAAATACCCTTTTCAGTATATCAGGCTTTAAAAGGACAACACCTCACTTCCTGGTCTGAGCTGAATCTGCTGTGAATTTTCAAAATAACACTGATGTGTTTTTAGTGGTTCCATTTGCAATGGATAAATCTGCAGTTAAAAACCCCCAAAGCCCAACAACAGCAAAAACAAGGCTATCATCCTGTAGCTGGCTGCACTTTGTATGTCTGCTTGTGGTTTACTTGCAGAAAACTTCAATAACAGAGGAATTGCTTTATTTTAAGGAGCGAGGGGAAAAAATATTTTCCCAATATGATCTGTTCCTATTTATCTTCAGACATACTTCTGTGAGGAGAGGATATAAAGTACTTTTTAGTTTTAATATTTATTTTATTTGCAAACTCTTTCATTTTGTGCTTGAACACAAAGAGCAGAAAACAAAACAAAGAGAGAAAAGAGAGCTATGACTATATTTTCTCCACCCCTTGCCAAAAACACTACAAAGAATGGAAAAAACAATGTCTCACTTTAAACCCCAGAACTGGTTAATCAAAGCAGTCGATGATCATGCACACCAGCTGGGAAAAAAATAGTTTTCTATCCATACTCATAACTGCTACCTCTGTCAGCCTCAGATGGAAAACAGGAACCACCATGCTCCTGTCAGAGGTCTGCAGAGGAAATCTTGCAGTAACCCCCACAAAATGGACTGAGCCAAGGTGAAGAAACCTCCTAGTCAGCAGCTACTGAGTGACCAGAGCAGCAAGGACACAGCAGTGACCCAATCCCCCTCAGCATCTATCTGGCCCATATTTGGATGCATCCAAATATGCATACCTAAGGATGAGGTATCAGTTGGGACTGGAGATATCAGAAGAGCCTACACAATTTTGCAATTAACGTAGTAAGGCCTTAGTGTCAAAGATACAGATCTCTATATAAGTAAATTTTACAAACCATCTAGTGTGGAATAAGTTTGGAACAACCTAATAACTTTTCAGTACATCTTGTGAGCATACTTTTGTTTCCAGGTTATGGGATCACACTACACTCAGACTGGTTCCTAAGATCCCAGTGGATTGTGCATGGCCTGTGATGATAAACTTCTCTTGAGCATTTTGACAACAATATCAAGGCTCATTTATCAGTGACACATACTTCTCTGGGATAATATTGAGGTATTTCAGACATTTTGTGAGTTTTTTTGCAATTATGATCCCTGTATCTCTCTTCCTCCTCTCCCTGCTCAGGCAATAACACCTAGCAGGACCAGCAGCCCAGACAGCTCTGATTCACACAGCAGAAAAAAAAGGGAGTGAGGAACTGAGCTTTACCATCTTCATTTAACAGAAGAAGCACTCCATTCCCAGTAAGATCTTCAGATAAGCACAGGGTTTTGAAAACTCTCTAAACAGGCCATCCTTGTGCTCCATATTACCTTGAAGGAAATTTTCTCCCATGCAAGTCTTTCCCACCAGGCTTTCAACTGACCTGTGTCACAGAGAGGGCTTTCACAGCCAATAATGTGACCCAATCCAAACTAACCATCTTACCACTATTTAGTAGTCCTCTTCATGAGATAAAACAGGAATTAGGGTCACAGAGAGCATCCTGCTTCGCCCATTCCACAGATAGAAAAGGAATATATTTACATGGCTCTCTTAGGTCCTTAAAGCACAGAGGGGGGGGAAGGGGAGAAAGCAGGGGGAGAAGATGGGAGAGGGACGATAGGATCATTTAGCCCTAATATTCAAAACCAGCACAAGGTACTTTTAAAGCTCTACAGGTATCTGGACTGCCCTTTTGAAGCGGAGTCTGCAAGTCAAAAATATCACACAGTTACTCAGACAAGACAGATCTTTCCCAGCTTTTGATCCATACAGGCCTGCTGCAGGAAAGCTGGTTTTATCTTCTGTTCCAAAATTAATTACTAATATTGGACAGATTTCTACATGATCTGTATAGTAAAGAGGAAGATTTTGTCTGGTCTTTTCTCATTACACAGTCTGAAGCACATTTATTTTTTCCTCTGAGAACCAAGAGATTCAAAGCACAGTCTCCAAGTGTTTCAGAGAAAGTTACCCTTATCAGTAGTCTTCAGGGAAGTCCCGTACACCACATATTTGGGATCAAGAAGATGAAAAGTGAAGTCTATAACCTAAAAGAGGTTAAATATGCAACTATCAGCATAGCTCCCTTTTCAGCATTGCTTTGCAGTATTAAGATCATCCTTTAGGTAAGTGGAAAAACACTGGCTACAAAATACTGTCTTATCCCAGATGGTGATGTCATGATTATGTAATATTATCCTCCAAAGATTACTGTATATTAAAGAATATCCTGTATTTCCCAGGCTTTTCCCTTGCATAACTTCCCAGGTGATTTGCATCATTGAACAATGGGAAACAAGGCTCCCCAGGCTTGACAGGAGACTGCCTCTCCCTACACAGGAGTAACTTTTCTTGCTCACTAAATTTGGGTTCTTCTCCCTGTGGCCTCCTAGAAGATGTCACCACGCACCAAGTGAAAACAAATTTGCCCCAGCAAACAATCCCCCACCCCAAAAGATCACAGCTCTGGATCTGTGCTCTCACTGTTTACTGGGCACTTTTGGTCCTGGGGAAAGGAGGCACTGTTTCTCTGCAGCACAAGGAAGGCTCTTAAGCCTCGTGATTAATTAAGCATGGTCAGCTTGACTCTCCTCAGGAGGAATGAGGAAACAGAGGTAGAAGAACCTGTTTGATGAAACTTTGCGTACCAAAGCCTGAGGCAGGAGCTTTGGTAGAATTAAACACTGTTTCTTTTTCCTCCCCTTTGCCTAAAATTTGTTTATAACCCATATACTGGCAGGGACAATGAACACACAAGTTATATTCAAGACACAGAAAACAGAGTAACAAACCAACCCTAGGAAAGATATAATCTAATCAATATCCCTTTGAATCAAGGTGGTCAAAACCTTCTATACAAGCATAGATTTAGAATTTCAGAAAAAAAAAAAAAGAATCCAAACCATCCTTCATATCTGTCATGCTGTGAAAAACTTGAGTATTATTTCAGGTAAGATTTTTCTTTCTACATACTGCAATAACCAGATGAAATTTTTTTGCCATTTTCTAATCATAAGAGTAACAAATTGTGAGAGGACTGAATCAGTCTGACTACATATACATTTCTCGGTTCATGTTTAAGGCATATAGATTTCCTTGTATAAATTCCAAAAACTACCGTGAAGAGACTAGCAGTGAAGTCTCATACCCACCCTTAGTTCAAATAATGCCAATAATGACTGCAGTCACTGGTAGCAAATTAACCTCCAAAGGGACAGTAAAGTATGTATTAGTGGGAGAGGAGGAATCTAGTCCAAACATCCTTTACAGCCTCTCAATCTCCACACACAACATGGTGTATTGAGACACCCATACAACATGAATAGCTCAAATGAAAGTCAAAAAAGCTAAATGTGAAGGGCTTTGCAGTTCATATGAAAGTGAAGAATTACACCAGTACATGCCTCTTTACCCAAAGGTCTTGATTGCGTATTCAATACATTCATCAAATTGATACTCACTTAGGAATCTATTGATGAAAAGGACCACACAAATTTGCCATTATTTTACTGTACATAAGGGAAAAAACATGTAAAAATGCTCCTAAGCATGACAGTAAAATTGAAGGACCTTCCTTTTGTCAGTAAGCACCTGGTACCTTGCTTCACCCTCTCGATGTCTCATTTTCGTATCAGAGTTCTAATTGTACAGCAGACAAACAATGAAAATGTGAAAGTCCCTGTAGATTAGCTTCAGTCTTTACTCAAGTGCTGTACATGTCTGTGTGCATACAGAGCACTGATGATAAGCACCGCAAGCAACACTGGCAGTCAAAAAAAGCTGCCAGCAGAACCTAATTTTACTTCAGAGGGTAGATCTAATCTTAGGACTGATCCTGTCAGGAACCAAGAGCCATAAACTAACTGGAAATCAAGCAAGCTCAGCATTTCACTGAAGACACTCAGCACCTCACAGGTTCAAATCCATACTTTTTAAAAGTCACTTTCTATTTCTCCTTTGTTTACCCTGGCTTATTCTGAACAGTGATGTTTTCTGACATAGAGATAACTTCGGAAATTTTTACTTTCATATTCTTTGATGATTTCAAAGGGCAGGAAAGAATCTCTCCCCTTTCTGAGGGCCACCCAGCTGAAGCAAAGAACATTATTTTTTTCAGGCATGTTAATAGGAGCCAGTAATAACTCAACTGAGTTCCTTGGCCTTGAAATACCTGACCGAATTTGCTTTTGTTCTATCTCAGTAACATATTTTGTTCCTGTATCTGCTGTCACACAATTATGTTTCAAACAACCCTAAAAGAGAGGCGGCCTGACAACTTCCAACCAACTTAACCTCTTCCTATGACACATATTCACTGCCTTAATGTGTTTTATCCATTTATACCTGTCTCACAAGTGGATGGAGCCACTGGGAAACACAGTGTAACAAAATAGGTCTCCAAATTAAGCTTTCTAATGATTAAATATGTTAACTGTAATTAAAAAGCTGCTACTAGTCTCACTTTCTCCAGGAGGAAAAAGGGAACAAGAGAATACACAAGTGTTGGAGAATGACATCTTCTTTCCTAGATTCCTAACAGAAAAAAAAAAAGCCCAACAAATGAGTTGGACATATAAAGACACACAAATAAATAAAGATAAATTAATTCATCCCTTTGCACCCACATTTATGCCAGTCATTCTGAGCCAAAACTTTTTTATTTATTTATTTTAAATCAAGCTAGGAGATTTGGTAAATGCAGTCTGTCACCACAATTTTTTAATTCTGCTAAGAGCAGAAGTGATGTACTTCTCAACAGAGGAGCTGCTAACAGCAACCAGTGAATGAGGGATTACAAGTACCACCGGGAGAAGAAGGTACAAGAGGGAAGTGGACCTGGAAAAGTAGTATCCCTTAGAATAACAGGGTTAAAAGAAAGGAAGACTGAGCCTGTGGGTTTGAAAATGCAAGCCCTGGGACATGAGCTCTAAGCTTCAGGGCAGATGCATTTTGCGACACAAAGAAATTACCTAGCTGAGTTTCTTGATTACAGAGCTTACCAGGAATCTGGTTTGTAAGCAGGGATACTCTCAGGACAGCTGGGTACCCCTCCCATATGGTCTCTTTTCTGCTGCTCTGTAGCCTTGAGATGAACATCTAACATACTAGATTCATATCTTAAGAAGTCAGGACACAAATGTTAACTTCATACTGAAGTGGTGATGACTGATAAGGTCTTGCATTGTACAGTGGACCTGTCAACAACATTAATAAACAAATCTGTATTCATCTAGTATTCATTCAATTCCAGGATATATTCAAAACATTCTGTCATAACAAAATTTATCCTTAACCAATGTTACTTATATGGGAAGGTAAACCTGTGACACCAGGAGAATCTGAAAAGAATCTGTCGTATTTAGGCACCGTGTCTTTTCATATTTGCCTAAAGAAAGAAAATTGTAGCTTCTCTGTGGTAAAAAGTGTCACAGTATTATAAGCCTCCAGTATGAAATAAAGCTGTTAACGTACTCCCTTAGGCTGCTATTCTAACTGATGTTCATGAGCCACATGCATTTGAAAGATGAAGCAAATTCATCGGAATATTTTAACAGCACTGGCTTCTTCCTGTTGATCACTGAGCAGTGTACTGTAGTCAATATTACATTTTGGATATCTATAGAAAAACATGTAAGTTGTAAGTAAAAGTACATTCTCCTAAACAGATGAAAACTGTAAGTAAATGAAGCCTTACATTCACCACCTTTGCACACCAATGCCTTCAGCTTCATGTAATATCACATAATTGATATTCCCATCACTGACTACTTTTAGTCTGATGGACCTTAGCAATCCAGATTTCAACACTTTTTCTGTAGCATCTGCACAATGCACCTTTTGGATGAAAGCATAAGTTTTACTTTACTACACTTACAAGTCTAGATGTTAATTTATACTGATCAGGGAGGGCAATACTACACACAATATCAGGAAACCAAAGAGAATGCCCCTTCTTTACTGTGAAATGATGGTAATAGGTATATTGCATCCTTCTCCCATTTCATTTGAGCTCCAAACACATTAAATAATGAATAATTTTGCAACAGTGAGTAGTTAAATGAACATCCATTTTCATTTCCCCAGAATCTCTCTTTCTAAAACTTATGAAGCCCCAGTTTCTATAATCTGCTCCAAATTTTTCCCAACTGGGTTCAGACCTGAAGGGCAACATGTTAACCCCAAGCCATGTCAGCACATCCAGTGTAGTGAATCTGTGGCTTTTTCAAAATCAGGGACAGCCTTGTGTAAACCACAGCCTAGCAGTCTGCCAGGCAGGCAACACCGATAACATCTCACTGCATCTGTTTTATAAACACACTCAGGTGTTGGGCTATCAGGCTTTGCTGCACTGCACAGCTGCTCCACAGCACACACCAGCTGTACGTACTCCCTCTTCACACCACTCCAGCTGGAGGATCCTAAGCCTTTCCACTCTTAGTAACAGAGACAAGACCCTGAAAATGTACAACTAAATGTTCTGTTTCCTTGAAATGATGGACACAAGTGGAAGTCCCCTTTCCTCCAAATGAACAATCAAACAACAAATGCTTTGACTTTACATTTTGTCTGCTATTATCTTCTACCATGTTAACTGCAGTTATGGGGCTACAAAAAAAATACAAAATTTTAAGTTAGGACAGCAACCTTTGAAGTTTCAAATTATTCAAAACAATCTGTTCTACATTTCAGAGGGATTTGCACATCCAACTCTTCCAGGCCTTTGACAGTTTATGTATACTCATATACAGGTAGGCCCAATACCGGAGGCAATTTGGTAACTTTTTCACTGAAACAGTTAAGTTGGTGCTGCCCCCAGCTAGCAGCTGCCACAGGAGCAGCACAGATTCCAACTACTGACTCCTCTTGTACAATTCTGGAAGCCTGGTTTTATAGATCCACACCTCTACAGAAAAAGCTCCAGGGGCAAGAAGGCAGCAAAACAAAGGCCCTGCATTTCTGTTCGCTTACTACAACTGAAGGAAAGCATCCCCACAATAAAGCAGCTGGAGAATTAAAACAGAAAAAAAACCCCTTCCAATCAAACCATAAATCCATTACCTTACAAAAGGCAAGCTGCAAGAAGGAAATAGAAATGTAATGGTGATAACCCTTCTTTTACAAAAGTAAAAGGAGAGATTGACAGGTGAGGGAGAAGCTTTAGGAGACAAAGAGATACCTCTAGAAAGTATTGGGCAGAAACCTTATTTCACTAGTCTAGATCTCAGCCTCTGTCTCCCCATTGTAAAAATTAAACTGATACTTCCACTACAAAAATGTGAGATTAAAACCACAATGCTTGTGCCATACTTCTGGGAAACATGAAGAAATCTCCATCCATTACACTTCTTTTCAGGAATGCTGTGAAGATGACTATACTAAAGATTCTCCAGACTCAGATTATTTTGCTAATGAGTTTCATTACAACCTAAGACAGATAAGATCTATGTATCACTACATGTAAATCAAAAGCAGACAAAGGCCTCTTCTGGAACCACTGATAAAAAAGACTGGATTATTCATTTTACATGAAGATTTTATACCTGAATTATGAGTGAATGCTTGTCCTTTCATTTCCATCACTGACATGCTCATTTGTTTGAAGGAATTATGTGAATGGAAATAAAGGCAATAATTACAGAAGAGGAGATAACATGCTATATCACAAGTAGATGCAGGACAACTAAGCATGTAAAAACTTGCATGACCAGTTCACAGCATGTAAGATCATAATAAAGTTATTACCATTATCTCACAGCTCACACAAATTTCAGAAAATAATGTAATGTGGACCAGAAATACCTTGTGTACTGTGAAAATTAATTCACCAACCCCACCTGTTACCAGAAACACTGGTAACAGTGTTACCAGTGTTCAAGAAATAGTGATGACAGCTATTTTTTTGTTGATCTCTTTTGACATTCTGAAACTTTTAGTTAAATAAAGCCTGCTGCAAAAAAGATCTCTCTTATTTGTACAAAATGCTCTATTACAAAGTGGCTTCACTTTGTTGACCATCTGTCATATTTACATGTTCCTTGGTCTGGCACACAAGCTTCAGCTTCTTTCTCTGCTGACTCATGTGAATAAAAACACTCTCCCTTAACTCCTCAGTTAGACAACTATTGCTTCCCCAAGGGCCATCAAATACATTTTTTAAAAGTTATAATAACACATAATTTATTTCTTTTGCATACTTCTGTTCTGTAAAGTATAGGTTTTTATTTTGCTACACATTTTCCATGGCTTTTGCAGGCCACATCTAGCTGGAAACACAGGTTATTGCACTCCAAAAGTGAGATTGTTTTTCTTATTTTACATCATAAACTGCTACAGGGAGAAACTATGAACTTTCTGTTTCTGCACAAAGAGTTATGTTATCAAAGAGAAACTAGTAACTCCTACATTCAAAACTGCCAGGCTGCCAACATGTATGCATCCATGCTCTGACAAGGTCTCAGCACTTCGCTCCTGTCTCACTGGGATATCACTGGCATCAAGTACATTTTCATAGCTGCATAAAATGTCTCCGAGACTTCACATTTTTTGCATCACAAAGTTCATTAACCATGCATAAATCTTATAATAGAGGGGTTCTGCAGAGCAGCACACTGCTGCTGGGAAGCGGATTTTGCTTGCAAGTCTACAAATAGGGTGCAGGGCTGATTCACAGTTATTGGAAGAGCTGAAAACATTTTGGCAGTTCTACAAAACATTTGGCCTGTAATTTGTCTTACTGATCACTGCCACAATTATGTCCAGGTCCCAAAGAGAAGCAGCCCATACAGTCCAGCAAGGAGTCTGCTGTAGGGAGAAAAGCCTTCACCAGAGGTGCCCTCACTTCTCACTCTGCCTGCCTTCCTTTTCAGTCAGATGGGGTTTTTTTAAGGTCAGTCTTCCAGGAACAGCCTGAAAGACAGAATTACATTCTCACACTTCACGTCTGATTTTAAACCTGATTTTTGAAAAGGCTAAACTTTAGAATACACTAAGGGTATTGAAAGCTTTATGGTATTAATAACACTGTTAACAGCAAAACAGTGGTTGGCTGGAGAGCATGCACATTTTAAACCAAATGTAACCTGTCGGAGATTGTCAGTTTGATGTCCAAGAGTACATTCAAAGAAGGCTAGAGATCAGCTTCATTTAATTTGTTCAAATATCCAATGATTTAGTATAGTTTTATTAATGAAGTATCAGCCAAAACAAAACCAAAAATATTAAGGTTTTGGGGGTTTTCCTTTGTTTAAAAACACTCTCAACAACACCACTTCCAAAACAACACATATTACCAAACTGAAGAGAAGGCTTGATGGTCAGAACTGAAACTTCTGACCAAACACATTCACAAGCAGTTCACAATGTACTCACAAACTCCTTTGTACAGAGTTTAGAAGCTGTGTTGACTGGGTTTTTTACTCAGAGGGTGGTTAGGCATTGGAACAGGGTCCCCAGAGAGTGGTCACAGCACCAAACTTCTCAAGCACATGGTGATTCTTGGGGGACCTGTGCAGGACCAGCAACTGGACTCAGTTATCCTGATGAGTCCCTTCCGACCCAATAGATTCTGTGATTCTATGACAACAGATACAACCATTCATGAAAAGACAGCTAGATAACACTTTCAAAAGGCTGCTGAATCAGAAGCCTAAATTCTTCATGTAATTTCCACATTGCTGAAAAATTTACAGTAGGTCTCAATTGAGAAATACTTAAAGTTCAATATTAAACATAGAAGAAATTCAACTGATGGTGATGTAACTAGCTAGGAGCACAGAGGAATCAGTATGTTTGCAACTAAATGATACAGATACTCTGAATAGTTTCAGCAACAGAGACCACTCAAAGAACTACCCATTAAAATCAATATAGGAACATCAGCTTTGAATCTGTGTGCAAGACAACTTATCTCTGTCTGTCCTCCAGTCATAAATGGACAGCACTCACTACAAACTTACAATTTTTGTTTGTTTAAGGTATATTGATTTTGCTTACTCACACATCTATTTATCAACAGAACCAACACAGGAAAGTTTCTGAGGTTTTTGCACTGTTCTGGGCTGTGATGAACAATGTCAATTGATCCTCATCTATTTTTGTTACCATATTACTATGGTAAAGTGAACACCCTTCAAAAAATAATCATGACCCCACATGTCTGCTAAATCATATATCCTAGAAAGTAACATTATCCCCTACCCAAGGCCTTTTGCAACTAATGGGCAAAGTAGACAAGAAAGAGCATGGACTGGCAAGAAAATAGCATGTAAAGAGATTATAGGAGCTTGTCTAGGTCATAGTGTCTGGGCTACTCCTCAGAACTGTTCAAAATAAGTTTAGCTGAACTTGTATTTTAAAACCTTTCACCCGGCCTTATAAAAATGCATATGCAAAGTTACCTCCCAAATACAGTAACTAAACTAATATTATTTTTAAAGTTATATAAAGATAGATATAACTTAAAATTAGTTATATTATGCATCTAGATATCTATAAATATATAAATATATAAATAAATGAAGTATTGCCTGAGGGTCATCAGAAAGAAGCCCAAGGTTTTGCTTTTTATGTGAAAAGCCCTGTCACTTGCTTCTGATTCAATGGATAACACTTCTAAAAACTAGGCATGAGGTGTTAATAAAATCCTTTTTTCCTCTTTCTTCCTTTCAGAGGCTTGGCATGGCTCTGAGAAATTGCTAGCAGGAAGAGTAAAGGAGTGCGATAAAAGCTTATCACAGCCCAGTGACATTTGTACATACTATTATCCCGATATATCATATCCAAATTTGATTATTGTACTCCTAGTGGTCTAACCCACCTATCACTATAGAAAAAAAAGCTGTAATATAATAAAACAATATCAGGTTTCATTGAATTATGCAGAAAAATCTTATAGTTCCCTCAAACTGGGCAGTACCAAACATTCTTGAAGCTGTATGGGACACTATGAACCAGCTAGAAGTTTGGGAATCATGGACTAGATCACATGCACTGCCCCGCTAAACACATCAACTCCTTGAAGAGAAACACCACATTATGTAAAGCAGCAGGAACTCCAAATAGCTCTAGCAAAATTTCCATTATTGCCTCTCCCCTTGATATTTTGAGTTAGGGACACCAAGCAAAGCTAAGCCCAGCTATCACTGCAGCCTTTCACATTGGTAAGCATTTTACTAATATTTCTCTTGGCTTCCCCAACCTGCCTTTTCAACTTGTGCTTGGACTGGAATTTTTTGAAGACAGAAACCACCATTTCACATTAAATAAAACAAAATTACCAAACATTAGTAGGTATTTTCTGTGATTAGGAGTCGCTGGAAATCTCAACAGTCAGTACCAACTAAAAGTTTTTAATAGTGTTTTCACTGCTTGGGAGAGTCTAGTTTTCAGGGACAGATCATGTTCCTACAACACCCCACTGAGTCTGCTAAAACCAGAGCATTTTGCCTGAAGTTCAAACCTACATATTAACATTTATTTCTTCAAACACTCCAGTAGTATAACTAACTGCAAACTCAGTGCATCACTCCTTTCTGACTGAAAATAGCTGGTCCAACAGCCACGAGTATGATCAGTCCCCTGCTGCTTGCTGAGCAGCACAGCGGGGACATGCTCAGGATGACAGCGGCTGGGCAAATGCCACAGAGCTTCAGACACTGGGGATGCTTCCGAGTCCTACTGACACAAAGACCTTTTTGGTCCACCAGAGTGACAAAAAAGGGGAAGGAGTTGGACTGCTGGGAATAATGGCAATATGGATATAAGGGAAGTAATAACACAGAAAATGAAGGAAAAGTTACGACAGCTGGGACTCAAGGACAAGGTGATAGTGGTGGATTAAGGAGAAAAGTGGGCCAAGAGGTCAAATGTTCAAGAGGTGCCAAGGCACTATGGGGTCACAAGGAAGGAAAAGGCCATGAAACTCAAAGGAAAAGAAAAAAAAAACCAACAAACTCAGTAACTCTATAAAGAATCACATGAGAGAGAAAACATAGTGGACACAGCATGAATGACTTTAAGCCTTTCCTTTTCCAATACATTATCAGACATCATTTTCTAAGGCCATGGATCAATCTCACCCTGAAATAAAGGGCAGTTAACAGATGCCAGAAAGACACAATGAGTGAATATGGTCCCAGCAAGAAAACTGTACTTGGAATAGCTCTCTATAGAGATCTATAGCAGGACATTTCATTCACATAGCCTGTGAACACATGGCAAACATCAAAATCTTATGCACGATTGTAAAAGTTGCTCTATAATTTCTTGACCATTTTAAAGCCAGAACACATAAAGAAAGACGGAGAATTGGCAGCATAAATACAGATGATAAAGAGGAAACTGAAGGAAAACAGTGAAGGACAGTACAGTCTTGCTGGCTTTTAATCTGTGAAACAAAGCAAAGCAATTCCAGCTATTTCCTCATCACCTGTGCAGAGGATGCATCAGTCTTCCCTCCATGTTTCCACCACTATTACATTCTGCTGCATTGCTACCACATCACTCTATAAATATACTTATAAATATTAACATTGTCAAAGCCATCTATCTTATAATGGCATTGAAAATGCCAGTGTACTGAAGAATGGAGAGTTCTAAATGCATAAGAAATACTGGTCCTCCATAATAAGAGGCTTGTAACTTATTTATACTCACAAGTACTTAAAGATATTAAACATAAAGGAATAATACTAAGTGGAAACACTAAGTATTAGGTTTCCCTGTTCTTCATTTAAGATACAGAGATACCAAGGGGGTTTGCTGGTCAAACTATGCAAGCATAAAATTTATTTGGTAACATCTAGCCATTATTCATGCTTTTTTTGTTCCTGCCTGTGATGAAATTGCCCAGCAGGACACTAGAAACAAGCAAAATGATTCTGTTGTCTGGAACAATCAAATCAGCTCAAGTTAGCCGATATAAGGTAGAAATGCCTGCCTGCAAACCTCCAATGGAATTAAACTTTGGGGATTTTTTAATCTTAAAAGCTATGGTCTGACATTACTTCTGATTCTCAACAATTCAAGCCCTACAGAGTTCAGAGGGGAAAAAAACTCTTAGAACTGTGTAGCATTTCTCTAACACTGCTTCCAATAAAATAAACATTAAAACTCCTGTTATATTTAATGGGAACATGCCAGTATCTCTAGGTTTCTTAGCTGTGCTATTCAGAAATACACAAAATCTTAGCTTTTGTAACTTCTGTTAAATCCCAGCAATGATACTTTAATATCATTGATTTTTTAACTCTTGGAGGAATACCAGTGAGATGACACTCAGAAATCAACTTTTCTAGCAATTCAAGCTACTGACTGAATAATAGTCAGAGTAGATAAGAATTCTGCAGATGTTCTTGCACCATATTCATCTGCATTTTCTTTACAAAAATATAGCGCAAAGTACATAACTGCCATGAAAGTTACCCAATCTCTAGAATGGCTTATTAGCTTTATAGTTGCAGTTTCATATTAATATATTACTGAATATACTTTCAAAAATGTCTAGTGACTGCCTGCCAAACAGCAAAATACTCACAAACACAAGGTTAAAACTTTTTGTCAGCCTTCTGTAGTAATCACTTTCTCCCCAAATCGTTGAAACTCCTGTAACTTCTACAATTTGTATGATTCAAAAGGGCACCCAAAATACCCCATTCTTCAGGTCTTGCTCTGACCAGCTTGGCAAAAAGGTTTGTTCAATCCCCAGAAGCCCAAAATGTCAGTTTTCCATGCTGTCTTTGAAATTCTGATCTTATTCCATACCCAGATACTTTCAGCCCTACCTTTCCACGTGGATAGCGGAAAAGTCTCTTCTCGGTCCTCTTTGTCCACAAATATCCCATTACTTGCATACTTTAGTGTTCCCAAACCCTCTCTTACCATGAGCTGCAGATGTCTTTCTCTTACAAGATAATAGCTGGGGTGGGGGAAAGGAGGTTAAGACAGAATTGTGTAAAGCAGAACTGAATTCAACCAGCCAATTCCAAACCTAAAACTCCTGTCTCTAATATTTTACAAACTGTATTCACAGTTTCCCTTCAAAACCTGAAAACACCCAAAACACTCATTTAAATAAGAGTTATTTACAGAGTGAAAACAAATCACGTTTAGTTGCCAAGTTCTACAATTACAACTGAAATCAAATCCTCATTTTGGCAATATTTAGCAGACATGGAGGAATATTTAGCAGCATTCTGGACATGGAGGACAGAAATTCAGTTTGATACTAGAGAGCAGAAACCAGACTTACAGATGCAAGGTTTGCAAAAAAATAATAAATCAGTAAGAAAAAAATACAAGTGAAGAATATTTTTAACTGTTACTTATTCTTGGTTTTCCTTTGGAGCACTATAGGTGTAGAAGAAGGGATTACAGGTGACCTCACCCCTGGTAAATCACAGTTGTACTAATTGCCAATGAAGAAGAACAGCCTTGCCTTTAATGGGTTGCAGCTGTGACTAATAAAGGTAACTGTGATAAAAGGGGTGGGTTGGCTGGTTAGGGAGGACCTTGAGGAAGAGGACTTGGAAAAAGAGGGCCTTGAGGAAGTGGAGGGGCTCTAAGGAAGAAGGAATGATCCAGAGGGTCACTAAGAAGAAGGAAACAAGGAAGAGAGTTGCTGCTGTAAAAGATCTGCTATGAGGTTAGTCTGGGTTTGATAGAGTTAGAGCCTGAAGTCATAGTCAAGCTAGGTAAAAGCCTGCTGTCAGAGTCTGCAAACTAATACTTGCAGTCATAGTCCAGAAGGAAATACCCAGCAGTTAGGGGCTGCAGATGGACCCTATAGTAGGAGTTTGCTGTAAAACAGAGTCAGGACAGCTGTAAAGAAGAATAAACTGGGGTGCTTTTCATGTTATTAAATGAGAGTCTGTGTCTTGGCTCATTTCTACCCCTAATGAGAGCTCTGCTGAAGCAGAGCATAGGCCCCTATTGAGGGAAGAATTTAAGCTTGCCTGTATGATATCCAGTGAACCTAATGAGATCAGTGGTTTACTCAGAACCATGAAGTTCTGCACAGTGCCTATGGAACCACCTGAGCTGGAATAATGGCATGAACTGTCTTAAAATTGGTACAAGAATGACATATGTGAATTGTTTTCACTCCACTTGGACATTTCTTAAAAGTCTAGATTTGAAACAGTACCTATGAACTGGACTCTGCTACTAATAACTGTTTTCTAACAAATACTTTCTACAGAGTTCAGTAGAATTATTTTCACTGTGTCACTTTGTATTAATATTTGGTAGTAGCAACAATAGGATGAGATTCTGATCAGTGGCAGGCTCAAGTCCTGACCTACAGCTATGATAATTCGGTGTTAAGTGAAATGCATGCTCCACTACACACTTTTCATGCCCTAAGCAACTTTTTTTTTTCCACATCTGAAGTGAGACTTCAAAAGTTATGCACTCAGTAAAGCAGGCAAAAAAAAAAAATAAATCCCAAAGCGGGCCAGTGATCACCATACGGCCTTCAACTAGCCAATTTGCCTATGCCAGCTCATCCCTGTCTCCTACACGTGTAGCTTTCTGCTGTTGCCAAAAGGGCAGCTGGAGTACGTGGTGCAACAGCAGCTATTCATTACCCTCCTCCAGGTTTCTCCCCATGCCTCATCTCTTCCTTTCCCCCCTTTGCTCTTTCCCTCTCCCTGCAGTAACAACCACAAAGGCCTTTTCCCCCTCTATTGCTTCTCAGCAGTCTAGGAAGCACTGCAGGTAAGCAGGAGCTGTTAGGAGAGAACATTTCTAGTAGGGAGTAGGAGTAGATTTATGCAGCTGTAGAAGGGATTGATAGAAGACAGTGGGTGAGCTGTGTGTGACTGTACCACATCCCCAGCAGAGAAGGAAAAGAGAAGGCACAGGAGGGAGACAGACTGTGGGAGAAGCCAAAGAAGACCCCTATCTATATGAAGTTCTCTCCAAAATCTCTCTTGACAATCACTTAGTCTCAGAATGAGAGAGTCCCTGTGAAACCCTGCTGAGCCCTACAAGCCTGACAGGCCTTGCTCCATGACCACCATGTCATGCAAAAACTTCTCAAACAGGACCCCAGTATTTTCCTGTTCTTTTCAACAAATATGATTCCAATAACAGCTTTTCAGCAGCCCATGAACCGCAATTTAGATGAAATCTAAAGTTTTTGCAAGTGAAATCCTAGGCCTTTCAACACCACCAGCACAAATAAATTCGGTCAGCAGATGAAAATAAAAATGAAAACACGCTACAGTCACTTTCTGCCAGACCTCAGCAGTGCATGGCACAAGCAGAGGTGAATGCACAGGGTGACCTGCACTACTTTGATGACAATTTCATTCTCTGTCTGCCAGCTACAACAGAACACCTGCTGACTGAAAGGCATTCCTAGTCCAGCAACAGAAATTGTATTAAAAGAAGGGGGGGAAAAAAATGCACCTAAGTAGTCTTTCCATTTCATTCAGATTAGAGGCACTGGAGACAGTTCTACTTCTCACATCCATCCATCACACCTCACAGGACCAAGGACTCTGAAGAGCTTTAATTCCTCCCCAGCTACTGCCTTTCGGGTGACATTCAGAGCTCAGATAACCTGTTTAACTGTATAGACTGCAACTTCTTCCCATGCCATTTCCTATATCTCATCACCCAGTTGCTACTGAGATATTAGATTAATTTATAATAAACTTGCTTCATGGTATGGCGGCACAGTTGCACAACTAACTCCACATTGGCAAAATGGAAATATGAAAGATGCTTTCAAGAAAGTACAGTGTTTTAAATTTAGATCTGAAAAAGCCACACTGAAAGAAGAGAGTATGGAAGATATTTTAGCAAAGAAAAGCTCACTGAAATCTGTTTCTTTTTTCTTTTTCCTGACAGCATTAGGGATTTTTTTAGGACAGCAGAAAATTAAATTTTTTTCATTACCCTAAATATAACTGTAAATTATTTTCAGTGGAAATAGAGGGTTTTTTTGTGAAATGTTGTGATGTCCTTGCTGATTTAGTGAGTTCAGCTACTCAGCCAGCAAAAGGATTTCTTAGGACAACTCAATAGGTTTTGTCATGTACAGCTAGGCTAATGGCTAAGACCCTTAGATGGAGTCTTTGGCATAGGTCCAGTCATGCTGATTTCATCTGTTGTCAGCTCTGGAAAGTGGACTTGAACTCAGAACCCATACTACCAATCATCCACACACATAAACATTGATCATGATAATTTGCAGGAGTGGAACCACACGGCTAAATATCAATGGAATTTTCCTTCCTGATCTCAATTCCACTGATTAAAATGTAGCTGCTTTGCCAACTCAAGTGAATCATTTACATATGCCACATGTAAGAAAGCTAGATAAAAACATATTTTTTTATTACCTGAATTACCTAACTCAAAAAAATATAGCCAGAGCTGTCAAGTTACTAGTTTGTTTTTCAGAACTTGCAAATTGTTTATTGTTCTGTATTTTCTGGTTTTTAAAGCACAAGTTCGTGAGCATCCTCTTGAATACTCGATGCCATTCTATATGACATTTTCTGTGCTTACAAAAAGCCTGAAATGTCCAAATATTTGACATAAAATGTCAAATAAATAATTTATTTAAGAAATCCAAAATTTAAAACTGCAGTGTAGCCATGACTAAAAAAATCTGCAAAACTGTCACTTTTACTGTGTTATCTGTATTGATGCACCACTAGAAAAGCAGACATCTTTTTAATTGTTACTATACCTATCTTAGAAACCCAAACAAGTATTTTCTATTGATCTTACTTAAAGCCAGCAAAACTATGTATTTTATTTAAAAGCTTTCATACAGTAAACTCTGAAATGCTGTTTCACACCACAACTTTGAATAATTTAAAATATATATATTTAGGGACTATATGTATCATACGGTCAAATGAAACTGCTGAACATTCTGTAGATGTAAGGAACCAAGATTTTGCACATCTGACTTGTTACAATAGATGTTATCATGATTTCAAGCTTTGTACTTGTTTATCATTGGTGTTTCCACTGTAACCATGGCATCCATATATAGCACAGGCCTAAGAGTGAGAAAAATATCCAGTATTTTCCAAAAACCTCATCTGAGAGAAAAATCTAAGGATTTGCACAATGCCAAAAGTCAATCAAATTTGGTGAGCTGGCTAAAATGAGAAACAGTTTCCTCTTAGGGGAAAAAAAACCCAAAACATTATTTTTTGTGAATCTGTTTTGCATTTTGGACTTCTACAAGAACCTAAAAACAACCTTGATCCTAATGCAGATATTATTAAACAAATTCTGAAATTTCCTTTAAAAACCCCTATTAAAACTATATGAGATCAAAAGCATTAAAGCTATTAATACATTGACAACACCTGTTCTCAGAACATGAACATTTTCTCAGTGTTCTCTTAATAATGTCAGTTCAGTCCTGCAATAACTGTTGCATCGTTCTGAAGATGAGGAGGGCCAGCAGTGCAATTACTCCAATCACACTCAAGTGCTTGGTACCCAGTTCCAACTTTCAGGACTGCCTAAAGGGAAACCTTTAGAATGGCATAAAAAGACTTGATGGTCTTCAAGTGTGTTTCAAGTGTGTAGGCTGCATTTATTTGCTATTTCAGGCAGTAGGGAAGAATGGGTTACTGTGATTGCTGGTTTTAATTTGCTTGTTGCAGAGTTCAAAAAGAGTACTACAAAAATATCTGCCTTAAATGCCAAGAGTGAAATGAAGGAATTAGTCCTCTTATTAAACAGAAGAAACTAACTGGTATCATGCTTGCAGATCTTAGCTTAATGTTGGTTTAGGCCATGTGCATCTTCCTTGTAGTATGAAACTCATTCACTTTGCAGATGACTCCTTTGTCAGGTTTTAATACAGACTCCAGACACTGATGAAGATAACAATAAATTTATTTCATTCAGTATGGACTCTACAGAGATTTCATGACCACAAGTCTTCTTGTAACTCAAGACCAGTGTGATTTTGTAAGGGTCCTCTGAAGGTCCCTATCTATTAATTCAATAAACACACACAGTACTACAACACGCTCAGTAAACAGGAAGATTTTGGAAAGTGTAAAGCACAATCCTATAAATACTTACCACCCCTCCATTCTAACTGTGACATGGGGCGGGGGGGGGTGTATGCTGTCTACATAGCACATGAACACAATCCTAATGGTGTAAGGGTTTACAGTACAAAACAAGGTAAGTGATGCTTCAGAAGCTGAATTATATTGGGCTGACCAGTTATGATCCACTCCCTGTCCCTGATTCTGTCATATCAACAGACAAGCAGCGTAGTCACTCCCTCATCTCCTCCCACCCACTGAATGCTGGACAGCAATAAATCCTGATGCAATAAAAGCCAGCATTTATTTGATTCAGCTATCTAGTTCCTCATAGATCCTGTTCACAATGGACCTCAACCTGTTAAATTCCACTATTTATCTACGGACTGTGTTCAGACATTTGAGTTCACCTTAAATATCAGAGTCAGGATGCACCCCAGTCCCACCAAAATTCAAACTTGGCATCTGGAATCTGAAAGGTCCTTCCAGATTTGGTGACAAACTCACAACATCTACCATGCACAAAGAGAATGTACAAAATTATTATTCTTTCACTAAAAATCTGTGCAGATCTCCTCATCCCACTGGTCTCAAAGATGAAACCTCACTTGATTTCTGGAGAGTCACAACTTGATTATCATTCAATCCAGGTAAAAGACATCTGCAATACTGCTGTATTTGTCTTTTCCTGATATAGCTATTTCTCCTCTATCACCCACTTTTACCATTTGAGTGTACTAATGTGTAGCTTTTATAGAGTCTGAGAATATCCTAGACCCTGATTATCACAGAGCAACACATAGGTAGTAAAAATGAAAAATATTTTAAAGTTGTATGCATAAAAGTTTTAACAGCAACCTTGATCAGCTCCTAATCAGCATAAATAGAGTCTAATTCTTTCATGCCCTTTCATCATTTCACTATCTCTACATCACTGCATTAAGCAAAGCCCCAAAGAATACATAAAACTCAGACCTATTAGCCCTAGCTATTTTTTCTTTGGTCCTGGGTTCTTTGTCTGTTTGCCAAAAAAAAATACTGGCTGGTACCCTTGACCATGAAAAATAAATACATAAAAAGATGAGCATATATAATTTCAGACAGCTGGTCAAGCAGGGCACACTGAAAATGAGATGATAGCTACTATTGTTTTATTATACATCTCATTTAAAGGATATCTACCATTTAACTGTTTAACTGCAGAAATGTGAAATGTGCATATTCATGTTTCCCATTTCTTCATTGTTTGATTCGTTTCTCCCTGTTAAATCACACTACCTGAGGATGTCAGAGCAAGGAGTCTCCAGCTTTTTTGTACTCCCACTGAGGCACATTAGGGGGTCTTAAAGACCCTGAGAAAGCTGTTAAGACACATTGTGTGTACAGACAACAGAATTTCTCTAGTTGGGCCCAAATTCCCCTAGGATCCTTTCATCAATCTTGAGCACTTCAAGAAGCATTGCGTTAGATCTACGCATAGAGGTGTCGATCATCTGGAGGAAGGAAGGAGGAGCATCAGTGTTGATGCAGTGAGCTCTCAAGTGACAGGAAGACACTGAGGTTGTCTCGTATCAGAGGTCATGTCTGGATTTTTAAGGCTCATCATTGCCAGGCTAACCAAGAGTATTCACCCTGAAATGATGAAACTCATCTAAGCGCTGGATCTGGGTTTTAGGGTAATATTTTGTATGGATGCATTTGGTTCAGGTCTTTCAGACTCAGTAAGACAACGAGATTTGTATTTATGTCACATAATTTCAGAAACTTACGTGGTAACTGCATACCTCTTACTTAGATTCAGCATATTTTTCTTTCCTGTATCGCCTGTGGACCACATGCATTAGTTATACAGTAACCATGACTATCTCAATATAACAGTGTGGAAATAATGAAAAGCCTTCAGAGGCATTACATGCCCTTGGCAACCTAGCTCTGCAAGACAGATGTTGCATCCAGAGCCATGCCACTGAAAATCGTATGTACATGTATGTATCTACAACGTGAACACTTACCCAGTCCTCGAAGTGCCGGCTCCCGTTCTGCAGCAAGTCCTCAAACTGTATAGTGCAGTTAGCCACAAAATCGTCGTACCCGATAGGGGCATCATGGAAAACAGCCATCTCTATCTTCCTGCCATTACAAACGTCGGTGACAAATTCATCGTTCCAAGCAGGACTGTTGGTCTTTTGCTTGGTCGAGGTCTGCCCGATCCTGGAGTCGTCCACATTGAGGGCGATGTAAGGGTCCAGCAAAAAGGTCTGTGGCCTGGGACCCACCGCATGCCTCAGAGACCATGCCGTGGGCTTTAGATTCACCGCCTCGCAGATCTTGATTTTCAGTAAGCCATTGAAAACCACCATGGCTGGATAGCTGCACTTTTCCCGGGATCAAACAGCCGCTCAACGCACTCGCACCGAGAGGGAGGGAGGGAGGTCTCGCCAATAAATAGGAGGGCAGGTCTGGGAATGGGTGAGCAGGGTACGGTGCGGGTCTCTTCGCCTGGCTGCTGCTGTTACCTTCGATTATTTAGCCTTTGCTCTTGCGACACCCAGTGAATACATTTATTTTCTTGCCCGTGTTTCTAACGGAAAACAAGGGAGGGGGGCCGCCGGAGAGGGGAAGGCGGCCGCGGCTGCAGGAACCCCGAATGCAATCAAAACCCGAGCATAATCAATCCGGGGGGTAAGCAAGAGCCTTCTCCCTTCACCCTGACCATAATCTTGGATCAGTCCTTGCAGAAGAAGCAGAGATCCCGGGCTCCCGCACACGCCAGTCCTGCCCGTGCGCCTCACAACAATGCACACGCATACACACACACACGCACACGCACACACTCACACACACGGATCAGAAACACCGGCCGACCCACCAGCCCTGCCTACTCAGCCTGCCTGCTCAGCAAACATCCACCCGGGGACCTTCCATCCGCGCCGCCGCCCGCAGCCGCCCGTCCTGCGCCGCCGCCGCCTCCTGCTCCACCGCCGCCAAGGCCGAGGACCCAGCGGAGCGACCCCCGCGCATGGGGGGCGCCGGCAGCGGAGCGGCCCGCGCGGGTCTCGGCGGGCTCCGGCTGGGCGGCCGCCGCCCTGACGATGGGCAGAGCCGCCGCCGCCTCCCTCCCGCCTCCCGCCGGCCGCCCCCCGCCCGCCTCTCGCCCGCCGCCTCCCCTCGGCCGCCGCCGGCCGCCTCCCTCCGCGCAGCCCCCGCCCGCTGCCGGGGCCGCTCCGCCGCTCGCTCCAACGCAGGAAATGCGCAAAAGACGTCAGTGTGTGTGTGTGGGGCGAGTGAGCGGCGGCGGCGGCGGCAGCCCCGGCCGTGCGTGTGTGTTTCTGTATATATGTGTGTGTGTGTGAGTGTAGAAAGTTTTGCCTCTTGGGGGAGCAGCGCGGCCGCCACCAGCCAGGAACCGCGGCGGGGGTCGCGCTCCCAGGGCTGGGCTTGCCGGTCCTCTACACCCGCCGGGAGGCTTTCCGCCGGGGACACTGCCCGCCCCGGCCTCACGCCTCCTCCTCCTCCCGGGATAAAGTGGTGAACCAAAGGTGGATAAACCCCCAGACGCTTTCCTCCCTGACCGCCTTTATTAACGTCTTTGACCACCAAGGTCCGGACCGGACCGGGACCGCCACTCACACCGTGCCGGGCGCTTCTGGCACCGCGTTGCCGGCGGACGCCCCTTCCCGCAGGGCTTCCCGCCCTTCGCCCTTCTCTCCGTGATCCCCGGAACGCCTCTGCCCGCGCCGGACGGGCAGCGAACTCCACCGCCCCCGCCCTTTCCCGCCGCCTGACAGCCCCGAGCCCCGGCCCGCGTCTCCGCCGCCCCCGCCCGCCGCGGCAGCGGCACAGACAGCGCTACGTCAGCGGGGGCCGGGCCGGGCCGGGCTTGGGGGGAAGACTTTTCCCGCGGTGTGCGAGCACCGGAAAGTGCCGAGCGCCGCCAGGGGAAGCGGCCTCCCGAGGCCCGCCCCGCCCGGCCCGGCTCGGCCCGGCCCGCGGCTGCCCTTCCCCCGGCCGGGAGGCGCTGCCTGGATTGGGACAGAAGCCGCCTGCTGGCCCCCCTGGCGCCCCGTGGCGGTCGGGCACTGCCAGCCCCTTTGTCTGCCGCGATCACCTGGCCCGTGCCTGCCTCACCTCAACCCGCGGCGCGACCCCGCTGCTCCGAGCTGGCGCTGAGCGGGAGACCGCAGGAAGGCGGTCGCCACTGCCCTGCAAGCGTACTGAAAAGGGAAAAAACCACAAACCCTTCTGAAAGGGTAAAAGGGTGTGCGTACTGTATCCTTGAACGCTATCTGCACGTCATGAAAGATTTCAGTAATTTTTCGTTACCGTACCAAATACCCTATGAGATACCCGTGAAGCTACTGACTTTCTTCTGCTCGGGACAAACGTACTTGGGATCTGGATGATTTCCCATGGTGAAAATTATTAATTATTTTTAGCCACTGATTTTGCCTTTGTGTGTGTGTGCTTGTGTTGAGAAAGTCACCAGGAAATGGACGGACTTTGCCCTTTGATGGGATTTGAGTTCACTGTAACATCACAGGAGAAAAAGCATCAGTTCTGGCACCCAGGAGAGTGGCTGGGGTGCTTCGAAGAATCACCAAAGTAGAAAGCTGTATTGCCTGGATCCAGTTGAATAAAGACATAAAAGATGATCTGGACCTGATATTCCTGACTGGAGACGAAAGAACAGATAATTATGGATTTCTGCAGATAATGGCTCAGGAGGCAGGTGTTATATTTGGAGCTAATGAAACAGGTCCAGTATCTGTGCTTCCAGAGCAGTTTCCAGTTAGGAGATACAGTACTAATGAAGCCAATGGGTCATGAGAGCGTACGCCTTAATGGAAGACAGACATTCTGGTGCCTGTTGCCACTTAGTCTACTAGTCAAAATAGAAGTACAGTAAAATCTCCATGTTCATTATCATCTTGACAATCTCCAAGCAGAATCGTTTGATACAAAGCTGTGGTATGGAGCCAATTATGGGAAATGTCTTCCTTTGCAATTCAGCCTTTCCTGGGCTCACAGCAGCCGTGATACATTTATCATGTTACTTTTGAAAAGGACCATACTGGCAGGCCCCACCAGAAATACAAGAAGGACCTGCTCCTTTCCTCCCAGCCCCATTCACAACCTGATGCATACAGTGCTATATATTAAGCTGTATGGTCTTACATTTAGTGTGTGAGAAAGAATTGTATAATTAAATCTTTCATCTGGATGTCTTTGTGTTCTTTCTCAACAAGCGCAATGTAAATAGTATTTTTCTTTTTATTATTCTCCGTTTCTTTAGATACTTATTGGAAAACATAAAAGCCAAACTGATACACTGTTTTTTTTTTTTCTGGTTATTTTTAGAGAACTGCAACTGTATGTATTCTGTATGCCCAAGGTAAGTAAACAGAGTCTCCATGGTGAGTTTAATGACCTAGCATCTCTCTGAGAATACACATGCATATTATGAAATTCTGAATAAATACAGACATTATTAACACAACATACAAAATAATAAATAGACCTTATATTTGGCTAATTACAAATACAGTCTACTGCATACCTAGCTAGGCCTAATTCGAGCCATCTGCACTTTTCCATGCACTGAAGCAAGCTAAAGTTGGCTTCCACAAATAATATCTTCAAAGGATAAATGTCTGCCTGCATGAACAGGGATTTAAAAGCTCACTTAGGATCAGACAGCTCTAGCCTTACACTGCTTAGGAAAATACAAATATCTTGCACACTTTTAATTTGGTTTTAGATTTTTTGGGTTTTAATATATTTCAGAAAAGCATGTCTATGTCAAGACTGAACTTTTATCCCTAAGAAGTTCTTAACCAAAGTACTCTGGAATAGTATTCTTAAAATCCAGTAACTAAGGTACATGGAGCAACATTACAATGCTTCTTGGAAGTTCATCTAAAAGCTCAGTGGTCTCAAAAATTTTAAGTAATAGCAAAGAACATTCCCAATGTAAGTACCATTTTCCACTCAAAAAGTTTTTTAATATTTGTTTGCTTGAATTTTTTTTTTTTTATTTTGCTGTGCACACAGAAGGATTTCGTTCTTTGAGAGCTGAAAAGCAAAAGCTATTCTGTTTCACATTGGGGAAGTCTGGAGAGGAAGATGCAGCACTTGCAGTATTTCTCCTGCAGAAGGGCAGTAAGAAGTACTCCAGCTGCATTTCTGTACTCTGTTACAAAGGCTGCAGCAGTACAGTAAACCATGGCCTGAAGTTTTACTATGTTTTAGCTATTTTTCCCAGCTGTGGGGTTGTTTTTTAAATACATGGAGGGTCTACAGGGTATCTAGACTCAGGACTGGTTAAGGTGATCTGTCTACTCTCCAGAAGTAACTTTTGCCGGTACAAGCCCCTATGTTCAGCACTCTGAGAGAAAACAGCCCTTGTGTCAGGGCTGCTCTCAGTGCTGCTCAACTAGAAAAGGAAAAGACCCCCGAGAGACCGTAAAAACTCAGTTTTTTTAATTGCATCAGCTTCTATTTTCATTTTTACTTAGGAAAGTGGCTACATAAAACTAATAATGGACAGCAGCAATGGCACGGCCAGCACGCAGTCACTTGCAGGCAGCGGCCTCTCAAGGCACGGTTTTACTCCCGCAAGTCCTTTTTAGGTTGCGCCTGCCCTGTTTCAGGTACTGGCGGTGACAGCGGCAAGGAAGGACGAGCAAGCTGTAAGTAGCCTGTAATCTCAGACAGCCCCTGACCTTTCCCTGGCCTGTGCATCCTCCATAGCTCTGTGGAGAAACAGCACTATCTGGTGGAGAGAGGATGTAAAGTCCTGCCAGGAGACGCGTTAGGCTTAATTCTATTATTGCAGCCACAATTGCATCTGGGTTTGAGGTGCTGTTGCTCCAGATTGGTAGATAGTTTAACTACATTTTCAATAGGATTTATTTTTTATAGTCCCAGTCTTCGAACACTGGAGAAAAGTCCGCAAATTTTCAGGCTTTTCTAAGTTCAGCAATATGAAAGAAGGAGAGGAGATTTTGTGATGTTTTATTTCTAAAAGGAGCATAATTTCTTAGAGTTATACTAAACTGATAGGCAAGGAATAAAATTAGGCTTGAATGCAGGAGAGATTTTTGGAAACACCTTTATGTAAAAAATGAAATGAAAGCCAGAACCCTCATTATAAGCCCTGTGAAAATTGAGGAACTTTGAATCCACTCTGGACAAGAATATATTCCAAGCATATGAAGATATTCACCAGTATGAGTATATCCACTAAATTCCTTTGAACTTAATGGATATGCTTATGCAAGTGCAATAGTTGGGTGTTAGTGGAATCAGTCCCTTCCTGGCAAGAAATCAAAGATTGCTGTCAAATGCTGACTATCTTTGAAAGTCAGATTATTTAGTATCTAATTTTGGAGGCACAGTTAGGAAAAAAGCATCCTCAAGAGCATTTTCACCCCTGCCATGATGCAAATGATCTTTTGGGTATACCAATAGCTAATCCATCTTTTCTAAAAATGAAGAAAAAGACCAGTATCAGTGAGCTTGGTCCAGCCTCCAGCTCCATTCCAAGGTTTCCTTTGTGTCCAGCCAAATTCCTACTAATTTATTCTTCACTCCCAAAGTATGTACCTGAGGAAGTTACTTAAGGCACTACCAATGCTCTCTGTGAAATGTCTCAGCATAAGGGATCTTGTCAATGTGTGATTAATTAGGTCTCCAACTCTCTAGTGTAATTATACTTTTGGTAATCTTCCCAACCTCTTTTAAAAGAACATATTGAACACTAGCTGAGTGTGTTAGCTTTCACTGGGAATAAATCTCTCAGAGTACATCTGCACGGTGACATGGTGACTTCAGTGCAGTGTCTACCAGCCAGCCTGTTCTCAGGTATGCACCTGGTTTGCTAGCCAAGACTGAAGCCCTTCCCAGCAGTTCTTATCTGAGCTAGATAGATCACAGCCAGTTTAAGCATATCTGCACATGCTACAAAAACATACCTCTCCAGTTGCAGAACATATGTTTAGGTCACTTCTTGACTAGAGATTTTTGGCTCAGGCAGGGCTGTAGAGCAGTATGATCTCAGACAAACACAGCTGTGCCCAGAACTCTCCATTGTGGGAGCAGGTGTTATTATTTTATTGGTTGTGGATGGACATTTTTTAAAATTGATATAAAAAATTTAGCACTGTACATCTTTCTGGTAAAATATAGTGGAATTTCTCTACTTCTGTGTGTACCCCAAATATAAAAATAAGTTTCCACTTCATCTCCTACATATCTCCTCTCAACCTTCACCTGAGTATGCTGACAGCATTTACTGTGGGTTTGCCATTTGTAGGATTGTTACTATTCTATACAAGGAATTGCTGTAAAAACTTCTGAACAATAAAACTGAGCTCTGGTCTGTTCATGGTCATCTTGAGAATTTACACCAGGTTTCTGGGGCAGGGAAACTTGGAGCTACCTGGCATTGCTCAGGACTATAGTAGGAGTCTGTTTCTATTCAGACTCAGTGATTAGATTGTCATTGCTGGAAGTAATTTTGGTACAGAGTGACAAGGAAAGAATTCTGGAATGGGTCAGGATTCAATAGACAACCCCCTGACCTAGATCAGCCTCTACACACACACAGGGTGAGCCTTGGAAGATATTTTTTCTAAAGAGCACAGCTCACTGTCTGCATCAAGACTAGAAGAGGACAGGAACATGAAGGTCAGTCTTACCCTTCCAGGCTGTTGCTTTCTTGAGCAGCACACAGAAAAAAACCCCATAGTGAATATGCTGCTTGAATGAATGATTTTGTATCGTATCAAAAAACCCAAACCAAACCAACCATGCACAGTTAGTAGGAAAAGGACTGGTCTGTTTCCTTACTTTCTTCTCTACTAGCTACACAATTTCAGGCAAGGAGCAAACACAGTCTAGTGCTGAATGTGATTCCTTTCATGACAGAAAAGCTGGCCAGTGGGTGCTACAGCCCACTGAGGCTGGACACCCAATGTACGTTTCAGTCAGCTGTCAATTATCCATACTTCTCTTGGCTTTTGCTGGTTTTGTTTCTTCCATACAGTTCCAAAATATTGTTGCTTCTAAAGACTGTTCTTAATTTGAGGTGGACTTCCCCAAAAGAAACTGTGAAGGGATCTGAGCGTGTTTGCCTCCAGGAAATTGAATTGATTCTCTGCTTTCTCATACACTACAGGAGTGGAAGCCACATAATACATGGCAGGATACATCATGTCAGGCTAGAAGGGTTTACTGTTCTGCTGACCTATTTGGTGTGAGTACACCAGAAGAAATTTGAAAAAATAAGGGAAGCTCCAGGTCTGGGCAGCTTGATATTTTCATGCACAGTCATCAGTAGATACAGTAATGTTTCCAGAGAATAGTGGCAGTGTGTATGTACTCTATTGAAGCATTGCTAGCATGCATCCTACTGTCTTACCCTGAACCCTGTCCAGGATTTGAAGCATCTATCACTAACAAGTGTGACACTCCAAGGCAAACTCCTTTCACAGTTGATAAGTTGCAGAGGAGTAATAAGTGTGCCCAAGGTGTAACTTTCATTACCAACATCTGTTAATTTTCTTGATGATTTTAAATTATGCACACTTTTGGTTCAGTTGTATCAATGAAATGTAAAAAGAACATGCTTTTCAAAAGAAGGTGGTATCACTGCTTCACAGCACAGAGAAGTGAGAAAGAGAATGAGTAAATGGCTGCATTTTGGAAGTACCTCTGAATTTTGAGTGCTTTAATTGTAAAATATCTGACTAGAGATATTTTAGGTAACTCAGGTTAAGTGTACAATTTTCAGAATTTAGTCCTAATCACCTGCTTAAACTTGCAAATGTAATCAATAAAAGAGTAACTTATAAAACCATTATGTTGTTATTCTCACAGCCTTCCTCCTGCCTTTTCCCATGGTAGTATTCAAGAAGTGAAACTTTGTAAAATGCATAAATAAAGGTGGAATAAAGATGTGATGTAATGATTTACAGTATTGGAGTGCTGTCACTCAGGGCATGTAAGATATGCTGAGCTGCATTTTTTAATTGTTTCATTAATAAACTACAATGATGGCTGTAGCCTAAAAAGACCTATATGTATGTGCATTGCAGTATACAATCTGAGTCATCGGAATTCAGGATTCTTCAGGAGACTTATTCCTGCATATATCTTTGGAGAACTAAAATGTAGTACACAGGCTCACAAGTATTTAAATATATGTCTTTGAAGTTGCTAAAGCCTAGTTTCATTTTCAAGTGTAGGTGGCAGTCTCAACTTTAAAAGGTCATGGACAGTCCAACAATGGTTGTTGCTCTAACATATTTCTCATAAATGGAGGAGGGGTGTCAGTGCTGGGTGAAACCTTTGAGGCGTGGACTGACAGAGATAGCTTTTCCCACAAAAAAATGATGTTTAATGGGCCTCTACTGACAAACACAAAATAGAAAACAGTAGACCACTAAACTGACATGAGTCATGACTTCAGAGTTCACAAACAGAATAAAGACACAAAGGATTAGCAGGTCATAACTACTCCTCAACAGTTTATTTTACTTTTCTTTTTCCTTTTTATGTTTGTGGGTGTGGTTTTAAGTCTGTTGCACTCCATTTTTCTTCTGCTTTTACATGCCCCAAACATACTCACCTAACTATATGTCCAACTGAGAGCTTCATCTCTTTTTCTTAGTGTTTTCTGTTCTGTATTTTAGAAGCTCTTAATAATCCAAAGAATGTCTTCCTTCAGTGTAATCCCACTTTGCTGTAACAGCACAAGAGGGGCAGAAAACAAAAGATGTGATCCCATAGCAGAACACTTGTAACAAGACAGGGCATGATCCACTCCCATTACACACAGGTAATAAGGAATTTCTGAGTCTGAGCAAAGCACTAGATGTCTGAGTTAATGCTACCTAATTTGTAATTATACCTCTGTAACCTCATAGGTATCTACAAAACTTACACCTGTCTATCCTCAAAGCACACTCTTTGCTTTAATACTTTCATTTTTGAATATGATAGCTATTCTATAAAAGCAAGGAAAAATCTATGTTTAGCAAAAAACTTTTAAAATATACCCTCTATCATAAATATTTCTGCTTTTGGACATATTAGGTATTTGGGGGCAAAAAGAAAGTACCACTGACTAGAAATTTTCAGTATCTGAAAGCAATCTAGGTCTCAATTGAAAATAATCCATCATGGAATTTAAAATTTTAATATGATAGCCAGTTTGATTGGTTGTTGGTTTGGTTTGGTTGGGGTTTTCTTAAGAAAAGCAGACACTCCAAAAGAATTGGGTGAGAATTGGTTGCCTTCATCTAAATCTCATATGAATATGTCAGTTACTTCTTGTTATGTGAATTTAAATGAACTAATAGAAGTATACTTGCACTAATGCTGCTTTTGTAAAGTCAAATAGGTAACTGATCCAAAGGAATCAAATGTAGAGCTGCTGACTTTTAACTAATCCAAAATAGGACAAGTTATAACTCTGTTTTTTCCCCCAGGTAGTTAATTAAAAAGTTTAAATGAGATTAGTTACAGCGTTTCTTTGAAAAAATTATTCAATATTAATAAAACCATTGTGGGGTTTTTTGTTTATTTTGATCATAACTGTCAAAGTAGTTTGGTGAAGAGATATGTCATAAGGATACTGCACTTTTCTGAAGTATTTATAATGAAAACTGTTTCCCTTCTCTAATATCAATATAACTGAAGGAGCCCCTTGGGAGATCTTCAATATCCATAGTTTTAACATTCTATCTGAGTCTGGGGAATCCAGTATTATTCACCCATCCTAATGCAAAGCAAAAGGAAATTGTTGCTTCTAGATGTCTACATATGATGCTTAAAAAAGCAGCATAAAGAAAAAAACTAATGTTTCTGCTTATAAATAACTACAATTTTTGTAGTTATTACAGTCCCCACACCTTCATTCTTCAAAAAATAAATTACTAAAAGTATATATTTTATTTATTTATATTATATATTACATTAGTTATTTATTACATTTATATATAATATACTTTTTATTTATTCCCATCACACAGTATCTCATTGCTTCAATTTTATTTTCCCCCACTATTTTTTTTTCTCCTTTTTTTATACTAACATTAACATAACTTTGTCTCCTTTTCAAATTAATGAGATTTCTGGTTTGTGCCTCTATGCTCCAGTTTGTATTTGATTTTTTATACTAGGTTTAGTCTGGGGAGAAATGTTGCCCCTTTTTTTATTAGGAAAAACACATACTTAAAAATGAAATGAGTGGTTCCTTTATGTACCTCTTCCTCCAACATATGGAAGTAGCTTATCCTTGCTGCACAATAGAGAAAGTTGTGATCTGCAGTTAGGAGTCTTAAGAAAGAGAGGAAGGGAAGGGGGATTAGCAATTAGGTTAGAAACTCTAATAAGGTCTTATAATCAGCAATTATTTGTTGTCACAGAAACAGCTATTATCCAGTATAATCAAAGTAATCTAATCTATAATTCTAATGTATTTTTCCCAACTTTTGCTAATGTATTTGTAATTCTACAAAATACTTCACTTGGACTGAAACTTTCCTAGTTTAATGTATTTTAATATAAAAGCTTGAGTAATATAGTTCCAAACATTTCTAAATTATGTTGTATTAATAACATAACTTTATTCAGACATTTCAGTAGCATATTTTATGCACAAATATTTCAATAATGGCAAAGGACACAAACATCACACCTAGTTTGTTTCGGGATGTTTTTCTTTTTAGTTTGGTGTGACCTAAAAAATGCCAGGCCTGGAAAAATTAATATACTTGTTTCAAAGTTTTGAGTTTAAAATGAGATATTTTCCTCAATAAATCTTTATCTAGGTTTGTTTATCATCTCTCTCTAAAAGAACAGAAACTGTCGGTTTCAAATGCACTAAGATATCTAAATATTACAGTTCTGGTGTCCAAGGATGATGATGCCAAGATCATGAGGCAAAGCTCTTATTGTATTTAACACTCTGGAAAGGTCCAGCACTTTACTAAGGTATAACAGATTCAGATAACTAATTTTAAGTGACCTCTATTTTGTATTTTTGGAAAGAGCTCAGATGTCTTCTACTGATTAAGAAACCTATTTGACGATTGGATCCACATGAATATCTATCATAACAACAGAGCAGCAAAAATGAGAGGGAGTTCAAATATTTCAAGTCTGGCTTTGAGTAAAAACCACTGAACCTTACCCCATCCATCAGGTCATTAATGGAACAGTTCAGGTCTTTCACTGAAACCTAATACTCTTTACTTCAGGAATACAAGTCTACTGATGAGAGACAGCATTCACAAAGGTGTTTGAAGTTGGCAAGCTGTGACATGTTGCCACTCGCCTCTTCCCATAAGGACAGTGCATCACCACATAGAAAATAAAATGTGGATGGTTTTCTTCTCTTTCTTGATCATTAGTGGGTTGCATGAAGTGGATGATAACATATTTATTGCAAGCCGGCTGACATGTCCTTAATGGGGATTTTTTTCCTAGCTTTGTAGGTGAGTGCTTATTTTTTTCAGGAGGCAACCTATAGTGCTATCACAGCTGTTCAGAAGCCATGAAGCTTTGTAGTGAAGCATATGGGAAGGTTAAAAATTTGTCTGTAACTGCAGCAAAGTGCTTCAGATTAAAAAAAGGACATGTGCATACCTTTTCTGAACTAAATCTCCATTAACATAAGTGAGTTTACGGAGCTTCAGTTGAAGGTAGGTCAGACTAAGGAGTAGCAAGTTACCGTGCTTGAAGGGTGCAATTACTGCAGTTGAAAGGCACAAACGCTCCATCCTCAATAGATGGAAAATACTGGATTCATTTACACTGCATGATTAAAGTAAATGTTCCTGGGAATTGTCCAGGGTAGGAATGTTCCCTAAATTTGTCCTTCAAACAATTATTCAAAATACCTGCTTCTGTCCTTCTTTACAAAACAGCATTCCAAAGCTTTCTTAGAAGGGCAAATAAACATTTATTTAATTCTATGGAAGGTCCTTCCAAATTCCACATGAAACTCACTCAGTACCTCCTTTAATGGGCCAAGCACTGGGACCTGTATATTTCTGTTTCTTTTAACTTTCCAGTTAATTTTTTTTTTCACAAAGACACTTTATGGAAAAGTGTTTCTCAGACTGGGTAGAAGAGATCCATCTAGGTAAACCAAGGGGGAGTAGTGGGAATGCTCTTTGGTATCACGTGTACTTACCACTGGAATACTTTAGTGACATTGCATTATTGCCCATTAACAACATTTATTTCTGTGGTTGTAGAAGTAAAACTGCTGAAGTATGGGTTGTTGCTTGATGTTGTTTTGTTTGACAACAAGCTGAGAACATGAATATCTGCATTTTTGGAGAAGTTGATGTTGAATTGCTGCAAAACATATTAAAATACAAAGAGACAAAATAAACAAGTTAATACAATTTTGTTTTCCATAATGATTCTTTCTTGTTACCTGCTTTCTTGTCACATTACTGTCAGGTCTAATAACATAGGTGTCAACTTCTACTCTGAATTATCTTCAGAGTTTGTCTTGTGGATCTTTTTGGCAGTGAAATCTTCAATAACAGCCTGTGCAAGATACAATGGAGCATCCGCCTGCTCTTTCAGTTATGACAGATATATTCCAGTGCTGCTCCTGTTCATTCAGAATCTTGTAAGGATTTGTGTGGGTTTTTGCCTAAAACAACATGCTGGTTACTCTCATTTATCCCTGTTTGCATAAACTCATGCTGTTGATTTTCACTCTCAGGTTCCTACGCAGCCCATCCCCATACCGCCTACAATGGCTCCTTCCTAACAAGATGTCAACACCTTTCTCTGATTGCTGACTCCTAGAAGCAGGAAAACTCCTTTCTTATGTTTTAATTCAAGTACAGAAGGGTTTTTCCTATGTTGTCCATATACCTAATAGCTCCCTGAAGGTATTTGCCCATCTGCCCATTGGGCTTCATGCTCAAAGCTCTCCTTTACTGTGCCACCTACAAAAATACACAATTTCCATCTGTTTTTACTTCTATCTATAGCTTGCTATATAGGATCCTGCTCCCTCACAGCAGCTTCCAGTTCTTATGACAGTATAGGAACAACAATAAGGACCAAATCAGCAAAAGGTATTTTATAGAAATGGAATACTGTTCTTCTGAGAGGTCCAAAACCAGCTGATGGTGCAAAACCAGCTTCACCTGAATAATGTCAAATTAGGAAAGAAAAAATAAGGGACTTTGAAACTCTTATATAGGTGCCCTCTCTACTTCTCACTTAAGAAATTTTTAAATCCCTAGCAAAAAAGATATAAAAGATGAGTAGCAGGCTTTCTAATTTTACCAGCTGTAGGAAGCAAAACTCCCGGAGTTTATGGACAATAACTATTTAACTGGTGCCTTTTCCTAAAGCAGCATGGTATTCAAGCTATTTAATATCACCTTCTCTCTCAAAGATAGATGACACATTTATTAAGATACATCACTTCTGATCGGATCTTCCATCAATTTACCTCTCTTTTACTACCTATAACTGCTATTTGAAAGAGTGAGAATTTCAAATCAATATTATCTAAAAATTAATCCAAATGTCCAGGAGAACCTGAAGCCTTTATCGTACCTGTATAAATCCTAACTATAACATAAGATTAACAAATAATTGCATATTATTTGCAGTATATTTGCAGTATATTTGGTGAAATGACTGTACTTTTCTTCACTAATGAAGGGTGAAGTGGCCAGCTAAAATGAGAACTCAGGAGCTAATGGAAAATCACTTTATTTAGGAACGTGAGGAAGTATAATATGCCACACATATCCTAAATAAAGTATTGTGGCATAGCAGAGCTATGAATGCAAAGTCATCATGTGTATAAGGGTGGGAGTCGCCAAATAACTGTGTTGGCTAAGTTTCTCTTTAATCTTGTAATGTGTTCACTGGTATTTTATTTACAGAAGCAATTACTTCTGTCTATATATAGTTAGCTACTGTAATGGTTATTTTACAGAAATAGCAACCAAGTTTTATGTGTCAACATTCTCCATTCACTGGAATTTTTGGAACTTCTTGTCAGAGAATGAATGACCTGCAATGCTGCAGGATAACTGAGACAAATACAAGCAACCATTTTCTAGGCCTTCTAGTACTATTAAAGCTGAGGTTGCCATGTCAGAGTTTCTTGAACCTAAGAGCATTGGTTTAAATTTAGCAAAGTTGACACATTGCATATGTTTATGTTACTTCCAAAATGTTGACCCCCTTACAAAACACTGTGCACACTTCAAACTGAGTAGATATTGAGACTGAGTCTGCAAGACTGATGGCAGTTGTTTAAAGGAATGGTCCCTAGATTGCTAAGACAGCCATTTTCCAAGTGTTTTTAACAAAACTGCAGTCTGCCATGCTAGTGAAAATACTGACACAAACCAAAAGCAAGTTCTAATTTCTCCTGGGGAAGGCAGAAGGGCTGGATCAAAAAACACATCTCTCCCTGCAGCCAGGAGCTGCATATTTTTCTCATTTAGGATCAGACTAATTCATCTCCAGCTGCAGCTCTGCTGAAGACAGTGGAATTTCGGGCAGGTGATAAAGGCCTTAAGTGACTCTTATTTTCATCTTTACAGTTATGTGGATTTGACCACACACATAAAAGCCCTCTTTTGGATTTTAAAGTGTCAGCTTGTTTTCAAGTATGGGAAGAGAGAGGAAATGATGACTGAGAATGAAAGAAGTTCTCCAAATGATGATCTGTATCAGCATATCTAGTACTATGGCTACATTTTGACTACATGTAAAGTTTCTTGATTCAAAATTATCCACAGGTTTCTTGGTTAGAAATATTTATGTATGCCTGTATAAACTGTTGTGCCAGTAACAGACCTACAGTGAACAAGGCAAGCAGGTCTGTCTCACTGTTTGTGTCCATGCACTGACTGGAACTGGTCAAAATTTTTCTGGCAGAAATTTCCCTCTAAAATCTGGCATGCTTATCCATCTCCTTTATGTGCAAATGCCTGAGCATATCATATTCATTGTTCATCCTCACACATCGTTTTAGGAAGCATTACTAGTAGCCCATTTTAACAATGAGGAGCCGAGGCACAAAAAGTAGTCCCTTGTCAAAGGTCACACAGGACATCAGTACCAGAGGAGGAAATTGAGTCTGAGATTCAGATTTATGTTCCCTAGAATGAAGCCCTTTTCGTAGTTTCCTAAAAGCTTATGATCAATTTTGTAAGCACTTAAGTTGCTATTTGAAGGGGCAGGAATAATGGACACATTTTGAAGCTCCTCCATTTACCAACTTGCCTCTTTTCAAAAGTGATGGATTCAGTCCTTCTGTAACAAGACATGTGGCCTCATGGCTATTGAAGGTCTTGACCTGTGTTCTTCTGCAGTCAGCAGAGGAAACTGGAGACTCTGATTTGCCTTTGAGGTATCCTAGTCCCACACAGAGAAAACTGATAGGCATATATATATGTGTGTGTGTGTGTGTGTGTGTGTGTGTGTGTGTGTGTATGGGGTAAAATAAAGTGGATAAATCCTTTTATATGGATAATAGTACTGGAATAATGGGTTTTGATAGTTCAATGGTCTAACTGAGTGAAGGATTTTACTTCTGATTCTCCCAAATGTGACTTTTTCCAGAAAACTCTCACAGCCCAGAAGAAATTTACTATCATCCTGAGCATGCTTATTTACACAAATCAGAACTGATCTCTACAGAAGTAGAATTCCATCAGCAATCCCTAAAACACCTTTGCTTCTGATTCTGAAAGACCTTCTCTTTGAAATGCATGCAGTAACCCAGGAACAATAGCTTACACTTCAGTCCTAACATCCTCCGTACCCTTTAACTTCCTTCCAAGACTTAATTATTTTTTCATTCTCTTATGTATATAGACTGGGCATGTGAGCATGTAACAGAACGTCAGGAGTAATTCTACAAAAGGTTGCTGGATCAGTTGGAAGAAGAACTACGCTATCTTCCTTCCGGCAGCTGTATATTTAACTGTTCATCTATGGAATACCAATATATTCTGAAGGTGCTGGTACAGCTGTCTGTGTTTGCACAAGGTATGTAATTTGTCTGTGCCTTTGTCCTTCACAACAGGGAAACAACAAGGCTGTGAGGATAAATACCAGGGCTTTCTGGAGGAATTCAGAAACTCATCAGATACACTCTGACAATATCATCCTTTCTTCTGGGCCTGGTAGAAAAAAAGAAATTGAGCTGTTGAAGCAAAGGGTGGTGTTTTTGGGGTTTTTTTGGGGTGTTTTTTGTTTGTTTGTTTTTGTTTAGTTTTTTTTTTTTGTTTGGCTTTTTTTTTGGCAGATACTCTTACATCCATATTGTCTGCAAAAAGTCTTTGCTAATTAATTGGGAAAGTGATGCTTTTTCTTCTGCAAGGCCATGCAGACACGTGCAGACAGACACAAGCAAACTCTGCTCACACTCTGAGCTCCCCAGATTTTGCAAACTCTTGACTGGAAGATGTAGAGTCATGCTAATGTGGCACCATGCCCAAAATAACATACCTTGCCTCTCAGCAGTGCTCATTAGCTTAGCTTCATGTAGTTATCTTGCTTCTGGACTGGGGCCTTCCGGTGCCTGACAAGCTAAGTGCACTGGCAGAGTTCTCCTGTCTCTCTGGCCTCCACTATGTACATATACCTTTATGTCATTACACGTTGTCACTTTTTGTTGAGAAATGGACTGTTAAAAATCACTGACTCTCTTCTCCCAGTCACACTCCCAAGGAAACTTTTGTCAGCCTGCCAAGATGATGAAAACACATGAGGATCTCATGGTTCAGCTCACACCACCACCAAAGCAGCAGTAATGGCTGCAGAAGCAGCTAACTCACAAGCTGCCAAAGCACTGAGGTAGGAAACAGAAGCATAAAGAAGTATAAAAAAGTATGGATTACATTCTGTATGAAACCTGAGTACAGACCATATGACCCTCAGCATGTTACTGCAACATGGCCAAGAGACAAGTCAAGAACCAGACTGCACTCTCACAGCATAAGTAATCCAGCATCTGCCCCAAATGGCAATTTTTTGGGAACACTGTGAAGGACTGGATTTTCTCCAGTTCTCAAGGAGGAGAGAGCAAGACCCAGCAGATTGCCCCACTGGTTCACTTCCCTTCCTGACATTTCAGGCAGTGTCAATTTTCCAAATTTCAGGAAAAGAGAATAAAATACAACTATGCTGAGTTTCTTCCCCCAGCCACTCTTAGGACCCATAATCCATTGCCCTACATTAAAATGACAAGTTTGACTGGTTTTATGTTGAACTGTGGCAACTGTGGAAAAGAGACAGGTTTCAATCCTCACTGGTAATACAGGATACTCAATCTAACTTTTACCTGTCTATCAGATGTAGAAAATTGCAGTCAGTAATATAAGAATGCTGCTGAGAATGCAATGCAAAGGACTCAAGAGGGGAAAGAGACAATCCAGGTTGCTCATCAGATTTTTATTCTGCCTCCTTGTGGTTATTTTAGTACACTGCTCTTACAGTTTTCCATGCGATGTCTCCATTCATCGGCAAATATTTGCACAAAGGGCAGTGTAAGGATTATACAGGGAGCTCCAAGCATGGCTTTTTTAGTTTTGCAGCCTAAATAATACTCTTTAAACATAGCTTTAAAAAAACATATCAGGCACGTATATTTGTACAATAATTTTTACACTAAGTCATGTGGATGTGACCATGGCTATACCTCGAGTTTCTTTTGCAAGCAAGTAGATGCTTATTTTGTGCTGCTTGCAGAGTGCTAGGAAGCTGAAGCAGCTTGAAGCTGCAGCCGTTAGCAGGGCATTTTAGTTTTGAGGTTAAGTGCTTCACTAGCTATAGCTGCACAGCTTTTGCCTAGCACAGAGCACACATGGATCTTTTTCTTATAGACAAACCCACACACATATCTTTTGCTGAAGCTTTTAAAGCCAAGCTTGAGAAAACATTTGATTGAGAGCAATACTGTAATAGGCTGACACTTAAGTCCTTCTGAAACAAGAGGGGTAATCTGTGCTTAAACTTAGTCCTATGCTTTAATCTGCTTTTTTACTAGTTTGCTATCCTGAAGAGAGATAAACATAAGCACATGCTTTCCTGAGTGGAACTCTGAAAACATTTATATGTAGCAGTTGAGACATTTCTTTATTGGTGTCAAGTCTAGCCCTTATCAAAGAACAATAACACAAAGAAGAAGACATAACTCTAGAAAATGAGAAGCTATTTTACCTTGCAACTATATTGTGTTGCATTAGAAAGTAAATCCTATGCATGAGAGAGGAAAAGCTGCTGTATCTTTCAACTATTTTTACTGAAAATTGTCCAGATTAGGGAGTTTCAAATTTTATATACTTGGATTTATATCTGGTTGGTTCTTTTGTGCTGAACTCAGAAATAATTGGGGAAATGTCAGTCTTAATCTTTTGCAGCAGGGGTTACTATAAACAAATCTACAAAAACCTGGCAGCATAGAATACATATGCCAGAACAGACAGAAAAAATACTGATTATAGATAAGGAACGGTGTCACTGTAGACGAGCATAAGAAAGGAACCCAAACTTTTATACACAGGTAATTTCTTTTAAATCAGTTGTACAGTCTTAGCCTATCCTTACAAGAGTGACCTAATTTCAAACTATTAATAGAAGAGAAGTAAAGTTGACTGCATGATACGTACTTAGACATAGGAATTTTAATGCAGTGCATCAAAGGAGTCAGATGACACGGGCAGTATTTTTATATTCTGCACAAAGTTGCAAAAATATAAAATACTCTAAGTATTACAAAATTTAATCAGACCAAGTCTTTAAAGATGACTTCTAAGGTGTGGGAAATGGAAAAATAGAAACTTCCACAAATGCTGAAGGGTTCAATCCGCAGCCTTCGAAAGACCTTGGGTTAATGTAATGATAAAGGCACACAAATATTAGGTAGAAAAATTATAAAATTATGTTCCTATAGTTATAAGTAAGAATATGTCTTGAGTAAGAAATTATGTTAGGTAAAATAGTTTGAGGTTTGAGCTGTAATAATGTGGCTTATAGAGTAGGTTAGGGATCTAGAAGCTATAATAGAGGTATGAGTACATGACCTGTCACCTTAGTGGCTAAGACACAGGCCCAGTGTGGCAAAATTAAGGAAAGGTGATAGGTTATTAAATAGAAACAAGTTTTGTGTTAACTGTCCATAGAACCAAAATGTTATATATTGCTGTGTGAAGAAGAAACACATGACAACCTTGAGCTATGGCTGACTTGTTGCTCCTCTCTAAATCTCACACCTTTGATACTGATATCTTACTTGAGCAATAAATCAGATTTAATAGCGTGGTGGTCCCATCCCTCATTTTTCATCTTGACATTAAGGCATTTATAGTTACAGTCTTTCATCCTTAGTTATATAGTGCACTGAGTTCCTGTACTTATTTAAATGTTGTTTTGGCATAAGGGTAGAATCTGATCTGAAATATAAAGAATCAGAACCTTCTCTATTATAAATGACAATGTTTCATCCACAAAACTGATGACCTAACATGATTTCATGCTCCCTAGTATTACACTAAACTACCTTTCGCTCAGCTCTTACTAGGACAAAACTCCAGGTGAATCAGCTCTGAGCTTGCAAACACTTGCACATTTGATTACCTTTAAATATGTGATCTGTCCTATTGAGGGCTGTCAGATCTTCAACTTGTGTAAATCAAAGGACCTATTTAAATCAAGAGAGCTGTGACAGTCTGTATCAGCTGAAGATCTGGCACCAGCGATACAACCCCCATGCATAAAGACAAGTATGTTCATAAGTCTCTCTTCAGGCTTCTGAAAGCTAAAGAGGTCAGGTAAACCCCATGCAAAGAGAGAGACTGCATTGAACATTATTGTGTTTAAAACCATTCCAGACTGTTAAACACACATTTATTATAAAGTCAAGATGAAAAATTAAGAATTATTTAAGTTTATAGCACCTTAGTTACATTTAAGATGTTGCTGTTCCAAAGCTGGAGGACAGCTGGCTCGTAGTTATGACCACAAGTTACAAATATTTATGATACAAAGCAGAAGACCTTTTAGGGTAATGGAAGCTCGAAAGACGGCTTTAATGTAGCCGTGTGCTTGCTCCAAACTTCCGGCGATGGCTCCAGAAGCCAGCACCCATTAACTTTTTGCATGAGATATGAACTCTACAGTATCCTTGCTGAGTGCTAACTTAGAAGATATGGATGAAAAAGGAATAGGTGTAGAGACTGCAGGGAAACATTACTTTACACTGAATTTTAAGGCAGGCACCTAACACTTCAGATACTTTTTCCAGCACTAGTGTGCAAATGCTTTTAAACAATGCAATTTTAGCGTGCATGGGTGAAAAACACGAGCATCCTATGTATATTGGGATCGACATGTTCCTATCTACTCCGGGGTCTGAAAGGGTGTGTATTTATTTCTGCGTCTTCTGCAGTCACCTTTGACGCAGTATCTCAGCTTCACACAACGACGACTTCTGCTTCCCAAGATCCCTGTGAAAAAAATCCTATTTTTTGGCTAACACCTTTCAAACTCCCATTAACCTAAAACCGAACCAGGACATTTCTGCACCGCCGCCCCCTGTCTTTGGTTTAAGTGAAAGGCAGCTGATGGTCTCGCCCTGCGGGGCGCTGACCCTCAGCCCCTCACCCTCACAGCTCCGGGCGGCGTGAGGGGCGGCGTGAGGGGCGGCGTGAGGGGCGGTGACGGCACCGCCCCGGCCCGGCCGCACTTCCTGCGGCGCGGCTGCCGCTTCCTGCTCCTCCTGTGGTGGGTCGGGCGGGCGAGTCAGACACGGCCGTGGTGGCGGCTCTTTCAAACACGGCAGCCGGCGGCAGCAGCGGGTAACGACTGGGAGAGCCGCCCGCCCCTCGGTGGGACAGGGACGGGAGCGAAGCAGAGCGGGCAGCGGCGCCGCGCTGGCCCTGGCGCCCTCCGTGCCACGCCGCAGCGCCCGGCAAGCGAGGGATTCGCTCTTGTCCCGGTTGTTCAGGCGGAAAGGAGCCTGTTCTTCCCTCCCATTCCCACCCCCTCTGCCCGGGGAGAGAAGTGCTGGACCCCTGCTCGGGGGTGAGCGGAACAGCGGATGCGGGCGGGCACCCCGGGCTCAGATGGGGCGGGACAGCTGGAAGGGAAAGGAAGGCGCTTGAGAGGTGGCTCATTCCCGTGGTTCTACCACCGAGCTGATGCCCTTCCCAGACGGCGAGGGTGAGATTTAGCTTTGTTAGCCATTCCTCTTGAACGCTGTCAACATATCTGAAGAAATCAAGGTGTCGCCAGGGAGAGACTAGGGCTTTGAAGTACTTAAAGTGTATTTTCATGTCGGGCGTCTTTCTGGGCCGACAGGCAATGATTTGGGGTGGTAGTTAGTCACCAAGCAACAAACAGTCCTTTTCTCTCAACCCCCTTGTACCTCCAAGCCTCCAAAGTGAGTGTTTTGGTGTGATAAATTCTGCTGTGGCTGTAGCCGTGCAGAAAAGATGTTAGTCTTCCATAACCCTTTGGGAGTGAAGGCATCCCGTTTAATGAACCAGGATGGATGTGTTTTTGTGGGGCTGGTTTGGTGGACTGAAGAAAAGGAGTAAGTGCACATGATGTAGCCGTCTGTTGCTGCATCAGAAGCAGTATTCCCTGATTTTGGATAATGTCTTCATAGGTGGTTTGAGATAAGTGGATTAAGAAAAATGCATGGAAAGTGTTTGTGCCCTTCTTGGGTAGACCTCTTCTAATTAATTTATGGTTTGCTGCTGCATAACACAAGTTTTTCCTTTTCCTCAGTAGTACTGCTAATTATAGGAGCAGGCATGGGATAGAATGCACCTTCTAGGGGCACAATCTTTATGCTCTACCTTTTTGATGGTACTTCTGTAAATAAAATCGGTAGGTGGTGTTCTTACTTGTTCTTACACTTCTTCCTCTCTGATTAGCTTTGAGGACTATTTTCGTGTATGTGTGTACCCTGTATGTCTCTGTTTCTTTGTGGTTGTAATTTTCCAGTTAGTGCTGAAAGCTCCTAAATTATGTCTGCAGCTCCTTCCTCAGGCAGGTCTGACTGACATTGTACAGGAAAAGTCCTTGGAAATCTGCACTAGCTTCTCTGAGCAAAAGTGTCTGGGAGTTCTCCAAGGTTTTAACCTCAAGAGGATTAAGTTGGTTTTATATTTTGAAGTACAACTCAGCTAACTTGTCTCCCCAGGACAAAACCTGGAGAGACAGAAAGATTTCCATATAAGTCGCTACCATTGGTCTGCACAGCATCTTTCGCCCTTGTTGCTGACAGTATGCTCACATTTTGATTTTTCTTTTCCTTAGAATTATTGCAGTCAAGGTATCTTAAAATGACAAGCAAAATCAACCTTATGAGAATTTCCTTATAATTACTGAAGTGTACCAGTCTGCTTCTACTAACAATGGTCCAAAATTCCCTTGTCATATGGGATTCTTACAATGCTTGTTTTGTCCCACCTCAGGTGCTTCATGTTATAAATGCTGATTTGGCTAGTATTGTTAGACTTAAAAGAAGCTAAAATGCAAAATTATACTATTCTTGCTAGTTTATTTGTGATAGAAAAGCCGAGGCTGTAGAGCAAAGTTTGAGGAGCTTCCTGCATAGAGGGATCCCTGTTTTGTAAGGAATGTGTTTCTTTGGATTAACTGGAAAAGAGATTCAGAAGTTTCTGTGTGCTTTTCAGCTGGACAGGGCTTTTTGCAGTTACTGGAATGAAATTCCAAGTGTATTTCTGATGGTGGTATGTTTTGGTTTGTTTGTTTGTTCATTGGGGGTTTTTTTTTTGGTTTTTTTTTTTTTTTTTTTGTTTTTATTTAATCCTGTGCCTTTGGCTAGAAAAACCTATTAGAGTTATTTCTGAATCTGAAAACTGTTGCTCTACTGATGAAGTTTTAGAAGAGGTGTGTGCTAGTGTGGGTTTTTTTTCAGGGGGGTTGGGAAAATGGTGGTGAGGAGTGAGAATTTTTTTAACTGATTACTTTTAAACTGTTATTGAACTTCTCTTTCTTCAAGCAGTTGCTTATGCCACTGGGATTCACATAAGCAGAAATTTATTTTTAATGGGTTGTGCCTTTGCATGAATAGGGAGATTGAAGAGAACAGCGGTCTCAAAATGAGATTTGAATTGCTCCTTAGCATGAAAAGGTCCTTAAAACCTCAGTCTGCTTATATTTGTGTGCAGCCTAGACCTGTTTATGGAGAGAGACCAGAGAAATGATTACTTCCTTGCTGTATGCTTTGTGCATACCCATATTAAGATTCTGTGCAGTAAGTATGAGAGCTACTGGGTCAGTCTTTATTCCTTGTGTGGTCTGACCACAAACTGTAGTAGCCTTATTTTAATGAGTAGCTGACAGGCAGGGAGGAGTGAATTATTTGCAGCCGTCCAAATTGTGATGTGGAGCTCTGCATTGGATGCAGAGGATAGAAGTGATGGTGGGAACAAAATAACTGGCAACACAACTGATGCCAAACTATTTGGAGAGTGGATCTAGCAGATACATTTATCTACAATAGCAATGATTTAAATAGTTTCAGCTCTTCACTGGACAGCATAATAGTTCTGTGAATTTCTTCAATTTTTACCTGGAAAGTACTTTCGAAGAATGTGCTATAACTGATGAGTTTTGTGGAGAAACCAGGCTTTAGTGGGTGCATGAGTGTGTTTCAAGCAATAATGCTTCATGCTGTCATTCGGGACATGGACAAGCAGACGAGTTTTGATTCCCTTGAACAGAGGATCAAGAGTCTAGTGTGAAGGTTCAGCATTGAGGTTTCAGCCTATCTTACAGAAGCAAAAGATCTACAAATCTGTACACAGACAGATTTGAAATGAAACAGCAGTCAGGAGCTTAAGTATGTAGACAAGGCCAAATTTTCCAGGGACTAGCTCACGTTGCCTGCCATGGAAGTAAAATACTGTTGGTGAGATAAGTAAGAACTGTTTTTCTTAATGAACAGCATTGTCAGAAATTAAAAGGTTGCTGACAGTGTACATAAAACAACAAAAAAGTTAGCTGATGGTTACTGGCCAGAAGTTTACTAGCCTCAGGTATGAGAAGAGCTGCTAGAACAGAGCTTGTTGAAGTTCAATATGATAATTGGCAAGCTGGTGAAATCCTCATAAGGTGAAGGTGATAAGCTGATAACCACCAAGCACTGTAAGCATCTGTGATGCATCTGTGGTAACGTATGGCAAAACTGGACACAGACATAGGAAGGGAAAATGACCTGACTGGTATAAATAGGTTACTGTTAATTTTTCAGCTTCATAATTGGGTCTTCCACATCTGTGGAATACTTCTGGATTTGGAAGGGACTATCATTTCTTTCCTTGAGGTAGAAATCAGCTCTCACTTGGAGTATGGTTAACCGGAGCTGACACAGAAGGAAGTGTTAAAGGCAGTTTTCCCACTGAGGCCAGTCAATCTGGAAAATGGGAGATAAGTGGCCAACTTCACCCTGGCTTGATCCCAGCATGCTGTGGGAAGGTGACAAAAGCTGTTCCCTCTACACTCATGTCAGGGGATGTGGGGGACTGCATCCCCACAGAAGTGGAGCATGGAGCTGGCAGTAGCTTATTGAGTGCCTTGTAATGCAGTCGGTGTTGTAGATACCCCATGTGGAGCTTAACAGTGTTTGCCTTTGCCTATTTCTTGAGTCTTCCTGCCTCACTTCAGGGACTCTCTCCAAGCTCGTTTTCTGTATTAGTTATCTCTTATCAGCAGTGGCATTTTGGCTTGTTTCTTTTTCATCCTCTTCCCTGCCTCCACCTCTGCACTGGATCACAGAAGGGCTGTTTTTCTTAGTCATTCTAAGTGTTTTCTTAGTCATTTCTTAGTGTTTGCACAGGCGGACCAGGAGGAAAATTTAGCAGACAGCTGTCTGGAAATTTGAAATTAAACAAGTACTTTTGTGGGTTCTAATTAAAAAAATATTTTTTGTAAACAAAAAGTATATATGTAGTAGCTATAAGATTCTTTTTTACAAATATGAAGTACAGTTAGTTTGTTGTATTCATGGTGAGAAGGGGAAATGCTTATAATTTGGCCCCACCTTGCAGTGGAAATATGCTTTTTTTTTTTTTTTTTTTTCCCTTTGTGATACCCCATGCTTGATATTTATCTTACATGTGCGGTTTTGGTATTACCTTTTATTTTCAGCTGTAGAGCTCCATTTTGGCTTCTGACCACAGCTTGGCTGTTCATGGAGAATTTCTAAGGAACTCATCTCATATGGAGAGTTAGATAGGTCACCTGTATTGGATGCTGGGAAGTGCAATTAACTTTATAAGTGAGCATTACTCTTGCCATAATCTTACTTAATGTAACAATACAAGTGGTGAGATATTTTGAGACCCTCAACCACTTGAGGTGAAAGGGGAAATAGTAGCAGAAAGAAGGACCTTCCAGATGACCTTTTACCTGGGCTTCTGGGTAGGCTCCAGAACTTTTTGGCATATGCTGTCTGTTCCAAACTGGAGGGGATAGTTAGAGTGGTGTACTCAGCAGAGGCAATGCTGACCTCAGGTGAGAGACCTCGTATATTGGTCTTTTCCTTGCAGTGATTTAATGTCTACCCATGAAGAAACTGGTTAGAGTGTTTAAAAACTGATCATTTTCCTAGAATACCCACCTAGCTGGATTAGCTGAAAAGAAACATGAAGTGTCCCAGTACCTTAAAAAAAAATGGATCAGGATTCCACCTGGCTTGGATATTACCTATATTTGGAAATCTTGGTGTTTTGTGACAGCTGTAGCTGGTCTATAGCTGTGCAGATAATTTGCCCATGACAGACATTTTAGCTCATTAGGCAATCTAGGAAAACAAGTCCCCAAGTATAAAAGTGATTGGTTGAGTTCAAGCTCAAAGAGGGGACCCCAGCCAATCCCGTCGAACCATGGATGCACCCATCTCATTGGCCAGTGAGCTGGGCGGAGTGGGGCCCTTGACCAATCAAGTGTGCAAGAGCGGGAAATTCAAAACCCTTACAAAAGCGGGCGCCCAACAAAAAAATCCGGCTGCTGAATGATCTCAGTGTATGTGACGAGCCCGGATCATGGAGCAGCAGTCGGATTTTATTGTTGGGGGCATGTCTTCAACATCAAAGTGAGTGTTCAATATTTTTTGTTTCTCCCATTCACTCATCGAAATATGATCTAAAAATGGAAATGTTCTTTTTATGTATCTGAAGTAATGTGAATAAATAAGTAATTAATTCAGACCTGTGATAATGACTGTACAGGTATAAAGAGCAAAGGAACACAGAGAAGCAGAGTGGCTGAATGAGTTTGGGGATATCTCAAAACTGACAGTGAAAAGGCACCTGGGAAGCTGATAAGGTGAGTAATATTTGCTATGTTCTTTGGAGATTTGTGTTTTCTGTGGTCATTGTGTGTTCCAGCCAGTCACATAATGGAACAGCTCAGAAATGCTGACCTGTTACTGACCAAGATTGTAGCTCCAAGAAGGTGCTTTGCAGGTAAGCCAATGGTGCTTTTTGATGTGAGCCTCAACAGGGCTCCTTCCACTGCAGTGCTGAAAATTGTCACCTAAATTTTTGTGCTGCTTTACAAGGAAAACTTGCTGAAAGTCATTAATAACAAGTGTCCTCGCTTGAACAGAGGCCAGAATGAAGTCAGATTAAAGGTTGTTTTGCCCTTGAGTTAAATGGCACTTTAGAAAATGCTTATCTGGTTTGTATTTTGCAATCATGGGACTTTAAGGTTCCCATCGCAGTGGTAAGGCTGGATTGAAGATCAAGGTATAAAAACATGAAGAATGATGAAATTGTACCAGATAGAGGTAAAATATGCTTCTGAATTTTGTAGTAATTACAAGATTTTTTTTTTTTTTTTTCCTTTTTATGTTTTTTTAAATTTTGCTTTTCTGGCAGATAAAATTTTGAGGGTACCTAACATTTTTTAACTAAGACTGCTAAATATGATTATGAAAATTCATAGGCCCAACCACTAAAATTCTATAACTGTTTAATGAAATACAGCTATTGTAGGTATGAGTCTCAGGTCAGGAGAAAGCTTGTGCCTCCCCCGCTTACTTTTGGTAGTTGTTTTATGCACTCTCTATATTCCAATGAGCAACCCATTCAGAATAATAGCTTTCATTGTGCATACAAGCAACAGATAGTCTTTAAATGTAAAAATTTAGCTGAAAATGGACAATTGCCTTGTCCTGTCCCATCAAAACCACACATGAGCTCACTTTACTAGATTTTGATTTGCTATACATTTTTAAATGGATGGAGGAAAGACTGGTCACATACAGAATTATATGTGACACCCAATAAAAAATCTGAGAACCAGTACCCTTTTTGCTAGAACAGCTTTACTTTCAAGCCAAATAATTACCTCCATGTGAAGAAAAATGTAGTTTGAGAGGTTATAGTGCTGGTTTGTTTGCTTAGTTTTAATGATTGTTGAATGTGTGCTGCTGTGGCCTAAATTCTTGTATGCTGAGAAAACCAAACTTGCTCTAGAGGAGGCTTTCGTGATTGCTGAAGACATTATTAGGGCACATTTGACAGTGAGTGGAAGAGAATACAGCTTCAACCAAATGTTATGTTTCTCTCTTCTTTCCTCTGTTTCAGATGTCATCTCTACCAAGGAGGGTGAAATCTAGAACCAAAGCCCCTATATCAGAAGAACTACCTTCATTTCTTAATTTGTAAGATTGGTTTTTTCTTAGGATTTTTTTAAAGGTTTATGCTAAGCATGAGCAATTGCATAAGAGCAACATTCAGTTTCTGAGATGTTGATTAAATGTTTTCATGCACAAAACTTGAATTAGAAAATGTAAATTACTTAGGCTTCTTCATGCTCACAGTGAAGATAGGGTGAAAGTGAGTAGCCAGTTATCCAAACAGAATCATGTGTATCATGTGTATGCATCATAAAAGTTGGTAGATTGTTTAAGCCATTAGCTCTGCAGCAGTGTGAAAGACCTGTATCTGTTGAGTCTCTCTATCTTTCTCTTAATTTTTCCTTTTCACTTTCATGCCAAAAACCACTCAGACTATCTTGCTTGTGCATTTTTTTTTATTCTTCTCATAAGCAATATTGTTGATTCATTTGTTTTTCAGGACCTCTGAATCGGAGGAGGAAGAGGAGGAATGGGAGCCAAAAAGCAAAATTGCCAGGGCGCCTTGTTTGCCAAAGAAAACTGAGGCAAAAGCTAAAAAAGCTGCTGCCCTACAGTTAACTGTGGCCAGGAAAACGGTCAAGAAGGTAGCAATAAAAGAGGAAATGGTGAGTATCTATAAGCAAGAGACATTTAATTACTGCTCTTAGGAAGTAACATGAACAGTTTTTCCCATTCTGGTTCAGTTGGTTGCCTGATGCAGTTCCACTGTTCCTGTGAATGTTCAGTATATTGGATAAATATAGCTTTGTTTTGCATTAAAGTGTCCATGATCTAAGGGTGCTTCTTGAAAATTTTGGCCAATGATAATAGGATGTGGTTTTCCCTAGAGATCTTTCAACAACATAAATAAATAAATGCCTCTGTTCTTTTTGTAATATCTCTGGTTTTGGTATTGCACCTTTGATGTCTTCTACCTTTTCACTGTCTGAGTACCATAAAAAAAAAGGCAGCATGTGCTTTCATTTCCTTGCATACCTGTTCAATCCAGTAAGGATTGCAGTTTTATTATTATTAATATAAAATGCGGTTATATTGAAAGTTATGCTTTTGTCAACTATTAACATCTGAGATCACATCATGACAGAAGCCTGTCCTTCTGACTTCTGAAGATGATCTTGGGGAAGGTTAGTAAAGGTGTGGCTTATCCAAGGTTAAACTGTATCTTGGCAGACCAGATGTCAGTTCCAGTCCCCATGCTGGGAACCTAACACCTCAGAAGCGCTTCCCTGCCCTGATGTTTCCTGTTTTGAATGGAGGCAAAGATTGTCTTTTGAAAGAAGGTCCTATTAAATTCTTTGCAGGACAATTTTATTTGATCTAAATCAGAGGTCTGCTGTGTGTGTTTGTATTGTTTCCTCCATGCAAGATACATTTCAGTTTACTTGATTTCTGGCTTGGCATTTCGCTGCCCGAGACATTGGGAAAATTGTCTGGTAGCAAATATTTTTAGATTTTAAATGAAATGTTGAACTACTTTGTAACAGTCAGTGCTTAATATGGTTTTAACGTCTTTTTGGCAGGATGTATCCTTGCCTATTGCACCTGTAGAAGGTAATAAAATACAACTTCTAAAACCTAAGGAAGAAAATGCAGGCACTAAACCAAAAAGTTTAAATCAAACGCCAGAAGTGCCTAAGAAAATGGAAATAAATTCATTCCAAGGGAAGAACCAAAACAGTTTAGTGAGTGATGAAAAACCCTCAACAAGTGTTTCTGTAGTGAAACAAGAGAAATGCGAAGAGGAGTTTGCATTTGATGAACCGCCCTCTAAAAAGATTAAGTTGAATGCATGTCCTGAAGGAAAGCCAGTTAAAAATCGGGGAGGCAACAAAATAAAAGAAGAATTTGAAATGAACTGGGATATTGTACAGGTATGAGATCTTTTCCTTTCTGATGTACCAATGAAACTATTTCCTGCATAATTAGCACTTAGAATCTTTACATACAATTTCAATCCTCTGAAGTTAAGCAGTCATTTAATCTCTGCTTAGGTTGTCATAAAATGTGTTTAAATATAGATGTTTGTTGGTTGGTAACTGTTAAAACTTCAAACTCTTACATCATTCTAATATCTGTGACTTTTGGTGTCCTTAGTACAAAGCTTGCCTGTAAGAGTTGGCATGGCTCTCCTGTATGAGCACATGGGGTTTTTTCTGGATGTATGCAGTTGAAACTCCCACAGGAAGGGATGCTGACAGATTTGGGATGTTTGTGTGCAGTTTTACAACTTAATATTTAATCAGTGTGGATCATTTAGTTGCAGAGACCCTTTGAGAGTGTTTATTGATTTATGGTTCCATCAGGAAGGATTTGCGTTCCTCACACAACAGTCACAACAAGGGAGGTATCATCTTTATTTTTTGTAGGATTTTAGCTTTGAAGCCATTTAGGTGGAGGCAGCTTTAGCATAGCTCTTGTGTTGGAATCTTGGGTGTGATCATGGAAGATTTTAATGTGAATAGAATGGGGATAGGACATATTGTATTCATCATCCTTAATACAGTCTGCTTAAGAAACCTGTAAAATTTTGTGGCTTTTCTCACCTACACCTGGAAATACGTGTGGAGAATTTGATCCTTTTGTGTGCTCTAAAAGGAGTGAATATGATTGTGCAGGTGGTGTTATATTTTTAGGCTTCAGAATGAAACTTTTGAAAGGCTTTTGTATCAGCTGTCTACAGCAACTATTATAGTGAAGTGCAAACAAATTGTGATGGTTAATATGTTACTAAGATAAGCTGCTTGTATAGGATGTCAGTGATTCCATATTGATACGCTATAACTTGAGAGTGCTCAATTTGTACAAAATCATGTTTAATTTCGCAAGTCGTGGTTTGTCTTGAAACTGTCAGTAGTATTGCTGCTCGTGTTATTGGCTGAGTGTGATTGGGATCAGTACTGGCTTTGTGGGTTTTGTTTGTTTAGCTGAACCATGAAGTTTGTCAGTGTTGGCTTAAAAAAAAATTCCAGGTTTTCTGAGTTGCTGTGTACAGTTTATGGTCTTTCTGTTTTGTTTTATAATTTTGGTTTGAAGTCTTTTCTTCCTTGTATTTTTTTCCTTTTTCCCAAGAGGTACTGCTTCCTTCATTTTTTACTGTAGTTGCAAGAAGAAAACCAATGTTTTCTGGAAACATTGGTTGCTGCATGTCTTGCTGAAATACTGGGTGTGGTGGCTGCATGCACGAGAAGCCTGTCTTGAGGAGAACAGTAGTCTGTGCTGGCCAGTGTAATGTTAGGGAAGTGGTTTAAATGTTGAATGAGAGGCTGTTTAAAGCAATCTACCTTCGCTCTTAAATGTGTTTGGTTGTTGTGTTAGGGTTTTTTCTCTCCTTTGACAGACCTTGTCAGAAATAACAAATGTTGAACCATGGGTGTGTGCAAACTTAATTCGGCTGTTTCAAGAAGAAAACACTATTCCTTTTATTGCTCGGTACCGGAAAGAGCTCATCAATAACCTGGAGGCTGACACCTTGCGAGAAGTGCAGCACACATTGGAAGAGCTACGGTGAGTCAACAACACGAGGAGGGATCTGGCTCGGAGCTGGGTAACAGGTGGCTGCTGCTCCTGTGTCCCTTGTTTTACCTCCTTCTGTGCACTACAGCTATAAAGGAACTAATAAAGAAAAAAGTTTAGAACTGATGTAATTATGCTTGATACCTGTCTGGTGTTTTGTTGGTTTTTTTGGGATGTTGGGTTTTTGTTGGTTTTTGGTTTTTTTCCCCTCGAAGTAACAAGAATTCTAGAGTTATTAGTTAACAAAGCAAAACTAACATCTTCATTTCTTTACAGTTTATTAAAACTGCACAGAAAAGCTTGTACTAAAAGAGTAGTTAATAGTTGCTGGGAATACATAGCAGGATGAGATGGAAGCTCCACTCTTAGGAAAAGAATCACTAAGAACTCCTTGGCTCCCGTTTGGATCGAGGAAGCTTCTAGTGAAGAGCCCTTCTTAGGCTAGAGTGTACTAGGAGATGAGGTTAAATTATGCCAGATCACTGCAGGAAAGAAATGATCAGCAAAGTTTATTGTGGCAATGGATGAGACTGTTTTCATTCCATCTTGCTTTTGAATGGCCCTGTGTTCTTGGGATGGCAAGGGAACAGACTGGTCAGCTGTTCTGTCAGCTTGGTGTCCTCCTCCTTGTACTGCCTGCCAATCCCTACCAAGAGATTTCTTTCCAAGGAGGGAAGGTGGCCTGAGAGAGTTCTTGTCAGAACAAGTAATTAAAGAATAACAAAATAACTCTGCTGCTTGTGGTTGCTCCTATGTATCATATTGAAGACCTAGGAGTTTAGATCTTGTAGCCTGTACTTGGTGCTGCAGAATTATCTTGATTTGAATTGCATCTGTAAGAGCTTATCAGTGTGGATTTATTCTAGGACCTTTTTATTTGGCTTCCAGGCCAATGAATATTGAATAAATGTGTGGAGCAGTAATGAATACCAGTGTTATTTGATTTTTCTTAAAGCTACCACAGGATATTTTGATAGTTTTGAGCTAACTGAAGAGAGAAAAAAGGGTTAGAAACTTCAGGATTACCAACTTGGTTTGATGAGATATAATTTTAAGGGGTTTTAGAGCATTTCAGCAGTGTAATAGACAAGGTCACAATCAATAGACATTTTAATTCACTGTGAAATGTGACTTAACATTAATCTCTTGCATTTTAGTACTGTTGCGAAGAAGACACATACAATGATACAGAAGTTGAAGAAAGAAGGAAAGTTATCCAGTTGCCTTTTAAAAGGATTGCTAAATTGCAGAACTTTGGAAGAATTAGACCATGTGGTCAGTACTCTAGTCTTTCTCAGATCAAACTTAGTTCAAAAGTAATCTTGCATAACTAAATAGTGCACAGCATGATTGAAATACTTCCATGCTTTTTAATAACTGGTTTTGTTTTGTTTATTCTTTTTGTTATAAGTCTGCACCTTACAAAACTGGGAGTAAAGGCACCAAAGCCCAGAGGGCCAAACAGTTGGGATTAGAACCTGCTGCTCTCTCCCTCCTGCATAATCCTGTGGAACTCAATCTCTTTTCTTATGTTAGACCCAATACCAAAGGTAAGTGCCCTGCTTCTTTGAGCAGTAATGTTCTGAAGGTCTGAAAATATTTTAAAAGGGAAATTACTTTAATTGTTGTGATGTTGCTGGAAGTTAGATAACTACTTTAAATTCAATAGTGCTTTAACAGTGTGGTAACATGTTAATACATTTAATGACTCTTCAACCTTTCCACTCTCTTTGTATTGTAAATAGTAATAATTATGGTATAGAAATTACATAAATCTGGAGACCTTATAGTCTACATCAGTATTTACTGGTAAGAGAGAGGGAACCACATCACATACCTGAGACCTTTGTATTGTTCTACTTGAATTATTTCCTGAAGATTCAATGCTGATTGTACAAGAGCCTTATGCTTGCACTCTGTACTGAAAGACATGTCATCCAGCAAAGCATATCTTACTATAAACTAGCCTAGGGGATTGGGAGTGAGCAGTACAGTTTTTATGTCTGAATGACAGTAGGAATTGGAAAAAATGTAATTTCTGAAATTTGAGCAAGAACTTTTAACAGCATGATTGTCACATATAGACTGCAGAATTGTGTGTCTTTGTGAATGCAGTTATGGGTGGATCTCTAGGGGGCAATCTCTGACAATAAAATGTGAAGATTGCTGCAGCCTTCTGTATGATGTGAGGTAGAGATGTACTTCTATTCTTCCCTGCCCCAACACATACTTTTTGAATTTCAGCATAAAGGTACTGAACCTCCTTAATAAGGCTGACTCTTGCTTTTCCCACTTCAGTTTATTTAAATATTGCTTATAAAATTCTGCTAATTTTGCAATGAAAATCAGTCACCAAATATTCTGGTTATTAAATTACTGCTTTTCAGCATATGTTAGTACTTCATACAGCAGTGTATTGCAGCCATATATCTGATTATTCTGGTGCAGTCTAAATAGCCAAAAGATAATCTTCACTGTGAAGGTTCAGATAAATTATTTAGATTATATTCAAAAGAAATTGCTATTTGTTGCACCATAAACATTAGTTTTTGAAAACCAGTACACCTATTTTCAATTCTGTGCTAAAAATAATGCTGCTTAGGTTTATATAATATATGTCTGCCTTTGAAAGTCATCAGAAGTTATATGCATCTATGAACTGGGTCACTTTTATCACCCTGGGAGCTAATTTGACAGCTTATATACAACTTGAGATCAGAGTGTTTTTGGTTTTTTTTATAGGAATGAGTCATTTGCAGTACAGAAAAGTTTTCATCAAATCTTAATATTTGCTTCTTTTAAATTATCAGTGTTTTTCAACTTATCCTAAAAATAAGCCAAAATAAAAACAGCAGTTCCTTTTTCAAAGCCCAGCATTTGAAAGTTGAAAAAGCAGGCTAACCAGAAAACTTTTTTAGTTGCATGCATGGTCAAAAATTTCTCTACACAAGTGTGAGTGGTGCTTGTTGAATGGGAACTTTCTGATTGTTTCTCAAATTCTGACTTCTTTGGGCCTATACTGTCTTGTTCAAATAATCTACTTGAGTGTCTCAGTCCATGTTCAGTATGATGCATGTCTTCAAATTTTCTTAGCTTTGTGTTGTGACATCACTTCTACCGTATGTGATAGTAGCTCGTAGATGTAAGGATCCAAAATTTACAACTTCTGATTAGTTTAGGCATTTGATAATATATTCTTATTCTCACTTTTTTTTTTTTTTTTCTTTCTGGCAGGTAAGTTTAGCTTCCTTGTCTTAAAAAGGAGCAAGATAATTTTTTTATAGTGTGTAACTTTATAGCCTAATCAGAAGCAGGGTTCTGGAGTCAATGAATAGACAGAGCTGTGCAACCTGTTAAAATGTTATAAATAAAGCTGTCCATTAGGCAGCAGAGTGAACAGAGCATGTATTGCAAGAGTCAGTTAATGCTGCATCTGCCAGCTCTAGGATTCTTGGTTTGCTCTGAAGCATTCATTACTGACTCTTGGTAGAAGCAGAACTAGATATATTGAATTAAAATACAAGACGTCTGCTTTATTTCATTATCTCTGCTTCCGGTCTGATTCAGTCCCTTTGCTAAGGGGAATTACATGCTTCCTCTTCTGGCCATTTGAAGGAAAGAATGGATTCTGTGTGTTGGAAATTAACTGAATGATTCTGTTATCTCTGCAGAGATATGAAGACATTTATAACTTCATGTCTTTAAAGACATTTTATAACTTCAGTGTTTCATAGGAGAGGTTGATGGTACCCTGACCTTAAAAGTGTTGTTGGGCAAACTCCTGCTACAATACAATGGAAATATAAAACTAGAAAAAAGACAGGATTACCTGCAAAGAATTTTAGGCAGTTTTCATACCAGTAGCAGAATACAGACTTCTGCTGTATTTTATCTGCAGTTGTTAATTTCATTAAAACTTCAAAAATTAATCATAATTTTTTAAAAAATTATATTTAAATATCCAATTTTACTATTATATTGTTTATATCACAAATGTCAAGATCTGTTGGCGTCATAGTTAAAAATTATTTTTCCCTAATTCTAATATAGTTTTGACTTCTGATAATGCATTGGTCACTTTGGGCTTATTAAAAATATAATTTCAGGTGTTTTGGAAAGGAAACTTTAGTTGATTAAAAAAAATTAAATTAATTAGGATCCTTTGAAGTGACTTTGCAAGTCAGATACCTTTAATCAGTTTCCTTTCAGCTTGCATGTATTTTCTTAGTGCTTGTGCAGTTGTGTAGTTGTGTAAAGTAATTTCATTAGGTTTTTTTGTAATTAACTGTATATTATAGTGACTGTATTTTATAATTATTTTTCTTCTAAGGGCTTGCAAATATCCAGGAAGTAGAGGCTGGAGTGCAGCATATTTTAGCAGACATCTTTGCTAAAGATGAAGGCACACTGGATTTTATCAGGAAATTGTAAGTTTTGTTCTTACTTTCTAAAGTTTCTTGTTTACATGGTAAAATGCAGTCTCCTAGTGGCAGATATAGGACTTTTTCTTAATGATGTGAAAACAGCATTCCTGTGAGATGGATTCAGGGCCATTCCTGTGTATGTTCATTAGCCCTTCTGCCTGCCTGGCTGTCAGTGCAGTAGAGATCTGCTGTGAGCATGGCATGATGCTCTAACCCCCAAATCTGGGCTCTGCCCTATGTGTAGCAGATCTCCCTTGCAGTTAGTGATCCATAAGGGAGTTTTCCCTCCTTGCACTTTCTTCAAGCTATAACTCTTCAGAAGTGAATCTGCTTAAGCTCTTGCTCCAATAGCTGACTTGACACCAGTCAGTGTAACTAGCGTGCAATGATGGTTGATTTTGGCATTGATAGCCAATAAGGCAAACAAATGACTGTTTTTAAAGCAGGACTTACTGATCCTTTAACTATGTTAGCCAAATTTTCTTACATTACCTGGCTTCAGTGTTGTCATGTCTGGGGAGCTGGTGTGACAGAGCAGTAGCAACTTGTTATTTTATTTTGTCTGCTGTGTACCATTTGGGACAGAGAAGAGAGTTATCCAAGAACATGCACCACTTTAGGAACATGCAGAGTTGCTTTGAGTCAGCAGTGTGAAAATTTCAACGAAGGGGGTTGTTTTCTAAGGGATGTGCTGTCGCTACCTGTCACTTTCATTGTTTTGACCCCTGGAAATTCCTTAGTTGAATACTCAGTGCTTGACAGATGAAACCTGCTCATCTGAAGTGTGTTGTATGTATGATATTTACGAGGAGCATTCAGGATGGACTGTCATTTTTTTTTTTTGCAACTTCCCAAAATTTGTTGTGTGAAGTTGAACCCATAACAGAAGGGCAGGTGGTGGCTTTTGAGTTTCCATTCCCTTGAGGAGGAGGTCTGTGATCAGCTTATTCTGCTTGAATGTCCTCTCTTGGTATATTACAGTCAGTACACATTATGTCACCTCAGCATGAAGTTGTATCATCCAGTTCTGCAGGTAATTAGAGTTAACATCACTTGTAATTGAGCAGACTCCAAACTTCATTTTTATTTGATCTATGCAGTAATGACTTGTCACAAGTTTCATGTTAAAATACCTTATAAATATTTGATTTTCTTTTCTTCAGATGCCAGAAAAGGTACATTTCCATCCAGTCAACGTTGGCAAAAGTGTCATCCAAAAATGGAAAGGAAAAAGATATCGATAAATTCCAACTGTACCATGAGTTTTCTTGTAATATAAAGAATATTCAGCATCATCAGGTACGACTTAAAATTTGAGTATTTTTTTCCTAGAATTTTAACTATAGTAAATGTTGCTTTGTTTTTGGATTTTGTTGCTTAAAACTAATTCTAAAGATATTTTTTTTCTTTAGTCATTTAGTCAGAGGTAATAGAAGCTTTCAAATTCTTGAAAGGCAGAAATAAGCTCTTGATCTGTTTTAAGAAACAGACTGCTATTCAGTTCTCCAAAAATGGGCTTGTTTTGCAAGTCATCATTTTTCCCTTTTGTGAAGCATTTTTGGTTATCCTAAGCCCCAAGCTTTGACTTATATAACTAGATAAAGAAAGGAGAGCTGAAGCAAACTTACTAGCTCATGACAAGCTAATGACTTGACAGCTAGGCTACCCCTATTAGTTCAAAAGCAGAAGTGTGATGCACTCAATGCAACTGTCAAGACCTCTGCACTAATTCATTACTAATCACCAAGTGAATTGTCTCTTGTTCTATTTACAATCACCTAGCTTAAAAAAAAAACCAACAAAACTGAACCAAATAAAACAAATTAAAAAAAAACAAACTAAGATCCCAAACCCAGAACTAACCATGATATCATAGAAGACAGACCACTTGGATGCTTCTAACTAGAAAAGGCCTTTTCCTTTAGAAGGCTCTGATGTGCTCTTATTTTTTCTGTGCTTTATGTTTTAAACCAGTGTATTTTGAATTAATAAAGGATTAATTTATTCCCCAAAAAAAAAATTCACAACATGGATAGACTAATTTTTAAGCTGCTTTTCCACCTGCCAATATAGGAAAGGTGTTACATGAAAGACTAAACTCTTGATTTCAAGAGGCTGGTCTTGCATAGGTGTTTGAAGAGGTACCTATAGTTTTTCTCTTTGTAATAAGTATGAATATTTACTGTACTTATATTATTATAGTTATTTGGTGAAAAGTTGCTTCTAGAGGATCTGGAAAAGTTGATAGAGCAATCTATTGGCTACTGTGGTGACATTGACAAAGATTGGTGGATTCATCATGTTACGATGTATGGATCCTTTTTTGTTGAAGGAACACTTGAGCTGGCGAAAAGAGTATTTGGTATTACCTGCACTCACAGTATTGAATACCATGATGTTTATTCAATGCATGTTGCATAATTGTTTCCTGGGATGATAGTATGATTTAGTTCTTGTCCAAGGCAAGAATCCTTTTTTTTTTTAATTTAAGGAAAACTGTTTCTTGGCTACAGTGAGGGCTAAAAGCTGTATTTCCCAAACCTGGTCAGCACTGTGATTATGTGGCTGCACTGTTTTTTACCCAGGATGTGGCCTTACTTTGGCTGTTTGATGTTAAGATTAGCTCAATCTGCTTTGGTTTATTTTTCTGTGTCTGCTGCTAACCTGAATACCTCTTCCTTTACCCATTCTGGCTCTTCAGGGAAGTAATGAACGCTGATTTTGCAGCTGGCAGTCCTGTAATCACGGATGGTTTTGCACATTTCCGTGCTGCCTTTGATCTGTGTATTTCTGCTATCATCTATTCTAATAAATTTAATATTTCTGTACTGTGAATTGAAGAAGTCTGAGTTGCTTGTGCTTCAGTGATGTTTCAAGGCTCAAGGTGTCACAGGGCTGTCTGTACTAGTTGAACAAAAAATGCATTTTATGATCGTTTCTGACATGTCAAATTTGCTATTTTGTAAATATACTGTAACTTTTCATGTTTTTGGTTCTTGGGTTCTTTCTTAATTTTTCAGTTTCTGTCTTTCTCCCTTTTGTATTTTGATAATGAATTAAGGAGAGAATTTTTTTTTTCTTTTTCTGCCATTTCTTCATTAAGTGTAAACCCTGGTATTGTACTTTTGAAAGTTTTTCTCATCATCTTCTTTTTCTTTATTACTTGACCTTATTCCCCTACTGATGCAAATTGTCATTTTTTCATGTCTTTAGTTTCTTGGGTTATGATTATCCTTTTCAATACCTAAAAGTCTTTATCTTTTCCTTCACCTAAGACTGGGAAGAGGTAGTTCCTTTGTACATTTAAAAACCGGCAAAAATATATTCTTTAAGAATGGAGTTCAAGATGTCTTCAAGAGTAGGAATTCTCTAGATTGGCTCAAGATTATTAAAAGCAGCTTATACCTGAAAAATATAAGAAAGCCTGAACCTTAGAGTGACTTACATAATTTACTAATTCCCCAGAACTTCACATTAAATAGATGTATTTGAAGAACAGTTGTGAAACTTACTGCTTTGAAGACCTTCTCTTCTGCTGTCATGGCTGCACACAGATATGTGAATGCCTTTAGGTAGAGGCAAAAGTCAGCTTTAAATCACCTCTTTTCAGAGTTGCAAACACAAAGTTCCATAAAATACAGCCCTGAAGCTTGTCATCACCCACGTATGGAAGTGCAAGTGATCCTAAAGACATGGGTACAACCCTAACTCTGCTCTTGCTTAGATGTGAGTATAGGGGGTGAACAGTAGACTGGCATGTTACCTGTTACATGTGGGAGACCAAGCTGTGCCCTGGTGACAGCTGTGAAAGTCCTGGCAGCTGTGAGTGTGCGTTGCAGCATGTTGTTGCAGTGAGCTTAAGTGCCGTGCAGTAAGCTCTGCTGCTGCAGCATGGTTCTGCTGTGGGTCTGGGTTACTTCCTGTGCCGCTGTCATTTTGTCTGCTGAGACATGTAATTTTGTCTTGAGTTCTGAAGCATGAGGACTGGAGTGGAGTGAGGTTGTTTGAAAAAGTTAAAATACTAAAACTGTAATGAGAAAAAAACTTGGTTGCTTTAATCAGTTTTAAAAGCTGACTCCAGATTTTGACATGGTCAGATACCCCATGGGTGTTTCCAGCTTTTGCTAGCAGGAGTTTCAGTCACAGCTTCTTCCTTTGGCAACAAGGAGAACCTGACTGGACTCTCCTAAGACATAGCTCGGAGGCAATAGCAACACTGTCATAACTAAGGAAAAATATCTTTCAAGAATTCATTTGAATTTTTGACTAATTGTAAATAGTTCAGTGTTTGTGTATGCCTTGAGGTTGCTTTCCTGTGTTTGGAGATGACTGAAACAGTGGGAGATAAAGAATTTGTGAATAAAGTGTAACATTTGAGGCAAGTGCTCTATTTGCAATCTCATACTTAAAATGGAATTGGTAATTAAAGTTCTTGGCAAAGTATACAGAGCTTATTCTGTGAGCTTAAGTCAATGTGGAACAAATAAGAGAGTTGTGCAAAATGAAGCATGTTGTATTTTTATGATAAATAGAAAAAGGTTAAGTGAATCTTGTGATTGGATCATACTGTTGTTCTTGCTTTCTCTGAAAAATGTATGTTGTTTTTAACATCCCTTGCCATGGATCTGTTCCAATCTCATATGAAAACAGTCTTTTTCCAGAAGTGAAGACTGCTTTGTGACTTGAATAGCCAGATTTTAACCTGTTACTTAAAAAAACGAAGCTAAACAAAAAGGACTTTATTATATTATAGGGAGAAATTGAGTAATTGTGTTTTAAACTGAGCATTTATTGTGTGATAATTCTTCTCTGAATGCATCACTTAGAACAGGATAGGCAGATTGTTTTGGAATAAAAAATATCGATAATATTAGTTACTGCATTAACAGCTGGTTTAAGTTCAGGTGATTGACACATTCTGCAGATGGAGTGCCAGGAAATAAAATGTGATGCAAATATTGACCCTGCTGACAGCATCCTGAATGATGACATTATAATTCTATCACATATATTCTCTGTTACAAGCATCACTTGGATTTCATTTTAACTTGACATTTAACTTTCTTTTAAAAAAATAAAATCAGAATAAATGTGAAAGCATTTGATTTGTTAAAATGTGTCTTTCTAATTTCTATGTGAAAACATTTGCTTTGGCAGTCAAGGCACCAGATGCTATAATATTTCACGTGCAATCTTTATTATTAGCTTTGTTGTTCAATGATATGTCAGGCCTGGTATGTCACAGGAGCAGTAAGGCTGAGGAATATAAATTGGTACTATGTCCTGGAGTCATTTTAAACCATTGTATTTAACATATGTGACATGTCTGAGTTAGCTAGTGATTGAATTAAAGTTCATGATTGACACAGAATGGTCTGTTGTGACAGTGCTCAGGGCCTGCTACATACAGCAACATGCGTAGTCATACAGGAATGTCATCTTTGGGCAGGTTTCTTTTTTTTGGTATTTTTTTACTGTAAAATACTTTGAAAGGAAAAATGAAATCTAAAGATGTGAATTTTAAATGCTTCTGAGTATTATTCTGTTTCTAAAATCTGCTCAGCGAGTTTTCTTAGTATTAAGGTGAACATTCAGTGTCTCCATAGTGAGATTAGACTAGGAGATACCCACCACTTGTGTTGTGATTCTGGTTTTAAATATAGAGTCACAGTCTTCCTTTTAAAATTGAACTCTGTGTACAGGTAGCACATATGCAACCAAATTTAGCTTTAAATCACGACTGTGTGGTTATGTGCACAAGACTCTGTCAGAAATACATGCATATGGTTTAAGGCTGGAGTGTTAATGTAAAGAGAGTGAGTACATCCTTTTTATGCTGTTTGTGAACTAGGCATGAATAACTAAATCCTTTTTCAAATTAAACTGAGCGCCTTTGCGTCATCAAGTTATGATTCATAATTTTAAGTTTGGATTAATAATGGGAAGAAAAACGGAATCTGAAGTATAGGAATAACTTTTTCTGTTACTGATGTCTAGTTGTGATTGGAATCACTCTTCAATTAATTTATTGAGTCTGAATTTGGGTTACTAAATAAAATTATTCCACCACCAAAATTCATACTGTCTTGCATTATAAGTGTGTTTAAGATTAAACTGGATCCTGAGATTGCAGACTCCAGGGAAAATGTATTATTTGTTATGCCATGGCGTGATTTAATCTGTGTTTAAATTGTGGATGTTATCTGTACATGCTAGTACTTTGTGAACTGATTTACTGTATACCACCATCCTGATTTGCTACAGAATGTCAAGCAAGTGCGTACACAAATGTTGATAAGTTTATCTTTTGGATATTTTATGTGTCATCTGTCTCTGCCATTTATGTTTGCACTCAGATTCTGGCCATTAACCGAGGGGAAAATCTGAAGATCCTGACAGTGAAGGTCAACATTCCTGACGGGGTGAAGAATGAATTCTGTTGGTGGTGTGTCAATGAAAGGTCTGCATGGATACGTATTCTTACAGAATTTCTTTTTTCTATAGACAGCTGCATACTGAAGTGTACCTCATATGTCTTGTTACATTAGGAGAACAAATTAAACAAATATTTATTAGATTAGTTGAAATTAGCTAGTGGATAATTCTTACTCTGTGTTTTCAACTGCTGTAGCATTATGCTGAAAAGATCATGCCTTGGGCTATATTTGCAAGTTCTGGCACTATTCTTCAAGCAATTGAATTTTTTTTAAAACATGTACAAAGACCAGTGAAATGTGAATATTTTTAAATTGTAATATTCATCACATCCAGTAGCCTTTACTGAAAGGACTTTGCTGAATCCAATAGAGTATACTCCAAACAAGTTTCACAAATGTAAGGAATTACATGTTTAAAATAACTTAATGGATTTAACAGACAAATGTAAATGTAACTTTCTTCAATGCATGACTCTCACATGTTGTGTGAACCATATCTTGCATTTTGATCTCTGTTGAAGTTAGAAAACTGGACTGTAAAACCAGATTCTTTTGGTTCTTACTGATTTGTTCTTAGAAGTTGCCTGGGTTTTTTAAGCCTATAGTGAGATGTTTAGTATTGCATAATTTTCAAGGGCTTTCGCAAAAGTTTAGGTTAGCTATATGGGTTTTCATGCAATATCTGTCAGTTTTTTTCTTGGAAACTGTCCTTGATGTCCTCTGTTGGATAATATTGTGATCCAAACTCTACATCTTCCTTGCATGTGTAAAAAACCAGCTTTCTCTATCTCAGTAGTTTAAGATATTGGGTGTTGTTCTGATGGTGTCTTAGAAGCTCCTCCCTTTGCATCCTAAAAATGAATAACCAAAAGGAAGGAAAAAATAGGAAGAAATGTGACTTTTAGTGTATAAAACTGAATACAGTGATACTGCTTTAGCACGTGTTTCTTATTCACAACAAGTCCAAGAAGTGGATGTAGTAAAAATGTTCCTTTTCACTGTAGGAAGTTAATGGGGCTGTTTCCCTCTGAAAGAGAAGAATAGGGCCCTGAAAATATTAAAATATATTTTGGCCACATACTATTACTCTTAGATCATATTATGCTAAGTAACCTTTTTATTTTTCCCCGGGAAAGTATTAGGAGTCATAAACACACCTGTCTCTTTCTAGTTTTTGTACCTGTAGCAGAATTTCTGTCCTCCCCTTGAGATATATGTTCCGTAGGCAGAGCATGGCTGTCAATCTTGCTTTTACTGCATCTGTGACAGAATTTGGAAGCACTGTGGACCACAGATAATGGAACAGCTTGTCACTGCTACACAAATAAAAGTGACTCAATGTAAATTGAGATATTTTTGTGTGATTACCCTTTTGTGAGTCATCCTGGGATAAGAAAACTATTGACCTTGGAAATGAATACTTATTATTACTTAGCACTCAGAAGGCTATATGTGCTTATGGCTTTTTACTATTTAAGGACACTTTTCCATCATTAGGAAACTTTTGAAGAAATGGTTTTAGTACATCTGTGCATTAACATCGAGGACAGATTCTGATCTTCCTCCTTAGATTGACAACTGTGTTGTCAAACTGACAAATAATAAATGTATTTATATTAAATGTAAGCTTTGAAATTATTGTCCAGGGGAGGAATTTGCGTTCTTTTATTTGCATTGATTTGCTGGTTAGAGCAGACTAAGAACTTTATTTTGAGTCAATGGTTTCAAAACTTTGTAAAGGTGTTAACTGATTTGCTAGGGATCTCACATACACAATCAGTTGCAGAACCAGACATGCCAGCTTGCTACAGAGTTTTGCCAGTATTTTAGCCACAAAACAGTATCACCTACTGCCTTGTGAATTTGTAGCAAATATTCTGGACTTCTTTGTTTTTCTGAGACAAATTTTTTTTTGCATTAAATGCTCCTTCAACAGAAAGTGAGTTTGGGAGTTCCTCATTGCATTGAGCTCTGTGTAAATATTGTCTAAGAATATTGTGAATTTTTTTGAAAGCTCAGAAAGCTTAGCCTGTATAAGCATCTGTTTCCTTGCAATTTGGGTTTGTATAGAGAACTCAGGAATATCCTTATGCCTGGCCCTATGGATTGTATTTTTTCCCTAGAAAGTGGCATCTTTGTGGTTTGACAGTAAACCTATTTCCATTAACACTAGACATCTACTGGTCCCAAAGACTTTACTGTGAAATTGAACACAGAAAAATGATCAGTGAGAGAGCTAGAGATGGGCTGCGTAGCTTGCTTTGAGTGTAGAAACAACATGGAGTTGTTCCTTGGAATGGGTGAGAGTTTGTTCCCAGGTGGGATTGTAGCTTTAAAAATGAAATTTGATGTTTGATGATGTTTTCTCAGCTTCCAGTCAAATTTCTTAGATCCTGTGTAAAGCCCATGGTACAGGCCTTAAAGGCTTGCTTTGTCTGTGGTTACTAACTTGGTACATATTTTATATAATGTCTTGGAGGAACACAAAGCTCTGCTGTTTATCCTTCAGGTCTAAAAGCCTAGCTGGGCTCTTCCTGAAACAGTTATTAATCAGTACTTGTGGTTCTTAATGTGGGCTCTGTTAATTCTGTTTATGTGTAGCTCCAACCTCTGGTGCCTCAGTAGTCTAAGCCATTTATGTTTGTTGTAGTCCCTGTTGTGAACACTAGGACTTGGAGAGCTGATAATCAGAGTAAGATGACACTATTTATGTGGAGCTTTTTTAAAATTTGGCTTCAAAAGCTAGATCTTGATTAAATAGTCAAGAAAAATTTATTCTTAGAGGGAGGCTTAACTAGTCTCTCTCTGATGATCTTTAAAAATACAGACATATGATTTTGGTTTGCTTTTTGCAGCAAAGTAGATATTTCTGTTCTCTCAAGAAATATTGATATTACTAAACTGCAGTGTTTGCTATGATTGAACTTGCTGTTTGAATGTTTTCTCATTTGTAGCAATTTCTAACAGAATGTTGCCTAAATTTTTACTTATCTATAGGCAGGTAATAAAAACATCTGTTGTAATAACCTATGTACCTATGTAGGAAAAGTTTAACTGGCTTTAATGGATGGAAGAGAGGGGGAAACAGCTGCCAGGTTTCCAAATTCATTCTTATTAGTGCTGAGGATGTTTTCTGGGGTAGTCATACTTGCCATCTGTAAAACCATCATGTTTATAGAATGTGATGGCAAATGACAGGTTTTAAAGCCTTTGCCACTTTTATATAGGTATGGAAAGAGTCTCTAGTTACAAATAAATGTAGTAGAACGACTTGCAAAAATGGTTAGCAAAGTGATGAGATCATACGGCTAAGCAGTGAATTACAGCCCTGAATCCTGTAAAATTGAATGGTGAGCTTAATTCTGCTCCTGTGTCTGTCTGCTCAGTGGAGGGCTGAATCGATTACACATTTCTCAACTATTATATGTGCAGACACTTACAGAAGCTATTTCAGGAAGTTGCAGATCCCCTTAGACAACTGAAAAGCTGTCTGGGTAGGAGCAATTTACAATTCTTAGTATTTGAGTGGTTGCAAGTAAACAAGGTCAAAAGTAAAATTCAGTTCTGTTTTTGCCTGCGCTTGGACATATTATAACCATAATTTTACCATATTTCATTTATAGAAAAAACATGACAACCAAACAAAAAACTAACAAAACTTGAATGCTTATTTTTTAATATGTCTGGGTATCTCCCATTACAGTTTGGGACCCAGGTATGTTAAATAATACAATAAGTGAAGAAAACTGAGTGTTATCAGTATTTCTTAAAAGTAATAAAAAACAGGGGGACTTTAATAGAAAATATTAACAGTATTTGTGGACTATAATACATGTGTGCTTTTCCTCAGCCTCAATCCCTTCTCACAGGGTGGACAATCTCAATGAGTCAGTTCTGCGTGTTCAAGGGCTCACACACGCACACACACCAACCCACATCCCCAACACCCTCCTTCATGGAACTTTGCCCACAACAAAAAGATCAATTGATTAAATATCTAGGAAGCTTTGAGAGTGAGGTGTATTTTACAGCAAAATTTGAAGTACTTGTCGTCATAGTTACTGTGCACTTTCCCTAGAGAAGAGTTCAAGACTTCAAAGAGTTTGGCTTAGGAAAGGCTGGAAAACAGTCTTGGTTCTGTTTGGTATTGTTTATTTCATTTTCACTTTTCCTTTATTATTATTTACACTTCAAATATATTAGTAACAGGTAAAATATAAAAGCAGTTTGTAAGGTTTTTGGCTTTTCTAGTTTAAGAACTGCTGTAAAATTAGTAAGAGTTCGTTTAAAAGTTGAATAGAGATACTCAGTGCATTCCGGATGAATTTTGAATTGGATTTAATTTATTGGCATTAGTTTTAGCTCCTTAATCTCCGTCTGAGCATAGTTGCTTTTATGAATAATTTTGCAGTGACAATCACAGAGGTTGTTTAGTCATTTTTTTTAATAGAGGAATTGAGTATTGAGGAATAGCAACCCTAAAGGTAATATGGAATCAAGTTCTTTGTTCAGTTGTAATAAGCTTTGACTTCTCAAAATGGAGAATGTTTTATGTTTTCTTTTAAACATAAATCATAATTGTGTTCTAATATCTAAGAAAAGATATACCTCTATCTAAAAGATAGACAATACCCTTGGGTGGTATTAGAACTATGAGTAACTTCTCATACCATTCATATTTGACTCATGATTTATTTGCCTAATTATTGTAGTGCAATTTATAGAATTTAACAGTGTAGAAGCTTTTGTGGAAAATTCCTTTTTTATCTAGCTGTTTGCATGTGTTCTTAAGATATTTCTTTTATTTTTCTTCTGATCTTTTACAGATGGAGACCAAAACAATTTTTAAAACCAGAATTTATGAGGCTACTACGGAGTTCTGTAGAGGATTCATATAAACGCCTTATATATCCTCTTCTCTGTAGGGAATTCAGGTAAGCCTGGAATAAATCTGTATTTTAGCAATTCTCTCCCCAGTGTTTTGTTAGACTGTAATTTATCTATTTTAAAATATCAGCATATTTCTAATCCTCTGTGCTTACAGAAGAAATTAACTATGTAGTCTTGGTTCTATAGATTAATTTCTGACCCTCTCTGATTTAGGCTACAGTAGAGAAATGATCTTTCTGTGAAGATACTTTACGTATTTACATAGATACTCATAGGTAGATGTTTGTACATTTATCTAATAAAGTACAACTAAAACTATATTATCCTGATAGTTGTATCTTTATTCTTATAATAGCATAAACGATGATGTCACTGCATTTTCCCAGTATCTCTTCATGTCACAGCAGTCGTACTGTCAGTGACACTGTTCTGAGTCACTCTCTTCTACCTGTCTAATAGAACTCAGCGAAGTATTGTTAGGATAGGAAGCCCCCTTGTGTTTGCCAGCTGTGTTTTGTGGCAAACTAATTAGTTACAGTGTTAGTCTGATACTATTTTGTGAGTATTATGATGTCTCTAGAGAAGTTGGTAAACTTACTACTGGTTTTACTGTAGTAATGATGTCATTGGATATCATGTCACTTGTTAAGATCTGTAATATTGTTCTAAATTTAAAAGAAATTTAAAACTTAATATCAAATTAACATTAATTAAATGGGGTATGTTGTGGTATAGTATGAGTTTACCACATAGTGGAAATTATTGATTATGTCAATTAAAAGTGTTATCTTCTAATAGCTAACAGTACTTATGGTGTGATTCTTCAATATCAGAGAAACTCCAAAACATAACATGATTCATTTTGGCAAGGCTATCTGATGTGACCTGAATGCTAATGCTTTTTTGAGGTAGTTCAAAATGAAATTTATCAAAGAGACCGGGTTTCTTGGACCAGAAATGTTGAAATGGCTTGTATCAAAATGACATGCTATCTAGTACCTAAAATCAGCAGCCATTTCATTGTTAAATGTGTTTCTTCTGTATTTTCCTGGGTGTGCTTTTGTGTTTAGTGTTGTTTTCCTGACACCTTTTCATGGAAATCATTGTACAAATGATCTGTGTTCTACCTCTCTGAAAAGAACCATGAGCTCAAGATTTTAACACCATGTATTTCCAGTGACTTTTTGGCTTCTTCACTACAGTATGTTGTGTTTGCTTATTGCTTTGCAACGTCTTTTGATTAGTGAGCCTGTTTTTTTGTTGCTTCGAATTTCACAGATTTCTAAAAATACGGAGTTCACTTATTATTTTGTGACCATAATACATCTAGCTACTGTTGTAGAGGCACTGTGTCTATTGTGGTCAAAATTGTGAACATCTCATGTTGGAGAGTTTAGTTGTTGACTTCTGTCACATGGGAGTGAAAATAGTTGCCATTCCTAGCCATCTCTACAATCAACCTTTTAAAATAAAGAAAAAAAGACCTACTTTTTAATGGGGTTTTGTTTTAAGAGAGCTAAGAAACCTGACATAGGGGTGCTTCAAGGCTTTTATTGTGTTTTTATTCAGTAGTTTGTACCACAGGACTATTGAGGCCTGTGTTGTGTGTAATGCTTTGAGGACTGCTGGAGCAGTATATTGCTGAATCTTTTTTGTTCTATTAATCAAAAAGGTTAAAAGAAGCTTCCTTCCCTACTACTTATTAGACGTAGCTCATGAGTAATCAATGAGAAGAATACGAAGCTTGCTGCCAGTTCTGAGGGGATATCTGCTTAGGTTTTACTCTTTGTGATGATGTTGCATGATAGGTGGAGTTTGGATAAGAAAATCTGAAACCTCTTCTTTAGAGAGGAACTCAAAGCACCTGACAGTATTCTGGTCCCTGACCACTTAACTCTTATCCTCCTCTGTTATGTGGAGTCGTTGGTTTGAGACAGGAATGACATGAATTCTCAGAGATCCATGTGAGAACAGCCACAGTTTATTATGGAAGTTTGCTTATATGGGGGTGTTAAAACTCCTGGGCTCAGATGACTGATTGCTCTGGGTCTTAACAACCCCACCTCCTTGACCAGTGATGTGTCTGCTTTCTGCATTGAACATGATTGGCTGAGGTCTTTGCTTGGGTTTGAATCTAACCCATCCCTGCCCCATCTGGGGACTTGTTTTACTTTTCAACTAGTTGAGTCTGGGGGTCTGATATAGCCAAATTTATTTGACAGCTACAGCTAGCTGCAGCTGTGACACTCCTCCTATTTTCTTTCCGAAAACACCAGGAGCTGTTTTTTCTGACTCTTGGAAAGGGCTGCTAAAGTATTCAGTACCTCCTTTTAGCATTAATATTTCCAACTCGCCTCCTGCTGTTCTTTTTTTCTTTTTATAATCATTGAATGTTGGAACAGAAAGTTTCCAAGGATGAATTGAAATTGCTGGTGCTTCTAGTGATCAGAAGAAGAATGAAACTTGCCAGCAAGACGATTACCTTATTTATTGTTTAATTTCCTTTCTTCCATTTTGTCAGATATTGTTTCTTGTATCTGGTATAATAATGTCCAGTGTTGCTTTTGGCTCTTTGGAATACATTTTATCTTGTTGCAGTACTGCATGGAATGATTCTATCAGTTTCATGCAAGTGATGTGGCATGGACATTTTTTTAATGGATAATCCTTTGATAATTTTCTATGCTTTCTTGCAGAGAGTGCTTTCTCTCCTCTGTCTTCAGGGACACAATCATTTCTCTGTGTCCATTTCTCCCTGAAGCTAGTTTGCAGATATTTTTCCACAGAAATGATTGCATATCAGAGATTGTACATTGAAGTGGGGAATTTTAAATCTCAGTTTAAAAACTGAATCTTATAACATTGAATGGAGAAACTAGTAGGTCATGATTAGGTTATTTGCTTTTATTATAATACACCTGTTGGAGATATACAGTCTGAGTGCTTTGTAGACTTCAAGGGAGGGGCTTGGAGTCCGGACTTGATCGATATTTTTTCATAAAGTAGGAACTGAAGAGTTTTGAGGTTTATTTGTTCGGGGTTTTTTTCCAAAATAGCCATTTTTCTTGTGTTTAGAGAGGAGGACTACTCTGCCTTTTATCTCTGCCATATAAATGAAAACTGTTGTAAATTGGAAAAGCATGAAACTGGACATCTTGCCATTTGGATGAAGTCAGTAATACACTGAAGAAGAGAAAGATATTAGATTGTTTTTGGGTAACTTGATGGGGGTGTTTTTGTTTGTTTTTTTCCAAAGGATCAAATGATTATACCAAGCTTGAAATCAAGGGCCACTGCTTCGGATAGTAGATAGTGTAATTGATACAAGTGTTGAGTAAGAGACAGAGAAGAAAAGAGATGTCTATATTTGAAATTTAAAAATACAGGATATTACATAATAGGACATTCTCCTTATACAACTGGCAATTTCAGTATAATTTCTTATTACTGTAAAAGTTGCTATGCATCCATGCCTATTTTAAACATAATTTCCATAAGACTGGCATAACTAATAGCGTGTGTTTATGGGCAATTTTAATTCCTACACAAGTCTCCCTTCTTAGATATAATGACCGGAATTTGCAGTGTGGGAGCACTTGGCCTTGTTGGGACACTGTATTTTTGGGATAGATGGAAAGATGGAACTTTGCTTGTCTTTCTACAAAGCCTCTGGTCCAAGGGCGTTCCCTTCCCTTGTCTACAAGCTGCTTTTAACCTTCATTTGCATGCATAGGTCACTGGTTTATTCTGTTATGTGTGTATATAGAAGGTCCATACTTCTGTGAGGCTGAGGTACTTGCTTTTATTTTCTCTGGTCTCTCCATAAGTGGCATCTAATTGTTCTGTCTCTGGACTCTCCCTAGAGGGAGCTTGTTCTGTGGTTTAGATTTTTTCTTTCCTATTTTTTTTTATTAGTGAAGGGAAAAATGGGAGAAGGATGCTGCAAGACTGAATGATCAAGAAGTGGAATGGCAACGGAAATGCAGTGGAATGACTGTAAAATTATACTTTCAAGGGGAAGTAGTTATCTTTTTATAAGCAAAACTATTAGCTCTGAGCTATCCTGCCACAGGAGAGGCACTTTGGCACCATGGAAAGTAGTTGCACATGAATGTTAAGTGCTCAGAAGATAAGATTATTTAGCTAAGGAATAAAGACAAAAAAGAATTGATTTATTTGACCTGCAGCTCAAATATTATTGTCCATTTTGACCCACTGACATGGGGAAGGGGGTAATAAGTAGGAAAACTGTTCACTGGAACTGGAAAAGGTCCAGTGAAAGGGAATGAGGAATGAAATAATTTCTCTGTAAAGAAAAAAATGGCTACACTATGACTTCAGCTTGGAAAAGGGAGGACTTTGAGATAAATGATGTGTGAAGAGTTGAACAAGGTTTCTAGTGATTAGTTTTTACTCCCCTCCAGTATAAGGCTTAGAGGAGCATAATAAAAATAATCGGTTTCAAACCAATAGGCAACTATTTACACAGTTTGTGATGGACCTGCAAAACTCACTGCCAACAGACTCTGTGGATGAAAGAAATGTATTTGTCTTCAGGAGGAGGTCAGATAGTTGAACAAGAGCTCTATTATGGGCTAATAAAGAGACAAGTCACCTCAAGCCCAGGAAATACTCTGGAAGCAGTTGGAAGTCTAGGACAAGATTACAGGACAGATGCTAGTGCTGCTCTATCAACTAAGCAGTTGGCAACTGCTTGCGTACAGACTTGGAGACAGAATACTGGGATAGAGGGACAACTTAGCTGAACAGGTGCAGCCATTCACACATTTGGTGGCAATATGTAGTGTCTGCTGAGGGTACATTTGAGCTACTTAGGAGCCCTATAATGCACGTATGCCCTTCACCATCTCACTTTAAATTGTGTCTGTGATAATCTCATCTATCTGATACAGAAACAAAGAGCATATGGGTAAAAGGGAGCCTTTTGCTGTTGCACACTTCCTTAGGAAATGTTTAATCAGTTATGTGTGAAAGAAGATCTAGACCTCTCTCTGGACTACTTTACAGATGTGAGAGACGATGAGGACTTACTAGTTCTTTATGTACCACTGTGGGATGACACAGGGCTGAGCTGGTTGATTGGTTGGATCCTGGACAAATTCAAATCAGGCTTTAGAGTTCTTCCACAACCAAAAACTGCTCAGAACCGCTTCATATTCCATCATGTCAAACAGCCCTTATGAGGGTTGTCTTTGTAGCTTACTTGTGTCATGCATTGATTGACCTAAACAACTTCAGTGATTTTTCTCTGTCCCATTCTGATAGGGTTAGTTAACTGTAATGCAGTTTTTTTTCCGTTCTGTAGAAATAAAAGTGGTTTTTTTCAGTGATGGGTAAAAAGGAAAAGGGCACAGGCTACCTTTAAGTGAAGGCATTACTGGATTGCTTTTGACTCCCTAATTATTGGAGTTACTGACAATGTAATGCATATGCAAGTGGTAATGAGTACCTGCAAAAGAAAAAGAAATCAGCCTGGTGATGAATATTTTTGTACCCATTACTCTTTCGGTTTTGTTTTTAAAAAAGTGCCATACCATAGCAAAAATACTTGTCAGTCATTGTCTTGCCGGCCACATCTGACAAGACATCATACATCTTTTACACCTTCACTCAAGAGGACTAATATGTTTCCTGTGACACTCTGCAGTGTTTGTGCTTCAAGTTATCTAAGTCAGTCCTTGCTGCACTACCTCACTTCTTTCTGATGAAGAGCATGGAAAGGAAAAGGAACACTGGCCCCAGCAGCTTTCTAGTTTGGTTCTGAGGAATCAGAATACCCTCCTACGAAAAGCTCAAGTCTTCATGCTTCTGTGATGTCTGTTAAAAAAAGTAATCCAAAGACAAAATTAAATGCCTCAGGAGTCATGGTGTATCCGCAATTAATTGGAGGGACCCTTCCAGTTTATCTCTGGTATCTCTGTGTAAACAATCATCCTTTTTTTGCTGGGTTGTGATTTTTCTCTGGAACTGTGAAATTGTGATGAATTTGATCCATGCTTCCTTCAAATCCACTTTACTTTACAATTAATATCATCTTTGAAAGGAAGGTGTTCTTTGCTTAAAATTATGAGTTGTTTGAAAGGTGGGTATACATTCTTACAAGTGTTTCTCTTGTACTTTTTATATTTACTGACTTTCTTAGAACAAGAATGAGATGATAGATAGCCAGTAAAAGCTGATCCTTTTCAAAAAGATGTCAGCAACTTGATTTGAATTGTAACATTTAATTAAAGATGATGAGAAACATGATTGAAAAAAGCCTTACAACTTTGGAACAATTAATAAGTGTATTTGAAAGTTAATTGAAAGAAAAATGTTTTGGCTATTTTTTTTTCTTTTATTTTCATTTTTCTAAGATCCAAGTTGACATCTGATGCAGAGAAAGAGTCTGTGATGATGTTTGGGAGAAATCTCCGTCAGCTGCTTCTGACCAGCCCTGTGAGGGGCCGTACTTTGATGGGCATAGATCCTGGCTACAAACATGGCTGCAAGTTGGCAATTATTTCACCAACCAGTAAGCTTCAATACCAAACATTTTTGGAAGGACTGATGAAAATATATTCATTTAGAGTAAAGATAGTTTCAAAACCTACTTTTTAATCAAATTGTTGGGGTTTTTTTGGTGAGGCTTTTAGTGTTTTCCACTCATCCTGTTGTATAAATTCCTTTCTTCAGCTAGCTTAAGGTTAAATTTCTGGCACCTGGATTCCAGTGACTTCTTTGGCATTATTACTGCTCTCTTAAATAGCCTTCTGCCTTCCTGAATATAGGTTCAAATGATTGTGCCCCTCAGTAGTCAGCAAAGAGAACACCTGGAATTTTTATTGTTTAACAAAGAATTTGAATTTAAATACTTTCCATAATATTGCTTTTTCATGGGTAGTATGTTGGACATCTGGGCACTTTTTCAGCCCTTTTTGTTTAGTAATGTGTGTGTTAATATAAGAAGTCAGAAACATATTTTTTCTCAAATCTTCTTGGTTCACATATAGAACAGAGCCTTTTCACTTCTTCCTAGTCTATTCAGGGGATGCACATCTCTTTAGGCCTATGCAAAAACTATTAGTTTTCCTTTTATTTTGTTGTTGCTTTTTGTCTGAGAATGTATCCACCTCAGGAGAGTGTAAAGAAAGATGTCTTCTTTAGAAGGCAATAAAGATGAGGTAAATGACTGAGTTTTCATTGTACCATTAGCTATCAGTACTAGTTAATACAGTTCTTTGCAAATGTGGTAGATGGGATGATGCCAAGAGCTAGCATTGGAGTTCTCAAACTCCAGTACTACAAGTCCTTAGACTTTCTAAATTTCATCACTCTTTACTGGATTTGTAAATTGTACTACAATAGAACAATAAATCTTTTATGGCAAATTGCTCTTTTTCTCTGTGATATAATACATTATATTTGGTAATAGGTTTAGATGCTCATTACTTGTTCTGTGAATATATCTGCAGGGAACTACAAAATATATTAACTTGTTTTTCTTTGCCAGCCAAAGCACTCTTGTCCTATGCTCACCACACATTTCTTCTAAATGGGTATAAAGATGAAAGGGATAGATGGCTTATTAAGAAGCTTTCTTTGTGAATCATCAAATTAACTTCAGTAGTTCTGTAGGATATAGCTTTTGGACCTTTGTCCTTTAATCAAATGGCTTTGCCTTTTGTTCCAGGTCAGATACTCCATACTGATATAGTTCACTTACATTCTGGTCAAGGATTTTATGAAGCTGAGAAGATAAAGAGACTTCTGCTACAGTACAAGTATGCTAAAGAAACTTCCATTTATTGCCCTTTCTTACCAAACAAAATGAAAATCTTCACTATAGAAATACTTTATTTTGAGCGCAATAAGAATTCTACTGATTTAACTGGAGGTTTATTTTCTTTAGTCTAGTTCAGAGCTTGCTTTTTCTTTTGTGTTCATGCTTTTGCAGTACATATATGTTGGAAGCACATGAAATCAAGCCATGGCTGAGTAGTAAGGCTGTGTACTATGAATATATTGCCTTGAAACTCTGTTAATCCATTTATATTTGGGAATAGAAATTATACAGTCTGGTTTGTCTGTAAGCATTAGACTGGCTTTAAACAAGGTGATTTGGTGACTGGCTGTGGTGTGGGCAGTCAGAGTGAATGACCTCTCAAGCTGTTGGAAACTATGGTATTCCCATTAAGGAATTAAGATGCTGATTGCTTTGGCTTCTGTTCTTTTTCATGACTCATACCAGATGAGGAAAATACAAGGTGAAAGTGTTTGAGGACTATAAATAACATTTCATTTATTAATATGAAGTATAATTTTTAGATTTTCTGCTTATGTTACCACTGTAAAATCCCATTACAAATAAGTGAAAATTTTTGATTTATCTCACGGACTGTCACATTGAAAACCCGTTCAACACAACATGATGCTTCTAGGAATGTTTTCTCATTATATCTGGGCTTTGTGTTATCTAAAATCAGGTGTATTGGTCACTGGTGGATTGAATATTATGCATGAAAATGTATTAAAAAATATTTGAGAATAATTGTTTGGTTTTTTTTTAACCTACACAAAGCTGCAGCACTGTTGTGATTGGCAACGGCAAGGCCTGCAGAGAAACAGAAGCTTACTTTGCTGACTTAATTATGAAGAAATATTTTGCACCATTGGATGTCGTTTACTGGTAAGATCCCTTTGCTGGGATATTATTAATTTGTTCAGCATATTTTAACTTAACAGGTAGTTTTAGATGTAATTTTTGAAGTATTTCTTTTTGCTGCCTTGTATGTATTTGAGTCAAACATGACCCAATGTTCTAGCCAAGGAAAACTGGCTGCAGCTCTTTGAGGCAACAAGAGCTGAGTCAGTAAGAGAGACTTACTGAAGCATTTTATTTTTTCTTCCTGAGGTTCACTTTTGTTCCTATTATCATTGTAACAAAGTATGGGAGAATAGCAACACTAACAGCTAAGGACCCCTTTGGCATTGCGCACTTTTTTCTTGATGAATGAGGTTTAACTGCATGTGATAAAGCTTCTGTTGTCTCACTGCAGTATAGAATGCTTGCTAATCTGATCGGAATGAAATGATCTGGAAATAAATATTGTGTTAATACCAAGTGGAAAGTAGTGAAGTTATTTATACTTTTAGACTTGAAATTTTACCCCATTAGTTTGTTGAATTTGAACTAAAACATTCTTCTGTTGGTTTGGAAGGAAATAGTATTATATCACTTTCTTTTCTACCTTGTAGAACTCTTGTCTTTTTTTTTTTAATTCCCACCTTTATGTTTTTCTAAAGCAGTTTTTGTGATTTACCTTGGATTATCTTTTGTGCTGACATTTAATAGCAGTTTAGTTTAGTTTTCATTGTCTCAGCATACTGAAATAAGTTTTCTATACTTTTAAGAAGGTTATGGCCTTTTGCTGTTCAAACTATTATTTACAAAATACATTTAAATGCATTTAAATATATTTGTTTACATTTTTTCATAAATTAAGAAGTGGCCTCACAGGTATGTTTAACAAATGTGTTATTTCTACTAACTTATGAGGTGATTGCACTTGTTCTTTGTTTCTAAGATTCCCAAGTAAATTTGCTCAAGATTTCATTCTTAAATCACTCTTTTATTCTGCATGTTAAAGCAAAGTGATTTATTTCATTCTTTTGTACTTCACGCTAATGGTGACATCTGGGGCTCTTCAACTTTGTATACTGCTGTGTGTGAATTTATGTATGTGAATTTACAGACAGACTGCATTTGCAGTGCTTGTCTCCTCACATTTTTTCAGCCTGTATTGAGTTTTTTTCATAAGGATCAGGTTCCCATATATCCTGTTCTGGTAAACTGGTTTCATGTACATCTCATTGCTTTAACCAGTGTTGGGGTTTCCAAGCCATGCTGCTGAATTCTGAAAGGTAGCTTTCCTTTCTAGCTCTAGAAAGCATTAATCTCCTTGGTATTTCTTAGTAACAGAAAGGAATGATGAGTCCAGCCATTCCATCTCTGATTATCTAGTGAAATGCCTGGAATTTATGTTAGTCTGAGTTAAAAAATGTGATATTTCCTAAATGAGGAGCAAATTAGTACAGTGCTACTGTTTGAGCAATAGGTGACAATACATAAGGATAACTGCTATACCTTTTAAGGGGAGCTATGAAAGGTGACTTAGAAGAATATGCTCTGCTGATCCTCATCTTTTTAAATAGTAATGGCCTCCAGAGTATGTGCTTTCAGATCACAAACAGCTTCTCTGCTTCCATGGTCAAAGTCTTCCCTAGATTAGGTTGTTTTCTCATGATAGATGTTTTTTAAAAGTGTGAGGACTTTTTTTATATATAGGCTGAATACAGATCTCTCATCAGTTCTGTGGAAACCTGTGTATGCTTTTGGATGATTTTTGTTAATTATTTTCAGTTAAAATCTAGAAGAAATAATTTCAGCCATTGTTGGAACAGTTAATTCTTAAAGAAGGCCTGCTTCAGCAGATTGCAATTGTAAATAAAGAATAGATTTGCTAATTAATAAAGTGTTTGAACTGTGGGAAAAACAAAGCAACAAAGAACCCTAAACAAAACGACCTAAACCCCTAGAACAAAAAAACTCATCCAGTACTCGAACTGTAATAGAATGAGTCAGTTGTATCTAATGTGATACCATTTCCCAAGCCTTCAGCTTCTCACAGGGATGCACTGATCTATCTGCATCAAGGTAGAAATCCTTGCCCAGAAAAACAGAGCTCGGCTCATTGCTGTGTGCAAATTGTAGTGAATTATCTGCACTGAAATTTTTTTTTCCTTAAAGGAGTCCAAATGTTAAGGGGCTTGGCAGATGAGGTTGGATTTTTTAATAGTGCTTGAAAAGCAAAGTATTCAACATAAGCTGTTGTTCAGAAAGGTGGCTGATGGGAGGTACTACAGATTTCAGTTTCCTTGGGAAATATTAGCAATGGATCAGGAATTATTATTAAAAAATTAAAACCTGTTCATACTTTCTGTCCAGTTCATCATATAGAGCTTGGAATCATTTATTTCCAGGGAAATGAGGCAATAATAGAATATGTAATTTCCGGAAGGTGTGTGCCGTTGGTGAATGCACAAATAATGAAACCTAAAGATAATATATAAAAAGCAAGCGATTACAATAGAAAATACTTGGCAATGGCAAATACAAACTGTGTAGAGTTTTACTGAAGTTTTCCAAAGAGAATACAAACCAGTGAAGGTAGTAGTAGGAAATTTGGCATATGGCACGATTTTTCATGTGGCTTTAGAACCTGTCTGGACTCAGCTTGACAGTTTTTGATTTAAAGCAAATATTTTTTCAGTTTTTGTAACTAATGTGCTTTCAGATAGCTACATCCAACCTAAATAACTACAGGACTTTTTTTTTTTTTAAATGTAGTTTCCCGTTTAGAGCTGTGTTTATTGACTTACATTAGGATTGGACTAGAGCCAGAGACAGTCATATCTAGTCTTTGGGTTTTTTGTTACAAATCAGTTTTTGTTACAAGGTTCAATAAATATTCTTGATTATTTATGTTAGTTCTATTGTGAGTTCTTGCCAAAGATACATTGTATTATAACCAAAACAGATGTTATAGTTTAGACAAGTGTATTTGTTTTAACAGGACCAGAAATATAAATGAAACAACATTGTGTTCAGCATTAACATGGGAGATAATGAACTTTTAGGATTTCATTGGCATTTTTAGATTAAATGAAAAATCTTGAAAAAATATTTCGGGAATCTGTTTTTTTTTTGATTGCTGTCAGTTTGAAGCATTTTGGAAATGAAACCTGTCTAAATGACAGGTGAACTATGCTAAAGCAGGACAAAACAAACAGATCAATCTTTATATTTGGCAAAATCAAATCACAATTTCTCTTTCAGCCTCAATGGTTTTGTTGTCACAATACAAGCATTCATACTGGTCTGTCTCTTATGTGCTTGATACATTAATGTGCACTGAGAGCAAAGTATTTCAGTTTGTGTTTAAAAGAAACTTTTGATAAGTGTCAGGAATTCTTAATTGTTTTCAACACACAGCATAGAATGCAGCCAGGCAAATGTATTTTTTGTCGTTGTCTAGATGGGCTCGTGTTTAATTTGTCTACTTGGTTTTAAACTTGATGCAAAATCCTTTTCTGCCACTTAAAGGAAAATCTTTTCATACTCTCAAGACTTGATAAGCAATGTAATTAATAATGTACTGCTGTTTAAGTTCAAACACTTCTGTACTGTGACAAACAGGGGAAAGTCTGTAATGTCTTGTAAAGTTCTCCTTGGGTTTTCTTTAATGTTTAAATTGTCTGCTTTAGAATACTTAGAAATATTCTGCTAAGGTAGAATAGGACTATAATACCTTTTGAAGTTGGACCGTGGTGGCAAGAAATTGATTTAGAAATGTTTGTTCTATGGGGTTTTAGGTCCACTTGTATTTTATAGGTGTCTGCACATGCTTTAAATATCCTTTTCAATTTAAATGTGTGTTTTATGTTGTTGAATATCTACATTATGCTCTCTCAGCTTTAACAAATGCCACTTTCAAGTTCCATGCCTCTACATTTCTAATGTTACACTAGCTTAATTCCCATTACTTTTCTGCTTCATAGCACTCACAGTTTGAAAGAGACCTAACATTCGGGTTCACATTATGATAATTAGGTTTCAAAGCAGTGTGGGGGGATTAAGATGTCTGAAGTCTAGTTGCCGAATAAAGTTCAGAACTACTTGTAAAACTTGTTTGAGTGGTTAACAGAAGTGGTTTTATTTATTCAGTGCTCATGCAGCATTAATCCGTATTTCATCAGGTACCCACAGTGCTGTAACTCTAGATATGACCTTGGGACTTAATTTACCCCATCTCAGTTTTCCTTATTAATGTGCCATGAAAGAGGTACATGAAAGATAGACAACTTCAAAGCACCTTTTCAAATAAAGTGGTTGATATGAATCCTCTGGTATTTAACACTGTCTGTCAAATGTTTCAGCTGGTTTGCATCCTTTTACAAGCTATTGCTTGCTGCATTAATGCAGTTGTTTAAAGTCTGTTGAGAGTAAGAAGGGAGGTAGGGATATGGGAAACTTTTTTCCTATTTCTTTTTGGTTGTGTTTCCTTTAAGCTGTTATTTTTGTCTGTTAAGCTACGTAACTCTCTTGATGTCACATTTATGTATGCACACCTACACACCTTGGGTCATTAGTTCTCTGAGCCAGAAAGTGGAAAATAATTTGGAAAGTTTTAGCTAAAAGAATACATATTCAGCGGAAACAATGCACACATCTGAAATGTGCACTGAAGAACCTTTGTTCTGCTTTTGACTCTTTCAAGCTCTAGTGGAGTCATGGGACGTCCTAAACAACAAAGAATTACTTTGAAGAACAGGTTTAAAATGTGTGTGAGGAAGACATAGTCAATGAAGACATTTTAAATTACGTAGTGATTTCTAGCCAGACTGTCTTTCGTCCCTTACTTGAAAGTTATGTTCTGTTGGGATTATTTACCAGAGCTGAATGATCATGCATACTTGAAATGAAAAATCATTTTGCATGTGCTTATATTTAGAGGAGACAGTCCTGTAAATTGGAACCTCACTCTGGATAGAGATGACTTCCTCCTACTACTCTTGGTTGTTCATAACGTGGACAGTAATTTATCTGTTATTCACTACAACATGGACTAGAGTAAGTGTCTGCATTTAAAACAGCATCCAGTGCTTGTTCCTGGTGTATCCACAGACTGGTATTTATGTTGAGCTGGTCCCATACTATATTCAAAGTGGGAAATTCAGAGGTCATCTTTGCCTCTGAAGCAAGGCTTCACCTCTGCCCTGGCTGTAGCCACCCATACTATATCTAGCTGTGTTTTTCTGAGGGGAGGGAAGGAAATAGGTAAGCAGTGAAGTTGTGTCGGGGCAGGTAAAACAGGAGATGGTAACTTCTGGCTTGCATTGCATGAATTTGAAACTTTTTTAAGCAAACTGTATAAATAATACACTTGACAATTATGGAGGCATCTTTGATATTTCAGAGAAATAATTAATAGTTTTCAGGATAAAAACAAGGACTAATTGATGACTAATTTCAGTGTAGTTAAAGAGATTATTAATTCCTTTAAGTTCAGAAAAACAGTAGGTTGCATATGCAGTCTAGATTTCAGCAATATGGAGGTAGGGGGTCAGGAAGCAAATGTTACCAGTGAAAGAAATCTAAATCTTAAGGAAAAAGTCCATTTTTCCAAAGCACTGGGGCATGTCATTTGACTTGTGTCCAAGGGAATCTGTGGTAAAACAGTCTGTGGGGAGAGAGGAAAGTTTTGTTCAACTTCCCTTCTTTCTAAGAGTTTTTACAAGTTACTCATTCTCAATATGTAAATCTCTTCAGGCCTTTAAGGGATACTAAACAAATAGAAGAAAGGCAAGATTTTAGGGTGAAAAGACATTAAATGTGTGACAATGTGTCTAAGGTCAATAATGCATTCTCTTTGGTTAGAAATGTACTGATCTCAAATGTACTTTTGAGTACATTTTGTACAAATCAGATAATTACAGTGAGAAATTGAACATGGTAAGTTCTTTCCCTCCTTTTATAGGAGCCATTTATATTTAGAATTGCAAAATGAATTCTCTATTTTCAATTTTATGTGCCCCACTGAACAGTAATTTGAACACAGGCTGTTTTCTTGTAAATCTTTGCTATTCTCTGATTAGTGAAACATCTTTTTTAAAGAAAATCAGGTAGAATTCATCTAGTATTGCAGCACAACAAAAGTCAGGTGGAAAGGGAAAACCCTCCAAAAATAATTTCCAAACACAAAACAAGAAGTTATTGGAAAGGTAAAACGTTATGGAGAAACACCAGAGAAACATCAGGTCCCCTGAGGGCAGTTTTGGCAGGTGTGTATTGCATGCAGTATGTTTGTAGAGCAAGACTAGGAGTTTTCCTAAAACTCAATTAAGACAAAACCAGATTTAGTCTTAATTTAAATGTACAGCACAGGACAAGTAAAACTATTTTGTGAGTAGGGGATTTTATCTTACAGGTGTGTTTGACTTGATTAGTAGAAGTGCTGGCTAGTATTTACAATGCAATCTCCTTTACTGAGGGCTTTCTGCAATAACAAATTCCTCTGGCCTAAAGTTCAATCAAGGCTATTTCCAAAGCCCAGAAATAAAAAACTTTTTAATAAATTCAAGGAGAATGACTATATCTGAAATTTCCTAGATTGTTCCAGTCAAACAAGATGGTGAAGGGCCTTGAGGGAAAGCCATATGAGGAACAGCTGAGGTCACTTGGTCTGCTCAGCTTGGAGGAGGCTGAGGAACCTCATTGCAGCTAAAACTTCCTCATGAGGGGAAAAGGAGGGACAGGGACTGATGTCTTCATTCTCATGACCAGTGACAGGACTTGAGGAAATGGCCCAAAGCTGAGTTGGAAGGTTTAGGTTGGATATTAGGAAAAGGGTGTTGGCAGTGGAACAGACTCCCCAGGGAATAGTCACAGGACCAAGCCAGACAGAATTCAAGATGTTTAGACAATGCTCAAGCACATGGTGTGACTCTTGGGGATGGTTCTGTGCAGGGCTGGGAGTAGAACTTGATGATTCTTGTAGGATCAAATTCAACTCATCTTATTCTATGAAAGAAAACTAGTTAATTTCTGTGTCTGATATTTCTGAGGAGACAAGTTATATAACAGGACAAAATGGAGCTTTTTATTTCAGGATAAAGTGATTTAGATTATTATTTAATGTGGTTTCAACTTCTGAAGTTTTTCTGTGCTTTTTGGTCAACACTAAGGTTGTTGACCAAACTAAAAGGTTCTTACCAGTTTGATATCATAGAGAGAAAGCTCTTACTTAGCAGAACAAACATAGCACAAGACCACAGTATAAAATGCCCACATCTCTCATAATTGCTGTGTTTACTTGGTCCAACATCCTTCCAAACCACTCTTCATTGCTGTTGACACACTCTTACCGTGTTTGCAGTGTCAGTAGAGATACCAAAGGATGGAACTTAAAAATTGCCGTGAAAGGCTGTGTCCAGGTCTCAGCACTGTGTGCCATTTTGTACTTCTTGCCAGAAGGCAAGAAGCATTTTGTTGAGAGGTGTCTGAGTGGTTGCCAGGGTCAATAGGGATTGCAAAAGGAAGGCAAGAAGCTTGAAGTGGTGCAGAAAGAATGAGTACAGTCAGGGAATAAGGGGCACGGCACATTCAAGGTGCATCCTCTAGATGGACACACTGAAGTAAAGCCTGTGGGAACTTTGTACAGCTGTGACCTCATTTGAGCTGTGTTCCTTGCCTGCTCAATGCAGAATGTCAGAAGAAATTTCCCACTTCTGTTTCTTGTTCATTTGTGAGCATGAATGGGTGGTGTTCAGTCCAAGCTTAAAATTGAGGTTTGGACTTCAGCTGAAAAATGTGACCTAATGACATAATATTGCTTCTCAGACTGAGTATTGGAGAAGACTCCTAACAGCTGTTAGGATAGCTGCACATAGGAGTTTTTTTTCCAATTCTATGTTTATTAATTTCTTTTTAAACTGGAGTGAGCTAAATATCCTTATTTCATGTGTCTCCAGAGTGTTTGAAAATGCTGTCTATTCATCAAAAGGCATGGAAGGTTAGGATTTGATCCATTAGTGTGAGGTCTTACATGAAGAAAATGAGTGAAGATTTAATAATCCAAGCCTTTATTGTTCCAAACTTGGTATTAATACTGATTTCAAACAAACCAGAAAAGCTTAGGCTTTCAGGTAAGCTGCTGCAGCAGCTTTTTAAGAGCTTCTAAAATGACCATGTGTGGTACTGTAGTTTCAGGTGGCTTTTTTTTTCTTTGAAGTAATGTTTGTGGTCAACCTCAGTTTCTGTTGTAGTGGAAATGGAATGTAGTCAAATTTGGATGTTACCTGGTAGAACAGATTGAGAGGAAGTGACTGAGCTGAATAATAATGGTTCTTTGATGTATTTTTGATTTCCAGATAATTGAAACTTACTGATGGCAGTGAAAAAAAATCACTCCAGCCTGTTTGCAGTGGGCTGTGCTCTTCTACGTCCAATTTTCAGTGTCTTGGAAGTAGCCTGTGAGCCATAGGCTGAAAACCATTGGGTTTGGACCTGAAAATAACAGAAAGTACAAAGTATTTTAAATACATGAAATCTTCCTTCTCATTTGTATTTGCAGAACTTTTAATTATGGAAATTTAATTATGGAAAATTGGGATGTGGTTTTTGTTACCCATTTTAAGTTGGTGGTCTTCACCTATTGCCTAGATGAAATAGAATTGCTCCACACTAGTATGGTATTGTCATGCTAACAACAAATTCTTTGATACTGAAAGTGAATGTAAATTAAAATCATTAAAATGTTAATTTATGTTTTGTGTCAATATGGCCTTTCTAAAATAAATTATGCTTGTGGCATTTGGGATATTACTCTATTATCATTCTCATACATAAGAGGCATCTGAAACATGTTTGTGTGTTTTAAGTGACTGTCGTGAAATGCTTATTGGTAGTTGGCAATTGGCACATTTTCACTAGTAGGGACTGAGAAACTTCACTGGGCTCCTTACCACGTAAAGAAGCTCCAAAAGGAGTTATTTGTGAAATTCTGTCAGTAGTTAGCTTAATGGAAGTATGCGAATATAGTATGATTAATAGTGAGAGCATCCAGATGATAATTATATAAATACAAGATGATTTGTAATGTGCTAAGACTGAGTGTTATTGCACAGTCATAGCTGTTTGTATATTTGGATAGTGTTTTGTCTTCAAGTAGACATTCTGTAAGAACCTAATGGAGAAGTAAGTATTTTTCCATTTGTGTGAGTTTGTCAGTAGTATGTTTTTACTTAAGCGGAGATTCTGCCAAACTTCATACCTATTCATTTCTAAAACCACTTTTAGTGTTCTGCGTATAAGCTCTTGCTAGGCATCCTTTATTGCTGTGAGATGTGATGTATGGATTTACTTATTTATTTAAACTTACTGTGGTATTATCTCTGATGCTGATAGCAGAAGCTTAGAATAGGCACTTAGCTATTACATTCAGCAGCTATTACATTCAGCTGCCAAACATTAGATATCTTAATTTCAGCGTCTTCTAACTATCAGAGAGATACCTTGGGGATGACATTTTTCATTGTAAGTCATAAGTGCTTTCATTAGTGGGGAAAAGTTTCTTTACTCTTTGAAGTACTGTTGAAATCTGGTAAAAATGAAAGATTTTGGGCAGATCCTAAGTTTAGATAAAAATTTCCCCCAAAAATATTTTCAGTGTATTTTTAGTAGTAAACCTCAGGAAATTGCATCTTGTACTACTGCTAACAAGTTCCCCCAGTACTAGGAGGGCAACTGGTGTAACCTTTGATTTAAGCCCAAAAAAGACAAAATGCCTTGGATTTTAGGAAGATTTGAAAATTTAACATTTATGCCCTTTAGGTGCCTGATAGCTCAAGAATCTTCCAGGACTGAAAAGCAAATGCAATGCTCTTTCCCTCTGCAGTTACCTGAAATTGCAATATCTCTTCTTGATTTCAGACTATTGGCTCTTAGAGGCTGTTGGCAGTACAGGAGTGAGTGCTGCCCATGTTGCGCTTTCCCTCGGAGTAATTTTGTTTGATGCTGAACTGGGGGTTGTGCTTGCCTGGATTCCTTTAACTTATCAACAAAGTGCACGGCAGTCTTAAGAGTTCCATGAATGACATTGAAAGAAGCACGGCAACAGGAAATACTTCAGCACACTTGTGCCTTTTTTCAGGGCATGAGAGGCAGAGAATGTAGACATGCTGTGTGTTTCAAAGGGACTTTGAGTAGGTTATTTCAGCTTGAAAAGGGATTAGACTTAGATGAGTGCAGTGTCATGTGGTTGTAACTGAAGGTGCCCATTGAGGGTAATTCCTTTCCATAAATGAATCCCAGCAGTTTGTCAATGATGAGTAAGTGAAGAGAGGGACAAATGATCAGTTTGTCATGGTGAGTGATGTGGAGGCGAGCAAGTGCTCCTGAAAGGAGACATCAAAATGCAGAAGCTGCATGAAGCATCTTCTTCAGTACCTGACCCTCCTGCAGCAACAATGAGCAAGTGCAGGGGAGAGGGCAGAGAAGAGAGAGTGATTCTGGCTTTCTTCTTCCTTTTCAGTTTTGGGGGCAAATAGGTGTTGCTTGGGTGATTCCATGCACAGTTGTAAATGTAATCAGCTCCATCTAGCAGTTCTGCAGGTTTAGATATTTTCCTTTCCTTATAATACCTAATGCTCCTGAAAGTAATTTTGTTGCTCATGTAGAAATAACATTTTTGCTTCAATCCTATTTGCAGTTGGAACTAATCTTAGTTTCTAATTAAATCAGATTTTTTTATGTAGCAGCAAATACTATTCAAATAGCTCAGCTGTCTGTGGATGTTTCTAAAAAAAAAGCCTGGAGGAGGGAGCGATGATGTGTGTCTAAGCAGTTATAGTTATTGCCTATAATTGCCTTTTCACATAAAACTTCTCTCTCAAACCTAATTGACTTATATATTTTCTAAAACTTCTTCGGCAGCCAAGGCAACATGCCTACTGCCTGTTCAGTTCTTTTATTGGGTTGAACTAGAACTAACATTTAGATTGAACACATTTTGACATTTGAATTTGATGTAAATGTTTCAGGGAAACATGCATCCTCCATGGGTGATTCTCTTGTCACCATTTTAATGTTGTACTGTAAATAGACTTCATAACTGGGCTTTCAGTAAAATCAGTGATGCATTTTTTTCTTGTTCCTGATCTGTTTTTCCTCATAGTATAAAATCATAGCTCCAAGTTACTTTTTTTCTTTTTTTTTAATTGTTTTCTAGAAGTTTGTCATTCTTGAGTAAATCAAACTGGATATTCCTGTGTTACTTCTCAGTGACTATCTCTCTGCAAAAGGAAATGTTAACTCTAATTTTCTACTGTAAGTGTAAACAGAAAGAGACATTGTCAATTTGAATGTTTTAAAATGAAATAAGTTTGATATCATGATATAGTATACTTTTAATATATCCTGTTTTTTCTAGCTAGCAAGAACAGTAAAAAGTCTTTTAAAGGACTGTTTAACTTCTTTTAAAGGAATGCTTAAGGCTCTCCTATTGACTGTTTGTCTTGTTAACCCTTCCTGCTGTAGGGAAGTGGCTCTGCTATTGTCTTGCTGGCTTGTATCTGCGTGTCCACAGGCACTTGGTGCTGCCTTGATTGCCGCTTTCTCCTTGGGGGAGCTGGTTGATGATCTCATGGCCTTTCTAGAGAAGACCACTCACTGGAATGTCTGAGCTCCTTATTAGCAGATCGATCCAGAGGAAATTATTTGTTCTCTTACTGACTCCTCTTTGGCAAAGTAGTTACAGTAGATTGTAGGTTACTGGACTTCTTACACTAACAGGAATAGTGTTTTCTGATTAAGACAAGATTTTATGCCTGGGGTTGTTCTGGTGCTATGTGAGAAGAAAAGTGGTGGCACCTAATTCAAAGCAGATTCTATTCAGTTTTATGGTCTGTAGGAAATTTCTTCCAGGTTTCCATAAAGTAAAGATGCAGATGAAATGCTGATTTGTGTCAATATATTTTATTTAGTATGTGATGCATAAAATGCAAAATCAGTTATTTTTGGTTCAACTGTAAATATTAGCATTATGAAGCAAAGCTAGTCCACGGTTCATATTAGGTCGTGATAAAATATAATTTATAATTATAATTAGTAATTTATTATTCGAGTGAGATGCTCTCTTTATGTAGATTCTTTGGTTCATCTGAAATACCAGTTCTAGCACTGAATACAGGTTGAAGTCTTAGTGATTACAACAGGTCTCGTCAGAATTTTAATGGAGCATGTATGGTTTGAGTTCATGTCTGTACCTTTATAAAGTAATTGTAGGTTAGTTTCCATTTGATTTCATGACAGAATGCAAGTTTGGGGTTTCTTCTTTAGCCACACTTAATATAATTAGATCTGCGTAAATCACATCTTGCATGTGATGATGCTGATGTTGTGAGCCTTTATGAACTTCAGAGGAAGTCAAGACTTGGAGCTTTTGAAAGATGTTTGTTCTACTTCTCAGGGTTTGATTAAACTCAAATCCAGGATGTGACAGTTTGTGGTATTAGTAATCTTAAAGCATTATTTTTTATGTTTTTTAAGAAAATATTTCAACATCTTGACAGAATTCTGAACATACCCATCTGTCGCTAATTTTATAAAATAATTTCAAATATATGATTTAGAAATAATTACATGGCATTTTAGGATTAAATTCTCCTGTATGCAAGTTTATTTTAAAAAAAGGGATAGTGGCAATTGGACCATTAATATTAAAATCTGCACCAACAGTTCCTTGATATAATATGGATCTGAATTTAGCTGAAGTTTTGTTTGTGCTTAGACTGGGAAGCCTATCTTTCCTTGTGCAAAGGGGAATATGTAATGTTTGTGCCTTGTTCTCTTGGTGGAGGAGGAGCCTGTTCCCCCATCTCTGCAGTGGATGTAAGAAATCTGTCAGCCTCATAGCCAGCTGCCCAGTCCAAGCCCCGGGCTGGTCCCGTGCAGATCTCTGCTGTGATGTTGCACATGGTGATGCTGGTGTGTGAACACGAGTCTCATGCTGCTCTGGCTTAGGGCTGTGGGCATGCTGACAGCAGTGGCACTGCTGGCCTGGCTTCCAGGGGCAGGCTGAGGATAAGGCTTGGCTCTGCCACCTCCTGCAGTAGCCAGCAGAGCTGAGCAGGAGCCCGGGGGCAGGAGATGCTCTGCCATATTAAGGGATGCTGCATATCCCACCCTGCCATATGTTATCCATAACCCCCCGTAGGAGCTGTCTGCATCAGCCACAGCCCTCCAGGCTCTGCACCGCTGTGCTGCCATGGAGTCTCTCTCAGATAACCTCTGGTTCTCATCTGGACAATTATTGTTTTAATATTGTGCTGTCTCTTCCATAGTTCTGATCTTCAAATTATTGTTTTGTTGGTTTTGTTGTTAATTTTCTTTAATGTAACAGCTGTTAATTATCAACTGCAAGAATGGTCTTAACTGTTTAACATCACACAGTGGAAATTAAGTGGGCCTGCTCTGTTCCTGCTGGAATCAGCAGGGCACACATTTCCATTAATTTAATTTTCAAACAATTTCATGTTTTCTTTTTGCTTACAGCATTTGAGGAAGCTGGGATTGCTTAGTGAGTTCTCAGTGCACTGTTTTTGACAACAGTTTTGACTCTGAGATTCCATTTATTTATGCCCCACTGTTCCAGGGCATACACCATATGAAGTGTATATATGGTGCTAAATTATTAAACTGCCATTAAAAAAACTTTGGACCTCAACTTAATACTATCAAAACTAAAATCAAGTCTTAGTTACAGAGGATCCAAATGTTCTTGTTAATATGTAGTAGGTTTTAGAGTTTCTGTTCATGGAAATATTTGAAACCTGACTGGACACAGCCCTGAGCAACTTGCTTTGATTCTCCCTGCTTTGAATAAGAGTGGACCAATCAATCTCCACAGGCAATAGTGATTCAACCATTGTGATTCCAGAGCATTCACCAGTTTCCAAAAGCTGAAAGAATCATTCCAAGACCCACACTCTACATTGGTGGCTTGTCTTGTAGGATCTAGGTGTAAAAATAATGAGGAATCCAGAAAAGCAGATGTAGGATAGATGCTCATGGCCCACATGGCAGGGTAGAAAAACTTAGCATGGACTTCCTGGTACAAACTTTGGCATCTGTGAGAGAAAACAACGTCATTATATTCGAAAAGGATAAGTTGCCCATTTTAGTTTTGTTAGTGCCTTTGTTTAAAATCATGTAACTGACCTCCAGGTCCTCAAGTGTTTCTAAGAGAATTTCCCATTATAAAGGAGGGTGAGGAGTGAGGATGAAAAAGAGGGGTAACACGGTTAAAAAATGCATGTTCTGAGATGTTCTTCTGCAAAATATGTGTTGTTTGGCTCACAAGTAATTAGATATATAAATGTGTTAATTCGCCTTCACACTATTGTAAGGAATTTTATTGCTAGAATTGCAGTTGATTATTTAAGTGCTACGTAGCGTATCTATGACTGGAGAATAATTTTGAAAGTTGTGGTGTAAAAAGTAGGACATAAAGTAAGCTTAGTTTTTGTGATTTAGTTGTCAGGATCTCTTAAAAATTAGAAAGCCATCTTATTCTGTGCTTACATATTTGGATAACTAATAAAACAAAAAGACTATAGTTGGGGTTTTCTTTTCTAGTCTAAAAGTAATTGGTTAGAAATGAAGCATGAGGAATTTCTGTCCAGAAGATTTTTTTTTAAAGTGTTTGTAATTGAATGAAAAAATGTCTTTTAAATGAAGTGGTCTTTCAGCATATGTTTATGCCAGTTCTAGTGATATTACTCATGGAAAGTCTCCTGTGTGGATCTGTCACAACCTAAGGGAGCAAGTTATTCCCTTTTAAGAGGAGGGGGGGAAAAAAAATATACCACTACCTAACTGAACTTTTATTTTACTAATTCTAGATACCTCTTTTCGTCAGGTTTTTCCCCCCCCTTTTGGTTACAATCTTAGGGAAAGAATTTGTTGTCTGTAAAAACATGTGCTTCATTAATCCATTTCAAGTGGGGATTTGGTAATTACTTTTATTTGTCTTTTTTTTTTTCCACAGAGGTTGATACATACTTGTGTTTGTAAAACAAAATGAATGAGAAGGTGTCTACTGTTGTAAATGGTTAAAGGATAAAATATAGTATAACTAATGTTTAGCTTACTTTCATTGGGAGACATTTTATTCAGGTTTCTTACTGTAGGTGCCCAGCAGTTGCATATGAGAGAAGTAAAATAGTAATGTTCAAAACTATGACAGTGAGGAGACTAGAGAAGTCATGGATGAACCATAGAGGCCTAAAAGAAGAATGGGTAATTTAATAACAAGGCACTCAGTTTACTTATGTTGCTCTTTAGACATCTGAGTACATCTTCCTGCCTTTAAATCTGTCTGAGAAAAGTAACTGAGCTATTAAAAGTGCTTGTTAAGGTAAAGTAAGCATCAGCTGATTTTATTTTGGGTTGTTTTAGTTTCACATTAAAAATGTGTTTCTGAAGAATGAGTAACCTACTCTTTTTCTTAATTTTCTTGTTTGATTATTTTTTTTCCTGTCTGTTGCTATAATCCTTTTTATACTGTAATACTACAGTTCCTTCACAGGTATTAATAGATTTTGTTGGAAACACTAAACTACTATCTCAGTTCTACAACCTTTTTTCCATTGAAGAAAAATATTTCCCATGATGGGCAGAATGGAACATTTCCTGATAAGTGTCAGGTTTATGAATGGTTATAAACTAGATCACAGGAAAATATCAAAGGAACTGTATTGTCCTGCATTAAAAAAAAAAAAACAACAAAAAAAACCCAGCAAATGGGTACCTTAAAAATTGTAAGTGCACTGTCATGATTTAAGTTTGATAGAAGTGATTTTTGAAAGGTAGAAGCATATAATTTTGATTGGGTCTGCATGAAGCAGTTTTTCTTTATCTAACATTCATCTTGAGTATGTTGAGCTGGAGTAAAAACTCATTAGGTGAATGTGTATACAGACAGCTTATTTTTTTTTTGGTGAATTCCAAATGAAAGTAAAAGAAACTACATGGCTAGAAAGATGTGGAAAGAATGATTTTTCTTAGTATTTAATACCTCAAAGAATTTTTCCTGCCAACATTTAGCCTGACTCCAGAACTCTTAATTTACTTTGAGTTTCCCTGTGTGGAAAACCTGGGTACTTCAGAGTTCATGAAGCTGTGCCAAGAAGTGTATGTAGGTTAAAAATATTTAATATGAACTCTTTGGATACAGCCTCACTATTAAGAGGGATGAGGAGGGAACAGAGAGGAACAGCAGCAGAGGATCTGATTTCCTCCCTGTATGCAGAGTCTTTCATTGCTTAACCCTAGTAGAAGGGTTGAATTCACTCCACCTTTCTTTCCTGGACCTGTGCTGAGGAGAGGGTTGGGCTAATAAAGAGAGATTGAATACTACGATCAGTGGTACTGTAGGAAAGCACAGAGGGGAAACAGAAAAAAGCCTGTCTCTGGCCAAAGCTACAGGTCAGAATTTTGTATGAATCAGGGCTGTGGAGGCAGCACAGCGGCACTAGCCAGGCTGCCTCCCAATTGCCCAGAGTGAGCATTAAAGAAAATGACAGTTGCTGGAGGTGCCGTTCTCCAAGAGGCATTTTCCTCCATATGCTGTGGTCTTGTCCAGTTATGCTCCATTCTGAGGATGAAGTCTCCCTGAGAGTTAATGTGACTAAGCTCCAACCTTTGGTCTGGATTAACTAACTGCATTTTACGCACAGCAGTTGCTACATCTGTGTTGCTTGTTCTAAGAGATAAAAATTATTCATGGGAGCTGTTATAGCACTGGAATGCCATGTTCTTGTAGCCTTTCTAGGTAATTTCAAACTGACTGTTCACATGTGATGCTTTTTAATGATATGTTATTTGATTAAATATCAATGCTTTATGAAGTTCACTGACAAATAAATTGGTTGAGAGATCTGTATTCACTCAAGAACCTGATGGACTCTCCTCAATGGAGAGTGATTTGTGTTTTTGATTGTCCTGTGTCCTACAGAAGGGTGATGTGGGTATGACATGAGTGCATGCAATAGGGAAATATTTTGGCTTAAAAATGAAACAGGCTTTACTCAGACATTTTTCCCCTAAATTACAAATTGTCAGTGACAATGCCGAATAGAGGTGGTACTAGTAAGGACTAGGTATTTCATTATAGGCAGGAATACTTCTTTTTAAAAAAAACTCATTTGCTTCCACAACCTTGATATTTGATAATGCTTCAACCTGAGTTGAAGTTCCTGATCATGAACTACCAGGTTTCAGGGTTTTATGCTTTGCCTCTGCTGTTTCTAAAAACAGCCAGGCTAGATCTTACCTCTTGCAAGATCTTGCATGGCTAGAAATCAGCTGGTTGAAGCACCAGCTTTTGCCATGTGCTGTGACTGCAGGGGTTTCTGCTTGGCTGAGCTGAGAAGAAGCTACTGGCAGGACAGTGTTGGTGACAGCTGTCTGCTCTGGAACTTGCATGTTCCTTTGGTCTGCTATGTTTCATGGTGTTGAGTCAAGCTTGTTGTGTTCACTAAGTGCTTAAGATCTGTGAGGGACAGGGACTAAAAAAAGGCTGGCTATTGAGCACTTCAGTGCAGGGGAACAGGCTTTTTTTCATAGGCTTTTTGGGGAGCATTATATTTTTGGACTGTGCCATGTTTTTGATGTGCATCTGGGGGATTTAATTTCAAGACTGTCTACAAAGGTATGAAATGTGAGTGTTTAACATCACCTAATACTTCTATTCTTTTTGAAGCCAGGCTGCCAAAATCAGTTGTTTCTTTGTCTCCTTGTGCTTCCCTCCTGGGTAAAAACAGGTTAAATCCTATCAGTGTTTGGCTACATTTTCTTAATGCTGTATGTACACTTAGTTCCCCTGAATTCACTGGCATAATTTAGTTGTGCAAAACTGCTGAGTGCTGGCACAATTGGTCTTGAAATTGCAAAGTATATTCATAAAGAGCGTACCCATTTCCATGCCTATTATATTTTAGAAGTGGACTCTAGGGCTTTTATTTCCCACATCAGTCCTAATGCCTTTTTTACTTCCCTTTCTTCTAATGGTAATTGATTATAGATAGGTAACTTTTGAACATTTCATTTATACTGCTTAGAATTGCTGCTGTTGCATGGTAATCACATAGAATGTGCTTCTTTTGAATTTACCTTAATGCAAGAAGACAAGTTTATGTTGATTCTATATTATCCATATTGTCACAGTTCCTTTCCTTGGCATTGTTGCAGCAAGGAGATGAGTGGTAGTTAAATTTTCTCCAAAGTTCCTACTATACTACACTGTCTTAAGGAAAAATAAATGTTTTGACTATTTTTTAGTTGGATGGTTAACTTGGAAGTAGATTTTGGACCTGAACCTCAGATTTTAAAGCTCTGTTCAAGCACAGAAAGGAGCTTCAGCTCTAGCTGCTTTATGAGCAATGACAGCACTTGTTTTCTGAAACTGTTAATGAAAATGGTGGGGGCAGTCACAGGTGACTGTCACCTTCAGTCTTGAGACATGCCACCCTAGGTCTTTCACTTTTCACTGCAGACATGGGATGTGTATTTCTTCTGGGGATGAATCCACAGCACCAGTTTTGTTCTGATAACAGCATCTGGCACTAGATTGATTTAACAGGCTCTGAGGTTTGCTCTTTTCAGATATGCGCTTGTACGGCAGCTTCTGTGCAGCTCTGACATGGCCACACGCTACTGTTGTTTTTTCTGCCTCCTAGCACCATGTGTGAAGCTAAAGCTCTTTGACACCTGCCATTTGGACCCTTTTCTTATTGAAAAATGTCATTGTTTTCAGACAAGATGAAGACAGATATCTGATCATTCTTCCCTTTGCAGGGATGTACTGAGGGCATGGTTCATACACAGATGAATAAAGGATTCCAGACTGGAGCTATACAGTTAGTTTTATTAGTTTAGTATGGTAACTAGTTCTTGATTTGGGAATTCATAGAGAGTTTTCCTGTAAACAGACATTGAGGAATTCTCGCATTTTATCTGTTCTTGAAAGACTATAATTTGGTATTTCAAACCGTTATTTTTTGCATGTTGTTCTTCATCTGAAAGACTACTTTGATTCTGTAGGGAAGTTTAGTTTTCCATAAGCATACTAGAAAAATTGGGTAGTACAGTATCATTGTAAGACTAAGTGTTATTTTAAGATAAGTCATTTTTAATCATCTGAAGCAACAATACCAACACTGATTAGAATATCTTGCTAAAGTTGGATTGAAACAGGCCTAATTCTTTCGTCTTGAGCAGGTTCTGAAGATCTATACTGTCTACCAGGAAAGCCATCAGCTTAAGTGATGCTTAATATCATTTGTGGCTGAACAGGAGAGAAATAATTGCTAATGAAAGGATGATTGCCTTGAACTTCTGTCATTTCAGCAGCTGCTTGATAAGGTGCTTATTTATTTTCCCTGCTGTGAGGTCAGCAAGCTGTTTCAAATGTCAGGTTTGTAACTGAAAGAGGTAATGTTATTCTGTGTTGTAATCTGCTGCAAAACAGAGTCCCTGGTATGAAATATTGTAGTAGCTTTTACTTTACAAAGTAGGCTGAGTTGGTCAAGAGCAAATTTCTTTCTTTGTGTGGCATAATTTCTAGTAAACTTCATAAAATACAGAACAAATTCATACATGGCTAGAAACACTGAGTTTTTTGTTCTGACTTCAAAATGCAAGTAGTAAGCAGAATTTCACCTAATATTTTCTATGGAAACTTACAGAATGCAGCTGAGCAATCATGTGGGGTCTGTTTCACTGTTCATCATTTGGTGTGCTTTCTGAATACTATTTGTGGGGTTGAATTCTTGTGTGTTTGGGAGTTCTGAAGCAGGAGCTGTACTTTAAGGCTTATGGTATCCCTCCTGCAACTAATTGAATAGCTGTAACTTTGAGTCACTATGAGCTTTTTTGTAATAGTTTTGCTAAAGATTACTATGACAGCTTTTGTCAAATTTGGCTGATTTTGAAAGATGGACTGTCATATAAGCAACATTTTTATGGCTTGTAGTAAGTAAAAGTTTTGAGTGAGGCAATAGAAATTTGATGAACATTCCTTTGCCATCTAATGGTGGTTTTAGTATTAAATATGTTTTACAATTAAAATATCTCCCAGGTTCTATATATTGTTAACATTTAAAGCTAATTCTTTATATTATTTAAAAACAGCAGATGAATTGAATGCTTTTTGCCTTGATTCTATTGAATAGTGATTGTTTTCTAGTATAATTCTTTTTCATGATCCTAACATCTACCTTTGCTATACCACTACTTTATTGGTCATGGGGAAACATCAGATTATGAATCCTACCTCATCTATCAGAATGAACAGACTTTTGAAGATCTCTTTGGCCTTTTTATTCTTTGAATACATTATCCATTATATACCAAAATCTTTTAATCTTGCACTTCCTTGTTTTATGTTCCTCAAATGAAAAGAAGCAATGGCATAGCTGGGTTAGAGCCAGGGTCTCAGTCCTGGTGTCCTGTTGTTCCTGTGGCTAAGAATGTGTGTCTGCACAAATCACAGCCCAGCCTGTGCTGTGCTGCAGGCTCCACCACAGCAGAAAGAACTGTACTGTGCATGGCGCAGAGGTGCTAGAGTATTTGTGTGCCCAAACATGAGTTGCTAGGAGGGGCAGGTAGCTCTGCCTTTGGTAATGGTGAGGAGTTGAAGGGGCCACTTAAGTTACCTCTGCCATGTGCAGTGTCCTGCTTGACAAGAGCAGAAAGAGCAAGATAAGTCAAATTGCAAATGAGGGAGTTATTGCTGTTTCCTGTGAAAAGCTTTTTTGACCTCCCTAGGTGGTTCTCATTACCCATCAAAAATGGGCGTGTAGAGAGACATGTAACAACAGATGCACGCATCCTATTTCTATAGTGTAACTCTCAACCCTTATGAGTGTTAGGCTCTTTAGGAACTAGTTTGACTTCTGTGTTTTCAGTAAGGCCCAATGGATTTCTCATTCATTAAGTAGCCCAATCTTCTTTTGAGTATATGCTTAATTAAGTCTTCCCTGCCCCTTCTTAGTTGGTTTTAATCATAATATCTGTCAACATAATTAAAGCTTATTACATTCCAACTGAGTGTCTAAATGCAGTGTTCTTTTCTAGAGAATATTTCATCATTTTATTTCATTTTCTGGTTCTGTCCTGGGTGATTCATAACCCAATTATTTTAATAAATAACACTGAATTAATCTTTGACTCTTTTTTTACTGCTGGACTTTGTGGGGGCCTCTGGCTTTTGTAGCCAAAGTTTATGAACAATATATTTATCAACAAATATGTACGAAGTTGGGTTAGAGGAATTAGCCACAATTATTAAATTATGATTATGAAGGGAGTTTTCTGGCAGATCATCATTTAGTGGCCAAATATGAAAATCTTGGCCCATTTTGAGGTTGACATATCCTTCGCTTTTAGACTGACCAGGATTTTCTTCCAAGTAATAAACATCAGGCTCTTCTTTGTAGTTAGTGGTGTTGTTTCTTAAAATGTTATTTTAAAAGATTGAAGTTGTAGATCAAGGATTTGGAAGTTGTAGAAACAGCAAGTTATGTAAAGTTGGATAAAGTTGCTTTTTGTTTCTCTGTAGGTTATTAATCCTGTGTTGCGTTTGATTGTAGGGAAATACCTCAATGTAATATACAAGTCTGAAATATTGATAAGGTTCATGAAAATGTCAGGAAGGTACATTCATCTTTAATCCCACAAATGTCTAGCCTGATACATCTTTTCTTTGTTATACATATATTAGATGTTTTATGTAGCTTTGAAAAGGTTTACAGTGAAAACTTACTACCTAAGAAACTTGCAAGTTTAAAAAACTGTGATTTAGTTAAACTACTATTGTTAACTAGCTGGTTACAGGTAATCTTTACGCATTTTTGTAGATATGTAATAGATTTGAATTTTAAAAAGAGTAAATTGGAGCTATTCTTAGATTTATTTTTTTTTTACCTTTTACAAGAAAGGCTCTTTTTCCTGTAAAAATTAGGAGATGGAAAATACAAATGTTTTCAAAATAAAATAATCTTTTCAGATCAAATAGGTAATGCTTATTTGAGTAAGAAAACAACTTGCTTAAGTAAATGTTGAAAGGCTCCTTAGAGTATTTTGGAGATGGGTGGCATGGTCTCTAGCATCAAGCTGAGGGCCCACCAGGTGGTGCTGGTGGAATACATTTAATATTGCCTTAGCTACTTAAAATGTGTCTTAACAGCTGTGAATGAGATAGATGCAGTACAGGAAAACCTAGTTCATATGCAACAAGCCAGTTTGTACAATTGAAAAGAATATGCTTTAATATTGTGTAGTGGCTTTGTGATTTGGGCACTTTTAAAAATTTTTAAAAATTGGATATAGATGCTGAGGAAAAACCCCTTATCTTTAGGATGGCTGAAGTGGGAAGAACAGTAGGGAGGCATAGTCTCAAATCCTTTACCTGCTTTTTTGTTAATTCAGAGAGAATTTCATGAAACTTTTTCATTCATGTACTAGAAGCATATTGTATTATTTCATAAGACGTGTTTATTTATCTACTACATATTGACTTTAAAAAGCAAAATAATTTTTCACTAAAGCTGTTCTAACTATTTAGATTTGGTTAGAATCTTTCCTCCTAAGGAATGCACAGTAATGAGGGTCTCATTATGGGGCCAATTCTTTTGGTTTTGTCTATTAAGCAACTTAAAAAGCCAAAATAGAAACAAATTCTGAAGATTTACAAGATCTTAATACAATTTCACCTGCTCTTATGATTTTTTTTTTTTTTTTTTTTTACTATTTTGAGAATTGTATTCATTATAGAAATGGGAAGAAGAGATTGAGGAACAGTGTGGACCATAGTAATTTGTAGTAAATGTCTATTTCCTACTCATTTGAGCATGTTTGGTTTTTTCTTAATATTCTCTGACATAAAATAGATATACATTATTTAAAAGACATGATGTAGAGCATTTAGTAGTGTTAAGTTAGCTTAAACTGTCTATAAAGCCATACCCCTTTTCAAGAGAATGATGAGAATTTGGAAAACATACAAAATGTCAGTGAACCAGAGTGACTGTCTCTTGTCTAGTCAAAAAGTAAAATCCAGGACAACTGCTGGCAATCCCTTAAAGATTATAATCTTAGTATTTTGACCAAGCTAATTGTTTTCACATTCTGTGTGACATTGTCACATTAGTAACCACCTCACTGTAGCCATATCAAAGCATGTGATAGCTACTAATAGTTCAGTAAAACTTTGGTTGACTGTTGTTGAATGAGCCGTAGGATGATTTCTTTGGAGTGTGCAGCCTTATGCGCTTAATCTGCATAAAAGATTTATTTAATGTCTGGGTTTTGCTGTCTTGGGTGGACTAGTGTGAGGTTCTACGTGAGTGGAAATTCTTGCTCCCCTTTTCCACATCTGCTACACCAAATACATCATAGAATAACTGCATGCATATACTAAACCATCTCAGAGTGGATCTCAAGTAATCAGTGTATGCTGCTTCTGAAGGTGCTTTTTATATCTTGTTCTCTTTCTTGAGATAATCTTTTACTTGGCTTCCCCCCCCCTTCTCCTCACTCCAATGTGTAAATGTTTTTTGCTTTTGAGGAAAGGAATTATACTTTTTTTCAAATGTTTGTCTCCTTTCCTGAGTTTTATCTACTCATTTTAGCAAGGAGTTTTTGGACTTCTTACCTTAAAATTTGGCATAAGTCATGTATTACTGTAGAATGACAGTGTTAGTGCAATCCTTCTGCTTCTACAAATCATCAGTGTAGTATTAATGAGAAACATTAAAATGTTGAGTGTGTTAAAATTCCCATCAAGGTCACATCCATTTTTTTACTGCAGAAAATAGCAGTAGAGGATCAAGCAATAGGTTATGTTCAGTAGTACAGTTTACAATACAGCACTGTAAAAATGACTGCAAAACACTGATTTTTTTTTTTTTAAATCTAAAATTGTATTACACTGTATTATCAGTCTGTATTAAATTTAAAAATTGCATGTGGACTAACATTTGGGATCTGTTGGATTACAAAGATTGAAGGAGAGATTAATGAAAAGTTGCTAGTAGTGTGTGGTTTTTTGGAAGCAATATCCAGAAAGGGAGTGCTTTCCAGATGCTGCCTTTATAAGGTGTGAACAGGTTAAAAAATACATTCTTCTGCATTTTCTTTAAATTACTCGTTTATCAGAGAAATCAGTTTTATGAGTCTTCTGTCAACAGCTTTATGTTCAGTGGTTAGGTTTTTGTGATACAATCTTATTTTTGAGAGCTGATTGGAATGTTTTATGAATGTCATTTATAGTGAAGGTGTGCTCATAATACTGAATCTTTTTTGAAAGATCATGGAATAGTTTCATTTTCACTTGCCCTCTTCACATGGTCTGAGGATTTTTTTGCTCTCTTTGAACGGGTCTGGAGTTACATTTATTTTAAAGATAACAGGATTCTATTCTCTATATTTATTGAAAGATCCAGTCTGTTTGTACTACTGTTCCTTAGAGTTTTGGGTAACTTGAAAATGTGACTTGTGTATACAGCACTCCACCAAATTCCAGTTTTGACTGGGGAAGAGGGGAATCTGTAAAAAAGCAGTAAGAAATTCCTGCCTTTTGTATTTGCATTTTACACTGTTTACTGTTACTGTGCTTGGAAAATTGAATGGGAATATATTTAACCTCTGAGCTGTTCTCCAACTTTTCTAAAGGGAGGGGCTTCTAGGTATCAGTTTCTTTAAAAATTTGACCTAATAAATGTTCCTAAAAGGAAAATTTATATTCCAATTTTAAAACAATATAAAACAAAGTTATGGTTTTTTGCTGAAAGGTCTGTTTCTTAAGGGCTGTGGTTTCTCTCCTTATGGCAAAGATTAGGTTATTTTTAAAGTGGAATAGTAAAAGTAAAAATAGTTCTGAAACTAATAGTATTAATTTCCAGTTCAGGAGCTGTATAATGCCATAATTATCAACATGAAATTCTAGTTCTATTGAAGTTATTTGAAGAAATATACTGTTGATTCAGTGGTGTCAGAATTTCACAGCTGAAAATAGACTGGGAGTACTTGATTGCAGTTTTCTCTTGAGTGGAACTAGAGCACTTGAGGGGCTTTTAATTATGTGTTTGATTTGAATTGCTGAGTTTATCATCATCACTGAATGAGTTTGAGGTGTATGGTAGATAGATGAACTGTACTTTAAGTTCCTGAAGACAAGCAATCTGTTTTTCTTTGGGGACGGCAGTGAGAGCTGGGAGGAGATGATACCGAATGCTGCTGAGAAAGGAGCTGCAGCTCTGTGACTCAGTCTGTATCAAGTTGGGGCATTTTGAGTGTTTTAGGGCAGCTGGCTTGAGGCAATGTTTGTGCTCATGGCTTGGATTCAAGTGATACTTGAATGTTAGACTTTGGAATGTATGTGTTTTTAATGAAATTGTCAGGTAGGTTTAGTTTTGTTTATGGAAGCTGGTTTGCATATTTACTTCTGGTAATACTTGTTTCTTATATACATTTTCTCTTCTCTTGTGAAGACTGAGACAGGGACTGAGATCATGCACAGTGTGTATTTATAGAAAGGCTAGAATTGATGAAGAACGAATGTTGCAGGTCAGAGAGGGGTGTTTTGGCTTAAATGGAGATACTTTCCTTGTACTGACTTACTTTTGTAAGCATTTGCGTTATTCAAAACCTGAGGCTTTTAAAAAAAAACTTAAATATTCACTTAAGTCACTTGCAAATTCTTTCACTTGTGTTGTTCAGTTGTGTGCTGTTTTACATATTTGCCATTTTATTTTTCAGCATTGTCAGTGAAGCGGGAGCATCAATCTACAGTGTCAGTCCAGAAGCGTCCAAGGAAATGCCAGACCTAGACCCTAACCTAAGAAGTGCAGGTATGAAGAATATTTAATTTTATTGTGTTTCAACATTGAGCTCAAGTTCTCAAATTATTTTGTTTATATTATTAAATAAACTAGTAGCCAAATGTAGAAAAAATATTTGGATATTTTGTTTCTAAACCTTATTTCTTCCATCATTTCACATTTGAAGTCCTAGGCATGCAAGTGAATGACATCATCTTCTATTAACACCTGTAATGTAAAGATTCTTGTGGATGTATTCCTTCAACAGGCTGGTACAGAAGAATTTATAGTGATGGATAGAACCAATGAATTGCATGAACTTTCACAGCTGCAGATGTCTGTGCCCACAGGGGCTTGACCTTTCCTCTCTTCTCTGTGTGTACTTAAATATCTCTAGCAATAATTAAACCGTTCCAGGGCTGGAAAAACAAAGTAAAACTAGAACAGATTATTTCAAGGTGTGCATTTGTTGTGATCACTGGAGTCCTCATGTAGCTGAATACAGTTTTCATAAAGTACTGTTTAGGTTTTGTTTCTAAAAAGCTATCTACTTCAGCATAAATGTCACTTGGAAATGTACAAGTGTTGCCACTATTAAATTTTCAGTGTTTGGTTAAAGAGTAGTCTTCAAAGATCAAATTCCTAACAGCTCCATCTATGTCCTACTCATGGATTTGTTTTATCAGAGACAGCTCTAAGGGCAGGTTTGAGGTTATTTTTGTATTACTTCACTTACGTATTTTTAATTGTGGGTCCTATTGCATTTGTTTTTATCTACCTCAGGGTTTTTTTTTGTTCTTAGTTTTTCTGCAGTTTGCTGTCATACTCAATCAAATATATCATATTGGAAAATGCAGCAGCACTCATATATAGAACTTTTCCAGTCAAAATGATAGTGTTCTTAAATTTAATGTTTTTCTAGCAGGTTACTGGCCTGGAAATTCTTTGGAGGGTATAGATCACCAGAAAATAATTCCAATATGGTATTCGGGGGGTAAAACTTTATAGAATTGCCCATGTTTCCCTTTCCTCTTATTTCAGCAAAGGGGAAGTGCTAACTTGATGTTTCAAAAGAATGTTTTTTGCAGGAATATTCTTGGAATATCTATATCAGCCCTTCGATTTGCAGGAGAGGTCTCTAGCTTGCTTGACTCCCTTTTCTCTGCCTGCAAACAGCCTCCATTGTAATTATTTCTTCCCTGGGACACAGAGGATTTAAATGTGTCATGGTATGGCCAGAGCAAATATTAGGCATGTGACATTTCTGTATTTGTGACAGATAGCACTAGCTTTCCCCTGGGTCACAGTATTTAATGGTGCTGTTGTATTAAATGTAGGTTTAAAGTTGATATAAATGAACAAAAGAACTGAAAAGAAAGAAATTTATTATTAACATTATGCCTTTCCAGATGTACATTTTTCTTATTTTCTCCAAAATTAATTTTTCCACATTCCGGACACTTTTATTTAGTGTTGTGCATCAAATACAGTAAATTAAAATAAAATTTTTAATACATGATCAATCCAAATAATAATTACCTAGAGTTCATAATTGCTCCATTATTACTAGGGTTTTCTTCAGGCTTAAGTGCTGTTGCATCTGGTTTTAAAAGGATCAGCAATTTTAACATGCCACAGCAGTACCACAGAGTGGATAGAAATTTAAAAAGGGTAGGATAGAAATTGAAAAATAATCGGCTAGTTCCATGGATGTTGGCTGTTACGAAACTGACAGCTAGAACTATTTTATAATCAAGGTGTTCTAGAAGTTTTAGGCTTTCTTCCTGACATCTTTTGGTGTCAATTTTTAATTAGCTGTGCTAAAGCTATGGATGTTTTCTTGAAGTTGAACGTAAAAATGGGATATAACATTAGAGGGAAACATTAACTGATGTTTGAGGCTTTTTCAGACTTCCTTCTTGGCTAGCTTACTTGTGTAGTTTCAATTTTCCTTTAATTTGCAGCATATAGAAAAGTGACATTGTGTCAGAGCTAACTTGCTTTTTATTTTAATTGTTGTGTTACATCATGTCAGATTCTGTACTTACATGATAGCATTTAATACATTAAAGAAAGCTGACAGCTGCATGATGAAGTGTGACATTTACAGTTAAAATAAAAGGTACAGCTGACGCGCGATATCTGTGATCTTAACACTATTTGCCACTTTAACATTTTTCTCAACAGAACTTTTTTGAAGGTTTTTTGAATGACACAGGCCTATGTTTGTCCATTGGGTACATAAATGTAAAATATTAAATAATACATGCTATATGAGAACTTTCTCATCTCTGTAATATTGTCAGTGGTGTTTAGCAGCTGTTTGTAGTCAGTTTTTGCTTTATACAGAGAAATGAAGATATCAATACTGATGGAAAAATTAGCTTAATAGGTTCTCCTTGGCTGCGTGTCCTATATAGGGGGAAACCCAGCAACCTTCAGCATTTCTTAGGGGTGCTGGTTAAAGGTATTAGTTAATCCAAGGTTTCAATTGGCTTGTTTTTTTTCCCTTTGAGCTGTCTTTGAAGGTCATGGATGACACGAGTTTGTAATAAATGATTGAGAAAGATCTCTTTTTAAACCAGTTGTGTATTTACAAACTGGAGAGGAAAGTCTTTATAATCATCCATACAACACTTCTAGCCAAAATTGCACTTGCTTTTTTAAAAAAATAAAAAATAAAAAAAAAAACTCTTTTTTAAAACAATTTTCTGTACTCTACCTATAGTACAGAGAATGAAATACGGTCTTTCCAACTTTAGAAATGTCCTGAATGTTTTATGAAAGTGCAGAAGCTTCTGTACTGCTACTGCAATTCCTATAAAATCTTGTGGAGTGGGACTCAGCTAAGTAGGTAGAAAAGAACTTGAAACCTATTTACTTGTGTTTGAGTAGAGTGAGAAGGTATATATCCCCTTCTGACAGTCATTGTAGGATTAATGAGCAGAACAGCTATTTCTCAGCCTCACAGAATTGGGAGATAAGAGGCTTATAGGCCAGAGCAATAGAAGGATTTCCTACTTGATAGGCTGAGGAAGTTCAGCTGCAGCAGATTAGGAGGGTTCTGCCTAGAGAGCAAGCCACTGGAATTCAGTAATGGGGGGATTTTGGATGAACTTGCGATAGGATTGCAGTCTGACAGAGAAGGGAGTGCAAGCCTTCCTGGAATTCTTCTTCTCAAAAGCTCTGCCCAAGGACACGCTTGAGATTTGGGGTGGGACGTTTTGTAGGGAAGGATGGAGACCATGAAAAGAGTACTTTGTAAGCTGGAAATGTTGATCACCTTTGTGAAGCTTATTATGTGCTCTACTATGGCTTTGTGACTGCCAGCTCTGAGGCTGCAATATGGTATTGGTAATGAGGGAGCTGTGAGGCTGGGTCGATCACTGCACTTCTATTTCTGCCCTGGCATATGTCCTCTGGCCACCCTCTTGAAGAAGTAGTTGAAATATTTGGTGGAGTTTTCATAAAGCTGTCAAATTAATACCTTTTTGGTTGTTCTGTTTATTCGTTGGGTTTTGGCTTTTTTTTTTTTTTTGGTTGTTTGGTTTGGTTTGCTCTGGATCTCTGTGATTGAGATTTATTTGTGCCTTTTTTCCATGCAAAGCCTGGATACAAGTTTCCCTTAGAAGTAGTTCTAAGTTGCAGTTTACTGGGAATGGTACTTTACCTTGCAAGTTTAACCATCTTGGTGTGGTATTCTTTGCAGGAGGAAAAAGTTAAACTCAGTAGTGACAGGCATTCCTCCATGAGACAGATGAGCTCTGTGACAGTCCTTGCCAGCCTCAGTTTGGTTGCTGTCGCTGGGCCTGTGAATCCTGGAATTCAGTGATTTTTCCAAAGGTTGATGTCATTGCTTTACTTCTATCCTGTTCTGTATAGCTTTGCCTAAGGTTTTATTTTGTTGTGCAGAGCCTGTATTCCTAATAAAAATAAGTTTTATAGGATAAGAAATGAAGGATGTCAGTACAGGTGTCAACACATACTCTTCCAGGCTTTCTTTTTTTTTCCTTTCAGTGCTTCTCCACTTTTCCGCTTCCCCTTGTTGCAAATGCTTGTTGGCTTGAGCAAGTTTGGCTAGACAAAAGGGGAAGACTGTGGAGGAATAGGTGAAGTATATATAGAAAGTGTAAGCACATATTACTTGTGTTGAAGGATTGTCACACAGGAACATGGAATTTATGTATTTTCTGGATGCCTGGGAGCTTTGTAAGGTATGGCCAGCTAGTGGAGGTTTTGTTGTCTGTAGTATAAGGAAGATAAAGGATGTACCAATTGTTTGTGCTCACAAAGTATTTTTTTTGCTTCTGCTGCCTCTCCACCTTTTGGATACCATAATGAAATGAATGTTGTTTAATAACTAAGAATCAGAGGAAACTGATGCATTCTAGTGAAACAGTGGCCTGATGGTAGAGAATTGCTATGAAGCAGTAGTCATGCTGGGGTTTTACTCTGGTTTCCATATACACTCAGTTATATAAATGAGAAGTGTCTTCATTTCATTAAATCGATGAATTACCTTTCCTTTTGAGATAACTACTCTAACAAATAAGCAATCTTTTCTTTCTTTCACTACTTAAAAAATAAAATAAAAGTGGGAGAAAGAGGCTGTTTGTTCAGACACTTTGTGTAACCACTTGTTAGAAGAGATCTCATGGTAAGCCTATTTTATTTTCCTACCTTATGCAATCATACACACTTGATTTTTAATTTGCAATTCTGTGTTCAGATGCTGAAAGAAGAGCAACATACCTGGGCTTGCCTAATGCAACAGCTCTAAGAAATGTGCGTGTTCCTCTTGGACATGAAGGATTAGGGCTCTGTCAAGGCCACGTAGGTGTGTCATCCAGTTAGGAAAGCAACAAAGGTAGATAAAATATTCCCTTTGTTTTGAAGAAAAAGGGCAAGCATGTGTCGTGCTGCATGCACAGGTATGATCCAGTATGCAAACTGTGTTGTTTCTAAGGGATGTTTTCTGAGGATAAGGAGGAATCTGAGAGAGCCAAAGGTCACACAGCACAGCTTGCCTTGGCATTGTCAAATCCCATCTTCTTGTCTCCTCTCCACAGGGCAGAACACATTGCATTATTGTACGCTCAAAGTTCAGCACACCACTTGCACTTTTCCTTGCAAAAGAAAGCCTTGTAGGCTTTGAGGGCTTGTTAGGACTTTCAGATTGCTATGCTACAGGGTTTCATTCCCTGGGGTCCTGTTAGAGACATAGAGTTCAGAGCTGTCATACTGGCCAGCAAGTAGAAGGTAGAGATTGGAAAAAATATAATTTCTTTTGACTTTATCTTAAGGAAAGTAAAATAATTTGATGATTAGATGTGTGGGACATATTGCCTGGATGTCTACTTGAGCTAATTTCTTCATCTTCTTAAAAGAGCACTGCTCCCCTTTGGCTACTCAGGAGAGAAGGTCATTTTTCAAAAACTTTATTGTTTTATTTAGTCATGCAGTTAAAACATGCTGTTCACACTGCTGTCTAAGTGGAAGCTTTCTTCTACAGCTAGTTGGAGAGAATTGGTGAAAGTTTCACAAGCTTTCAGAAGGAAAAGTAAGCACTGAATTCTCATACATTAAAAAATTTTGTCAGCTCAGTATTTATATGGGTGGCATGCAATTAGAGCAGTATGAAATGAAATAATATTTCATCTCTCATCTGTTGTGTAGCATTTAAAAATGAGTTTAGTTATACTTTTGAAAGGATGGAGAACAGAGAACCATACAGCAGTGATGAACGTGCAGTGGCTAGAAGTGAAAAGGGTAACAGCAGTAAGATGTTAATGACAGAACAGATGTTAAAGCAGTAAGATGTTAAAGACAGAACTTTATTAAAATAATAGCAATAGCAATAATTAATCTTAATTAATAATAGTAATATAAGTAATTAGTTATAGAAACAGGAGAGTCCTGTAACTTGTATCCACAATAGGAACCCTGTTCCTATTATTGAACAGAAGCTCATCTCAAGGTGTGGGTTAGGCTATACAGATTAAACAGAAATTCTAGGGAATCTGTGGGTTCTGTGGGAAATCAAAAACCAGTCCCTAACTGCAGATAGTCTGAAAATAACTGATCCTCTCCCAGCTGGGCATGAACATGTGCTTGCATCAAGATATTGAGAAAATCCAAACCAGTAGCACAATCCTGAATGGGATTTTACACAGATGTTAGAGATGTTTATCATCTTGTAGTTTTCTTATTGTTCTAGGCAAAAACCTAATGTTTTCTAACTTGTGTAAACCTCAGGGTATGTGGGAGAGGTGGTGTATAATCATTAAGATCCTGCTTACTGGCACTGTATTTCCTCTGAAGCTGCAGAGCTCAGGAGTGGGTTGGAGTAGACCAGTTTGGTCTCCCGCTACCTGCAAGTTTTATGTGCTCTGGTTAAGCCACTTTCCCTTAGCATGGAAGAGCTATGAGAACCATTCACTTCCCCGCTTCTGGTGTAACTCAACTCTGTGCATGTGTTGTATCTGTGTATTTCCTTTTGAAGGCTTTGTTGCTTCCTTGAATATGGAGTTAGAGGAATGACCAGTACCAAGATGCTCTACAATTCAAGGAGTTTTGGTTTCCTTTTAATACTGGCGTTTGATGTGTTATTTGCCAGAGTTGCTTTTCTTACTACAGGCATAGAAAAGAGAATTCTGATCACTTACAAAAGGTTAATATTTGTTGTTGATACAAATGACTAATATTTCTAAGATACAGATGACTAGTTATTGTAAGATTAGAACTTCAAGTAATTTTTTAATTTTAGTAGTTACAGTAATCAACGGCTGATGGTTGATCAATATGAGCTGCATCAAAAGTGATGCAGTTAGTATCAGCAGTGTGAATGTGAAAAGGATATTGATGATATCTACCTTTTAAGCTGAACAGATGAGGAAAAGTGGAAAAGTTTTTTCAGAGTTTATACCATCTTCTGAGACTAACTCATTTCTGTGAGAGAAAAATCACATCAGGATTCAGTTAAATGATTATATGTCCCCTATCTCATCTTGGATAAAAATGGATACTATTCTGTGATACAGAAATTACTAATGCTTGAGAAAAGTGTTTTTGAGAGTATTTCTAAGAAAAAATATTAACTTTAAAAAGCTGCATTGTAATATTCACTTGTCAAAGTTTCCTCTTTAAATGTATTTCTAACTTTCTTGTTGTAGTCAACCCATCTCTTTTAATTTTTTTTTTGTAATAAATAAGTAGAATATTGTCATTCATTATTTCATTAATCTTAGGCAAATAACAGATTATCAGTTTTATGGAGTTAAAAGTAAACTAAAATGTATCCTTTTTAAAACAAAAACCTGCTCACTTGCTACAGAAGAGCTTTGGATGAAATGCAGCTGTTGAACAGTTGCTTAAAATAAATTGCATACTTTAAACCCACCAAGAAGATATATGAGGATTCAAAACGGTGTCACAAATCCTGACCTCCTGAGAAAGAATGCCTAATGAAAAGACTACTGTACGTTTTACTGTATCCTTTGCAAGGAGGGTGAAATTGAGGTCAACAGGATAGAAAGCTTCCAGGACTCAGGAAACCTGAACAATCGATCACTGAGTAAACATTATTGCAGGTACTTACGGAGAGTAATTGATCTTGAACACAATAATAGACTTTATAAAAGGATTTAAAAAGTTATGTTTCCATATCTACTCTGGTATGATATTGACAGTAATTGCTATGCATTTGTGAGTTAGTCCCTGATTTCCTTAAGATGTTTTCTTTTTTTTATTTCACTGACATTGAAGTTTCAACCCAGACTTTTGAGGTTCAAAGATTAATTTAAAATAGGAGGGTGGATGAGTTACTTGGATGTTATAGTAGCATGTCTCAGAATAAACGAAATACTGAAGTTTTATAATAAAGATACGTAATGTTCTCATTTATGACAAAATTGAAGTTGAACTCATCATAGCTTAATAGCTTGTGGTTGCCATATATTTATTTGTAAAGCATTTATAAAACTATCTACTGCCTTCACATCTGGAAGCTTCACATTTTTTCAAAGCACAAAACAAATGCTCCTGCTCATGTGGGGTAGCTAAGCCATCACAGTTACTGACTTGGACACATTTTTATCTGTATGTGTTTAAAAGGATTGCCATCATCCTGGACTTTTGGCCAAAAATGTTTTTCTGCTTATTGTTTTGAGCAACATTTGAATGCCACTGTAACTGAGCACTCTTTCCTTATCTAAGCCATTAAGCTCTTGCTTTATGGCATGGCTCTTACATAAAGCAATGCAAAAAGAACATTTCAATATGCAATTGTCTGAACACAGAAGTTGGTAGCTTTCCTCCAAAGTGGGCACAATACTTGAAATCATAATAAATTTCATCTAGTTGACAAGATTTTCAGCTGCCCTTGCACCCTGAACAAATCTGCGTGTCTGATTTGGGTCTTAATGGTTGCTTTAGACCTGTTCCATTACTGAGGTGAAGCAGGTAGCCAACAAAATTAGAACTAATTCTGTGGTTTTAGGGCTGGCAGCTGACATGGCCCTTGTATAGATACCATACAGAGAAATAGTAAGGCTGCTGTGTTGTTTTGGCCCTTCACTGTTTAGTGTGGCAAGTTTTTTCTGTCTTTCGTCTGAAATCATTTAGCCTGAAAACTATTATCAGTATTCCTGAGTGAAAACTCTCCTTTGTGATTTGTGTGAGAAGTGCTATTGCTTGCTGTAGAAATTACTAGAGAAACAAAGTTATGTGACATACGTTTGAAGAAAATAGTCTTAATTTTAAATTTCTCCATTTGAAATTAGTGATTTGATCTTTAGGACAGGAGTAGCTACATAATTAGGTATGATTGCTAGTTCATGAGGGCATATCTGCTTATTAGCCATTAGGAAACAAAACATTTTTAATGTAATTCCTCATTTTTTGTGAAGATCAGACATAGAGATTGGCATGAGCTGTGCAAGCAACTCTTATGGATATTTTCTCCCACCACAATGGCATCTTCATCAGTGACACACAAACATACTTTACCGTCTGTTGGTCTTGTCAAATAATCAAAAGTATGGAGTGAATTGAGACTTCCAAGCAGTTAAACTGATTTTTCTAATTAAATAGCAGAATATGTCCTATCTAATGACAAGATTACAGTAAATATGCTTGCTGTAAACTTTTTCTCATTGCACTTGGATATGAAGTATATCTACATTGAAGTCAGAAGACCACCTAGACCATTCTATCCCTTCAAGTGTTAAAATTTTATATAATTTTATTGAAAAGCAGCACAGTATCTTACTGCCTTTCCAAGTGTTGCAATAATACTTTTTCTCCTAATTCACAGCTCCAAGCTTTGCATTTATGGGGTGTGCAAGTCTTGTAGTGATTTTCTAATAGAGGGTTTTGTCATCCTGATTTTAATATCCTGTTTAATATTGATTAGGGTTTTTTTCACATTTTATTTAGACTAGCATATTTTAATAAAGGCATCTCTCAAACTTTTCATGTTTGGCCATACTGACAACTTTTGAGAAATCAGATTTTCTCATTTTGCCTTGCATGCCATAATGTAATTGAATCTTATTTTCCTTGGGCAAAAGTGAAGAATACCTTAATATCTAGAGAAGTAAGAATGCATTACCTATTTCACTGTTAGTCTTCTAAAAATGTATCTGAAATGTACCCAGTGTAAAATAGTTGAAAATAAAAAACACATTTTGTAGTCTTGATATAGTTTTTAAGAAGAAAATGCCAGACCATCAGGTAGTACTGTCTCTGCTCCATGGTCGTAGACCTCTCACTTCTGCAGAGCCCTCATGATTTCAGTAGTACTCTGCCTGTATTGTGAGAGTTCAGCCACTTGGATCATATGGCCAGAGTGGAGCCTCATTGTCCCCAAAAAAAGATCCATCTACTTCAGTGTGCAACTACTTCAGCAAAAAATAAATTGGTATGCCTGTACAAAAGGCAGTGGGTGTTAATCTTGACTGAATTTCTGCCTAGAGAGAATGTGGACAACTCTTGTATTTTCCCTACTATGCTCTCTTTTATTAATTAGAAAAGTGCTGGAGTGAAATTGTGGCTTTAGTGGGAATTAGGCAGGTCAACTATCCTGCTGGTATTGACCGTAAGAGCTGCATTCCTTAATTGTGTAACTGACTGTTAGTTGATCTTCCTGCTTCGATATTGTAACTGTTAGGCCTGATCCAGGAAAGCACTTAAATGTCTTTGTAACTTTATGCGTGTGAGTAGTTTTGCTCATTCCAGTGGGAATTCTGATATGCATCTGTGCTGAAGTGCTTTGCTGGATCAAGTCCTGTGCCTCCACTGGAAGCCTCCTAGGGATGTGACAGCATTGTCAACCAAGCTAATATGACCCAGAGTCTAAATTTTACTTTTTAATTGAAGGTTCCCAAGAGAAAGCTATGCTTGGAAAATTCCTGTGTCAACCTGTCTATATAGTTGTCTGTTTTTAAAAGATACAATGAAAGGAGATGAGAACAGTGAGAGGTATTTGCTCTCAGCAAAAAATGTAACTTTTGAAATATGTTTTGCCATTAGGTAGAACTAAGAGAAAATTCTTTAGAACACTGTATGTGTGTTCAAGAAGCTGAGTTTAATGATGGTTGCTGAAGGACAAGTATAGTCTCCGTGCGTAGGCATCAGTGCATTCAGAAGAAATACAGCATTGTTTCCTGGTTTGGATCAATACTACTTTCATTGGTGTTTTGTTTCACTTTTGTTTGTTAGGTAGTGGGTGACTAGTATTTCAAAGTAATTAATATGAATTATTGTTATAGGAAAACATTTCTGCAGTGAGCTATATTCATTTAAATGATAACTGGTGTCCTTACACTGATTAACCTTTTGTGGGGCTTTTTTGTCCCTTTTTTGACAAGAAGGCATACATGATTGTCTTTGAAATCAGAACTTCTCTATCAGAGAAGCAGGCATATCAGATGTCACCAGCACAGTGCTTTCTGAGCCTAGCTAGCAAACTGCCTTTGTTAGGATGTTAAAATGGATATTAAAGGATATGAAAATCTTGCATGACTCATCAGTGAACTTCATGTTAACAGTGTATTTACCAGTGTATTTAACAGTGCAATCATTAAAAGTGAAGTCTCTAGTGCAGCAGTATCTACTGCATTGATAAACTTTGCAGTTGTGGTTTGAGGAGCCTGCATATCTCTGGCTACTGTTTTGGCTTCAAGTACAAGTGTATAGTCAAGTCCTTTCCTGAAATGCTGTGAAGCCTTTAACACCCTTCAGTAGAGATTGTTGCTGTTTAAATTAGGCTGCAAGGACTGGGGCACTTTCATACAAGGAAAAACCAAGAAAACTGTAAATGCTCAGCCTGGACGAGGCTCAGGGGAATCTTAAGGGCGGTAAGTATCTGATGGGAGGGAATGAGGAAGAGAGCAGCAGACACTTCTCAGTAAAGCCCTCTGTTAGTACAAGAGGCATTGGGCACAGATTGGAACATAATAAATTCAGTCTGGACAGAATAAAACATTTACCTATTATTAGGGTGACCCAGCACTGGAATGAATTGACCAGACAAGTTATGAAGTCTCTGCCCAGCTGCTCATGATCTGGGGCAACCTGCTGTAGCAAACCCTGTTTCAGCAGGGGTGTTAGACAAGGCAGCTCATGTTCTCCAAAGGTGTGTCTAACCTAAACACCTCTGTGAACTAATACAATTACTTCTGTGGTCCAGTGAAGGGGCTTACAGGTTATTTTTTATATATATATGGTAATTATAACCATGTTCTTGCTTTCATACACATAAGTGTACGTGTGAAATCAGCTGGTGAACACTGGAGATACTTCCAGTATTCCTGTTTTAGCATTGTGTGTTGTTGACCAAACTACTGTGCATATATATATATGTATTTGTTCCTGACTCCTGTCTGTTCTTCCTCTAACCCTCTCCTGGTTTGCGTAGAAATGTATTTAAATGTAAAGAATTCTTGAAATGACTGATGCCCTGTGAGGTTGATTCTGGACATAGCTTTTAAAGGCCCACAGCTTTCTTTGGTCCCTATTTTCTTATTCTTGCGCAAGTGCATGTGGTAGGAAAAACAGCCTTGGCAACAAGTCAGACATTATGTTTGTGCTTTTATTTATTTATTTATTTATTTATTTTGAGGGCTTTGTTTTAATTTTTATTGAGTTGGGATATTTGTGTTTTGTTTTCTTTTGGGTTTTGCTTTTTGTGGAATTCTGGGGGTTTAGGGTTTTATTTGTTTGTATACTTTTTTTAGGGATCTTTTGTCATTATTTGGAAAGATTTTTGGAAAACGCTTGTCTTTCGTTAGTATTTACTTCACTAGGTAGAATCAATGTTCTAAGAGCTGCTAAGCCAACTAACCTGTTTCGTCTTAAGTCAGGAGAAGAAAAATAATTTATGGATGTAATACTGGTAGATAGAACTCTTCTGGTTTCATATAAGTGGGAGGGAGCACAGTTGCAAATACTGAATACAACCCAATATCTGCAGAATCAGACCAAGTTTATGAACTGATGTTTGGAAATAAGCTTTTTCTTCTGAGATTTTGGCAAGCAAATGATATATCAATAAATACAGCCCTCAAAAATGCAGTCTTGATTCAACATTTGGATTTAGAAGACCAAAGGTTCTTCCCATATGCTCTTAATGTCACAAGAAATGTTGGAAATTGCTTTTGTTTTTCTAAATGTGGTTATAAGGGTTGCAAATTGATGTGCTTTGGTGTGCAGCTTAGATCAGTAAAGTCCAAGAACCATTTTCAAAGTGAACACTAAATGTTATGGTTGAATTAGATAAATATATAAATATCTGATACATACCTTAGGAAATACTATATTGGATTAATAAGTCTATGAACAGATACACTCTGTTATTGTTTTAAATGTTTATTTGTTTCTTGTATCTCTGGTTTGGGGCTAAAGGTTCTTACAGAGTTTAATGTTAAATGTTACATATGCATTTATTATGGGTAAAAAAGGAAAAATATAGTGTACACAGTTTTATTTATTAACTCTGTGGCTCAGAAAAACTTTTTAAATGTCATGATTACAGTTTAAAATATCTCTAGGTCTTTGCTGGAATTACCCAAAAAGTTTGATTAATGTACGTGTGGTGTCCATGTCTAACAATAAAGAAGGATTCTATAATATAGAATAATAATTCTATATTATTATTAATAACAGGTTTAAAAAAAATTAAATGCATAGAAGATGTAAAAAAAACAAACCCAAAACACCTTAGAAAAAGCAATTACATGTTTTAGGTTTTTCAGAGAAAAGTGATAGCTGTTTTCTAATTCTGTTTTTCAGTTTCCATAGCTAGACGCGTCCAAGACCCATTAGCTGAGCTAGTGAAAATCGAGCCCAAACACATAGGAGTTGGAATGTATCAGGTAAAATAATATGTATCATTTAATCTAAGTAATCTATCATGGTATAGAGCAAGACCAAAATGCTGCTTTATAATTGTCAACTAGTTATGTCTCCTTTAAAAGAAGTTTTCAGAGTTGATGGAGTGGTAGTAAGTGCTTGAAAGTCATAAACTGCCTTTTTTTACATCTCTGCTTGTAATGATTGTGATTGTGACTGTGAAATGGCTGTAGCTAGATGTATAGTCTATTAAAAACATCAAATAAGACAGGTAACCTGATCTGTAAAGCTTTCTCTTTTTCTGTATTGTTACAGCAATGGGGTTTTAGGTCTTTGTGTAAAATACAATGAGATATTGATCCTTCATTTGGAAGCCATTAATTTATACTATTAGGTGCATTCCTTCTAAGAAGTTTGTAGTAAGAGGGTTTGTTTAGAAGTTTTTCATTTAGTAAAGCTCAATTGGAAAACATTTTTATCCATTTTTGTAGGTTATTTCTGAGAAGAAACTTTTACTTTCCAAGTTTCTTTACAAAGAGTATTATGTTAAGAAGTGGTACATAACTTGTCATTTTATAACATATGGGCATCCATCCATCATGTGCTTAAGAAGTGATGCAGATTTTTGTTCATCCTTGCTTTAAGGAAGGAAGTATTAAAAAAACAAACAAATGCAAAATGCTATGTATGTCAGCATTTAGGGAAGTTCATTTTTTTAAAACAGTCTCCAAGATGGAATATTTTACTATTTGCATTATACTGTGAATTCTTAATTACTAAGAGCTTGCATTGCTGTGTCTAGAAGGTATTGATTTAAATGCACATCATCTCAGTGGCCCATGAGGACATTGTACAAGCATACATTTAAAGCAAAAAGACATGGAATTGGTTGTGGTCATTTGGTTTTGGGATCGTTATACTATGATACGAATATTTCAGTGTACAATATTGCAGCAGCTCACTGCAATCTCAGAGACTGAGGCTAGTGTAATTTACTTTTCATTCATTGAGAACAAGGTAAGTACCATGTTCTTGGCCCTTCCAGAGAAGCTTCTTGATCCAATACAAGTGTGTTGCAAGTAAATGCCCAGCTGTGTTATTTTTTATTGTCCAAATTGGTTAGATGAAAAGTTTCAGAGAAATAAATCCTAGAAACCTAGGATAGAGGTAGGCCTCAAATATTGTTCATTCCCAGCTATATGTATATTTTTAATTCTTGTCATGGTTTGAATATGTCTCTGAGGTAGATACTGTTGAAATTCCTAAGAATCATCACAGAAGCTATAGCATGTTTGTTTAAAGATACATAAATTTCTCAAGTGCTAGATCTTTTTGTGATGTTACTGAAAGTAAATTTGTACTCTTGATAACAAAGTCAGAAGGTCTCCTGCCCTTTGGACATGACAGCTCTCTTGTGGCGCAGGAAGGGAATGGGAAGAGAAGAGGAATTAAGCTTTTCTGTCTTGTCTTCCTTTTAGAGAGGCAGCCAATTGCTGGTGTCTCAGAGAATAGGCATGGAAAAAGCTGTTTTTTTGTGCTAGGAGTCCCAGAGGAGTGGCTGATATAATCCCTCAGATAAAGAGTATTTCAGGTATAGAATTTTATAATATCTAAGGCAACTTGAAAAGTTTTATTACATTCTAATTCATAATCTAAATGCTGGCTGTAGCTTTTTTATTAATTTCTGTGGTGAAATTTGCAATCACAGGCTAGATTAGAAATACAGCAATCTTTTCAGAGGTGGTTGTTTTCTTGGCCTACTGTAACTTTAAACCTAGCTTTTAAATATGACCTTTCCTTTCTTAAACACCCTGAAATTGATATTTAAGAATCTGACAAATCCAGGTTTTGGCACTCTTGCCCTGAAAGAGGGATAGTGATTAGTCTGTCAGCAATTACACAGAGGCAGGCTGAGACTGCTGCTGCCCATAACCATGGAAACTGTATAGCACAAGCAATAAGGTGATTTCTTGAGGGATGGTTGCACACTCACTGTGTATTAATAAAAGTGTGAACTGCCTGAGGGGATTGTTCTGCCTTTTCTATTATTCCTACTCAAGTGCCCCAATCTTTTTGTGTTGTTGGTAATAGCTACATGATGTCCTGGCTTGGCACAAAAGAGGGGCATCAGTGCATAGCTTGCAGGGCAGCAGAGCTGGGGCAGCTGCCTTCACAGCAGCCTGACTGACTTGGGACATGGCTTCTGTCAGTTTAGGACAGCCAGAGGTCACAAATTACTCTACTTGAGAGGCAGTCTTTTCTCAGAGGTTGAAGTTGAGAGACTGGTGAAGCAAAATCTGCCTGATGAAGTCCGTAGCTTTTGTAATGTGACTGTGGTACAGGAACGTTGTGTGTTCAGCTGAGTGACCTCCTTGGGTAGGATGTGCTCTGCTGCTATCAGCAATGATAGCAGTGCTACAGGAAAGTGAAGTGGTCATGTGCTAAATCTGCTGCTTACAGTATGAGCTTGCCCAAAGTCTTTGGAGTGTGCACCACACAAAGAGAACTGAGTGAAGGGGCTGCATCTTCCCCAGTTGCTACTTCCATGGGATTCTGGATCCCTCCCATCTGGTCTCTTGGTATGTAGTGTGCGTGTTTGTGAGAATATTGGTGTTCTGTAGTTTTTCTAAGGCAAGTTTTCCAAGCAAATCTGCTGCTCTGGGTGTGGATACTTCAGATATGGAATTGCAAGTTTCCAAGTAGCAGGAGATCTGTGTAAATTGAATCCCATCAGCTGGGATTTGTTTACTTATTTTAGATGGAAAAAAAAAATAATTGAAACTTGAACTTGGCCACCTGCTTTTATTCTCATTTCAATTTATTATTGAGTTTGTGCACTGCCAAGAAAATCAGGTTTGTCAGAGAAAAATAAACAGGCCCCAGATCTCCTAACAGATATTTCCTTTAACAGAGAAGCACAACCTGATTTATTAGAGCCTCTCTCAGACAAAATTCCAATTGCCTAAAGGTCCTTGTCTTCCTTCATCTTTATCTCATTAGGAAAATTGTTCTTTCCTCCCAGACAGGAACCTAGCCAAAATTAATTTATCACCTTCAGGCCATATTAGTATGATTTCTTCTGTAGTTGAACATGAAGCCCAGATTTTGCCTGATACAGAATATATTTGCCTTGTCACCTTCCGATGCCAGTTGAAAGCTAAGTTTCTGTTCAGGGAGAAGCAGGTCCTGGCTCAAGACTTTACTTTGCTCTACACTGAATTTTGGCGAAGAATTACCATTGCAGGTGTAATGGTCTTGGAAGATATAGAGAAGAGCTGAGAATAAAGCTGCTTCACAAAGATTGTGGTTACAGAATTGAATTTCAGAGCAAAGAAAATGAATAAGAAAGCAAAAAAATCTTTACTCTCAAATAAAAACCCACCTTTTCAGAGGTGAGTGAAGCAGCACTAAGCATAAGCTTTCATCACAGTCAAGAGGGGAATTAAATTAATATAATTTTAAAATGTCAAAACCTGAATCTTTGTTAAAAGGCAGAGAAATTATAAATAGAGCTAAAGGAATATGTTATGTTTGGTTGGTCTTTTGATGTTAATTTCATGTACAAAATCCCTGGATCGTAAAAAATCCAGTAACCTCTAGAGAGATGGAGGTCAAACTCATCTGTAGCCTGTGAACAAAATATATGATCTGTGTTGTAAGATTAGAATTTTTGACAAATTCTGTGTAATGCTAAAAAATGCACTGTGTCTGATCTTGAAAAAGCAGCATCATATTTGGTCTGTGTAATTTTAGGATTCCAAAAATCTGTTCATAATCTGGTTTTGGGTGTGGCAACATCTTCACTGTTGATCATGTTTGGAAAATTAGTACCCTAAAAGGATGTAAGGGATAATGTATGTAGTTCTGTGACTTCTGAAGTGGGAAGATACTTGATTACAGATGTATCTGGAATATTTTGTGTCAAATAAATAAAATCTGTAAACAATACACAAGTAGCATTCCCTTAAGGAAAAAAAAAAAAGATTGAGCTAATTCTTGGTTTGTTTTCTATATAATTCTGGAAGGTCCTGATCAAAGGAGCATTTCATAAAGCCTAATCAAGGAGTCTGATAATAACTGAATCTGGAAATGTCTTTTTTATCCCTCTTGTCCATGTTCTTTCCATGGTCCTCTAGTTATTGGAGTGCATTGGTTTTGCATTTGATTATTACCTGTAGGATGTTTTATTGTTTCAGTTGCAATTTGATATTCCTTCTAGGCTTGAGTTTTTCCCCCAAAGAAGATGGGTATGTTTTGGTAAACAACAGTGCAACTTTAGAGAATGCTTTTAATCAAACACACTTTCTCTTTAGTTGGACCAGTTTTCTTAATTATGGCATTGCATATACAAACCACTTTAAAATCTACAGCCAGCTAGTTAATAGTGAAGCATCTAACTGAAGGTTGTGTCTCAATTGGAAACAAAGGAGCTTTTTTTCTTTCTTCTAGAAGTCTGTAGAATGTTGTCTCCTGTCTCAGACCATCTTTGTCTGGTCCTTCCTTGCTCAAGGCCAGTGAGAGGCAACTGATAGACAGTGGTGGAATGATGTTACTGGTCTCTCCTGCATGTGGCTGAAATTGCACGTAGCCCTTCTCATTTGTTGCATTCTTCAGTTTTCTTCTCCCTCAAAAGATGTCTGTGGATGGCATCATCACTGCTGAGATTTTTTTTTTTTACCTCCAGCTGGTTCTTCTGCAACAGGAAGGCTATTAACCCTCCTGTTGTGAGGTGTGGTATTAACCCCACTTTTGACAGCAGTACTACTTAAAATTTTATTCTTGCGGTGAAAACCCATCATGCCTATTATTTGCTTGAGGCAATCTGACTGTATATTTGATGCAATGGAGATATCTGAGAGCTGAACTATAAGCAACATTTTAGAAATACAGAGATCAAAAGGAGAGACTTCAGGGATACCTCTAAGTATAAGAGTTTGACCACTTGGGTCATACTGATTCAGCTTTGGGCTGAAAGATTCCCTGCATCATTTCTGTTGTCTTTACTGCAACAGAACCCGGCTGGTCCCTTGCACTGCAGGTATTTGTTAGCCTGTTCTTACAAAACCCCAGGAAACAGAACTCAGTAGCTTTGTTTGGGTAAAGCAAATGTTGTATTGTTTCTCTAGAAATGGAAGCTTGGATATTTTGTTTAAATAGAAAGCTTCTAACAACAAAAAAAGCTGTGAAGTAGTTAGTGATTGCAAATGAGTTGTCAGAATCCAAACATCAGTCATCATAAAGAACCAGTGTTTGGTTTGAGAAAACCTTTATCTTCTTTTTTCCTTAGAATAGATACAGTTTTTAACGGTGACATATATGATTGGTATCTTCTTGGTATCTGATTTTGGTTAAATCTTCATATAGTACACTTTTATGTAATAGCATGGAGAAAGTACTGAAGCTGATTGTTTTTCCAGTCAGGAGAGTGTGTTTTTCACTGATTATTTAAGGAGTTTTTCTGGTATTTTTCTATTTTGGAGGATTTTCTTGATTGACTCATGGAGTATATGAGTAGTTAGGTGTGTTACATGGATAGCATCGGAGAATCACTCACAAATGATGTGAGAGTATGATGACATGATGTGCAAGAGTGTCTTTTTTAAACCTTTGGGGTGGGATTGTCAAAACAGCCTTAAACTTGAGCTTGCTGTATTAAGCTTATTAAGACAAGTTTGTGTGGGTTTGCAGCTTACATTATTTTTTTTTTATTAAGAAAATGGGATATCTTATTAGGTGAGAAGTTCTTTATTTTGTGTGATTCACATCAGCTCCTGTGGAAACACAGTTAATCAGGAATGTTGTTCATGCTGGTTAGAATTGCAGGTTGCAGGTTTCAACATCCAGTTGAACAGCCTGTCTACAAAAGGCTTCAGCATTCCTTCTGTATGACTGAACTGAATATGCACCCGCAGTTCAGCAAAGAATTGAACCTCCTTGATTAACATTGGAATTTCATGAGTTTGTTTATGGTTTTCTATACTTAAATTGAAGTGGTTGCCTACAGAGAACCTTTGCTTAAATAAAGCAAAGTCTAAGGGTGAGAATACCAGTATTTAGTTATGTGTATACTGCAGTAATCAAACAACTGAGTAATAAATGTAAATCACTCCTTTTTGGCAGTATATGGCAGCTGGTTGGTAATGGATGTACCTTAAGTTGAAAAAACCTAATAAAAGGAGATGTGCTAGTGGACTGAAATCTGACTGAAATTAAAGAAACTGGCTATATTTACATAAATTTTAAAAATAGGCTAAAGGATACATTACCATCATTGTAAATTTAAAAAAAACAAACTAAACAAAACAAAAACAAAGTAACCAGACAACTTCTGGGCTGCTTATGTATTGAATCTCATATCTGAATAAACTCACTGGGACTTTAAAGAAAGGGACATGCAGGATAGTATTTCACTGTGCTCTTACCTCTGCTCCTCAATAAAGGAAACTTAAACCTCTCCTTCGAACCTGTAATCTGCAAAGAGATTACTGTCACTGAATGTTTTTGCTGCATACTGCAAGGGATTGCTTGCCTTGAAATTTATGGAAAAGGGAGAGAAGTACTCAAGATTTTAAGGTTTATAAAAACTTTTTGAGGGACAGGGTGTGGTGGCTGTACCTATAAAATATTAAGAGCAGTCCTAAAACCCAGTGTCTTGTCAGTAAGGAAATAAGTGTATTTATTTTTTTACTTAAATGGATATGTATACTGATGAATAGGTCTGTGCTTAATACAGGATTTTTAGCACTGAGCAAGTTATGGAATCCTTAATTTTGCTATAGTAGCAATGAAATATTAGCTCTGTGAGGAAAGCAAGCAAAAAAATCGTATGTGCTCTTTGCCCAGCACTATTTTTAGGGTAAATGAGAGCTTTTCATTTTGAAAAAGTAAAGCTCTGTGAGCCAAGGCATCTGACATCCAGTGGGAGCAAAGTCTTCGCAAACAGCTTTGCCAGGGAGAGGTAATAACCCCATAATGTTTTGGATGCTTCCCCACGCCACTGAAGTAGGTGCACAAAACTTAAGCATGCTTTCCTAGTAAGTTACACCTCTGGCAAGTTTGTGTAATTTAATCTTCAGCAGCGGTTCTGCTGACTGCCAGGAGTGGTTTATGTATCCTGTAACTTGGCAGTCTCTCTGGTTGCATCTACCTATTCTCTGGCTGGCAAAGAGAAATCAAATGTTCTGCCAGCAAAGCACAATAAACTTTTGCTAGTCTATTACAGTCATTTGCAATAAAGCAAAGGAATATAGAAAGAAATAACTGTTGCATTATTACTTATTTTACCTAGTACACTGTATTTACTGGCATCTCCAGGAAAACATGCCAGCTCAAAGAGGTGAGATGCTGCCCCTTTAAGGAAATGATGGAAAATGTGTGCATGTGTATTTACAAAGAGTGCAAGAGCAGAGCAGTATCACCCCATCTGCACATGTCACTCATAAAACTGCCCATGGACTGCATCTCCTTTTACTGCTGTCACCAAAAATGCACTGTGGACAGCATTTGAAAACTTGTCAGAGATGTGCCTTTGTAAGCAACTTGAACTGCAGGTAAATTTTAGACATTACTGCTAATAATCCCCCCCTCACGCTGCTGCTATTTGTTGTTAGAGAGTTTGTACCTGCATATGTGGGCTTTTACAGAGCTGCTGAGGTTGTAGGAAAAGCAGGGAAGCTCCAGAAGTGTTGGTGTACTGAGGTGAGATGATCTAAGGGTGTTTATAGGAAACAGATCCTGCTGGACAGATTTTCCCTCCATGTTGATTGCTTAATTACCAGTTCTCTTGGCAGAAGTTTGTTAGGAACTTTTTGTCACCATATGACTATAGACTTGTGATTCGTGCTATAATAGGGTTAAAGCAATATATGTTATTGTTCGTGAAAAATAGGTGTAAAGGTTGTTTACTTCCAGACCTCCATAAAAGCAGCACATAGAAAGTTGCGAGCAGGATTGCTCAGATTTAGGGTACCCTGTCTGCAAGCCTGCATAATATTTCAGTTTGATTTTTTTTTTTTTTTCCCCAATCTCGTAAATGTACTTGGACAGAGCTAATTCAAACATAGGAGGGCCACCTGAGTGAAGATCCACCCAGGCAGATTAAACTTTTTGAAAGACAGTTCTATTGGGGGAGCCAAGTGGCAAGAGGAGCAAAATGAGAGTTGTGGGGCTGGGATCCTGCAAATCAGCTTGATATGGCTTCTCTGTGCATTGGATTGCAAAAACTTAATTGACTAAAAGCTGAAACAGAAAAGAGGATGATAAAGTCTGTCTTTGTAAAAGACTTTTTGGTTAAACAGCTTCTGAAATGTGTGAGATGCTGTTGGGTTTCCTATTTATATTTCAAGTGTTTAATGACTTTAAGTGAAAATATGCGAGTTTTAGCACTGAAGAATTGTTCAGCTCCTTTCATCTAGGTTTCAGTTAAATTTGCATAACCTAAGTTCTTTGCATTTTTGAGACAGTCTTAAAAATGCTACAGTAAAAAACTGCCAGAGAGCTGCATACCCATTATGAGCTATTTGTGAATTTGTGTTTCAGGCTCAGTCATCTTTTTTGTGAACTTAATTTCTAAGATGTTATATTATGAATTGTGTTCAGATTTTAATGTAAATATTATAATGATAAAATTGTTCAAACAATTACCATAGTAAAAACATCTCTTTAGTGTCTGAAGTCAGGTAAAAGTGGTACTAGGGATGTGAATCACTTGCTTTGAATGTGTGTGTGGAGCCAGTTTAAACACCACAAATGTAAATATTATTTGTTGGTGGAATTCCATAGTCACTGCTTGCTGTGCAGTGGTCATCTGCTGCATCTGTTGTTTTGGTTTCATAAATTAACAGTATATTCATTTGACTCATAAGGAGAAGTACTAATACTGTCATGTTTTTGAGAGATTCCATGTGAGTTCGTAGCACAGGAGCTGATGATTTATACCCAAAAATCTGAAATCAGCAATAAATTTGTGTTTTGGTTCAGCAGGAGAACAGAAGTGGCAATTAAAATTCTTATGATACTTTAAAACCATAAATGGTTTGCTAATACATATGGTTTGATTGATTTGTATTAAGTAAAGTAAGAACTTGATGTTTTGCAATGAAATATATAAAATCATTATTTTTATGTAATTTGAACAAATACCAAATTATGGAATGCTGCAAGAATTCTTTCATATGTTTATTTAAGCTATGAACTTATTTTTCTCATTAATTGTTTACTATTAAATGCAAGTAACTGTTAAAATTCATACAAATGTACATATTTGTTTTAATATTGGACCTGTGATCAAATTTTTCTTCTCTCTTGAGGAGTAAGAAGTAAGATGAACTTAAATGAATGTAGGAGGAACTTAAACTAGTGCTGCTGTTCCTCATGGTAATTTTGTGACAGCTATGTTGTTCAACAGACATCACGGAAAATCTTAGTCCTTTTTTACTGAGACAATGCAGCATGCAAGATTTCTCTGATGTTTTGTAATTTGTTGCTTTTTAGATTTTTATCTTGCTAATAACACTTACCCTAACAAACAGTTTTGAAAAAATAATTTTAGAAACTAAAATCATGTTTCGCTAGACAGTGATTAATATCTGTGACCTTTATTTTTGTATCAGGAACATAAATATACACTTTTTTCTGTGTCAGTCATTGTCTAAGATTTCATCTTTGTTCTGCTTTCCATTACATACCATGAATTATATGAAATTAATTTAATCGCTACTCCAAACAGAAATTAAATGTGCCCTAATCCAGAGTTACGTTGTTTGCTTTTACAACTGTAAGTCATAAGTAATTAATTTTCCTTGGAAAATTAATTCACTTACCATTCCCAGTAGCATCATATGTTGACACAGGGTTATAGATAGTTTAATATTTTTGTTCAGCATGTTGGCTTCAACTTTGGAAGACCTTAAAGCAAAACAAATTTAAATTTACTCAACTGTATATAATTCAGGGTTATTTAAAGTGAATGTTGTCTTTATTGCTGTCAACCAGCTGATGATGATGATTCTAAAATTATATTCAGTCTTCCAGAAAACAAAAATCTATGGGCATATGTGATTAATTTCTTCAATAGCAGAAAAACTGTTTTATATCATACATTTGGATAACAGGGCCACTGGAATGCCATCAGTAGTAGAAAAATTTAGCTCCATGGTGAACATAACTATATATTACAAAGCCTTGGGCTATGAAGCTCTGTTTTTCCACATGCTTCATGTTGCTTGAGATAGTTGTAGGATTCATTACTCCTGTTGCACACAGAAATTTCCTAAGTTGCATTACTTTGGAATGTTGTTTTGTTTTCTGTGGACAGAAGTGCATCTCATTGCAGCTCCAAAGGGCATCATGGGCAGTTGTGTGGGTGGCCCTGTTGCCCACAGCTGCCTGTCCTTAATAAGTGGCATTTAGTAGCAGGGGCCAAAAGTCTTCCGGAATGAGAGAGGCAGCTTTTAAGTCTAATCTTTAAGTCTAATCTTTAAAGTTTGCCAGGAGGACCTCTTTATTTTTTTCCTCTTTTTATTTTTCTTTTTCTTTCCTTTTTCCTTTTCCTTTTTCCTTTTCCTTTTTCCTTTTCCTTTTTCCTTTTCCTTTTTCCTTTTTCCTTTTCCTTTTCCTTTTTCCTTTTTCTTTTTTCCTTTTCCTTTTTCCTTTTTCCTTTTCCTTTTTTTTCCTTTTCCTTTTCCCTTTTCCTTTTCCTTTTTCCCTTTCCTTTTTCCTTTTTCCTTTTCCTTTTTCCTTTTCCTTTTTCCTTTTTCCTTTTCCTTTTTCCTTTTCCTTTTTCCTTTTTCCTTTTTCCTTTTCCTTTTTCCTTTTCCTTTTTCCTTTTCCTTTTTCCTTTTCCTTTTTCCTTTTCCTTTTTCCTTTTCCTTTTTCCTTTTTCCTTTTCCTTTTTCCTTTTCCTTTTTCCTTTTTCCTTTTTCCTTTTCCTTTTTCCTTTTCCTTTTCCTTTTTCCTTTTTCCTTTTTCCTTTTTCCTTTTTCCTTTTCCTTTTCCTTTTCCTTTTCCTTTTCCTTTTTCCTTTTCCTTTTCCTTTTCCTTTTTTCCCTTTTCCTTTTCCTTTTTCCTTTTCCTTTTCCCTTTTCCTTTTTCCTTTTTCCTTTTTCCTTTCCTTTTTCCTTTTTCCTTTTTCCTTTTTCCTTTTCCTTTTCCTTTTCCTTTTCCTTTTCCCTTTTCCTTCCTTTTCCCTTTTCCTTTTCCCTTTTTCCTTTTCCCTTTTCCTTTTTTCCTTTTCCCTTTTTCCTTTTCCTTTTTCCCTTTTCCTTTTTTCCTTTTCCTTTTTCCTTTTTTCCCTTTTCCTTTTCCTTTTCCTTTTCCTTTTTCCTTTTCCTTTTCCCTTTTCCTTTTCCCTTTTTCCTTTTCCTTTTCCTTTTTCCTTTTCCTTTTCCTTTTCCTTTTCCTTTTCCTTTTCCTTTTCCTTTTCCTTTTCCTTTTTCCTTTTCCTTTTTCCTTTTCCTTTTCCTTTTCCTTTTCCTTTTCCTTTTTCCTTTTCCTTTTCCTTTTTCCTTTTTCCTTTTCCTTTTCCTTTTTCCTTTTTCCTTTTCCTTTTCCTTTTCCTTTTCCTTTTTCCTTTTCCTTTTTCCTTTTTCCTTTTTCCTTTTTCCTTTTTCCTTTTTCCTTTTTCCTTTTTCCTTTTTCCTTTTTCCTTTTTCCTTTTTCCTTTTTCCTTTTTCCTTTTCCCTTTTCCCTTTTCCCTTTTCCCTTTTCCCTTTTCCCTTTTCCCTTTTCCTTTTCCCTTTTCCTTTTCCTCTCTCCCTTTTCCTCTCTCCCTTTTCCTCTCTCCCTTTTTCCTTTTCCTTTTCCTCTCTCCCTTTTTCCTTTTCCTTTTCCTCTCTCCCTTTCCTCTCTCCCTTTCCTCTCTCCCTTTCCTCTCTCCCTTTCCTCTCTCCCTTTCCTCTCTCCCTTTCCTCTCTCCCTTTCCTTTTTTCCTTTTTTTTTTTTTTTTTAATTTCTGGGCAGCTCCATAAAACATGGTGTTTATTACTTTGGTTTATTTTTATTTATTTAGATCTCCCAGCTGAGACTCCAGTGATGGCAGTGTTGCAGTTCAAACAAGCAAGGCTTATTTTACAAATGTCCCTTTGTGAGCTGGTGGCTGCATTTTGCCTGAATGTAGGGGGTTGGTATCAATGGCATTTAATTTAAAATTTGGAGGTGGAAAGTAGAAATTGACATTTAATTCCAGTGTAAAGTTACTGCTAGAACAGGCATAAAAATATTATTGCATTAGCAGTCACAGGAAGAAAATAAACTATGAGCAGATTAACAATATACACTCACATGACAGACTTGTGTAAAATAGAGCAGTAGATAGATGAAAATAAATTTTCAGATTTTTTTTCTCCACAGTACATTTTATTAAGTAGACAGTGTGCAGAAAAAGTATTCAAGTAATAGAAATAGGTCCTACTAATAGTGCCTAAAGGTAAATGTCCCTGTACATAGGAAAGCTGTGCATAGATAAATTTTATCACACATCTCCTATCCATACATGCGTGTATATGCAACATTGATGAATGTGTTGACAGAGATCTCCATTAAACTCTCTATTGCTTTCAGATTCAATTATCTTGAGCTTTCCTAGCCTGTATAAGATATTTAATATTGCTTTGTGTATCTATTAATGTAACAGGTCTCAGTAACTACTGCTAGCTGTTTCATTATTGTGGCTAAACTATTTAAATAAGACTTCACTATGATGCTTAAAATACAAAATGTCCTGCAAAAAAAAAAAAAAGTCTGTTGAATTAAGTTTGGCTTCATACTAATTGACAGTCATGTCTATTAGCAAAGCTGTGTCCTACCTACCCCACCAAGCTGTTCTTGTGCTCCTTACCCAGTCTACCAGCTTGAACAAAGTGCAACTCTTGCCAAGCCTGCAGTTGTTGTGGATTTCTTCCTTTTCATCTACCCTTGTGATAGGGTGTACTTCCCATCTCAGGAAAATGAGAAGCAAGAACCAGCTCTATCCTTTTCTAATCCTTCTTGTTGGAGCTTTTGCTGATTACATGTCTGAGAGCAGGAGGCTTGGAAACCTGTCCCACTGTATCAGCATTCTCTTTAGTTACCCTTCTGTCCTGCTCTTATCACTAGGTACTGCATGTAGCAATATGTTGCCTATGAAAAATCTTGGGAGCCAACCAAGAGCTGTTGCTGTTCTCACAAATTTCTTGGCAGAGAGAGTTTGTGTTTTTGTTAGGAATATCCTCATTCATTTTATGGTAACAGTGATTGTCTAAATTTGTAAGAAAAATTATGATAAATGAATTATTGTTTAAAAAGAATCTGCATAAACCATTTCTTTAGGCAAAATTTATACTTTAAACTCGACTGTAGTTTTGGATTAGATAATTCAGAGTTGGCACTAATTCTGAAAAAAATATTGAGCTATGGAGTACTATAGCAAAAATCCCAAGAAGCTTGAACGAACGTGTACAGTGTCTCCTAGTGTAAGTGCCTGGCTCTTTGGAGGCCACCAAGAAGTCTACAGTGATTGACGTGCATTCTGGCAAAGCATTTTTTTTTTCTCTTCCTCCCCCCCTCCCCGCAACAGTGTTGCAGTCAGTCAAAGTGTATAGACAAAGCTGAGTGAATACCAGTTTCCCCAGTACAAGGGCTATTTTTTCAGGAAGTCTAACTCAAACCAGATGTTTTGCTTAGACCTAGAGTTGGTTGCTGCCAAGCATCTCATCAGAGGTCAGAGTTCTGGGCTCAGGGCCCTGCTAGAATTCTCTCACAAATTGCTATTCGGTGAGGTTTTAATCCTAATGGAAAGAATAATGTGCTTGTAAAATCTGCAGCTATTTCAAACACAGTATACATATTGTGGACTTCAAATGACTACGTATTTCATTCCCATAAACAGGGAATGCAGATGAATGCAGTGTGTAATAGTTTTAGACATTCAAACTTAAACCAAGTATATAGTTTATACTACTGTTAACCATTTGCATTCTTAACACTCCTGTAAAATGAATAGTAATCTTGACTAACAATTGGCAGCTTGAAGCAAAACAAAATGACAAAAATCTCCAGCGTGTTTTGACTTGTAAGCTGTTTCCTGAAGTAAATAGTAAATGCTTTTGAGAATGTTAAAAAACACTCTGCATGCTAAGGCACTAGGTTTGGGACAGTTTGTTTCTTTCCTTCTTTTATTTTTTCTGTCTTGGTTTCTAAATGGCCTGGTAGCAGCATTTTATGATCAAGTGCATCTTGCTTTAACTATTTCTTCATATTGCTAATTATTCACCCCAAAACCTCGGAGTTGAGCATATATGCTCCAGCTTACTTAAAAACAAAAGTTGGTGACACAAAGTGGTAAGAACAAGATTTAGTGATAATAAATCTTGTATTTTTTTGTCTTCTTATTGGGAGCAGTATTGATATATTTCTGCTGTGATTCTACTGAAGTGAACTTCAAGTGATAGAAAAAATTCTGTGGTAACTGTGGTAGTGTGCTGCAGCCTGCAGCTAGAGAAATGCATATTACAGTGTAATATGCATATATTCAGTGTAATATGAAGATTAAGATTTGAGATATCAGAAATTAATGTATTCTATAGAAAACAGTACTATAGTGTGAAATTGGATGATGTAACTGATATCTCAGTACAGTGAGGTTATAGTGATAAGTTGTTTTAGTTTGTTGTGTAGCATCTTATTTTTCAGTGAATGCTGAAGAATTGTTATTTCCAACTTGAAACTCTTATGTCTTAAGTATGTTCAATTGCATTTAATATAATTATGCTGTGTCATCACATCCTCATTTGTGATTTTTATGTAAATGTGTGTAAAACTTGCAAATGTGTTTTCAGTTTGATGGAAAGTGTAACTTAAGATAAAGGTGTCACTCAATAGTTAACATTTTCTCATTTGCGTGATGATCATACTGATCGTCATGCTGGAAGGACATAAATATGTATAGGGCACTATGTCTGCGTTAGTACTTTAAATTCTGAGGCATGCTGAGGTGTTCATCTATGGTGCAAATTTAAATTTAAAAATTCTTTTATTGCTTGTTTATAATAAGCTAAATGGGTAATGATACTAAACTGCAGGTGTAAACTTTTGGAGAGGGGGATGATATATACTGGTTTGACCCTTCATTAAATTTCCCTATTGACTAAATTTGTTTCATGACATTAAATGTGGAGATTTGTGAAACAAATCACTGCTATATCAGTCCAGTTGTTGAATAAGAAATTGATGAAGCCCATATTTGGACAGCAAATTAATTTTCAGATATGGTATAAATCTTTCAGATGGTAGAGAAAATGGCTTTGTTCGTGCCATATTCTTTAGAAAGGAGAATGTGCCCAAAGTGATTTTGGTAAGGTGCTTTTCCATTATAGTGTACACTTGTAGAAATAATATTTTTCCCTTGGTTTATTGAATAAATATGACATATTTATGTTTGTATGTCCAGAACTGAATTGGAAAATTTGTTTTCTCTCTGTGGGTAGATTGTAAGTTTAAACTTTGCTCTGTTAGAATCTGCATTTTTATTAACTGAAAATAGTTCAATTGTTTATTAAACATGTAAACCCCCAAAAAGACTTACACTGCAAATTGGGTGATCTTATTGCAAGCTGCCGCCTCAAGGTGAGAAAGCCAGTATTAACCATGCAATGAAATTAATACATACAACCTAATCATTCAGATACAATGATAGAAAGTGCAAAAAAGTCTTATAAGAGAAGCTTTTTCATATTAATGAGTTTCCATTTGCCAATAATTCTGTCATTTGTAACTGGAATCATTCGTCACCCCTGCAAATGGTTCTTTCAAGACATTATTTGCAATTTTGTCTTGTGTTTTTGTCCTTGATGTTGTGAAAATGACCGTCTACTGTTACAGGAATGAAAAGAGATCTCATTCAAACATCTTTTGTGTTTCCACTTATAGTGAAAAATGTTTTTCAAACCTGCAGCTGGTTATTTCTGCAGGAATTCCCACTTATAGTCAGGTTTGATTGACATTTTGAAATGGCAGCTTTTCATGAAAAGCTGTTAACTTGTAGAATTTGGTTATGGTACTAAGACAGACTGACTTTGTTCTACTGTTGGGGCCTGTCCAACCTAAACACAACCCTGCATCTGAATTTAATAGTGCTACTCAGCACAGGGAGTGTGAGCTTTTTTTCTTTTTTCATTTTTCTTTTCTGTTTTTTTAACACTGTTGCTTCTGATGTGTTTTTGAACCTGGCCTGATAAGTACTCATCCTGATAGCTCCTCTGTCAGTAATTGGATTGATTGGCATTCCCCTTTCTCCCTCTCCTGGGCTAGCTAGGAGAAGCTGGGTTGTGTTATAATTTCAGTGATGGAATATATTTTCATTTTACATGATGAAAATAAGTGGAAAATGTTTTTTAATGACTGTACAAATAGTGTCTGTCTTAAGATAAAAATTACTAGCTGCAGCCTTTTTTATTATTTATTTTTGAAATTTTGGGTATGAGGAAAAGCTTATGGTAGAAACAATTTTTCTGAGCATTGATTACTGATGTAATTTCTAGTCAAAAACTGAGAAAGCAGTGCATAACACAAACACTCTGCTCAGCTTTACTGAGCTGGTCTTTAATACTATGCCAGAATGTTGAAAGTAGGAAGGAGACAGACATTATGCAAAATCAGTTTCCCTGTGTGTTTCCTACCAAACTTCTAAATAAGGATATAAAGTACCCATATACATTAGCTGTGAAGGAAGAGGAGTATTTTTAACTTTGAAAGAGATTACTCTTTATTTAAAGGAATTGAAAAAAGTAGAGATGCAAGCATCCCAGCATCTGTCACTGGATGGATGGCTTTACTCAAGTGTGAGAAGTGAAACATGGGAAAATATTTGGGGATTTCCACAGGTTATCTGTACAGTCGTGTAAGAGTAAATTTGTGTGATTTATATTTGGGATAATTTAAATCTTGCTTTCTAAAGATATGAGTAATAGTGCAATTGATTACAAGTAATTGCAAGTTGTTGAGCTGCTGCTGATAGATTAAAAATATATTGTTTTCTATTGACCATAGTTAGAATTTCTGATCAGCTCTTCTTTTAACTGCTTAATTGCTTTTATAAAACCTTCCCTATAGATTTCTGCCTACCTGTGATGATACACAAATTGATATATTCATCCAACCCTATGCCACTCTAGTTTGTTCAGAATGCCAAGGTGGTAATGTGAAATATGTACTGCTTATGTCTCCTGGGATGTTTGTGATCTGCCGCTGGTACAGCCACATTTTTTAGGAAACATTAAAAACCATGGGACTTCTTGCGGTGAAATAAAATATGATTTGCTTTATCCTTTTCTTTGAAATGATGTAGTCTAAGTGAAAGTGAATGTTTTCTCAGGTGCCTGTTCTGTGGTTTCTAAATTTTAGAATGAATTTTTGAGCCTCAACCAGAAGATAAACTTTTTGTTGATGAACCAGTGTTTACAGTTCTGTTCCATAATTTTGTGTGAATGCTTGTGAGTGTCACATAAACGTTCAAAGTAAAAGCATTCTAGTTGCCACACAGACATTACTGTTAAGAGCTAATACATGCCACCACTTTTTCCTGCAAGCCAAAGGCAGGATACATGGGTACAAGCTTTTTGGTATACCCTTAATGTCACTGTGAAATAGTAGACCAATTGAATTAAATGGCAAACTGCCCACTGACTCCAAATGGAGACAGGATTTTGCCCTTTAAGAATGAAATCTGCTTGCCCCTACGGTTTGGTAAACAGCCCCAATGTGGCAGTGCTTCAAAGGAAAGTTGAGCTCTTTTCAAGTTGGACCCAAATGGTGCAAAATGCAGAGAAAAGAATTGGGACCTTGAACTGCACGTGGAAGTACAGGGACTACAGCATTCAATGCAGTGGAGCATGATTATTCCTTTGAAATGCTGTCTGCCATGTCATTGTCTATAGAAATACATCCTCTTCATATACTACTGATTGCAAATAAACACTTTTCATGTAAAAAGTAATTTGGAGAATATAGAGAGCAGGAGAGACCAACCATCATGCTTCACACTATTTCCATGCATAGTAACACAGGCTGGATTTTTCGTATAACTCCTCAGCAATAGGACTTAACATTTAAAATTTGTTTGGTTTGTTTTTTTTAATTACATATTTAATGGTAATTTTTTCTGCTATTCCTTATTTAGCAATCTGTAAATTTTCAGTAAGTGTATGGTCATTTCATGTGACATCTTTTTTTTAAAGACAAGTATGTTAAGACAAAATGTTTATCAAATCAAGGACTGAAACACTAGTGATTTGCAATCACAGGAATCTTGGCTTGCAAGTTAAAATTTTAATGAAAAATATTAGTTCCAGCCAGGTAAGCATACATTTAGGATCTTCAAACTCATTTGTTTTACAAGAAAAAGTGGTATTCTTATTTGTAGTAGTTTAAGCACTATGTTATTATTAAAGAGCAAAATAAAAATTTTTTGGTGAACATGGACTTTTTCCAGGGTTGACACATTTTTCTTGGCAGAGGAATTAAGTAGCTTTTTAATTTTTTTTTCTTTTCTTTTTTTTTTTTTTCTTTTCCACTAATTAATTGTTTTAAGTGGTGGTAATTTATTTTAATTTTACTTCCTCAGCATGTATAGAAGCATGCTGCGAATGAAAATTCTTGTACCTGTTTTCTCCCTTAATATTAGCATAAATTTAGACATCACAAAACTTCAGAGTAGGAGGGTTGATAATCTGGACAGTCTTTGTAAATATTAAACGCCTCCCCATCTGTTTGAGTATTTTTTCTCCAGCCTTTATTCCTGCTGTATAGTTGTCCTTCATTTTATTTTAATTTGTCTGATGGATGTAATGAACTGGAGGCAGGAGGTAAATGAAATGTTATTTTTATGTCCTTTTAAATTTTTGTCTCATGTGTGAAAGAAGTCAGTGTCAAATACATTTATTACTAAGTTATAGATAAAGGCTACTTTTAATCCCAATTAAGGTTGTTCTAAAGCAGTGTTCTTGATCATGCTCTCAGTCTTGTCTTCTTAGAATGTGTAAGTTGTCAGGGACCTCTTCCTCTGCAGCTCCTTCTCTCTTCGGCTGTAGTGCTGTGGTAAAGCTGTGTTGATGCATGTTATGTATATATGTTATGATAAATGAATATGTGAGTGATATCTCAGGTGAATCTGGTCTTGCCAGAGCTTTTCCTTGCTTACCTGAGGGCCATTGTTAGAAGTACTTTATTCTGAGTAGTGCTGTTACAGAACCCAGGCATTTTGCTACAAGATCTTATAAGTGTGGATAAGAAGGGTAATGGTACAGTTATTGGCTTGAACTGTGTGCAAAATAATATGTCCATGCTCTTTATTTTCATAGCATTCCTTCCCTCTGTGTGCATGTCTTTGGAGTGTCTTTCTCTTTTATCACATCCTGAGATCTGATCCAGCATTGCTATTACTAGGTACCATCTAATTTCCCAGTTCTATTTAAGAAGGCATTATGCTTCTTCCACAACCTTTTCTGAAAAGCTACTGTCCCAAGTAAATGGCATATCTTAACGTGCTGTTTGGATTAGTTTTTCAGGGCTTTGAGAAGAAGTTTGCTGAAGAAAATGCACTAGTCTTCTGAAAATGGCAGCATGGATTTACATGTCTGGTATCTGAAGAGTCTGTAGGCTGGAACTGGACCGTATTAAATAGTTTCGTTTTCCAACTTCTGGTCCAGACCTTAAATCTGTTAGTTTGAGGGGACAATCTAGTTGCATCCAAATCTTGATTCCTACTTGAAATTAGATTGTGAAAGAGGGCAGACTAATTTTTATCAATGAACTGATGTCATCCCTTCCTCTGGACGAGGATATAAATAGGTTCATTTACAGCACTTTTTTTTACTCCTGCTGTAATAAATAAATAAATGTTTTGATGAGAAATGGTTATTAACTCTAAATATCCTTTACTTTAGAGGCTGTGTTTTAATTGTTTTGTACTGATACGTGGACAGCTGAAAACAAGGGTACAAAAACATTTGTAAGCTGTCCCTGGTCCAAGTAATCAGCAAAAACAGCAATCAATTCATAAACATCATAAAATATCAGAGAAGCAAAATGTATACTGTTTGCTTCTGGGTAATGATGCTTGGGTTGTAGTCAGAAAATGTTAAGAATTGTGATTGTTTCTGGTTCATTTACTTCTTTTTTAGTTTAAGAGAAATCACTATGTTCTTGTGGGCTTGATTTGTCATCTGTGAGACTGGGACTGTTTCAGGTACCTATATAGAAGTTGTGTGAAGTTTAAAGGTTCTGCAATATGTATGTGGCTGTGACAGGAGAGGTTATTACTGTTCTAATTTTAGAATAGCCTAGCAAAACCAGAACTGTTTCCGTAAGCAAATATCTCCCAGAAGTTCTGTCACCTACAGGTTAAAGTAGACTGAGTAAAGCACAATAAAACCGAAAGTCACCACTTTGTATCTCTGCAGTACCAGCTATGCATTTTCTGCCACTGAATGTGTGGAAGTTGAGTACTTCTGATGTTTTATGAAGTGACTTCAGAGTTTTTGAGAATGCAGTATTCTAACATGCAGATTTTCTAGACTGTTAGGAGCCCCATTTTCCTCTTCACATTCTTGCCTGCCTGTGTTTCTAAAGACTGAAAAATAGAGTGGTTCTCTTACATTTTTCCTCTAATGGACCTTCATACTTTTGTCTTCCTCGAATTTTTCTTTGTTTTTGCAATCATATAAAAAGCTCATTATTATTCTAAGTCTACTGGTCTATCTACCATAGAAGTGTGTATTTGTGAGATTGCCTTTGGATTCAAAAAATGCCTTTGAACCCTTGGGTGGTACACACCAAATCTTTGTGTGGCCAAGACTTGCATCCTCTGTTATGTATTAGTCTGAGATAAATTTTGAATTTGGGAATGGCATTAGCTGGCCATGTAACCTCCTTTTGCTGGGGAGGGGTGATGTTTCTCGGGCCAGAGTTAGTGATGGCGAGTCTCCAGGCAAGCTGTATTCTCCATTGCAACAGTATTTGAATTAGCTCCACTCTTTGCATCAGCTTACCCAGTCATGTGCTTTAGAACTCATTACAAGACTTGTACTTGAGCTTCTTCGCCAATTTTTGTGTGTTCCAGAAGAGGAAGATTGGCCATAGCTGTTTTAAGGTGTCTCAGTTATCTAATTTCCTATCAGGACAACTACTAACTTGAGTGACGATTCATTGAAAGCTTGATGCCGTAATCTAGGTTATTTAGACCAACTGTCTTTCAGTGTTCACAAAATACAACTTCTCTACAATAAAAGAACACCCAACAACAATTTTTTTTTCATATTTAAAAATTCTTGATTATTTTAGTGTAACTGATAATTTGCTGAAGCTGACACACGTTGAACAATCCCGTCTAATATTTGATGGATCCATCTGCTATCTCATCTCTTAAATCCCAGTGCTGCAAAGCACAGATAAAACTACTACTGAACTTTTCTGTCCTTAATTAATATAAAGAGACATCAGCCAGTGTTTGATTGGAGCCTGATAAGTAAGTCATCTGCAGGTGGTAAGAGGCAGACATAAGCATTGCAAAATCAGAGGTGATATTATTTCCCCTCTTGCTTGATATACCAGCTTGTATACCAATTTTGTTTGTACAAATAGAGAACTCTATTCCCCCTACTTTCAAACATTATTAAAGCTAAGTCAGTAGTTGCTTTTTGGACCAAAAGTTTTTATAATTATATTCATATTGATACCAGGTGTTAACATTGTTTTCTGGAGTTTCTAAAGTATTAGGTCTTAATTTTTCAAATACTTTGTTTCTAACTTTGTTTCCCCAAGCTTGCCTAAAACTTTATTTAAGTTTTAGATAATTATAAAAGAAAAGATTTTTCAAGGGAAATAGATGCCAGTTTTTAAAATGAATGATGCTGTGATCTGTGACCAGATTATAGATTTGCAATGAATGTATTCATATATGCAGTAGTTAAAAGCTCTGACTTGGTAAGTATCTTGTAAACTCTAAAAGTTCATAACCGTAATGTAATTATTATTTACAGATTTTACATTAGCGTATACCTAAGAAAACCTTGTTCCAAACATTTTTTTTCTAAATTTTGTTGCACTACAAATTATGTATTATTTTACACATTTGCAAATACTGTATTTTTTTTTAATGTTTTGAAGAAGACTGCTGAAGGAATTTCCAGATCTTGAATATAAGTAAGGACTATGGTGTAAAGGCACAAATCACGGTTTCTGTCAGGGATGCTGGTAAAATAAGTGCTCTTTGATTTGTGCTTTTTTCCTTCTACCTGCTGAGGTCTTATTTACTTGAATAAAAAATGTGTCTATTGCAAGGGTACTCAATTACTGTTTTTATGTAAGGGGTAGTACATGGTGTGTTCTTGTTTATGCCATTCTACTGGCTCATTTTGATTTCTCACTTTTTATATTATGCTAATTACATTAGCAGTAACAATCATATACTGTCAATGGTGATGGTGGTTCTGAAATGTTGCTTGATTTTGAGAATGACAGAAATGCTTGTGTTCTTGTTCATTTGTAAAAATTGTCATTGAGAACATTTTAGTGCTGACACGTTAGCACAACTAATTTATTATTGAAACCTGTCAACCTTTCAACTTCCAACATGCAAACAGTTAGTGCTATATATGTAATAGGAAAAGTGCTAAATACATGTTTTAATGCAAATTTTGCTAAGCTTAGTGCAGAACACATTTCTGAAGTCATAAGCTTACTATATCATAGTGATTTTTTTTGCCAATTGCTTACTTATTCTTTTGCTTTAAATATACCTTGCTGTTATATGTAATGAGTGGTGCTGAAATTGCTTTCATTTATCAAAGAAGTGAGTGACACAATGGATTCTTATGTACTCCACCTGTCAAATCCATAATTGCTGCTAACTGAGCTAACTTCTGTTTTTCCACATGTTTCCTGGTTTTCTGTCAGCTTTCAGTCTTCCACGGGTCATTCAGTAAACACTACTCTGCGTGACTTTTTTTGAGTTCCCATATGTCAATCACACTTATTTTCTCTGCTTTTTAGTAAGCAGAGAAAATAAGCTTGCTTTATTTGGGTTTGGCTGTCTTCTGCAAGGCAGTGTCATGCATTCTGTTTCATCTAGCTCATTTTTGCTTTTAGCTAGGTAATAGAAGAGCTTGGGAATCAAGGGGGAAGGAGTGTCTGATCAAAGTAAAGGAGGAGCCAAATGGAAGAGAGGGAGATAGCAGCAAGATTTATCAGAGTTCTTTAAGCATATTCAATTTGAGCTGATCTACTTAAAAAAAGGTGGGGACTGAGGTGGGAGGTTGAGCAAAGTTGAATTGCCTTAAAGCTTTTTTCAGCAAGCAATTTCAGAAGGTAGTGTCACCCTAAATAAAAACTTTTTTTTCTCCCCTTCTTAATTGTATCTTGACTATTTCTATACAATCAGTAATTCTGTGGGGTGTGGGACTAAAAAAATGTCATTTTTTGGCATCTACATTTTCCTTAATGAGGAATGGATGTGTCATATTGAATATACTCTCAGTGTATTGCTGATATGAGTAACCTGATGGAGCAGTTGTTAAGTGTGTATACTAAATTTGAGAAAGCCAGTGAGAGCAAAAAGTTTCTTATATGAGATATCTAGGATACAAGAAAATACTCATCAACCATACTAATTTTTCCTTTATAGAAAACACCCTTAAATGAATTTGTGGGTTTTGGGGTAGTTTTTAATACAATTTCAAGTACCACATTCCTCATTAGAGATGGAGGAGAGGAACCCCAACATGTCTTCAGTAGAGCTGGAAGAAGCATGTGTGTTTATATAGCCACTTGCCAAGCTTCTCACATCCTCTGGGGAGTCCTTTGCTCTGAGTAAGGCTGGTGGGAACTGCTGTTCTTCACTCATCTGCTGCAGAGGGTGATGCATGGTCACTGACTTCAGACTAAACAAAACTCCCACACATCACTACACTCACCTGGGCTTTGTAACTTCTATCTTCTCCCTCTGTTGGTGCAATCTCTGTCTTTCCTTCCTTCTCTTGTCTTTCAGCAGTCTTCAGGAAAATCTTCAACTGACTGTGTTGCCTTTCAGCCATGTGATCTATGAAGCTCCACTCCTGATGGTCCTTGCTTTGTCTTTCTGTAGTGTAGCAGGATATCCCCTATATTTGTAGAGCTTTAAGAGCCCCAAAATACATATTTGGATTGAAAACTAAATGCAAGGTTTTCCATCTATAGTAATTTGGATTTTTGTCTTTGCTATTTATTGGCAGGAATGTCCCTCTGAAATCTCCAGGAGTGATGTAGTTGATTATAATTTAAATTTGTATTGCTAGTCCTTAGTCACATAACAATATGCATTGGAGAAAACTTGTACCTACTCTGGAAAGAGAAAGATGTTTTTGGGTATACATCATTTTCTGATAACTTACTTATGTCACAGGAAGTAACTTTAGAAATCAGATGTGTCAGTGATGGGACTGAATTTGTGTAACAAGCTTGACAGTATTACTGCTTCAGTTAGGACACAAGCACAAGTAAATATAAGATGAATTCCAGCAATTTGCAAATGACTCAAAGCATTTACATGATAAACTGGTGCACTTTTTTCTTCCTTTTTTAAAATGTTAGAGCTGAAATACTTTGGTTTTGTTTCTATCATTTTCTTTTAAAATCTAAATCCAGTTCTTTCTCCTGGGATATTTCATCAATAGTAATATGCTGTTAAAATAAACAGAATTTGGATTTTTGAAACAAGAAATGAATCAGAGTTAAGTACATAGGATAACAATATATCCTTATAACAATATAATATTTGGAGAAACCACATATAATCTTCAAAAGAAATTAAAAAATAGTTAGATCCTTTTATCAAAGATCAGAGGGATAAGCTTGTTTTCTTAGACTCTAACTGGAAGGGATTTTCCAGAGAATGTTAGAGATGAAAACCCCAGTCCTAAACTTTCTAGCTTTTCTACCTGACATGTAAGGCACTTTTTAATTTCTTTCTAATTGTGTACATGAAAAGGTGCTTTTAGGACTATTTCTGGTACTTTAGTCCTGCTGTACTTAAGGGTTTGTTATGAATGCATTTTATTTTTGTGGTTTCACAAGCATTTGAAATTAAGCTGATTGTATATAGGTTACAGGACGAGTAATGTTTTTCCATTTTTTAAATTTTGAAACACATTGCCATGGATTGAATCTCTGTAAAATAATGTATTTTTGAACTTTGCTTAGGATGTGTTGTCCCACCTAATTTCTCTTTCAATAAAAGTCATTCAATTTGCACAGTTATGCCATTCTATAAAGAAAAAAAAAATAGTATTTTTCAAGAGGCATGTTGTCTGGTAGCACATGCCAATATTAAAGTTCATGAATACAGAAGTTAATAGTAGGTACCAACAAAATAATGTTTTATGAAGTGTTAGAAGTCTTTCAGGACCCAATTGGACAGAAAAAAAGGTTAAATTGCATTTACTTCATTGAAGACTGACTTGGATTCAAAGGACAAGTTAGGTATAACTTGATCAAAACCCAAAATAGATTGGCACACAGCTCAGTCTTATTTAGAATGAATATTGATCTTTTTATAGTACTATAATGCCGAGCCTGGGTCAAGAACCTGCAGGTTGCTGCCCAGACTTGAGAACTCATCCCCTCCCCACTGCTTTCTAACCAGCATCATTAGGTCATGTCTACATTTACATGTCATCATCTACACTACATTTGTAGGCTCTGCAGGATACAAATAATTCCTGCTTGACTGTGGTGGAAGGTGCCTTGCTTGGCACTTGGGCATTTTAAAGTAATAATGATACACAGGCTGATTATGTCAATGTCTACTAATGTTTGTAAATGGAAAATAATTCAGAATTGCTGTTGCAGTAGGATTTTAAGCTGTTTAAAATTGTCTTTCAGATACGTAGGCAATCATGCCATCCTTTGTGAAATTGATTTTATTGGGAACCAGGAAAATGCTACCAAATGCATTTTAATTATGTGTATTATTTTTAGTGTTGTGTGGAGGTTTAGTATTGTGGGGTTTTTTTGGAGTTGCCAAAGCTAAAGAGCTTGGAGTTGTAATTTACTTGTAAATTTACTTGTAATTTATGTGTAATAATGTAAAAGCTGTCCATTCTAGTCTAGCACTGGTAATCTAGTGTTCAAGCAAAGTTAGTTTGCTGATCCACCATCCATGCTCACGTACATTGGCTATGTACAGCCTCCAGGCTTCGTGTGAGCCCTGGTTCTTTGACATGATAAATTTGCCATGCTGATGACAAATGTATTTTTACAGTGTCTGTACTGGTGCACTGCTAGAAATAACTGAGCTGAGAGGCTATTTAAAATACTGCCTTCCTTTTATATACATCAACGGGTTTTTGAAACTGCAAAAGGGATTTCAGTTACAGTTGAGGGAGCACCATCCCAAGGAACAGATAGATTTTTAGTAATGTTAATTATTTCCAGTGGGTGTTTGTAACTCTTGTAACTGAGTGAAACAACAATCCTTGTTTTCTGCTACATACCATATGGCAAGAAAATGTAGCTGAAGTATTGGGAAATAATGATAGAACAGAACTATCATTTGCATAATAGACAGGTGTTAAACACTATTTTTATTTTGTGCTATGATTGATGAAATTATATGAAATTAAGTTGTATTGATTATTAGTTTTTTTTAGAATGGGTTTGCTGAATGGTTGTTTTGAAATATATTTTTTCTGGTAATTTTAACAAGTTTACCATGGATGAATCTAAGCAGCAATTGTAGCCAGAGATCTAAATAGCTGCCCTTGATTTTCTTCCATGTTCATGAATGTAAGCTATATTTGGGATACTCTTTATAAAAATATTAGAGAAATGTAATGTTTGGATTTCATTTACTGATTGACAGTTCTATACTGTTTCAATTAATCAAGTAATTTTCTGTATGTTCTTCCTTGTTTCACTTGGTAATTCCTTAGAAAACAAATACTGAAATACGGTTACAGTTCCTGACACTTCTTAGGAGATATTAATTTCTGTAGTCCTCCCCACAAAAAGCTTAAACCAAACAAATGTGTAAGTTCTTGCTAGTACTATCTGTGAAGCAAGGTGGCTTTGTTTTCAGGAGAGTGATGATAAACAGAAGTTTGCAGTATTGTACTGGACATCCCACAATTTGTGGCCTTTTACTTCTGCTGGCCTTAGTTTCCAGAAATTGTGAGTATCGATCCTTTTGGAGATCATAGTATAAAATAAAGTCCTCTGCTTCAGATATACTATTACAGTGAATATTTTTATGGCAGCCATTTCTGAGTATCCTTGTAGGAAAACCTTATATTTGGCCAGTAAATTCAAGATGATGTTTGAAAATTACACCAAACAGTGTGTTCCTACTTGTTAGACATAGCTGTGATAGTACCTTGTGGGTTGGGCTCTGAGCTTAAAGGTTATGCTGAACAGTTCTAGCAGGGACACCCTCATTCACTGGGGTATATTCAGACTCAGTGCTGTTATGAAAGTGTTTTATTTAGAAAGATTTGCAGGGGATCAGCTGATGCAATGATCAGTGGTGTGTGGAGGGGTATTTGAGGCTGAAGAAAACATTAAGTTCTGCATAACCTCACACTGAAAGCAGCCTGGCATTTTGGACATGGGTTTTACCTGTGCAGGTTTTATTCTGATGCACTTAATGTAACAGCTTATAATTCTTGTCGTTACAAACCTGTTGCGGGGAGTGAGGGGCAGGGTATATGTGTGCTTCTGGTGTCTGACTCACTTGTTACCATCCCAGTGCATATAAATAGCACACAGAGGTATATAGTATCATCTAACCTCTGATATTTGAAAAGATCAGTGAAACTGTTGGAAGAGTGGAAAACTCATTGTACTTTAAGCCTTTCTAAAGTGTAACTTTTGGGCAGTAGGAAGTGTTGGAAATGGTATTGAGATAATGTTTTTAACTACTTCTAGAAACTAAATGCCTAACAATTCTCTCTGCCGTGTTTCATTGTAAAAGAGTGGTGTAAAAATTTATTCATTATAGCCGAAGGAAGCTTTGATGGTCAGTATCTACATCTTGGAAGGCAAGTTTGCTATCTGGAACGTTTTCCTGGCTTTTACAACTTAACATCATTCACTTGCTAAATGTATCTTACTTCAGTGAGGTACTGGTAGCTTAGGGATTGTTTTATGCTTCTCCTGTTCTGTCACATATGCCTGTTCACTTTATCTGTGCTGTGATGTCCATTCCAAGTCACATGACTATTACATGTTGGAACAATAAAGAACCACTTGTGAATGTCTTGTTTTGGTGGTTTTTTTTAATGATGACTGACAAACAGAAAATCAAGATGCAAGTCATCTTTGAGAGACCTGAGGACTTTTTGTCTTCTTGGCAAGAGAGACAGTTAAGTACTATAGTTTTTTACAAGATGTGTGTATTGTAGCTCATGAATTTTACACAAATTCAGATCTTTAGATAAATGCCAATGGTGCATTTGAAAATGAGGTTTTGTGAGCACTGGCATTTCTTCCATTTGCAGAGATATTTTAGGATGCCTAACTTTTGATTGTGACAGATCCTTTCCTTGATTTTCAGAGACTATAGTAGACTGAATTACTACCTAAGCTCATTTTCTGCAGGCTGGAAATAAAGCTTTGCTGAATCAAGTCTCTTCCAAATAACTCCTTAGAAAGGTTAGACCAGATAAATGAATTTCCTTCCTTTCCACACCCTATGCTATATGGTATTGTGGAGGCAGTGACATATTGTTCCTACTGAAGAATCATCATCTTAAGGGATGAATCTGAAACTTGGGGAAGAAGCAGTCTACACTTCTCTTTGCCATGTACTCTATATATATTCAGAGCAGTTGTCTAGAACAAGATCTTTTTTAGAGGTGGCCAAGAGCTGCTAGAGTTAATAGAAACCGTTAATGTAACTTGTGAAACTATCATAATCAACTTGCAAGTACTTTAGAGTCAGTAGCCTTCCATAAAAGTAGAAGGAAATTGTTCTCTGCATTTTTTTTTCTCCTTGTGCTTTCCTTCATCACAATGAAAAAAAAAAAAAATTAGACTCGTTATCTTCCAGTGAAACTCAAATAAAACATTCAGTGAAAAGCCTGGCCTGGTATTTGGTAACTGTACTTTGCAGAGAAGAGAAGATGTGGGTGTTGTTTCTGAACATTTTATTTTGGTTCTTGTGCTGTGTTATATAAATGCATACTTGCATGAGTATGTGAGCTGGAAGCATCTAGCTCTAGTATATTTCATGGCTGATGCCAGGAGGAGGAGGGAATGTATTTCTTACAAAGAGAAGCTACGTCTTCAGTAAGAAAAATGAAACATAAGGAAACATAACTTCTTCTAAGGGTATGGTTTTTTGTCTATTTATTCAAAAAAGAAGCTATTATGTTGCAGTAGCAATGCATTAGTAAGTAGAAACTGATGTTTGATCTGCAAAGTGTACAAGCAAGCCTTGTGGTTATGAGACCAAGGATGTGTGCAAATGCCAGTACTTATGCACATATATGGTGTTCTGCATACAAAATTAATTTAGGAAGAGTAATACTGGCAAAATATGAACTTAGTGTTTGTAAGTAACTTTATTATATATCACATCATGAAAGTGCATCCCATTTTCATCACCTGAAATAGGGAGCTTTGAAATGCATTGCCTGAAGTTTTACGACTGCCTCAGTTATTAACCACTGCTTAATAAACTAACAGTGTTAGTAGATTGGGATTGATGCTATTGGCATGTTAAATTTAAACATGAAATCTTTAAAAGATCTGAATGGCTTAGAATGTAAAACAAAGTAATAGATGAAGTGTTTGGTGCCTTGGCTTGGATCCAGCTTGATGTCCTAAATTAATGCATCATGAAACTACAACAGATCAACCCGGATTTACATGAGTGATGCAGAAGAGCCCTGAAGCTAAGCCAATATAGTGATTGAATTAACTCTTGCATTTAGAGGCTTCTCCCTCCAGGTCAGACTTCTAAGCACTGTTGGGTTTGTGTGGAGAACTCACAGTTACAGACTCAAGTATGCCTACATTTGAGAGGAAAAGAAATCTTAGAGCTTCAGAACATTTAACTTGGACAAGTGTGACTGATTTTTCTTTTAGTGGGAAAAGGGGAAAATACTGTGAACATTTCCATTAGTGGTGCTTTGGTCAAGGATCTGCCAATCTTCCCAGAAATATCTGTTCAAAAATTGAAACATTTTGTTGCCATGGGGTTGATACACATAAATACCTTATGTATTACCCACCTTCGTACAGTATGTGCCTTTTTCTTTTAGTAAACAATAACTGTACTGTACAGTGATGCTCATAAATGGGACTGTTTTGCAAATTTCTATGTGTACCAGTGCAAAAGTACTGCGTTTGTGATCTCTTCTCTACTTTATTTTTAATAAACTGATTTTATAGGTAAATAAATGTCAGATTAAAGACAAGACATTGTGGGTGACCAGAAGCATTACTCTTTTTGAGTAATCATGTTTTTAATAAAGTTTTGATTTTACAAGATGCAGTGAAATAGTTATTAAAGAACCATACTAAGACTTAAAGTATGTCTTTATTCTAGAGATCTGTATAATGACAAAAATGTTTCAAAGAGATATTTGGGACATTTTACAAAATATATTAAACAATTCATGTTTTTAACTGGTACCCTCACATAAGATATTGTTAAGTTTCAGCAGCTATTTTATTGATGTTAGTGCTGTATGCAGTTTCTGTTTATGTACACTTCGATATGTCAGTAACCAGATATCTCCATTTCTGTTTCTCAGCATGATGTATCACAGACTTTACTCAAAGCAACTCTGGACAGTGTGGTTGAAGAGTGTGTCAGCTTTGTAGGAGTTGATATTAACATCTGCTCAGAAATACTATTAAGGTGAGTGAAACATTTTCCTATTCCAGTAATTACATGGCTCTGGATCTCAGAGTCTGTTTAGTCTGCCATCTGACTTAAGCTCAGCTGGAGCAAATGGCTCTTGTGTTAAACTTCCAATTATATAAAAATGACACAGTAAGACAGTATTTCACTGAATCATTAAGAGTCAGGTTTTAAGGACATCTGTGATTCTCCAGGGTAAAACTATTCTTCAGAGAAAAACAGATATTTAAAAATTTTGACCCAACCTGCAATTTTAGAAAAACATGATATAAGTATTATATATTTTTACACAGAGAAATGTATTTCAAATGTACTTTGTCTCTTAGAAGGTATTTTTATAGGTACTTCTAAGTGGAATAGGTTGTAAAACTTGGGTGAAGAAAGGAGAAAAGGAAAGATTTAAGGGGAAAAATTTATCCCTGTTTACTGTTTGTTTTTTGTTAAGTAGTTATGCCATGTTTACTTGAAGAATGTTCTGGACTATATTTTTCATGGTTAGAAACTAAAAGCTCATTCTCTCTTGAGTGTGTAGAATTCAGTATTGTTTAGATGACAAACTCTCAGAAGAGTAAAAGTGCTCCTGTCATCCTCCATAGTAGGAGGGGAGGGAAAAGAATTTCCATAATCTTCTGTCCATATTCTTCCATTATATTACTGTCCATAATCGGTGATGAAAACTATATTGGGTTTGAAAGTTAGGGAAAATGAATTCTTACTAGCTGTATATTTTAACTTTTTAGCCCCTTGAATCTTTCTTAAAAACATATTTCCATATTTTGGAAGAGGCTCTCTTTCTATTCTTTTTAGTTTTCCACTTTTATGTTCTTTCTCTGCATATCCAGCCCCTAGCCAACGTTTGATTTCTTCTGTCTTACATGCTTTCAGATTTAGATCAGCTTTTCGGAAGAAAGCAAGGTACCTAAATGATAAATGAAGCTTTCATTCATTCATAGAATCCACCGAATAGAGTCATAGAATAAGCTGAGTCAGAAGGAACAGCTACAGTGTTCACTTCAGCAGGAAGCATCAGCCTGAGATGCTACTGTGCCTCCACAAAACTGAATGTGGAGTAATCCTGTCTAGACAGGGCCACTGGTGGAACCACATTGTCTAAGTATTTTGTATGGTCTAATTAACCTGGTTTACAATTGTTCAAGTGTGCTGTTCTGTGTAGATGCAGTCCTAAGTTTCCTTCAGACATCCAGTTTATGAGATTGTTAACTAGATTGCAGCTTGAGCAGAGCTTTCAGTTTGTGGTTTCTAAAGAATCAAATACACTTCTTGACCCATAGTACACAGGGAGGATATGATAGTGCTACAGTATTTGTATTATTGCTGAGTATTGTGCTTGGAAGACTTGAGATCATCAGTGGAAAATTCTGTCAACTGTGTAATGTTCCTTTGTCAGTAAATAAGCTGTATTTCTCAATGTTTCTAAGAAATTTTTGAAGAAAATTCTATTCCTAAGGATTAATATTCTGTCTGTGGTTAAAGGTGTGTCTCTAATTTCATTCAGAGCTTTCACTAACTTTGGACTATTTTTTTTTTCACTTTGGCTTGAGCATGAGAATAATGGAAAGTTTTTTTTTTCTTTTTCACTGAGATTTTATGACTCTTACTGAGTTTGCTGGTGGTGTTTTTCTAGAATCAGTTCATGCCATTCCACAAACTGCTGCTTCTGACTTAAAAGCAATAGCATATGATATATAGAGCCTAGTGGCTGACATTTCCTTCACTCGTGTCATGAGTAACATTCCATGTGAGCTCTTTTCTCTCTTTTTATGATTAACACTCTACACATGGGAAGTTTTACTCACATGTACATACAGAAAATGTGCAACAAGCTCTGTGCTTCCTGAAGGAACCTGGCTAGCTGCTGTTGCACTTCACAGGTAAGTTCTTGGCCAGGTCCAAGTTACCCTCAGAACAAGTCATGCAGCCTGTTCCCAGCTGCTTTTTATTTCAAGAAGAACTCAGAGAAACAAAACAAGCTTTGTGGATCAGTAAAATTATTTGAGGAAGGCAAGCTGCTCCCAGCCACTCTCCTGGGTAGCAGACCCTTCATGTTGCAGCGAAGTACCATTGGAAGATCTGAGAGGGGGCTGTTCTTAGAGGAACAATCTGTTCTGAACCTTCCTCCCACGCTGTTTCCTGAAGAGGGCAGCTGGGGGCAGGCCATAAGACATGACAAATTGAATTGGCATTACGGAAATAGCCAACAGATCATAAATTACATGTCCCTGGCTTAGTAGCTAGGCATGTACAGAACCGGATTGCTGTACTAAGTTTTCTTGACTTGAGTGGATTCCTTCCACAGAACTAAGAGAAGGGATCCTTTTTCAGATGATGCCTTTGGAATGTGAGTCTATTTGCTAATTTCTTAGCAGTTGTAAAGTACTGTAAACCAGATTTTCTATAGGAATGTGTATCCTTGTAATGGGTAGCACTTGCAATAATGACTGTTCAATGGTAATAAGAGTATTTTGTAAATTTTCTCTTAGACACATTGCAGGGCTGAATACTAACAGGGCTAAAAATATAATTGAATGGCGAGAGAAGAATGGACCATTTATAAACCGAGAACAGCTCAAAGAAGTTAAAGGTTTGGGTCCCAAAACCTTCCAACAATGTGCTGGCTTCATCAGATTCAATCAAGAATACATAAAGACTTTTTGCAGGTAATAGAGATTTTAACTGTTCTGACTAAATTGTCTGAAATAGAATGAGACGACTTTCCCCTTTTATGCTTTGTATTCATGCTTAACACCTAAGGAATCCTAGACCATTGTGCTCTGGAGGACAGCAAATTAACTTGTTAAAGATCATGGTTAAAGATAGTTCTTCCTCTGAATAGTAATGGCTTGTTAGCCTAGTTCCCTAAGTCAGGGTTTTGATAAATATGTAAGTTTAATTAAAAATTTTGCCACTGAATTAGTAAAAAAAAATCTGTCATGCAGCACTGTGGTGATCTGAGATATTGAAACTTCAGTCTTTGTTTTTCAGGCATAATACAGAGATCTGTAAATTAATTAGTTAATACGCTAAAGATTATTCTGCAGAACTTAGTGGTAGTAAACTAGTGCAGATTTTTGGAATTTCAATTTCATTACCTTGAGAGAGGAAGTTGAGTAGCTCTCTAGATCAAACTGCGTCTGTGTTATACTCCTGTGCCTAGCAAGTGTGATGCAACTGTCTTCTGTCTGAAATATGAGGCCTTTTCCCAAGTCCAGCTTGTCAACAGTGCATCATCCTCTTCCCCGTCATCCCATTCCCCAATTCCGTACCAAGTCTTCTACTCTTTCAGCCATTCATAGTGCTCCTCTTGACCTTTCTACAACTAAAATGCCCTTTCTAGCACAATGTATTTTCTCCCGTCTTTTGTCATTTTCCTTTCCAAAATAAAGAACTAAGAAAGGGCATAGCGGCAGCACCACCCCCATGCTTTTGCCACTGGTTCTTCTCAAAAACATATTTTCCTGGGAAGCACATCCTATTTTTTAGCCAACACAGTGCTCAGAAGCAGTACTGTATTCCCAGTTGCTGCTGGCCAAACAGCACACGCATAACTTCCAGGCAGGACATGAGCACGTAGGGACTGGCTTTCTGCCTGGGTAGAAGGTATCCAGATTGGTTGCCCATCTGGCAGGGAGGCATAGGCTGCAGGCCAAATGGTGCTTGCTGCAAGCACCAGAAGACCAAAGAAATCACTTCCAATGCTCTCTATGATTTATAGGTCTTACCTTGTACAGGTCTGTTCTAGTTTCTCTAGTTTATGCTGCAATACAACTGATGAAAAAAACGCTGATGGCTTCCCTCCACCCCTAAATTTTCACTGGTGAAATGTAAACATTTTTTTTAGGGTTTTTAACCTTCATGTAACATGATTTTGATGTTAGTCAGATTCTGTAGAACTTGGGAACATTGTATAATCTGAGAAAAGGATTTTGAGGCCTAAGTAAAGCTCTAACACCACTGCCTCCACAACATCTCTTGTGGGTCCAGGTGACACAACCAGAGGCTTTTGAAATTAACTTTGAGGTTTCATTTTTATCCTTTCTAATAATTTTGATGACTTTAGATTGCTGTATGAAATAATTTTTATGCTTTTTGCTTGAAATTTAATAAATAGTGATTATTTTAAAAATTGACATGTATATAGGAAAATATGTTTGCATTTCTGCCAGCAGTTGATGAGTGGAGCCCAAAATGCCAGTGCTAGTTTCAGGTCCTTCAGTGTGTTCTCTTTTGTCCTCCAAAAGCAGGAACCACTTGTGATTTAGGAAAAGAAAATAATCAAAGAGGCATGAAAGGAGCATTTGCAGTAGGAGTCATTTGATGCCTTTAATGTGTCCTGATAATTTTTTTTGTTTGAGGGAAACTTCGGGGGAAAAAAATGTGTTGGTTTTGAGTGTGGACAATGGGCCAGAATCATCTTCATTGAGAATGACATGTCCATTTTTGATTTCTGGCAGTAATAAGAAAAATGAACTTGGAAGTCGTGCTCTTTTGACTAAAGCAGGTGCACTGGGTAAAAAGAAGAGTAAATTAACATCATATGCCTCACAACAGCCCAATCCTTTGGACCAAACTTGTATTCATCCAGAGTCTTACAACATTGCAATGAGGTAAGTGATGGGAAAGCTTTTGAATGATTGCCACCATCAATTTTTAAAATGAAAATACTTATTTTTCTAACAACAGCCTTTTGAGACAGGAATATTTATATTGCTTGTAAATTTGAAGCTTTCACCCCTTTCTTCAAGAAGGTATGCTTCAGATATATGTGAGCATATGTCATTACTATGGGCCTTTAAAATTAAAATTTGATATTGCAAGATGTAATTAAGATGTATATATATGTTTCCAAATACACAAATACTATGATTTTTTTACTAAGTGGCTAAAAGAAGAGAATGGTTTTTGTGTATGTCAGAAAAAATTAATTTGGAATCCATATGTACCTCTGAAATACTACTATTAAGCTGTGATTTTTTCTATTGCAGCCCTGGTTGAAATTGGACTCTGCTTTTCCTCTTCAGAAACCATAAATGGGCACATATTTATTTTTCAGATTTTTACTGAACAGGCACTTTTCTTAAAAAGTACTGAATGTAATTTAACCAGTAGCAGTTGCTTTCAGGTTCTTATGATCTCTATTGAGAATATTATGCCTGGACAAACAAACTTGTGCTTCCTGTTTTATAAACAAAAACATCTTTAAACCTCAAAGAGAGAAGCAGAATTTCTGATTTCACAAAGCTTGACTTTCTTACCTAAAAAAGTCATACAGCATTTTTAGGACACTTTCCCCTCAGTGTGTACTCTGTTCTCTCTTCCTGTCCATAGGTCTTCGTGCTTTCTTTCTGCTAGGCATGCAGTGCACTTTTGTTTCCCTGCCACAGTTCATTCTTCTTTGTGCCTGATTCTAGGACTCACTGTGCAATTTCCTGTTAGTCTACTGCAGTTGGGCAGTGTGTAGATGACCATTTCCCTTTTTTTCTTATGCACCATTATTTATTACAAAGTCCTTTCTCTGGGTACTGTGGGAAAGAAAACATCAATCAAGGTCCTGATCTTAACAATCTTATGTTTGGTAGGTGGTTTATAGGGCGTGCAGCTTGGTCACCCTAACTGGAGATTATTCAGTGTAAGCGAATCAATGTGAAAAACAAATTTAAATTGCCTATTCAAAAATATTTTTTATTTTCAATATTTAATTTCATTCAATTTAAATTTCAAGTACTTGGATTTTAGTTTTTAGCTTTTTTAGCCCTGATACACTAATAACATCATTAGTAAAGTGGTCACAATGCTACCAGCCTTGCTTAAAGCCTGATGTGGATGGATTGCTTTAAAAGGCAGAGAAGTATATGCAGTTAATAGAGGAATGCTATGTTAATTTCCCTACATACAAGATTTCCACAAAAGTTGGTCAGATAATAAAGAATTGTGACTTTTTTTTTCAAAGGAGCACAGGTGACTTTTATATCTGAAGTGATGAGTGGGATTATTACTGTATAGGGTAGAACAGACATTCACATACAGCTGAAATTGTATAATTCTAGTAGGTGTCACAGATCATATAGTTGTGGTTTGAAATTTGACTGGGAATCCACCATTAGCACTATTTAACAAAAAATAGAATTAAAAAAAAATAATGAGCACAATTTTTACATCTCAACCAAGACAGGGGTTTGCATCCCAGGCTAATGCATGTTTCAGCGAGGGGGCTGGCACCTATTGTACAGACAACACTGTTTAGAAGGTGCCTTGCTGAGTCTTAAAACATGTGCCACTTCAGACTCAAATTTTGATTGCTTCTAAGCCAATGCAGAAGTGTTACATGGCTGAGGACCAGTGTTAATCTATCTCATTGTCTCTCTTTGGATAATGCAAGTATTTTACAGCAGATTTCCAGCAAAGCCATTCTCTATTCTGTGTTCCTCACCAAACATTTTGCTGTCCTAGACAGAATTTTCAGATGAAGTATTTAGGTCCAAATGCATGTCATAGATACTGTACCATACAGGGGTTTGTTGTGTTTTTTTGTTTGTTTGTTTTTCACGCAAAAGAATATAAGTTGACCACAGGGCAAATATAAAACAATAATTACAGATTCTGCTGATGAAACACCAAAACTAGAAAGCGTAGCATCTCTCTCTGCAACTCACTGTGTCAGTCTTTTCTGCATCCTTTGGGCTTTCTCTGTTGTCTTACTTTTTACATTCATAGTACCTCTACATATACTATGATAGGGGGTAAAAAAGGTCTCCAAATGCTTTCTGTGGATGCACTTTATGGACAACAGTATTTGTATTTTTCTTTTGTTTCCTTGAAAGCGTGTTAAATATGAAGGTGATGCTTTCATGGTACAGATTGTATGAGTGTGCAGCAACTCGGTATCACAAAATGGTGTGGGGAAGGGAGCAGATACCTTTAATGTTTTTTCACGGCAAATAGCTGTTTTGAGAAAAGAAAATACAACTCTGCAGCAAACGGATGAAAGCCAAGATGTGTAGTATTAAAAATTGACACTGGCAACATAAGGGCTAAATATAAACCAAACATCCTTCCCTCAAGCAACTAATGCTATAATTTAGCAATGATTATATATTTAATTATATATATTATTATATATTTATTATATATAATCATATATTATATATTTAAAATTACTTTTCAAAAAAAGCATATGAGCTGCTAAGTTTCTCAGAATTTATGAAAACAGTTTTCCAAACCTTTTTTCCTGCTTGAGTTTGAATTAAGAAAAAAATTTACTAGGAATTCAGACTGCATGGAGGATTCAGTCCAAAGCTTATCAGTGCTTTTGGTGGGTTTTGCTGACAGGCAGTGGCTGGGACTGGGCTTGTAATTCCCTTTTTCTGAGCCAGTGTTCATGAGAAAGCTTCTGAGAGCCTGAAGATGAAATCATGTTCATGGTGTCGGTTGGAGGTGTCTTAGGGAAGTTAGCCAATATAAGAAAGTCTTTCTAGGTTGCTAGAATTAAACTAGGTTAAATAACATAATTGACAGTTCTTACAACTTAAAATAAAATGCATGAGAAAAATTGAAACTGTTAGATGTAGGTTAGAATTGGTATTTAACAATAAAGTTTTTAATATAATATATCTTAATTAGTTCTGTGCCTGTAGTGCTATCAGAGTATTTATTCTTTTTTTGTGATTACACTGAACTTTGTCAGGGAGTGTGTCAAGTGCACAGGTGGATCTGTGCTGCCAAAGGGGCAGAATTGTCTTGAGTATGACAAGATTTGATCTAAAATCCAGTGTTATATACCTCTTACCATGAAAATTAAAATGTATGGAATAGCTGCTATATAAGTGAATCATAAAGGCTTCCTCAAGCAGTGCCTACCGCATCTTGCTATATGAGAAAGTAGTTTCTGAAAGTTTTGTTGGATTAAAAGTTTTCATGGAAAATTGCATTTATTTTTAAATAAAATAAGATGATGATTTTTATCCACTGCTTATAGCCAAATTACCTGAAGGCAGCAGTCTACATTGCAGATTTATGACATGCAAAATTATCAGGTTTTAAAACAATATTTTTGAGGGATAGAAATTTACCAAAATTTGAAACCACTAATTTTCTTTTTCGGGACTATTTTGTAGCTTGAAAACCAATCCATTAAAGAAAAATATGGTTAAAAGAATTACTCCCAAGTGGTGACTTTGGTTGCCAAACTTCAGGCTGGAGCTAATTTTTAGGGCTGATTTAGAAAAATGGGGTTTTTATAATGGAAACACTGATGTAATCTTTACTACAGTGGCACAAATGGTGCTGGTGTGATTGATTTATGGCATTTAAGCATCTTAACTTAAAATCTGTACAATTTCTGTAAAATAATTGGAAAATATCCTACTAGTGATTTAACACACTCTGCAGAAGACCAAAGCATGTTTGTTCATGGTTTCCACACTGTCAAAGCTTGGCTTGTCATGTGCAGTGATCAAGCTTACGAACACCTCTAAAATATTATGAATCGGAATTTCCAAAAAGCTAAAAAAAACCCTCAAAATTTTATAGACAGTCTATTTTCCTACAAAGCAGAACCATGCTTTAAGTGTTTAAAAAGTCTATATGTGAAAACCAGTTTATAGTGGCAGAATCTTCTACATACAATTAATACAATATGTAGAGTATATCCAATTTCTTGGTATGTATTGTTAAAGAACTGGTAGGAAACAGAGGACACATTTAGGAAGTCCCCAGAAGTTACAAGCAGGTTATGCTTATAAACCAAAATGTTGGAAAGAAAATGCAATGTTTTTTTCTTTGTTCTATCAGTCTGCTGGGTGCAGTTGGTTTCATGTGACTGAATTTTAACATTTGGTGATTTTTTTATTTAAATCTCATTAAAATGCTTTTTGCAAAAGCTTGGCACTCAGAATGTGTATTTGCTGCTCACAAATTGCAGCATCTGGCAGACAGGTTGTATTTTAGCCCGACCTAGGAATACAAATTTTTACCAATGTAAAAGGTCTAACGCTGTGACTTAGAATAACAGAGGTGAGGACCTTCCTTGGCTAATTACCTGGGTTTAGCACATTGCCTGGTAAAGGCCAGTCGTGCTCACTGTGGTTGGTTATGCCTTAGGAGAAGTTTTTGATATACCGGGCAGAGTCACTTGCAGTGAAGATTCATGTCTTAACCTTCTCTGTGTATTGATAATGCTGCTTGGTATCTTCAGCAGGAATTCAAAGTCCCAAGGGAACAAGCACTTGTTCATCGGCTTTTTCTTCACTGAAACAAAACTATTTGATTTGGTGCTCATTTCAGCAAGGCGATTGTATTGATAACAGTTAATATTCCATTACAGGCCAATCAGTCATATTTCAGATATCCCTGGTGTTTCTTGTAGTCTGCATGGGTAGATGTAACAGCTGATCCATAATATCTCATTTGATGTGCTGATAAGCTGCATTTTCTGGCTTCGAAGGCAAGTACTGGCAAATAAGAAAATGCAGAAGAAAAGTTGTTGATCAGGCCACCAAAAGAAAGAGATTTTCCTCTCCTGCCCTTTATGCAACTGGAAGCTTGTCCTTTGATGGCATTTCCTGCTTGCTAGCAGGCTGGCTTGCCTCTGTCCAGATCCCCTAGTTGTCACTGAACAACTGAGACAATGCTTAAGAGGAAAGCAGGAGAAGGAGTCAGGGAGGGAAATTATTACTTAATATGGTATTTGAGCAATGAAAACTGTTGCTGTGTTCTATTTAATAATGCAGTCTACATGTGAATATTTTTACAGAGGATAGGAGCTGTGATTGTGGTAGGAGGCCTTTCCTTACATCAGAAATATCTTTTGTCCACTTGAATGAAACTTGCTTGCCTACACATGTGTGTGGGTATTCAAGTTATGTGCAGAGTAATATTTAATAAAGTCTTACATTTTGGGGCTTTTTAAAAGAAACTTTGAAGTTAAACTCAGTCAATTAATGAACCTTTATGGCTATTTCCAATAGCCAATACCCAGCCCTAATTAAGGAGAACACTTGTAGAATTGTGGCCATTAAGTATTATAAACACTATATTCATCACTTTAAAAGGCCAGTTAATTCACAGGTTTTACTACTAAACTTAGAGGCTATATTTTTGAAAGTTATCTTGTCAGTAAGCTGAAGACCAGAAAAAGCTTTCACTGCCAATTGCCATCTAGTAAAAACATTTTAAAACTTCAATGTGTTGTAAAATACAGTTAACAATAATGATTAGAAGAACTTAGAAATAATGGAGAAATATGCTTGATTTGCGCTATAAATACTAGACCCATAAATCAAATGTTATTTTTAATTTGTTGAACTTTTTGGAACTTACATAACTTCCCACTAGTTGCATTTAGAGAACAATATTGAGAACAAAACCCCCACAAGACCTTTTCAATGGAATTTTCTCCTTTAAGTGTAGTATACTAGTTATTTTGGATAACTAATGATGTTTCACTATTTTGTATCTTGGGTAGAACTCCAGTTAAGTGATATATTAGTAGACATGAGAACAGCCAGAAGCCACGTGCCTAATGGTATGGGAGCAAAGCGGCTATGTTGCAGTGGAACTCTGTCTGAATTTCTTTTCTCATTTAGAAACTCATTGTTTCTTAAAATGTGTAAGTTGAAAATGTCATAAACTGAGTGCTTTCTGCATGCAGTCAAATAATCTACATTATTAATAATTTACGCGTTTGAAGAAAAACATACTGACTACACAACTTTGTCTGGCTAAACGACATAAATAGTTTTAGATATATTTGACTCTTTAGCTCTCTGTGTCCAGCAATTAATTACAGAAAGTAATGCACAAATATTGTTTGATACATAGTCTTCGTTGGTAATCAGAAATTGAGGATCCATATCACTAGTGGGAACAAGAGCAGTCAGCATCTACATTATACAAATACTGCTTTTGCACTTCAAAGCATTACTTAAACATAAATGTCTGCATAATTTAAGTTTGTGACTGTCATAAATGTACATTTTACCTAACAAAATGCATGCTAATGCAGAGTTGTTTTGTTTTCAGAGTGATTATGTTGCTTTACCATTAATTCCTGTGTGCACTGTGACAAGATGTAATGGCGTATCATGTTGCTTTAATGTAATGAATCCAGTACTCCCGGCTCTTAAGTCGTGTTGCTGGAAATGATTACATAAAACAGAAATGACTGTGACTAAAGCCCTTGCAAAGCTTTAGAACTTCTGCACATTATAAGAAGCTTTTTGGGTGGTGGTTAGAGTAACTTCTTAAAAATTTACCATAGGCTTCCCTTAGTAAAATTTTTACTCTTTTCTGACTATTTTTTGCATTCCAGTGAAATTTACATTATCTTTCAGGCATTGCAAGGGCTGGGCTATAATTTTGTGCAGATGTGTATGTTAAGTGAACATGATGTGCTTATTTGTTACATTTATGCTACTTTTTTTCTTTATCTGTATAAGATGGATGAAATTATGTATTAAATGAAAACATCAGTCATTTATCCATGACGATTCTCTGCAGATCCTTTAAAACTGCAACGATTGCTTTTAAAATGAAGGTGATTGCAAAGATTTCTGAGTACTCTCTAAATCTCAAAACCAAAAAACTCAAAGCTCTAAACTGTTAAAATTTCACCCTGTTCTTCCTCTGGCAGCTTTTATCTGAGTTGATGTACCTTGAGCAGAAAGTTCACCATTCATTCGCATACTCACATTATCCTTACTTCCCCAAATGCTATCTTATAAGAATGACCTCACTTCAGAGAAGAAGTCTCCTCTTACCCATTTCTGTTAAATTTTCTTTAGGTTTTGTCTTTCTAGTAGATAAACATAGCACCTGAGCTACTGCAACGTGTTATTTATTTCACATATGTAACCAGAAAAATACTTTAAGGACTTTCATTTTTGCACAGACCATTCATGTTATGTTGTGCAGCTGGAGCTGTCATTTACAAATTGTGTGAGGGAGATATTTCAAAGATTGCAGTGAGATAGTTTAACATTAAGATCAAAATATTTAAATTAAAGGAAACCTCTTTTTCCCCTCATAGCTATATCTGAGTGTTACTACCAACAATGTCTTTTTTTTTCTGACTTTGAAGTAACTCTTGAAGGAAGTTGTTGGGTTGCTTTTTTAATGAGAAAATTAACTTTGTTCTTAGCTGTAACATTTTAAAATAGAAATTATCAATATAATGCATCACTGTTTAGTCAGAGAGTTGCTTTATATTGATTTTTTTTTTTTTTTTTCAGTCCAAGTGCCCTCAGGCTGTGTTCATTTGAGTAAAAATGATGTATTAAATATATAATTAGATTCAACAGTATTTCTAAAACTAACTGCATCTGCAATCTCTAAGAAGTTACTTTAATTTGGAAATACTTTAATACATAATACATAATATTACCAAAACCTATTCGAAAATAGTGAGAATTTCCAAAATAGAAACAATACCGTTTCTTATAAAGAGTATTTCTTCTCTGCATATATGTGTGCAGGGCTTGGTTACAGTGCTTTGTTTTGCCTGTGATAGATAACCCACAATTCTGAAATATTCTTAACAAAATGCCTGATTTTTAGAACATTAAAATTCTGTAGAAGTCGGTGTGACTTCTCATATACTTAGATAGACTTGGGCATGTGTTTAAGCATCATCTTCAGGTGAAGCCAAAATTTTATTGTGAGCAGTAACCACGTTAATAAGTTATTTACACAATTGTAATTGATAATATAGGACCCAAACCTAGCACCCTTGCCCAGATGAGGAATCCTTTTTAATTTCAGATAAATCCTTTGGAGTGTCCAGAGGAAGGCTGTTTCAGGGGAAGGAGCAGAGGGCAAATGCCTTTCATGAATTGCGCTTGAAGGATCAGGCGCTTGGATTGTGTCCTGTTTCAGGCTGGTTTTCTTTCCAGCCGTGCGCATGTAACACCATTCATTCTGATTGCATTATCCACACGTGTGACATCTTTGTATGTAACAGGGCATTTTTTAATGTACATTGGTGGCTGTTTTGTGTGGTTGAACTTACTGGTTATGAAGCCCACCCCGTGATAAATTTACAAAGTCAATGTGCTTCTGCGAAGTCCTAAGTCCTAATGGTGAGAAAATGTTATTTGGACATACTCAAGCTGAGTTTCTATTTGAAGTGAAATAAAGCCAAGTACATGAATGTCAGCATACTTGTTTATAGGGGTGGGTGGTAAAGCATACATTATTTAGAAGGTTGAGTCGTGAGGCTGGTCGGGTTTGTCATGTTACATCTGGCATGTCAGTCAAAGCTGGGGCAGCTGCCATCTGTCACTAGTGCTCTGGTGGGGCGTTGTCTGGTGTTAGCAGCCAGCAGCCCCCCAGTAGTCTGGGGGGAAGCACTAAGCACTTCATCTGGGCCTGGGCTCATTTTGAGCATTATCACTTTTGGGGCTCCTTTGCAAAAGAAGGTGCTTTCATTTCACAGAATATCTGATACTTTTCATATCTGTTATTAGGCAAAATATTTGAATAGTAGTGGTAAGGTTTGTTTGTTTATAGAAAAAAAAACCAAACTCACATGATATTATAAAACATTTTGCATCTGTTTTGCTATATGCTTTTCTTCCAAACCACCTTAAACTACTTTAAAAAGTGATGTCACAAGTCAATATGCAGTAAAAGCAAAATTCAGTAAATATGGAGAATAGCATCATCCACTGAATCCTTATTAATTTTCATTGTACATTGCCACATGAAAGATGTGTCTGCACTAAAAAAGTTAGTGAAAATTATATTTATCACTACTAAGTGCAAATCTCTGTGTGAACTACCAGTACACTTAAGTCACTATGCTTGTACTTGAATTCAGTCAAGTGGAAGTTCTGACAGCTAGTTATAACAGATGTCCTCCTTTAGCAAAATTAATGGACATTTTTAAGTGAAGCTTTGCCCTTATGCTCAAATATAAATTTTGTGATTTACTGAAAATCAAATATTGCTTTAATTATTTCTCTTCAATTTATATTTTGAAAAAAATAAAATCTACTTTTTTGTTTCAATCCATGTAACTTCTATTGCTCACCACCTGAAATAATCTCAGTTGGTTCCTTGGGTTGAAAATAGGAAAAAACAAAACAGAAACCCCTCTGGGTCTCCTGACAAAAGAAATACTAGCCTCAGGTTTTGATAAAAGCACAGCATGTATTTTGTGGGGGGAAAGGAGGTTGAGTACCATGGGCTTTTGCTTTCTTATAGAGCTGGAATGTCTCCCACCAAGTTCAGGGCATGAACCTGCTGGTCAGCTCTTCTTTTGAGACTTGTAGTTTACACCTGTTGTGAAGCAGGATAAGGAGAGGAAAGAGGAGTCTCTTTGAGGAATTTGGAAGGAATGTTTATTCAGACTCTGGAGGACAGGAACAATAATTCTACCTGCCTGCTGTGGTGGAGAACATCCAAAAAAAAAATTGTGCTTCCTGCCAAAAATAAGGGGCATGATAAAGCAGGGCAGATGAGGCTTATTCATGGTGAGATGCAGGTCATGACGGAGATCACGTGTCAGGACATAATTATTTAGAAGTATTTCTTTATATTTCTTTTCAGCTTTTTTAGATACCAGTCCAAATTCGTCTCAGTCTGCAATGTGTGTGTTACATGACAATAAGGGAAAGATAAGGATGTTTGTGTCGTGTGACTGCTTTGACTTAATGATTACATAGTATCTGAAAAACTAATTGTTCTTAATCATGAAGTTTACAGACAAGAGAAGTATTTCATGCAATGTTTTTCTTAAGTTGGGTTATAGATTCGTCATATTAATTAAATATTTTGGATATTCATTGTTGCTTTACTAAATTGCCGTTCATTCTAATTTGAATGAAAGCAACAATTACAATAAGAATGTTATAAAACTCTCACTGAGTTCTAGGGAGCTTTCATGGTAAAAGACACCTTTCAGTAATAAGGAAACTGTTTCATTGTGAGACGGAATAATTGGTCTGAGAAGAGATTTTAATTACATTTTATTATTTTGCTTCTAGTTTTGCAATCTGTTCCAGAAGATACAGGTATACACATAGACTCTAGATTTCCATTTATGTGTCAGCTCAGTGATGAGTTGCAAGGACATGCACTTGAGAAACTGTTCATATATTTTATCAGAAGTTTTGTTCATGTATCAATGAAAAAATAATAGAACAAAGGTTCAGTTCCCACTAAAAGATGCTACAAATCTTTCTATCTTTGCTTGAACTTTCTAGGTTTTTATCTCTCATTGGAGGAAATGCAAATGACATAGGAAAATCAGATATGCAGCAAAAAGTAAATGTGGTAATTCAAAAGGAAGGACTGGAAGGCACAGCCAAGAGGCTCAATACCACCGTGCACACACTGCAGCTGATCATTGATGGTCTCACTCAGCCTGAAGGCTATGACATCCGAACAGGTAAACCTCAGTTTGGAGGGTTGTAATCTCCAAAGATTCCTTGTTCTACATATCACTTTTAAAACAGCACATTTTCTTCTTTTAAAATCAGTAGTAGATTTTCATGGACTTGTAACTCTATTTCTTTTCTCAGTCAAGGTAAAGGCTATATCACAGTCAGATGTTTCTTTTCAGTTTTGTAGGTAAGGAGTGTGAATCCTATCTTAAATCATGGCATTTTCAGCCATAGGAAGGGGAGTTGTTTAGATATTAACAAATTAAATAATTTCAGTACGTTGACTCTCTACTGATTGAGTCTGTGTTGGCTCTTCATCAGGTAGGGGAATTCTGAGACCAAGGTGAAACAGTAGCAATAAAGTTCTGTGGAGTAATAGTATGTAGTTAGGCTCTTTTATTGGCCTGGTTTCTGGGAGACCAGTGTAACTGAAGCACATGGCTCATGACCTACCCTATTTAAAACCTGCAGTGGTACTGAACAGTTTGAGGTAGAGGAAAAGAAAGATGAAGTATAACATCTGGAGATGCTGTTGTGTAATGAAACTTAGAGCTGGATTCTCTTAGAGCAGGAGATAAAAGCAGATAGCAAAGATGCAGGCTTGTAATAACAAATAATAAACATATGCTTAAAAAACAGCCAAACTAATATTTCTGTCCCCCTTTTATAGTTCGTTAATGGTTTTTGTGCTTATTTTTTAAATATTCCCCACTACTGATCTTGAAAATGTGTGTTTTCTATGTCTCAGTTTGTTCTGGTGATCTCACATGTAAATTACAGTAGGATTGACCATTAACGTAGGAAGACATAAAAGCAAAAGAGAGAATCTTCAGTGGAAATAATCATATTCTGCTGATCTAGGACATTCAGTATTACTTTAGAGAGACTCCGTGGCTAGAGAAGACAGCCTAGTAGCCTTATGTAGCTGTATGGATTTCTCCATCATGAGTTATTCCCACAGGCTGCCGTTCTTCATGAATTGCTCCAGCACCGATCTCTTCCATGGAGTGAAGTCTTTTAGAACCAGACTTTCATTGTTCCTTCATGAGGTCACAAGTCCTGCCAGAAAGCCTGCTCCAGTGTGGGCTTCCCACAGGGTCACAGCCTTCTTTCAGGCATCGACCTGTTCTGGTGTAGGGCTCTCCATGAACTGCAGGGGAATCTCAGCTCTGGTATCTGGAGCTCTTCCTCCTCCTTCCCTTGGTGTCTGCAGAGCTGTTTCTGTTACATATGTTCACTTCTGTCTCCTGGGCTGCAATTGCTGTTGCACAGGGATTATTATTTTTTTTTTTTTTCTTTTTAAAATATCCCAGAGGCACTTACCACCATTGTTAATGGGCTCAGCCTTGGACAGCAGTGGATCTATTGGACACAGGCAAAGCTGCAGAAGCCACCACTCACAGTAGGCCACACACACACCTACCAAAACATTGCCATGTAAAGCCAATACAGATCCACAGACTGATTAAATTCCAGTGCATTTTAGCTATAAACTTGTTCAGGCTGAATTTTATTTCTCAAAAGCAAACAGAGAAAAATTATTACAATTCTGGTTTGGTGATGTTCCTTGTGGAAAATCTCAGTCCTTATTATATCTTGGAAAGGTCAAACAATGATAGGAAAGATTGAAAGAGAAGTTGTTGAGATGGCTCAGAAGGGTTTTCTGCAGAAACAGAAAGTGTTAGGGAAATAAGAGTTTAAAAATATATCTGTGCTGTTAAATGCAGAATGCGAACATTAACATCCCAGTGTAATGCCTGCTTATGATCATATCTGTGTGATTTTCAAGTTGTTGGTACAAAGCAGCACTGTGATGAAGCTCATATGATGTCACAGCGCAGATAAACAGCAAGCCTAAGAACAGTGCATTGCTGGCTTTTCTTTTAGTATGTGACGAAACTGAGTTATTCATCTTCCTGTGAATATGTAGAAATTTCTATAGGAATAGAATTTCACATCTAATTGAGGTAGCTCGAGTCACCTCAAGTGATTCTTCAATTCTCTCTAGATCTGAATCTTTCAGTCACTGCCTAATATACAAAATAAATTCTGATCCCCTTACGATAGTTGCATAACACAAAATTGGCCATACTTACTACTTCAGTAATCAAAGTTTTTTAAAATGATACAAAAAGTATAAGACACAAGTTCTTTATCACATATGGGTCTTTATTTTAAAATGTTCAGAAAGCAATATTTGGGACCTAAAAGCTACCTTGGGATGACTTATTAATTAGAAACAATAATCTGGAAACAACTCTTAGAAACCCTTTTTCACCAAAGTCTTATTTGTGTTTCTTGTTTCCTGTAACAGATTTTGATAAACCTGATTTCAAGAGAAGCATAGTCTGCTTTGAAGACCTAAGTGTTGGTGCTGTTTTGACTGGAAAAGTTGAAAATGCAACGCCATTCGGAGTTTTTGTTGATATTGGTGTGGGAAAATCAGGTTTGATTCCAGTGCAAAACATAACAGAAGCAAAACTCTCTAAAGTGAAGAAGAGAAGAAGCCTGGGCCTAGGTCCTGGTGAAAGAGTGGAAGTTAAAGTGCTTAATGTTGATATTCCTCGACTGAGGATAACATTGGATCTTATTCGTGTTTTGTGAGAGGGATTTCAGTAACTGAGCCTTGACTTTAAAGGATAAGTAATGTCAGCAAGGTTATGGAGACTCAGGCATTTAATGAATGTTGAAAATGAACACATTTTGAAACCCTCAGCGCCTTTCTTTTTGTTTGTTTTTAATTTTAAATTTAACAGTTTTACCACATTTCTTGAATCCTTTCTGTTAATAATTGTTTTGAACAGTTTTTTGGATTACCTCCAAAAATGTTGTTTTGTCTGCAGAGCAAATGAAGTTCCAGTGGGCTGTCAGATCTCTTATCTGTTGTCTGTGCAAGATTTGCTGTCTTAATCTTCAGTTAGTACTGCAAGAGCAGACACATCTATAGTTCCTCTCCCAGAAAACAGACAGTTTGCCTATTTTCTGGTTGACAGTCTAAAAGAGGGCTCCTAGTGGTAGGAAAAGAGTTATCTTTGAGTGATAATAATGTTGTATCAAAAGTAGACTGAGGAAAAAGCATCTGCTAAAACTGTTGATGGTTGAGAAATAGTTATCTTTAGTTTATTTAACCAACATTATTAGGAGATCTGTTTACCTGTTTTATTTCTGCTTTTTCAGTTATCATGGATTAACACAGTTGGATGTACCTTGCAGTTTAAGGAACCTTGCTCAAAGGTGTCAAAAGACATTTGTTTTGTTCTATACTTCTGCAAAATAAAAACGTTTCTGTCCATCTTTTCTCAGTGTACTGGTTTTACAAGAGGTTCAGCAGTTCTAGTTGTCTTTTTTTCCAGCACATGCTTAATCACTAACACTTTGAATGCTCACTGTTTCCTGCTAGGAGTGCCTAGCACAGGAGGTTTGTTTTTTCCAACTAGAGACTTCTTGGTTTTGTGGTATTTTGGTGGTGTTTCAAAGGATTTACCTCTTGAGCCAAGTTTGCAAAGGACATATAATGGAAGGTTAGTCTCCAGCAACAGATGTATATATGTAGTCTTTCCAGGGAGGTTTGGGTGTGTTGGGCATTTATTCCTTTGCAGTCATGAGACTGGCCTGTGAGTTGTCAGAAGCTCTGTTCTGGAACAGACTAGTGCAGATATACTATAGCAAGTGTCAAACATCTTCAATGACAAGGTTTCTAAGTACAAATGTCCTAGTACCTGCTGGCACAGTGTCTATGCATGAGTTAGGTAAAGGTTAGCATGGTTCAATCTCCCAGCTCTGTGCTTTAGTTTTCAAAATTATGAGCCAGCTGTAGACAGTGTATTTTGGAGATTAAAGAATCATTTAGCAGATGGAAAAGAGGAAGATAGATCTTACTAGCTTCATTGCATTTGTCCACTGAAGAAAAGACAACCATTTTCTGTTACATTAAAGTCAGCACGGCTTGGAATCACGTTTTTCAGGCCTTTGGAAATTTTCCTGTAATACTTATGCAAGGTAGATTTTGTTGTTCTGAAATTACAAACTGTAATACCATGTTACTGTCTTGGAAAACAGAGATGCAAAGCAAAGAAGTTGATTTTTTGGTTTTTTTTTTCCTGTGGGTGATACATTCACTTACAGCAGTATGTCCATCAGTAGAACGATGTAAGTTGTGTTAAACTTTATATATGATCTCTGCAGTGTCTAAGCACTTAGAAAATTGACTGGATTTGCTTGGCCTTCTCTAAGGAGGAGATAAACTTGATTTCCTGAAGCTCAATTTAATGAATAATATAGAGTATTTTCTCTTTCTGTGGTATTTTGTTTGTTACTGAAATTCATTTTTTAAATCCATAATACTGTAAGGATTGAGCATCTTTTGCATTTTTCTGTATGTCTCTTGGATTATTATGAAATTCTCTAAATGCAAGACATCCTGAGACTATTTCTCTCACTGTTAATTCACAGGAGGCATTTTGCCCACTCAGAGGACTGACCCACAATTCAGTGTACATACTCATAAGTAGTTTGCTTCCTCTGTAGTGGAACTCGGCAGCTTATCTTGTCATCACAGGGACTGTAGGAGAATATCATGTCTATCTCCAAATTTCTTAACCACACTAAATGGGAAGTATATGACTTCATGTCATATGTCTTAAATGTCTGCAGCTCTGCAAATGTAATCCCATTAATTTTTCAGCTAGTGCAATGCCTTAACTACTTCCCACAAAAAAATTTTTCCATTGCAATTTTTTTTTTTTGCCAGAACACAGCAGTGTTAAAACAGCCCAGTGAGAGTCTAACAAGGATTAATATGCATACATATGAACTTCTCAGGTTTTGTCAGATCTTTGGAGATTCAGAAATTATTTCTTCTTAATTTGATTCTCAGTTTTGATCTTGAATTCTTGTGGTGTTCAGATTTCTGACAAAGCATCAAAATTGTTTTCTGTAATTCATCTCCTCCTTTAGTTTCTGAACCAAGACATGATTTATTTATTTTTTTCTGGATGGATGCTTTTTCCCATTTGCAATGCTGCCCAATCTTTGAAACAAATTTAGTACTGCTTAATGGTGATGCCTTCAAAATCTTGAACAAACAAACAAACCCCTGCTTCCTCTTGATCTTAGTTAATTGCTTCAAAGTACGTTTTCTCAGAATAATTAAATACAAGTCTTTAAGTCTCACTAAAAATTCTATTTTTGCCTTACACTCTAGATTCCAAGGCATCTACACACCTTGTAGTATAGTTCCACCTTTCCCTAGAGAGAAAATCCAGCCCATTGATCGTGAATGACAGTCCTGCTTTTTAGTCCCACCCTCACTCAAACAGTCTGGTATTTTGCAACCACCTTCCCCTGATATGCAGACCAGTAAAAAAGAGCTTCTAAAGATTTCCTGTGCTTTAGATATTACAAAAAGGAGAAGAATTCTACTAAGCAAGATAGCACTTGTGTGCCTGGTTGTAGTAATGCAAAACAAGAGTTTAAAAGAAGCCATTTGTTTTAGTTTTATTCCTGCCTCAGGCAATTTTAGGCAGCATATATCAATTTTCCAGAAACATGTCAACCTCAGGAATGATTTAGTATGCTGTTAAACATAATAAAATCAATAGGAAAACAAATAGAATTTCCATGAGGAGCAGACGTTTGGAGAAGCTGGTCCATATGGCCTATAGACATGCTGGAATTTGGGCTTTGTGGGGTTCTTGTGTTAGAAAAACTGCATACCATGGGAAAGTAATGCATAATTCAGGAGAACAAATAATCTAACAGCTTTGTGGTAGTGCGTCTTGAACTTGGTGTCTGTATTTATTTAACAACAAATAGACTTAGAAACTCTATGCCTGGGAGCTACAAACCAAACATGAATCATATTTGCCTAATTTCAGAGCTTTCTATAAGGAGCCTTACCCACTGTGAAGTGAGTGCTGAGTGAGTTCCCAGTTCAGCCTGAATAGCACCTTGCTTTTCTAGACTTCCTGAGGGAAATTTATCTACCTACTTAGCTCTGCTTAAGGACATGCATCTTCAAGACTATCAACACTGGAAGACACTGGAAGGAATAAGCTGGTAATGCCAGTCCATGTGTCTCCCTTCTGTTCAAGGTTTCAAAAGAGCTGTGAGGGGGCTCGTGTGTCTCCAGGGCTATGTAAAACTTGGGCAAGTCAGTAATTCCACTCCTTCCCATTTGAGATCACCTAAAGGTTTGAGAGCACCTCTGTTTATCGGTCCCAACGTTTCCTCACCTGCCTCATGGACATGTAGAAACTCTGTTTAGAAGTGTTTCATTTTGAGAAATCCTTTTGAATCCATACTCTATAAAGCTTCACAAGTAGATGATGTGTCTGTTTCCTACAGCAAACCTTAGTGACTAGTTTATAGAGAACTTAAGTTGCCTGTTTCCACTTGAGTCTCTAAATGGTCCCTCTGGTGGCTGTTGTAACTCTGTGCTGGCTACAGGTACCTCCTGCCAGGAGGCTGTTGGGGATCACTGCTTATTGACAGGTATTTCTAGGAGCTGACTATATAATCCACATTAGAATTTTGGTTGGGCATTTTTTCAGATAGATATAACTCATAACAGCAACTAATGACAATTTGTAGACACCTGGAGTTGAACAGAAAATAATAAGTATATGTATTGCACCACAGGCTTTAATACAGCTTCTGCAAGCTGGAAATAACAAAACTCTGCAACTTGGAAATAACAAAATTCTTCGGTCTGGTAGGGACCAGGGCAGGAGTATTGCTTCTGTGTGAGCCTATACAGTGGGTATTGCTGCCTTTAATCAAGTCTGTTTGGTTTCATGCTGTTTTTATAACTGTTAAGTCTCCTGCGAGTATGTTCTAGCTGCATCAAGAATCCTAAGAGATTCTCCATGCTTTGAAAGTGAACTTGTGGCTGTGTCCAGATCAGGATAAGTCATCCCACTGAGAACTTTAGGCAGAAGTTCTGAGTAAAGCACTCAAATCTCATCTCACGTGCTCTCTGTCCCTGATTAGGAGCTGACACGTTTGAAATTGATTGCTTTGCACCTTGTTTCACAAGTTAGAGCTTCTACCTTATTTGACATCCAGAACTGAAAAACACTAAGGCATGTTCAACACAGCAGTCCAGTTGATATTATTAGAAATTTTTGTCTCCCTCTCTTGTTCTCCAGAAGAAACAATAGAGAAAGGAGCATTTAGTAAACTGAGGATCCCCATGACTTTTTTAGCTTTATTCAATCTGGTTGAGTTCAGGCTTTTAGTTGAGACGTTGTCTTTAAGCAGTAATCAGGAGACCAGCACCTCAGAAAATTTAACCAGAGCGATATTTTCTCCTTATCTTACAGATCCATTTATCGTACTACACTTGTACGTTATTAAATGAAAAGTGTTTTCAGTATGCAATCAGCTAAGCTGGAATTTTGCATTCTCGTATCTCAATGACAGTCCTATTTCTAGGAAAGACTGCCTTTATTTGTGGTCAAGCAGAGAATTCTTTGGATGTGACTAACAATGAGGCATGTGGAAATAATGTCATGAGAGGAACTGTTATGCTTGAGGGTCATTTACAAAGGCTGAATAGAAGTGAAAACTTAGGAAAGTACTTTCACCTCAGAATTAAATGTGTGGAATATCTTGGCAGAGAGCAGAAACTGCCACATACCAGAGGCTGTATATTGGCACTGTGACTGCTTTTTTGTGTGATGAGGAGAGGGAGGGGCAGGAAATGGAGGGATGTGGGGAAGAACATCCTGCAAGATGTAAATGGTCTTATGGGAATGAAATTAAGATGATGAAATGCAAATGGCAGTAATGTAATGGTAATGTAGTAGTAGTGGAATCTGAGCCTGGTTGTCTCCTGCTTCCTGTACCTCCCATGAAGGTAAAAAATAAGCGTAACTATTTGTTAAAGCTAATGGAAATTGCGTATCTCATATCAATGCATATTGTAACTAAAGAGTAGTATGGAACTAATTGGCTTCAAGAGGGAGAAACACTAAGTATATGCTCTTAATTGATTTGCTTCTCATTTGCCAGTGTTGCTGTTTCTAGCTAGTTTATTAGAAGTAGATCAGTCCTTCTTCAGCACTTCTGGTTGAGAGAGTGCAGCTGCAGTCATGTGTGACATATGCATTGTCCATTGACGTATGGCAGGGGGAATCAACAGAATTTTTATCATTTATACGCAGCAGGAAGTGTCCTTGAAAGACTGTTTTGTCAAAGCTTTCTTCGATCCCTTGAAATGACTGTGTGGCTATATTTAGTGCATGGGGGTAGATGCAGAGCCAGTCAAAAGCTGAAAATAACAGAAAATCCAGCTATTTGTATACCGGGTAGAATTATTTTCCAAGAGCACGCAGCCTCAGTAATTTATGTTCTGTACTGATGATTAACTTTTTTTATGTAAGCACTTGTTAGCCTCTTTGCTTACCTGAAATACAATCCTTCCTGGTGTGCTCTATGTCTGATATAGTTATTCAGTTTTAAATTTGAGCCTGTTCTCAAGGTGTTGTCTCTTATGCTGTTCAGTTTAGAATTGGTCCAAAGTAGCCCAGACATGTTAATCTTCAGTGTGTTTTATGAGGCTTTGTGTTTTCTAGGACACAAAATTAGTCATAACGTAAGAGCTGAAAGGAGCATTGTCCAGTGTTTGGTGTTGATGAAGTCTTGTTTTTTTTTGTATCTGATGATAGGTGGTCACTCTTCATGGAAAAGGAGGGTTGGAAAAGCTTATCAAGTGAATTTCAAATTTTGTGTCATTCATTAAGCTTATCAAAATATTTTTGTGTCATTCAAAATGACAGGAAAGAAAGGTGTCTGCCTTGGCAGTAGGAAGTCCTTGACAGTCTTTGGCACAGTTGTTTTCCATATTTCAGAGTATTAAGTTTCTCACTTGGATCAAGTTGCAGTAGTGTGTTTTTTTGGGAACTAGTGTCATTTGTGTGACAATCTGCCCCTTTTTAGAGACCAGCAAAACGACAGTAACAAAATTCCCACCTATGAGATTGGAGGTTCATTGCATCTCCAAAAGCAAGGTTGCCCGTAGTTAAAACATTCTGAAAGTTTTTCAGTTGAGAGAGGAGTGGCTTCCTCAAATCTTCCCTCCTGTCTTTGTTGAACCAGAATATCATTGGTTTATCAAAATTTCTCTTTGCCAGTCTTCTTTTTTCTTGTCTTTTTGGGTTTTTTTCCTAATGCTGATCTGCAGTGAGTTATTCTATTACATCTAGGGAAACCAGAGTGCTGCAAAGCTTTGTTTTCAAATGTAAGTACAATTGCATTATTTCAGCATATGTTCTGTGTCCTTTCAGTGGAACTTGTATCTGAGTTTGTTGTGAGAAATACTACAACACTTCCCAAATGTGTGTGACGGCATAGTACTCCACAGACTTACTCTCTATTCAAGGAGAACTTTGTGATATTGTATGATCCTCAAATGTGGGAAAAGTTAATAAAGGATCAGAGGAGTGTCCATCTTCTGCATGAAACCAGGCATGGTTTCTACAAGAGAAGTGTTATGTGACAACCTCATCTGAGACAAGACAATGGCTTAGTGCCTCTCCATAGCATAACTACGAAGTCAAGAATAAGGATAGATTATATTTTCTCCAGCCCCCTTGCAGCATGAAGGAAAGTCTTTTTCCAGAGATTTCTAATGTCTGTCCTTTCCTGGATTGTTCTTTAAACAAGAGACTAAAGACTGTGTTAAGAGCAGAAGGTAGGACAGCAGTCCTGAGTCAGTTCCAGTGGGCTCAATCTGATTCTATTTATCTATCACAGTCAGTACAGGATCCTTTTTGTAATATTAGTGTGTCCCTGTTTAAAACCCATTTGGAAATGTTACCCAACAGAAGCTAAACATTGTACCCTGTATATAAAAAAGAAAGAAATGGGGGAAACCTCCAGCCAAACATAGGCCCACTATAAGTGAACTGGGATTTCAGTTGGACCCCAACAGGATGGTGACTGTTCAAATGGACTTTACACAAAAGTGGTGAGTCTCTGTACAGATGATGTTTTGGGCGTATCAGCTCCCTTGTCAAATCCACAGAAGCTAATGATGTGGCCGGTAAAATTAGTGTTGATTACAACATTAATGTTGTTGGTCTGCATTTCAAACTGAAGCTTTATTGGACATAATGAAATGGAGACAGACTTTGTTAACATTGTTTTACATGTAAGGAATTACAGCATTCCAGGAGCTCCTTTTTATTTGTATGACTACAAAAACATATAATTGTAGCTGAAAATGAATGTCTAATATATTCATTGCAGAGCAAAAATATAAATATGTATGACATCTTTGTTCCATTATTTTATTTGTGTTTGTAAACTATGCTCATCGATGAATCTATTATGTATATTTCTGGCTAAATGCTGGCTGGACAGATGTAGATATGTCTAGGAATGGACAAGCTATACAGAGTTTTAAAAAATGTTTTCTTGTGATCTTAGAAATAGGATGGTTTTGGTCAGAAGAACTTCACTCTGCAGACCAACAGGCCAATTAATATTTTTTAGTGTTTCATTTGGTTGAGGATAACAGGTTCATAGTTTTCTACTGGAAAATAGAGACAATTTTTTAGGTTTTGTTTTACTTAGAAATATTTATGGAAATTACTTATTTGAAGAATTATTTAAATGAAGGTGCACCTTGGCAGCTGTAGTGGTTTAGGTTTGCCAATTTGAGTTTCCTGGCCAGCACACCAAATAATAGTAGTGGGTTTAGCACTGGCTAAAATCACCAGTGCACCAACTAGAATTATTTACTCATTTCCTGCTGTGAGATAGGAATTAGGAGGAGAGCAAAGCAGGCTCAAATATTAAAAAGTATAAAGAAAACTTTATTAACAGAACTAAAAGAATAATAAGAATGAGAATAAAACCTTCAGAACACTTCTCCCCTCCTTACAACCGCTTTCCCACTGACAAAGTAGAAACAAAACTTGGAGTTTTCAATCAGTTACTGATGGTTTTCAAGCAAGGCAGGCACCCTGGCTCGAGCCAGCACGGCGGCTATCCTCAGCCACGCGGACCACATCCCACAGCATCAATGTGATGGATGGCAAATATGGCGATTTATTGCAGGGGAATTTAACATTTTATAACCTAGGGTCACTGTCTTACTCCCATCTGCTTACATCATCGTTAGGTGCTATTGGCTAATTGCAGGAGACTTTACTATCCTAACAGAGAGGGGGGTCTGCTAACTTTCCGTAACATCCTGATATCTTCCAATCGCAAGCCCTTAAACTACAACAAGTTACCACCTCTAGAATAGTCCATAGGTGCTAAATGCAAGAACTAAGTAGGGAACAGAGCCTGTGTGAAACTAAGTCACACAGGCTTCTCATTCTGGCCTGAGAAAGCATTAAAAAGAATCCAAACAGTCCTTGGTAAAGGACAACAATCTGCAGGTGTTGTTCAGTCAAGGGATAGTGTTCCACTTAACCAATGATGGTGGATGTGTTGCTTTAATGACCAATGAGAGTTTTACCTCTCGGACCCTCTCGAACATGTGTATAAAAGAAGATTAAGAATAATAAACTTTGCTCTCTTAGACTATGAAGCTAAGGGAGTCAGTGTCATGCTTATTGCTGTTCCTAATATAGTGTGACAATAGTCTTTCATCATTTCTTGTAGGGAGAGGAGTTTCTCTCAATATGCTACAGAGACTTCTCCACAAGAAACAGTTCTCTTGTGACTTTAATTTCCACGGATGGCAGCTGCCCAGAAAATCTGCAATCGTTTAGTCCCTCCCATCTCATGCAGCCTTCCCACAGCTGTGTTTATGGGCTATGTTGAACTTATGGGGTACTATTTTAAGGATGAGCTGTTCAAAAACAAAGGTTCTCTTCATCTATCTCTGTGATTATCTTAATCTCTGGGAACAGAGGTCTTCTTTGCCTGGGGGCAAAGGGTCTTCATCACTCTCATCTTTCTCTCTCTCTCTGTTCAAGCTTCTCATGGGATCACAGCTACTTCAACATCTGCTTGGCTTCATTATGGATGCTTCTGGTCATGTCTACAGTTTGAACATGCTATCCCCTCATACTTTTTTCATTAATCAAAGGGGATATCCTGGTGTATCACAGTTTATCTTCATGGCCTTAACAAAAGAATTCCAGCCCAAGACTAAGGCATCTCCTCATTCTCTTTCCATCTGAGGCTTGACTCCTTCTTTACTGACCTTGGTGTCTACATGTTGTTTCTCTACATGTCTTCACTCTGTCCTTTTCTCTCACTCAAGAGAGGATCAATGTTTTGTAAGTTCCATTTGTGCAGTGAAAGAGTTAATATCTTGCCCAGGCCTGCGGTTAGTTGTATCATCTCTGCCAGGCCACGGCCGAAGCTGATTACAATGGAAGTTCTTTGGGGCCGTGCTGGGTGCTGTACCAAGACCTCAGGGGGCCCGGCCAGAACAGTGGTGGACACTCGGGTCACATAGCTGCTCTCCGGCCCCTGCTTCCTACAATTTCAGCTGCAGCCTGATTGCTTCCCCTCCCCCCGCCCGGCAGCCGCTGGGGCCCGGCCCCGCCAGGCCGCGCAGGCCGTGACGGAAGGGCCTGGCCCGGCCCAGAGCCGCTGCTGCGGCCCGGCGGACCCCGGACCCCAGCGCAGCGCGGGCCGGCAGCAGGGCAGGGCTTGGGGACAGCGAGATGTCAGCAGCCACGGCTTGGCCCAGCCTTGGCCAGGGCCCCACGGCCTCCCGTCCCCCACCCAGCCACCAGTGGGGCCGGGCCCCGCCAGGCTGCGGTGGGCACCCGCCGGTGCCCAGTTATGCCTTCAAGGCCGGAAGCAAGAGAGAGATTTCCCGGGTTTGCCCATCTTTAAAAATGTGAATCTCGCAGAGGCGGATCTAGCTTTTAATGGTTTAATAGGTTATCAATTCTCAGAGCTAACCAGCTATTGGTTTTTGCTAGGCACAGAGGAATCTCTCAGCAGCTTCTCAGAAAAATAATTTCCATGGGTGGCCTCTTCCCTCACCAAATGTCAATTAATGCAAAACCAGTGCAGCAACATGTACTTTAGATTCTCTGAATGATTTTCTAAATTTTTCTTTTATCCACCCAGTGGCTTTAGCACTTGCAAAATGCCGGTGTCGCATACTTCCATACTTCTCTTAATAGCATCCTAAGGGAGATCATCTCAGATGCAAAAAATTTAAAAAGGGAGAGAGGAGAGCTAAGAGGCTCAAGTTTACTGTGTAATTTAAGTGTGTGCAATGTTCTTGCTGTATCCTCCAGAAACACCTTTGTTATTATTTCATTCAAAGTAATTCAAACAGTACTCTGTGAAAATAATTCTTGAAGGAGCTTATACCAATGAACAAGTAGAATGTTATCAATGGAACAGAGATTGACTGTTCATCATGCCTGGTATATATTGCTTTGTCTAACTACTCGCCCCAGCAGACTTACAATTGTGTTCTCTCTGAAGACCCTCCCAGCTGCAAGGCCTGATTGACAGAATCTGTGGGCAGATGCACTTGCCAGACTCCAATAAAGATGGGGCCTTGGGAACATCTAAGGCAATTATTGACGGGCAGCAATCCACTAATCAGACAATTTCAAAATTAATCCCACAGTCCCTTACTGTATTAGCTTTCCTTCTTGTTTGTATTTATACAGCAAATTCATGACTTCAGTGAATACTCTCCCTTCCAGCCCAATTATGTATCTCTGAGGGTATTAAATTAAAAACAGAAGAAATATTGAAAGTGGCTGCAATCAGTTTCTTTAAAAAGTGGTGTGGCACTTACAGGCTGGTGTTCTTACTACGATGCTTGATAATAAAAGTAAACAGGATTTTTTTTTTCTCATACAAATAAGGCAAGTGTTCCTAATATGCCTTGTTAAAAAGCAGCCTATATATAATGAGAGGGGGAAAAGTAATTTGATTTTGGAGTTTAATTATATCTTCATAAAATTCTTCTGCAGTAACTGACAAATCCACAGTGTCTCCAAATAACATAAACAGATTTTGAGTTGTGCATTTTGGTTTATCTTTCACTTGTTTTATTCTGATCACTTTATAATACAAAATTTGATTTGCATTTGATTGTCACCTGCCTTTTAAATGCAGTCTGATCCAAACAGAACATTTCTTTCTCAGGGAAATATAGAACTATCTTCATGGTGTAACTGTTCAAATGTGAGTCACTGGCTAGAGTCCTTAGTTGTGTACTGTGTATCTCATTCTTTTAAAATTTGGAAATCTGATGCCTACAATGATTGAAGGATTGTTTCTGCAGATCTGAACATGAATGTAGAATTTCCTATTTTTGTTACTGAAAATGGGTGTCCAAAGGGAGACATCACTTTACAGGCATTATTTTGCATCTTTGCATTGCTGATTACTATTGATTGAACAGTAACAGCACTGTGCATTTCTGCTGTTTCCCACATGCAGCAGAAATTGTACTATATTATTTTGTTTGTTCATGATTAGTTTCCTTTCAAGAGGAATGAAAATGAAAAAGAAATTTAACTAATCCACTGGAAGTCAGTGGGTGAATCCCATGAACTCATGGCCTGGAGAGTCAATGGTGCAGTGCTAACTGTAAAAAGAGTAGAAAGTATTTCCAAGTTGAGGAAGTGGTGAGGTAGAGATTCTACTGAAGTCTCAAACTCCTTCCTGGGTAACTTTGGTGGGCACAGCCACTTTCTGTGTATCTCAAATTTCCATCTGTATGGCTTCAAGATTTCCATCCTTGAATGAGTGCTGGGGGAAAAAAAATGTGATGTGCGAGCTTTATTAAAATTATAGAATTTATAATTTTCAAGTAAAAATGATAAATCTGTAAGGGACAGCAGCACTGGTTAACTTTGATCTTTTTAATAACTGTATGTGGAGCTGATGAACATAAAGTTACAAACATATAAGATCATCATCTACTTTGAATGAAAATTTGAATGAACAGTATCTGTTTGGGACTGTTTTAACCAGCCATAAGTTTGAATTGATTCACAGACATGGAGGACATGTGAGGCAGGAGTCATACCGCAGGTAAACTATTTTTGGATTGTGTTTTGGATTTGCATTTGCATTATTTTGGATTGGAGTCTTGAACTCTCTTTCCAGAGCTGTGTGGCTTTTTGTCATGGAAAATGGCTAAATTAACACACTTGTTTGGTTAGGTATAATTTGACAAGAAGGCAAGGCTCAGGAGGCACAAGGATGAAAGTTTCTGTGCTTCTTTTATACTTCAGTGTTTAGCAATGTGCCTATGATGATGCCAAGCTGCCTTCCCTTGTGCAAGCAAAACCCAGGATGGAGCTACTGGTAGACCTTGTTTTATATTACTTTTATTTGATTTATTGTAGAAGTTGTTAACACCCCATAGTTCTTTGAATAAAATAAAACAAAAAAACCTATATGGCTCAGCAGGAACATAAACCAGGGAGACTTTCACCTTCATTATGAACAAATTCAGTTTTTGATTACCTGAGGATTAACACCTCCGTATGTAACAAAAGATGCATTCTGTGAATAAGAAAGTCCGTAAGGTAACAGCTCATGCAATTTGCCATATTTCAATCTAGTTCAAGAGGATAAAATGGAAAGTGGGAGGCCAGAAAACAGGAAAGATTATCTGGGTTTCCACTTATCCTTACGAAGACATTTCTTAAAACCTATCAATTCATCAAATAGATTTCATATGACATTATTAAAAAGTGCTTTAAAATTCACATATCCTCATAAGAAAGTAGTACTTGATGAATTAAGGTCACCACTCAGTGATATTTGGTGGATCTTTGCCCTTTAGTAAGGGGCTGAGTTTGGAAGTTTCTGAAATGCTTTACCAACTAAATAAAATTTTAATGAATTAAAAGGGCAGCTTTTCAATCCATATGTCTAGAAGGATGCTCCTTAAACATGGGTACAGTTCAGTTTCCCTGCTTATAGTGCAGTTCAGCCAACTGATCATGCTCCTCTTTGTGGGCATTACTTAGTCTTCATTTTATATGTGCAGGTGCATTCAGACCATGGGCTTTACATACACCACCAGCTGGTGACAGGTTTTGGCTATGGTTGACCTGGGTTAAGTTAGAACTGATGACCAAAAAGTGAGACTTGACATTACCAAAGCCTGAGGTTATTTGTTGCCCTTTAGGGATTGCTGGTTCTAAAGCAACAGCAATTAGGTTTGTGTGGCACAATAAACAAAAATAGAAAATGTGTTCATATGGATAATGTAAAGATTAAAGCCCTTGCACTCTCAGCTGCACGCTAAATAGCTTGAGTTTTTATATGCTTTTAAATGGGAGGGCTGCGTAACATGACCCTCCAGTTGAAAGAATGCAGAATTGCTATACTCCCATCTGGATTATTACATTCAATTTAGGCCACATGAACTCCTGTGCTGAAGGTGTACATCTAAAAAAATGGTTGTGAATTGAGCGTGACTTGCATAAAAGAGCGAGTTGCACCTATTCATTCTTGAAAACCATCTGCTTTTAATTAAAATAACAGTTGGCTTGCCAGCCAGCTATGGGGGCCCCATCTTCTTTTCTGTATCACCCGACATTCACATGCTTAATATACTACTAATTTTATTATGGAGCTGTGGTCAAGACTGTGGCTAAGGTTGCAAACAGGTTCTTTTATAAGCTCTGTCTTTTGTCTGCCCCACTAGAGCTTTCACTAGGAAAATTGACTTGAAAATTGGCAACATTCACTCTGTACTTCGTATCCATATATTTACATTCTGAGGCATGTTTAATTGTCATGCTCCCTCCTTTACTACTCTTTCAACTTCAATGTTAATTACTAGGCCCCACTTAAAATTAAGCCTTTCTTGGTGTCTTTTAGTTATAATCAAGCCCCAGGCAGTCAGATTACTACCACCACTGTGTATAGCACCAGTCTCAGTTGTGGCCCTCAGTTGCCTTGTTATGGCTTATTTGTCGGTTGGAAGCTCTTTGACTTTTCATTGAATTTGTTTGAGTATGTTGAGGGTCCTGATCTACAACTCAAGCCTTTTCCTTACTGCTGCCATTAAAATAAGTGATAATAAACATCCAAACAATTTATAGATGCAACCTGACTCCAGCTGAAGCTGATGGAAGAGTTTCCACCAACATCAGAAGGAATGGTGCAGCTGTGACTCTCCTTTTGTAAATGATCATGGGTGGTTGTGGGGACTGACAGTGGTCAAATAAGAGATTTTTAGGCTTCAGGCACTAGCTTGAGCCTAAAGCCTGGGGGAAAGTCAGGTACACAACTTACTTTGGCCTGAGAAATCATAAGGAGGAATCCAAACAGTGCTTAGAGAAGGAAAACAACCTTTGCAGGTGTTGTTTGTCGCCTTGTTTTCTTGCAAGAAATGGTCAAGAAGTGGTCCAATTGTCCATTGATGGTGATGTGTTGGTTTGATGACCAATGAGAGTTTTACCTTTTTGGACCTGCTCAGAACCATCTATAAAAAAAAATCTAGAAAAATAAAACTTCCTCTCTTTTGCAACTAAAGCTAGAGAGTTTGTGCTGTCACTTCACCGTTCCTAATACAGTGCAACAGATGCTAACTCACTCTACTTTCTAAGCTAAACTAGTGAAGTTTTCCAAGTACTGTTTCCTTATCATTCTTAAAATTGCAGTCACCATTTTTGGCAAGATACTGAAGGTCTGCACACTTGAGTGTAGGGAATATGTGTATATCAGCTTATGGTCACACTGACGAAGCTTGTTTTTTGGAAACAATACTGACTTTGAAGACAATTTCGAGTAGTTCCTTGTTTTCTGTTTGACTGTAGCTTTCTCATCACTTTTAATACTATAATCCAGCCTTGCTCACAGGAGCTAAGTAGTGTTAGAGGATTTGCAAGCAGTCAGTTGACTTTGGCACTTTAGTGTGTGTTCCAAAGTGGATACAGCTTAAAGCAGGGTGACCAAGTCTCAATTTAAAATGCAGTACCTGTTGTTATTCCAGAGGAGAGTTTTCCTATTCAGTCTGGTCCACTTTCATGCAATTTCTGAGTAATTATTTCTGATTACATATAGGAAAGCTGTTGAGAATCCTATATCCAAGAGTGACTTAACACCATCCAGACCTCTAAATAAGTTACATGTTCACACTCAGCACCCTCAGTGTATGACTAATTATTTAAATTGAACCAAGATCTTCTAAGTCCTTTACCTTTTCTTTTTGCTTTCATAGTTTTACCTAGATTCTATAAGGACTTAAGCTCTGTAGTGAGAGAGGTTTAAAACTACGGAAGAGCCAAAATTATCTGCAAGAAACAAGTTGTTTGATATTTTCAAAAGATATTTGATGAATGTCAAACATTGAAAACCAAAGGGAAAAAAAAGTCTGCTGCTAGAAGAGACCCTATTAAAAATAGGACTAAGAGAGTGATGGTCACATTGGTAAGGAGATATAAGCCTAAAAGGAAATGTCAAGTGTGGAATGAGACTTGTTTTCAGGCAAAGGCAGAATGGGTAGACATGGATAGTCCTATGAATGTGAGTTGGTCTATAATCCTTATTTTAAAAAAAAAGTCTTTTTTAAAAGCATGTAGATTTTTTGCCCTTTTCACTGATGTATTTGACATATTTGTTATCCCTTTTGTGCAAATTTCTCAGACTTGAAATGCATTAATCATTCTTAATGTAAAGTGTAGTACCCTTGCCTCTAAAGTATAAATTCACATCCACTTGGGGAAAACATTGTCCCTTCTTTTAACAGAAAGAATACAGTTCTACCATATGATAAAGAAGTTGTGTCTGAGAAGTCTTTGTAAAGTCAGTCATCTGAAAAACAAAGCACTTAATCTGCCAGTAGTACGTGTCCAAAGCAGGATCTATGTTACAGATTTTTGGCATCAGAGGAGCCTATTGCAGACCTGAGATGCCAGTAACTGTAGCTTCTAGGTTTAAACAGGTCATGGTATTAGTAGTGATGCAGCAACAAACTGCACTTACCGGAGAAATTTTGGAAGTGCTTGGGCTGTAGTTGTAGCTGGATAATTCCAGAAACCTCTCTTGACCAAGGAGTTGGAGGAGTACACAGAAATTATCTGTTCTGACTTGAATTAGTACAGCTAAATAACAAAACTCTGGAAATGCCTTTTTCAGATATGGTGTCATTCACTCTTCTGGTTTGAGAGGGGAATATGAAGTAATATTGTATACCAGCCTAGTAATATTGTGTACCAGCCTAGTGATTGAGCTGGTATATTTCCTGTCAAATTTTGCTTTGCTTAATTAATATGGGAAGTCTTAACATGTTCTTTGAGAGCAAAAGTCTCTGGAAACCAAGAATGTGGGATATCTTTATTGCATACCTACATAGAGAGTTGTCACTAGTCTATACACTGCAGAGAAGATTTGAGATAGACAAATCTCTTTAAAGATCAGGCTTTTTAGGAGGCTGCACAGTGATATATGCCTTGTTTGTTTATTTGTGTATATTGCAGTTGTAAACTTAGTGGTACATATATTAAAATTCATGTAACTGAGTATGTTGTTGTTTACTAACTTCATGCAATATATATCGGTTCAAAAAATCACTCATATTATGTTTAAATGCTAATAAAATGAAATCCCTTAGCAGTCAAAGGAATTAGCCCATATATGAGTGAGATACCAAGACAGGTCTTGTTATTTTTATGAAACTCTGAATAATATAAGTATCCAATTGATAAAATTTTATTAAAGCTGACAGCCCTTAAGTGATCTAAGTGGTAAATATTGAAATGAAGTTTCAACAACAGTGCAGTACCAAGGGAGGCCTAAGGCAGTAATAAGGATTAAACAATGATTTAATGCTGTTCCTTGGGGGTAGAGATTGTTGTTTTAATGGAGAGCAAAAGCTCACTTCCTTCTAAATAATTAAACTGTGATTTGAGAAATTGATCTAAGGTAGTTGTAGTGGTTTGTTAAGTCCGAAAGAGATAAATGAAGGCAAAGTGTCCTGGGGCAAGGGGAAGTCAGGGGAGAGTAGTGAAGAGATAGTTTTGCAGGATAGATTCATGACAAGTGTCCCTCGGGAAGGGGGAAGCTGGCAATGAGCATATTTTATCTTTTATTTGTAATGTAAACAGACTTGTGCTGCCTGAGGGTGGTTAATAGCTAATGAGCAGGGGGTTTCCATGGGGTGCAGATTTTATTAGCACAGCTTATAAAAAATGGAGCTAAATTAAAAATGCAATGTCTTCTAGATAATCCGATAATCAACGGTGCTACAGGGAGCACCTCCACCTAAGCAGAGTGAGTATATTAGCATATGCATGTAGAATTTCCAAACAATTTGTTCAGCAGTTTCTGCGAGCTGAACAGCTTTTTCATCTTCACATCAGAAAGCAGATTTCACATAATAGGGCTGAGTATTTTGGGCTGTCTTAGGAATGTAGGAATGAAGGAATTTTGTAATGAGTTTCAAATCTGTCGTTTGTATATAACCAGTGGGAGACTTGGCTGGAGACCTTATCATATATGCCTCTTGGGTGGTGGTTACAAATGAGATGACAGCTAGGGTGGTGGTAGAGATGGGATAGAAGGGGGGGAAGCGAGAGAGAAAACCCTGCCTAATTAGATAATTGCTTGAGGTAATTTCCTTGGGATTAATATGATACCCAGCCCTGAATTGTTCTAGACAACCGATGCAGAGCTTCCAAAACTGGATGTTTTCCAACCAACCACTCCTCTTAGTCTGTATGTGCATAACACTCTTTAGAAACACAATTACATTGAGTTAGCATCCTAGAAAACATTGAAATTAGCTCTACTTACTGGAAAAGACTGTCTGCCTTCAATCCAGCCCTTCAGGTGTAGATACAAATGGGCAGGGTACGTCAGAATAATGTTGTATTTAGGCACGTAGAAGGAGGAACAAGTTGAGGCATCAAGAGCCCTGAGAACAAATGCTACTGTCAAAGTCTTGTGACTACCACTGCCAATGCCTCTGTTTTTCTCAGCACTCAAGGCAAAGCTCAGAAGGCAAATTGAGTACAGAACATGAATGGCAGAAGTCTTTTAGAACTGCAGTATTAAGGTATCTGTAGTTTTCAGTAATAAGAGGGATATTCCAAACACTTGTGGCTATGATGGGCTTTGGGACATACTGAGTAAGGTCCACTGAAACAGGGAGAATTAACAGAAATGTCCCTGCATATCTCACTCCAGACTGTATGACCTGGGGCTAGTAGTGTTACAGCTGAGGTTGCACAGTCAGAAACATGTGTTTGACCCACCTCCTCCTCTCTGTGCAATAAACTGAAGATTGGAAGTGAAGTCAAACCATACAGGCAGATAAGTGTGTATAAAACAATTTTTTTCCAAACATGTTTTATGTTGTTCTATTTTGTATACACATTGCTATAATTAAAGGAAAGCTTCAGGACCACCTGGTGTACAATCAACTATTGTTCCCAGCTCTTCAGGCTAGGAGAGAGAAGAGGTTGTACCATGATCAAACAATCCTTATTGTTATTTACTGATGGTTTTCCATAAATGCCAGGCAGGTGCAAGCTCTAGTGTAGATAACTCCTTAGAGTGCACCCCTCAGATGCACTGAAGTGTGCTCCAGCTGTCTTGGTTTGGGTGTTTACCAATAGTTCAGTCCGATGGTTGGAATCCATCATGTGTCTGTACTCATTCTCTGTCAGAAGGAATGAGAAGTAGATAGGATATGATGTTTTGGTACATTCAAATATTTGTCAGATTGGTTTTGATTTTGCAAGTGTACATGTTGCTTTTTATTTCTGTTGGAGAACACAAGGGAGAAGAAATTGCAGTTGGAGCCAGAAGATGGTAGAACTAAGTCTCAGGTTTATCTTTCCCATGGGAGTTCATTTTATTGGTACAACCCATCACTAAGAAGACTTCTGTGTCCTGAGGCAAACTCTGCTTTATGGAGATTTCCATTGTATGAGAGAAGGGACAGAAACCTCAGAAACACCTGAGGTTTTTAGGAAGCCCTTTGAGGAGATGAACGGGAAATCCTCAACACAATTCAAGTACTGTGTAAGGCCAGGGTAGGGAGCTGGGACAGGGCTGACATGCCTGTGGTAACTCATCTAAGTGCGGTAGTGTCATCACAGTATCAATGAGGTTGGAAGGCACTACTAGTGCAGTTTCCCTGCTTAGAGAAGTGGCATTTTCAGGACCATGTATTTTAGTGCATCAGCAAGAGTTTCCAGCTGTCTAAATACTGTATAGGTATCTAGTCCATACTTGAGGGAAGGATGGTGTAGTTCAATGACATTTATCAGCTGCTAGGATAAACTGACAGGGTAATGATAGAAGCACTACTTCTTTGGTATTACATCTCGCTAGTATGTGAAATACCAGAGTATTTCTAAGACATGGGACTAACAAAAATACTTCAAACTAGTTCCCTCTGCTCCCCATGGGTGAAAACCTGTGACCAGATATTCACCAATTAGCTTATCCTAAGTACTGGGATTGTTGACAGTAGTGAATGGTAATAGTGCTTGAATAATAACCAAGGTATGGTAGCTTGCTGGCTTAGAACACCTTTTTTCCATGGTCAGAATTCTTACAACAGTTTATTTTTGTGGCAAACATTGCTATGTTTTGACTTAAATATAGCAAAATCTTCAACATGATGAAATGGCAAAAAATGTCACAGTTCATCATGCTACAAGTATAAACAATAATCAAACAGGTGAAAAATACATTAAAGAAGAATAAAACTTCAAACAGGTTTTAAGTAGTTCACTTTTATGTTTTAATAGCTCTTTAGGAGCCTGTAAATAGAAAGTCAATTGGATTTCAGACTTGTTTCCATAGTTATATTACACACAGGGAGTATTCAATAAAACAAATCTTTTATTTAGTTCCTGACAGGTAATTAAAATGTACCTCTGCATTTTCTTGTCTGTTACTGTAGGAAAACTAATGTCAAAGATTTCTAGAATTTACAAGTATTCGCAAATATATTGCAACTTAATTTTATCTTTTGGGTTGAAAATCTGGTGCTAACTGGAAATCTTTAGTTACTGGAAAATTTGAATCCTGTTTGGCATTCTAAGCCTAACATTTCTTTTTTACTACAAAAATTTACTCTCAGCTTCAAAGACCCTGTGTCCCATTTGCACATTTTTCAAAGTAATAGATGGTGGATAAAGCCAGATATGTAGAAAAACAGCTACTAGAAGCAGAATAAATTTACAGAAAAATAAAAATAAATATTCTTAACATTCCTGAAAATATTTGGGAGACAGGGAGAAGGTGCCCATGAGGGTTAAAGTACTATGATTTTTTTTTTTAGTTCTTAGTTGTCAATTAAATTGTTTTTATTTCAAGTGTCTGAGATTTTTCTAGGTACTGTTCCACAAAAGACCATTCAGTTCTGCAGTCTCTTCAATATTTATATTTTAGAAGTTTTAGAAGACAGCACCTGTGAATGAGAAAAAAACAAAAGAGACACACTTCTCTTTACTGCTGACATGCTACCTGGATCAGTATGGCTAAATCAGAAACTTTCAGTCTTTGTATTTTTACAGGATTGTATATGGTGGCACCATGGGGTTGGATTTCACAGCTGGGGATCATATAAAGAATAAGTTGCATTTTACCAGACTTACTCATTTTTTTTTCTTTTTTTTTTTTTCCTCATATATCTTTGTAGTCTCTTGCCCCTGCAATATTTTAGTAACCCACTTTAGAATATGGTGACCAGTAGATCTACCGGATCTGTAGCAAAAGGCCTAAATCATTCACTTATATAGGAAGCTACCTCTATGCTATTCTTTGTGTGTCTCCCAGACATGGAGAAAAATTGCTTTGGGAAGGGCTTAATCAATTAAACTGATTAAGAACTAAGCTAGTAACAATGATTTGCCATAGCTTGGCATGTGGTAACTTTGGGATGTATTTCTCATACCTGCTTCATCATTTTGGCTACAATTGCCTGACTGCATGGATAACCAACTACCTTGTTCTTTGTGGATGCCAAGCTTTGGTCGTCCTCCCTACAGTTACCTAAAACCATTGTAATTTTTCTTTGATCAGGCATACTTAACGAAATACAAATCTTCATGTGTGTTGGGTGGATCTTCCTGTTAGTTCCATTTGTATAAGGCCATGCTATATTCTACAGTTCTGGGCCAGCTTGGTGCTATTGGAGGATGTTTGATGGGCACAAAGGCTGGGCGTACTGGGGTTATAAGAGATACTGCTGGATAAAACAGAGTTGGGAGAAATAGGGTTTCCTAACACAGTATGGAAATGCTGTATGAAGAGACTTTTGCCTTCCAGATGGCCATGTCTAAACAGAGGCAGCAGTGTCCAAAGGGTGAGGATATCAACTTCACAAGGGTTGCCAGCTTGGGCTGTTGACTGTTGTGGGTCTGTTGAGTAACGTGACAAGCTATAGCTATCACTTTACACACAGATGCATTTTGGTCCCATGCTGAGGCTTGACATCAGGCAATGGGCTTATGTTTTATGAGTATTAAAATGTCATAGCTTTAGTACTAACTTGTACAATTTCTGGTATAACTCCCCCACCCTCACTTCTTCTTTTATGTTAGAGTTAGAAGAATGGTTACAATCTTTATTGTCCCTTAAAAATGAGCTTGGAGACATTATTATAGAAATGGGGTAATCTCAACAGAATGATAAGATTTGCAGTATTACTGATGGCCTCAACTAAGCCAATAAAATTCTAGAAAAAAGGCCTAAGCTGCAGGAATTTGCAGGGGTTTATGAGTTCTTGGCACAATTGGGAGTAACTGTTTCCATGAACGGCTGTTTTATCAAAAAAGAAAAATTAGTGTTATGAGCACAAAATGTTTGCTACAGTGGAAAAGGCCCTAATTTCTGGAGTCCTCTTGGCTCTATCTGTTGTCAATGCTCATCACACTGAGAAGTTCATCTCTTTATTACCATAATATCATATTTACAGCATGCATAAATACAGCTTTTTTCATATTAAGCCTGATAGCCTCTTTGAACCTGTCTTTTATCTATCACTCTTAAGTTATAACCCACATATTGCATTTGCACATACTGCAACAAATTTATGTGTTTTATAAACCTAACAGAATGCCTTGTGTACTGATTGATGGAAAATCAGTTGCTCGGTTGCCAGGCAATGATTGATTTTCCAGCACAGCTGCTCCAGCTGTGCTACAGATGCTGTTTTTTCTCAGATATCATAAATGGTGTTGTAAGGTATTGAATATGATCCTAAATTGTAAGGATTGCTGAAAAATCAGACATCAGGCCATTAAATGGCCATTTGATCATTATCTTCAGCTATGTTTTCTATTTTTGTCTAGTAAAGCTGAAATTAGCTGTGCCGCTTGGAGGTTGCTTTGGTCTATTTTTTAAGAAGCTGGTTTGAAATCTCTGACATAAGTAAATGCTTGTCACTAAAAATTACAGTTCACTACAAAATACTGTAGCCATTAGCATGTGCTGATGACAGCAAGCCTTTTTCCTGGAATGCATTTCAGATTCCAGTGTTTTATTTCAAATCTTGCTCAGCTGTGTATGACTAATAAATAATAGAGGAAAGAATAACTCAACAGAAAATTTGCAGGCCTTCTTTTGATCTGGGGAAGAAGACTTTAGTTGCTCAGCATTCTTTTAGATGACCTTCATAATTTAGTTGTAGGCTGTGATTTGGCTCTGCTATCAATTTACACAGCAGCATAAAATATTAAAGTCAAGCTATATCAATAATTCATACTCTTATGGCATCAGGGATATCAATGAGAGGGAACATTTGGAATTGCTAAAATTAAAAGTGCAGTTCTCCTTAAAGCACAAGTGCAACCTTAAAGCTTTTAATGCTCATTATGAGAGAGGGAATTAAGCCAAGTTTCATATTCCATGGAAAGAGGAGCAGTAGTTTGTAAGTGTCCTATTATTTGTACATTAGCCTCCTATTCACAACAGGGTAATGTGTCTCCTTGCTAAAAAAGACTTGTTGGCAGACTGGGTTCTTTTCCCTACCTTTTTAAAGAAAAGTACCTCTCACTGCTTTCTCCCTGGTATGAAATTTGATTCTTCTTAAAGAGCCAGTTCCTACTGATATTGACAGTGTGGCTGGTTGAAAAGCAGAGAGAACTAAAGCATGGTCTGGCTTCTACACCTGGTTTTGCCACTGCCTTGTGGGCAAATCCCTTTGGTGTTCTGCATTTAATTAAACGTTTCTCAGAGGTGTTGTTCAGTGTCTAGTCCCAAAATCCTGAGATTTCAGTGAGTCAAAGCACAGAAACAATATCAATAGGAATCTAAAATGCAATTCATTCCATCTCCAACTTCTAGAACATGATATTTTCCTTGGGGTTTTCTCTTTAAAAGTAATTTGATGTCTACTTTGTCCAGTCTTGTCTTCTAATAAATATATATCTGAATGGTATAAAATGATAGATGATTTAAGTCTGGTATACTTCCATGCAATAATTTTTGGAATAGTAATTTATACTTGCCTTCTGCATTAAGGCAGTATCCTCATGCACATCCATTTCTTCAAAGCTGATATTCTTCCAAAACAGCAATAAAAAGCCTCTCCACTTTTTAGTTGTAATTGATACCTTTCAAAGCTAGTCTGCTAGAGACATTTTAGGATAAATTTACGCTTTCCTTCTGTAAGCTTTCTCTTTCTACTGCCTTCTCCTTCAAGAGAAAAGGGTCACCTCTACTTTTCCTTTGGTAGCTTCTCAGCTTTTCAACATCTTGCAATTTTAGATGCAACTATAGGAGAAAGAGTCCAAATTCCCAGTGGAGTTGCTAGTTTTTACTTAAGCAAGGATGTCCTTCTAACTTAAATTTTTCCCTCTTTCCATATAGCTGGCACTGAGTGGCTCTCTCATTTTAGGTTTTCTGTTACTGTCAAGGAGGCTGCAAGCTGTACTCACTGCACAGAAATTAGAAAAAACATGATTAACAGTTGCAGTTGTGTGACGATATCTAGGCAAACACTGAAAATAAAGATGAGCTGTGGCATGAGTTGTCTTCATGTAAGTTTGTGTGTGCTCATGTCAGGCATTCAACAGCAAGATTCACCTTTTAAATTCAGGTTTGTTTCAGAAACATGGGTAAGCTGTAGGATCGGGCTGTGAGTAGATGGCTTTGGCAGCCATATGAACAAACAACCTGGTTCTTCTGGTTTGTAGGAGAACCCAGACAGAAGTGATGGTAGCACTGCCATTTAGTATGTAATATTGATATTGCAAGGCAATAAGGTAAAATGAGATCCTTTCCATTGCTACATGTCCTGTTGGTACATGAAAGAAATTGCAAACAGCAGATGAAGATATGTTAGGGGTACTTTGATCTCTTCAGTGAATGCTGTGGATTAGCTTTGGTTACTTAGGGGAAAGCAGATTTTTAAGAGAAGAGCTTTGTTTTCCTGAGTCTGTGATTAATTTTTGCCCCTTCTGTAACACTTCCCTGAACCTCTCTGCTATTTTGCCGTGAGTGAGGACTTAGAGAACTGACCCTTTGGTTGTTTCGGTTTCCTCTTGGTAGAAGTGCTGCTCTTGCTTTTTGGAGGGGGTTGCAAACAGCTGTTTCCTGGCAATAGAAGTAGTTTTCACTGTGGTCTCCTGATCCACAGGAATGTGTGAGAGACAGGTCATCATACGACTTGACTTCAACTCCCATATCAAGTCTGGAATCGTTTTATGCCCATGTCTGGTAAATGACACAGCATTCTACTTTCAGCGGAGTTCCATCAGGCTTTGGCTCTGGTGTGCAAGTGGCATTCTTAATGCTTCCAAGATATGTCTCATCCTCTTTTAAAATTTTAAGTATAACAACATTATTGGAATTTTTTTCATAATCTTTTTCTATTCTTTGCTATCTTTTTCCAGCTGCCAAGTAATGAGGCCATCATAATGGTAAAGATATCCCAGTACAGCTTTTGCTGTGGAAACTGTGGGAAGAAAACCCTTGCGATTCCTCCTGAATGCTGCTTACTAGACCAAGCATTGATACCTTGCTTAGCTATGTAAGTCATTACTCAGTGCTTTGTCCCCTGCTTAGAACTTTTCAAAACTGCCAATCTCCTTTTCCTGATAACATATAATACATCTAGTTCCTTAGCCTGAGTTATATAGTTGTGATGAATATTATTAAAAAGACCATGTTTTTCCCCCTTTTCTTTAGACAATTCAGATCACATCATTTGAAAGACCTACCACTACCCTCATTTGCCACCACAGAAACTTTGTGTTGAACTTTAAAGCATCAAAGTGATTCTGGAAATAAATGCCCCATATCTCTTAATCTCATGAAAGAACTTAAATTCATAATCTCATGAAAGAACTTAAACTTCAACTTTTTTATTTAAAAAGGGTTTCACTTTCTTCTTCTAAATTAAACTGCAAATTACAAACATGTCATAGTGTTTTCCCTTTCCCCCCCACACCAGACTAAGCAGAGGATTCAAGCTACCTCCAGCTCCCACCCCTCCTCCTATTCCTTCTGGGATTTGTGACACTGGAGATATGTGGTGACTGCTGAGGAAATTGCCCAAAGAGATGTTGGAGTAATTCCCCTTCATTTTAGTAATAAAGGTTGCATATGTTTTATGAGAATAGCACCCCTGCAGTAGAGAAAACTACTGTGATCTATCACTTGAAATCAAGAAATCATTTGACACGTTTATTTCCTGAACAGGAAGTGTTCTGTCAGATCAGCTGGAAACTCTGAAATTCATACGTTAAGATGAAAGTCAAAATAGCAGATGCTGTTATTTTACTGGTCCAGTTCCATTTTCTTAGGAAGGCCACTCTATCATTGGGCTGCTGAAGATCTATTTCTTTCCTTTCAGAATGTATATGTCTGAAGAAAATTATTAAAATTGGCATAGGGACTGCAGTTAGTCATTTTTAGAGGATTGTTTATCTGATCATTATATGATAAAATCTGATCCAAAATAGAAATACTTCAAACTTCAAACTTCAAACGTGTCATATATAAAAGTGGTCTTGGCAGAAAAAAAAGAAGTGAGAAAATTTCCCATGTTATTTTAATCAGAGAGTTGTAAAGTATATTTTGCAAATTTAATGCAGATTGTAGTTGACTCATAACTGTATACTCAGCAAGACCAAAACTGGACACTTTAAAGAGCACTGGTATGCAGGGAGATGGCAAGGATGGCCAACTGCACTTACCTTGAAGGCATCTATTGCACAAGAACCTTTCTGTTTAGATTGTGGGCATCAAAGGGGCTCCCAGCCAAACTGTTAGTTGTACATGTGTAAGAACTGACTGAGTGTTCTTAGATTATTCAACTGCAGCTTAAGCATTACTGATATAAAACCTATGCTGGAGATGTGTAAGCCTTGCATGCCAGCTGTGTTTTTATTGGCCTTCTGCAACTTCAAAGGCTTTCCTGCTCTAAAGGCCAGGCAGGTACCCTGGGCTGCCCTCAAACCTGCCTTTCCTGGCATATTGATTCTCAACATGGCTTTACCTACTAGTCAAGCTATTTGTTTTCAGTGTGCAATCTCTTGAAAATATGTTCCTACTGAGCTGCTCAAAATCTAAAAAAATTTTGTGTCATTAATAAATATGCATTGCTGTTTTCCCCTTTCTTTGGCTTCTGTTATTTCACCTGTCACGGAGATCTGTGTAAGTAACAGATGCCTGAAGTATTTTGACAGGGTGTTTGTTTCTGTTTCTGGCATAAAACTCATGTGATGACAAGCAGACAGTAAAAAGAGATTTACCCCAAATGTGCTAGAGCCCCTCTTTTCCCTCTCCCATTTGAAAATTAACTTTACTGTTATTATTTTGGCACATGTCTTGCTTAAAAAAATCCCCTCCCTGGCAAGGTGAGGAGGATTCTGGTCTTCCTTCTTTTTGAACAGGTGCTCTTTGGCAAGATTCTTTATGTGGTCAAGAAGAAATATAACTGTGTCTAGGGGTATTGTTGACTGTATGCGGTCTGTCAGTCATCTTGAACATACAACTGTTGAACATCCTGAACAGCTGAGAAGAAATCCCTGAAATATCTGTAATGCTCCTTAAAGTCAAGCACAGTAGGTATGTCTTGAAATGAATTTGAAAAGTTCGTCTTCAGTTTTCTGTGAGTATCAAAAGCAAAGATATTGAAGCATAACGGTGCCTAAATTTGCCTTAGCTTTTTTTTTGGTGTCAGATACTGAATAGAATGACTCAGTTATTTCAGACAATGGCCCTGAATTTTAGTACTTAAGATATCTAATAATTAGGTAAATCTAATATTCTGCTGGTACTGTTTGTGAAGTAAATGAAGTTGATTACCATATAAGAGGAACTATTTTATTTTTAAGTTTTCATTTAGAAATATGTGTCTTTTATCTTTATTTGATCTTTGCCTGCATGACCAACATTTCAGTGAATCTCCCTATGGTCAGCAGCACCTCACAATCAGGTTTTGTAAATTCAGTCATGCCTGTGTATCTGCATCACTTTGGAGCCTTGTAACATGTTCATACAATACAGTGGAACAGGATTTAGAGATGTTCCAAGGAACAACACTGAAGAACCAGATGGAAAATTGCCACATGTGACTCAAATAATCCATTTTCACACAGAAAGATGGTTGTTGTCATATGGTACTAGCCCCAACATTTTATTTACAGTACTGTGGATGTACTCATATGGGCAGGTAGTACCTGAAACATTCCACTGACATAATTCTGCCCCTCAGAGTGCAACTCTCTGTACTAAGGCCTGTCCATTTTTACACCAAAGCAGCAGCTAGTCAGATGGGGCTCTAAGCTGGGCTTTGGATACTCTTATAAAATGGTGTAGTAAAGATCTGGTTGTTGAAACTGAAAAATACATTAAGCATCCAACTGAATTTCCTCATTGTTCCTTATTCTTACTAATAAAAACTTGGCAAAACAGCAGTGTATCTGCTTTTCTGAAGTTTTTGTCCTAAAATCTGAGGATTAAGGTATAAGTGATGAAGGTTTGTATGACTACAAAGAACGTCTTTGCTCCATGTTTTCAGATGAACTGTCCCATGCCTGATTAAGTGTCAGGACTGTAGGTGGACTGCAAGATGCTGAAATTCATTTCTACCCAAATATGTTTAATGCTCATTTTCAGGCATAAGCCTGCAGATAAAATCAGTTCAAAATCCATAAGTCAACATGGCAGAGATATTTCAGGGCAGCCTACCTGTCGGGACATTAGTGGAGGAAAAGTCCTTTGAAGTCACAGACAGCCAATAAAAATGCAGCTGGCATTCAAATCTTAAACAACTCCAGCACTGACTTTTTACATCGCTGGCACTTCAGTGAAGGCTGAAAATTTTCAGAAAGCACCTTTGAACACTGGTCCATAGTGAGCTTGTGTACTCTACAGTATGACCAAACTTCATCACACTTGTTTTCTTCACAATAAAAATAATTTGTGGAAAGCTCTGTGCTGCTGTCTTGCTCAGGGATAAACATGACAAGATCCTGGATGTCCTGCATGGTTTCCTCTCTGCAGTACAGGACACCAGATGAAGAGTTCCAGAAGGTCTGTTTGGGTCAAAGCTGGGCAGTCACCCAGGAAAGGAAGAGTGAAATTGCTGCCGACATCTCGGAAGTGGGGTCAAGCATTTCATAGGCTGATACAAGTGAATATTTTTGAGTCATAGAACTTTAAAATCATTTAGGTTGGAAAAGATCTGAAAGATCACAAAGTCCAACCCTTAACCCAGCACTGCTAAGTCCACCACTAAACAGTGTTCCTAGGTGCCTCATCTACACGTTTTGTTTTCTTTTCCATTTGTAAATTGCCTGACCTTTCCCTCTCTCTGCAGAGTGGCTCTGTGGAAGCCACTTGGTACAAAAAGTCAGGGGGGAGCTGAGCTCCACTTCCCTTGACCTGCAGGGGGAACTGGAAGAGCTGATGTGCTCTGTCTCTGTTTTGACCCCTTGGTGAATGCAAATTCTTTCCAGAGAAAGAATTTGTACAGCCTCTAGCAAAACGATACAGGGGTTTCTGAGCTTACTGGCACAACTGGAATGCAAAGATGGATGAATGAAGTTGGTATGGCTGTCTGTCAAAATTCAAAATAGCCCCCCAGCTTTCTAATTATCCATGTTTATTGGTTCTTGAAAGAGAAAAAAATAAGACAGACACATTAGATACCCTTAAGAACTTAGTTAATTTTGCCTCTCTACTTGGTAGAATGTGATGTGTTTTCTCCTAATTACAGATGGACTTATATACTGTGTTTCTGTCTTATAAAGATATTTCAAGGAATCCCAAGTAGACTTTTTTTTTCCTGTGGGCAGGTTTAAGGGTGGGAGAGGGGGACAGTAGGCAAGAGTGGGGACATAAAGTTGTTCTTTTGTTGTAACAGGATCATGGTATGGAAATGGTTGATAACCGCTGCAATTGGATTTTACAGGGAAATTCGAATTATCACACTAAAAGAGAACCCATTTTTGCATTCACAAGTCCTGAAATAGCATGTCATGGGTGTGAGCACAGAGCTTCCTTGGCCTCAGGTTAAGCTAATTTGGAGGAATGATAGATAGAATTTTATTGCTGACATTTGCTTTGTTTGGGTTTTTTTTTTTAATGACAGCTGTTAGCAGCTGCTTCATGGTTTGGAGGGTTAGAAGTAGCCTAAGCAGAGCTAGACCTGTGAGTAGAGTTTAGGTACATCAGGAGTCAAAAATGGACAAGACTGTGCCACTTTGTCTGAGTAGCCCAGTATGTGTGTGAGTGAGCAGTATAGTCAGTTTACTTGAGCAACTCTCCCCATGCCAAAGGGTTTGGAATGAGATGATCTCTAAGATCCCTTTCAACACAAACCATTCTATGATTCTATGATTTCCAGATAATATATGCTTTTATCCAACTATAGAGCACATAATAAAAAAAATAAACCCCTCCTTAAAAATGTTTGCAGATGTTTAGATGTTCTCCTCTGGCTGTTTTCCTTTCCATTTGCAAACTTCCTGTGTTTCCCATGTAGTTCAGAGTTCTTTCTTTGAGAAAGTACATCTGAAATGTTGTAGCTAGTTCAGCACCTCACAAAGAAGATCAGCTTCAGCTTAGCACAATTCTGGTGGGGAAAATATCTTCACACTGTGTTAAAGCCTCACCTGATTATATTCTAATTTTGAGTAGTCTGAAGAAATTATAGAAGGAAAATTGAGCATTGCTAATTAGAAATGGTATGCTTTGCTAGCCTGGTAAAATCTTGCTATTCTAAATAAATGCATCAAACATTGGATTAAGAGTGTAGAAAAGCATACATGTTCAAATCTTAAACACATCATAATTTTAAGTGTCTGCAAGTGTTTAAAAAGTGTTGGTAGGAATGAGCACATATATCCATTCACTAGTTAAATATCATAACCTGTTTCTTTTCTAAAAACATGCGCAAGGGAACAGAACACATTTAAGATGTTAAACACATTGACATGTTTACAATGTGTTGCAAGAGAGTGTTTAACTTCTTGCGCTCCAAAGCTAAACACTTTGGAATTAGAGGGTTTGCTAATTCTGCTTTTATTCAATCACTTACTGACACTTATTGGATAAAGTTTGAATGGATTCAGAGGAGATTAAAAAAATTTATCAGAGAGGGAGGAACATTTTGGCTTTGGAACTCTAAGGGAAAAAGATGTGAGTTAATAGTTTGCAGTGTTTTGTGGTTTATGCATATGTCCCGGTGAGCAAATAATAAAAAAAAAATTGACCCGAGATTTATGAACTGTCCCATATCTGGTTCATGTAAATACGAGTACTGATCATTAGTTCAAATTAGAGGTCAAATTAGAATTCATTTACAAGGTGCATTATAAATAAGCCTTAAAAAATAAAGTCAAGACTTAAGTAAAACACTATCTCATTGGCCTCCAAGATCACAAAACTAATTCTAGGATTCCTGGATCAGTAGAATTGGCATGGCAGCACGGTGAGGGCAGGGTGGGGAAAGGCATACTGCTAACCTCTTCAGGTGGCATTTTTAAAGTATGCTGTTCTGACCTGGTTTTCTGTTTTCTTGACCCAGATGTGAGGCTTTATGTAGTTTAACTTCCAATTAACATGAGACCAAAGATAAGTGAATCTGAATAGATGGAAGCTGCTGGGGGATGCCGGACTGAAGCCCTTTTAGTGATGACGATGCACTCTGCCCTTTCTGATGTGAGCTTCCTGGAGCTGTGTGATGCTGGGCAGGAGCAGAAGCTGCAGACTGGTGACTTGTCAGACATCACAAACAGACCAAGGGGTTCAGCCACACTGCAGGGAATGGCATGGTTATCTGCACTGAGTCCAGGTGTAAAATAAACTAACAAAAATCCTGAGTGAAAGAATGGAGCTCTTTAAAGCCACCAGAAATGGGAACTCTCCAGAAACACAGAGGGTAGCTGAAGCAGCTTAAACAGCACTTTGCTTTAGGCAACAGGTGCCCTGGCGAGGGAAGGCAATTAGAAGATAACCTTGTTGCTGACATCCTTTCTCATTTTTTTCATGGGATTAATGCAATTTGGGCAGAGAACAGCACTAACACTCATTTGCGAAGTGCTGCATTCCCCAGTACCCCTCCTCCCAACAATGAGAATGATGTATTTCAAATGGAGATTATGAAAACAAAAGTGAAAAATCAGTGTAACTGATCTAAGGTTAAGAGCTGCATTTGGGAAGCTAAGGCTACATTTAAACTGACAATGGATGCTCTCACAAGAGGGGTCCATCCAGCTGAAATGCATGGTTTTCTTCCTATAGATGTAGTGTGTATTCTTGGTAAGACACAAAGTAACTCAGGGTCTAATAGAAAAAGCCAGGATTATAAAAGGTATCTGAGGTTAAAAGGCAGTTCCAAAGGCAACAGAAATCAATGGATAACAGAATAAGCATAGCATGTTGAATTGATGATGACAAAATACTTAAAATTTCAAGGGAGCTCTTCATAGGAGCAGCAAGCAGTGTTGCACCAAGAAAATTACTTTCATTTTGGAGTAAATGAACATTTTAAATTCTGTTTTGGATACAAGTGAATGAAGTAAGACAACACTTGTGTAACACCAGAAAAAAACATAACTTTTGGTTAAGAGGAAAGCTAATCTCACATGGCAGTCTTCAGAAAATGAAAACTAGTAATAAAAAATAACTTGGAAAACTGCAATTTATAAAAAGAGAGGCAGGGAAACATTAGTTACTGAAAGTATGTGTAAGCTTTTGTTTCATGGAGAGCTCCATCAGTGCAGTGGATGGGAATACAATTTTCTCTGATCAAATTGGAGACTAGGTGTGTATGAGCCACTAAATAAAAGCAGTTGTCAAAGTGCTTATATAGCTGATGCTTACATACACAAATTTCTGTCACTTCTCTCCTTCATGGAAATGCAGGGGTTCTTTTGAGCCACTTAGGTATTATTTTCATGCTGAATAACAAATCAGGGAGAGCTTCTGTGTTACAGAAGACTTCTACTAAGCAATTCACATGTATATATGTGAATATCTGCCACTTCTAGTTCAACTTCAAGTTAAATAAGGACTGATGTTGCAACTGCAGAGGATGGGACTTAGAGCCCAAAGGTAGGAATTTTGTTACAGGAAAATGCATAGGAAAAAACACATTAAGGTAATTTAAGGATTGGAAAACCTCAGAGAAAGGCCAAAAGTGCTTTTTACTGGCCTCAAATAACAGTCACTGAGGAAGTCGTGCAGGCCTATCTCTGGTGTTAAAAATATAAACCAAGTGAAGTGGCCTGTGTTGATGGTCTAGGAAAAACTGGCTTCTGAAGCAAAGCAGGTGGGTTTGTTTGCCTTGGCTAAGAGTACATGTATGTTCTAGAATATAACTCTGCTTTGATGTGATGGCTTTACTGCTGTGTGTACTTCAGCAGAAGGCTGTGTGCTCTGATTGCATTTTCATTAGATGCAGTAGGTATAAGGTGACCTGACTGAGCCATGGCTTGTTCATCCCTAAAGTGCAGCCACCACTCCATGTTATTCCCAGTCTCCAGACTGGTACAAGTAAATGCACAATAAAGCTTCTACTGAAAATGGTTCCAGGGTCAGATTCTGGCAGTTCTTTAGCAGAGCAGAAGGGCAGAATGGTGCTAGTGAAGGATGGGGTTGCCCCCGCTGACAGGACAGTTGCCTTCACTGACGTGAAGCATCGTAAGCAACTGATGGTGCCACCAGAGGTTTGCCAAATGTATGGAGAGTCAATGTGACAAAGCAAAAACTTGTGATTCAAGACCCCTGAATCAACACGTCTTTTTTGAAAAAAGATCCCCGCTATATTCACCATAGTGACAGTAGGCAGTGGTGTCACTTTCAGTTGACACATTCAGGAGCAGGGAATAAGCCAACACTCTTCCTAGCACTAAGAAGGAGGAAAGCAAGGACAAATGGAGCAGTATTAGGCAACCTGACCCAGGCAGCTGATGCACACCAATTTTACTGCTGTGAGGTGTTTCAGAGAAGCAAAGATTTAGTTTCAGATAAGCATTGTTAAAGTGGAGGCAGGGCTGAAATGCCCAGCTAGTGTGAATTTTGACTTCCTGCTTTGGGGGATGGGCCATATGAGGCCTGGATGAAGTTATCCCACCCCAGACCCCTTGTGAAGGGCAGCCCAGGAGTTCTGATTGGGTTTGAGCCCCTGGAGTTTCTCCCTTGCTGTGTTTCTAGTGGTCCCTGACCCTAAACTCCACCCTCAAAGGTGGAGATCCTTAAGGGTTCTGTCCCTCAAAACCCTGCCTTTCTTCGGGGCTTTTCTGTCTGTGGATCTGAGTTTGTTCCCATGCTGAATAAATGGTTTCATGAACAGAAGCCAGTCTTGTTCCTGTCCCATGCTGGTTCCCAGTAACTGTAGCTTCTCTGGACATGATCCTGTGGTTGCTGACTATAACATTTTACAAGGAAGATGGTATATATATTGTTTGGGTGCATTGTGTTTTTTTCCCATGACCGACAACAGGAATTCAAACATGGGATGGCAAAAACCTTTTTCAGACTCCTGGGCTCACACTGTTTGCTGATGTTTATGCCTGATGTTTATGCTTTGGGGAAAGCAGTGAAAACAGAAACATTGCACTTACCTGGCACAGCCTGGTACTGCTTCTTGCAGCTTTTGATTTTCAGATGCTTGTTCTGTTTTCTCCTTTTCTGAGAACTCTTTCTGCAGAGGGCAGATCATGAGTGATTGGTATTTGCTGAGCCTTGTGCCATTGAGTTTAGGTCAATTCAGTATTTAACTACAGTACCCTTTGGTTAATGGTATTGCCCAGCTAGTTCTACTCTCTCTGGAGACACGTCTGATCTAACATTTTCTTACTCAAAGGAAACACTGGAACAGTGTTGGTCAGGCTTCATCTGTTTGGCCTGCAGGAGGTTGCCTTGGGTTTGCGAGAGGATGCTGAAACCTGTCCCCGTGTGGCTGGCAGCTGGTAGTTACTGTGACATGCTGTCGAAGGTTTTGGTATCACCAGAATCCCTACATTTTTTTTTTCATACTCTTTTCAGGTATTTCTGCTGGCACAGAATTGATAACAGGTGCAAATCAATATAAAGAAGCATATGGGAAATTTTTGCTTCAGTGGAAGATTTTCTAGTAGGAAATGTGTCAGTGACACTGCTAATTAAGATGTTACTTTCATCTCCTTCACTGTTTGCCTATATAACGAGTTTGAAGAAAACTTTAGCATCTAAACATATGGGCATTAGTTTGGGAAACAAAAAGTTATGTGTATCAATACAGAACAATGTGGATGATGTTAAAAGCAGTGGGGATGATTGACTTGCTAGTAGTTGGCAGGATTAATTTCCAAGGAAGCAAGGGAGCTATGATTTTTTTATTTGCCTTAGCAAAATTAAAGCAGTAGAAATGCATTACAAGAATCATTAACTTCCTGAGTTTCATAATTTTCCTGAAGCTGCACATGATCTTTCTATGAAGAAGGGCTTTTGTATGAGTGAGGGAGGGAATGGAAAGGAGTATGACAACTTGAAGTTTATTTCTTACAGTTATGTGAGAAGTCAGCCAAAAAAATTGTATTTCCCCTCAAGACCGTAAGGCTAGATCTACAGGGAGTTATAAGACAGGTCCCATTTATCTAATTTTTTGTTTTATAGCTTTGAATAATTACCAATTACTATCTATTCCTCTTTAATATAATTTTTTTATCTATATATTTTTAATTATTTACCTCTTTTCTGTTGACTTGACGGTAAGGTTTGGGGTCTTTTTGGTTGAAATTGTTCCCTCTCCAAAATGAATCATGGCTCTTAGGACTCTTAGTAAGCTCTGCTAAAGCAGTCTTAAGTTCCTTTAGTCTTTAGGATTTAAATGGAGCCAAGACTGGACTCATCTGTGGCTCTCTCTGTTTACCCTCAGGATTGGTGTATTTCAGAGCACAGAAGTGGCACATTTCCAATCACTGCCCATTCACAAGGGAGGAGAGAGAAGTAGAAAAGGACAAAGCAGGATATGAAGGGGAGACATATGTGTTATAAATACATATTGTAGTACTGGCTTTTCACAAGTATTAAGATGAGTATTATATGTAAAATGTTAGAATGGCTTTGCTGTGTGAATGTAGTTTTTTTTTTCTCCTGCTGTTAACAAAAATTTAGGTAATTGTTGATATAGTATGTTTGAACTGCCTGCTGGTTAGGATAACCTCCAGTGAACAGAAGATGGAGACTCTGATTATCAACACTCATCGCCTGTGGAAAGAAAGAGCCAAGGCCCAAATTAAAAGGTGATAAGAAGAGGATTAAAACCACAAGCCAAGAAATGTGCATGCTCCAAAAACGCGGATCCAAGGAGCGGCCATGCAAAATAGTTCCTGGAAGATGTAAACTAGTTAATGAAAAAGTTTGAATATGCATAAAGTTTATGAATATGCATCAAGGTGATGCAATAGAAATGGTATATAAAGGGTGTTCCCTAAACACCAGATGTGCCCTTGGCAGAGCACCAAGCACCCAGCCATTATTCTTTGCTTTATTATCTGTGTCTCTTATTGTCTTTATTAAACCATTTAAATTTTACCAGGAGACTGAACCTCATTTTTCACATAGGAAAACTGGGTTCACTTCCTTTCTCTGCATCAGGGATGTGTGTGCAAGTAACATTTTCCCTCTCTGTCTTCCTTCCTGCAGTGTTGCCTCCAGAAGAGCACTGTGAGAACAAACTTTAAGCAGCTATAAAATGCTTTGAAGACACTATAGTGGAGAACAGGTAAACAAAACATCTACAGGACACATTTTTATGCTTCCCTCCAGTCCTTAGTGACATTAAGGGTTGGTGTCTGTGCACAAAATCAAAAGTCCTTTGACCCTGGTGGCTATGCGTGGAGGCAATAGATGAGAGAGGATTGTCTCCTTTCTGTGGCCTCTGCAGGCACCTTGTCTTTCGAGGCTGTCCTTTGAGGCTGGTTACCATTTGCTTCCTGAAAGTTTCTGACTGGTGTCTTCATGATGGCTGCAAGCTGTTAGCTTTTCCCCTCCCCATATAGTTCTCTGTTCCATTTCTGTTTTCCCAAGGCCACCTCTTTCAGGCTCTCTGTTTTCTTCATGTCTCTGGCATAATTTTTTTTCACTCAGCAGCTGATCCTCTCCCACATATTGCTTTTGGAGGGGACAGAGCATTGTCTGTTCATGTACTGGCTACCACTTGCCGCCTAGAGGAACAGCTCTCCTGCAGTTCTGGGGTTGTACCCCAGCAGAGTGTTGGGCATTAGGTGTCCTTCCTTTTGTTCCTTCTCACCTGTAGAATTGTTAGTTTCAGGAAAACCTGACTGCTGATACTTAGTGAACGCCTGAGACGACAAAAGAGTTTGGCTGGACCCAGGGGGAAGGGGAACAGGTAAAAGGGAGGATGGGGGCAGCTGCTGGCTGGCTTGATTCTTTGGCTTCAGAGCAAAACACACTTGGAGCTGTTGTTGCTTGGGGAAAGGAATTTGCCATAACCCAGATGGAGCTTTTTCTTCTCCTTCTGTGGGCCTCATACCCCCTGCCTGCTGGGACATCCTGCAGTGCCAGCCACCGCCGCGGAGCTGCTGATACACCTCATCCACCGGCCCAGGATCTCAGCTCGTCCCTGCTGGTTCCAGCCGACTGTTCCTCGGAGCCCTGCAGGAGCACCGGGACTGACTGCCCGAGGGGGTTTGTGAAAACAAAACCTCTCCTCCATCCCTTCCTGTCTCAGCCGAGAAGGCTGTCACGGGGTCCCTGGTTCTGTTCTGTTGTTAACGCTGTACTTATTGTTGTTTGTTTGCCTGGTTATAAATACTGGTAAAGGACTGTTATTCCTATCCCCTGATCTCTGCATGAGAGCCCCTTGATTTCAAAATTATAGTAATTCGGAGGGAGGCGGTCTACATTTTCATTCCAAGGGAGGCTCCTGCCCTCCCTAGCAGACACCTGTCTTCCAAACTGGGACACAGAGCTGTCCCTGGTGTGAGATACTGCCTCTCCTGACTTGTGTATGTTCACACAGGCACTTCTTCCAGAGCCATACACAAGCCAAGAGATGCATATGTTGGCCCTCTGTGCCAGAGACACTGTGTATTAGCAGCATCTTCTCCACTGGTAGAGTGTGGTGCTGTGATGAACTGGTCTTGGGTCAGAAAAACTTTCTGGTGTATCAGGGAGAAGGCTCAAATGAGGTGAGTTCACAGCTCCCATTCATTGTGCAGTTCCCCAAATATATATCTCAGTATAGCTGTGACTGTGCATCATAGCCCTGTGCAGATGAAGCTTTGTTATGAAGCCCAGAGCACTAGAGGCTAGATAGCCACCTTCGCTTTTGTCACCTCCTCAATTCGTTTCTACCCACACACATTACTTGGGCATTTTTTGGCTTTAAACCACTTATGGTTAAAGCCCACTCTGGACTAAGTGCCTTTCCACTCCATTTATGTCACAGCAGGACTTCATAGTCTCAAGTTACATATTTTTCTCTGCTCTACCAGTGGTGTGGGTGTCATTTGCACTCATCCAACAATTTACAGCCATTCTCTTATTGGCATAGAGTCAGCTCCCAGCTAATCAGTGCATCGGATTCAAGCACAGCTCCGAAGAGTTTGCATGGAACTAAGGAAGGCAGCGATGGGTTGTTACTTCAGTAGACTTACTGTGAATATGATGTCCTGTAACATATGAGAAAATGTGTGATGTAGAGCAAAAGACATAAATTGTATACAAAATACACACAACATAAATTCCTTCTGAGCTGCTCATTTCACTCTTACACGACCTTGGGTAACTTGACCTTCTTAATTGCTGTATTTACAGTAGAAATTTGACACTGGACTGATTGCAAATGTATTTCTAATGGATTTTCCCCAGAGATATTTCATCAGAATCTGGTGAGAACCTTTTCATTGCTTTTTGTATTACTTGTAAAAATGCTCTTCTTAGAAGCAGCCAGTTTTAACAAAAAACTGTTTGCCTTTTCTTCTCTTTTGTTTCCTTGCTGGACTTTGTGTTTTTGGAATTTATTGTAATAATAATGGTATAAGCAGCTTGTTCCAAGAGACTCCTCTAACTTTGAAAAAGTGACTCACAGTAAATGGGGCCTTCAACTCTGGATGCCTTTAAGGTGGCAGTCAGTCAGTTTGAATAAATAAGTAAAATAAAATTAATTAAGAAGTGGAGGGACCTGAAGGTGAGGAGTTGCAGCATTAAGACTTATTCTGTACCCTTTAAGGATAGAGGGCAGAGTTTGTCATTGTCAACCTGAGTGAAAAATTATTCTCCTGCTGGGAGCTCTGGGGGGAGCCTTATGGTGTGACACGGAAGAGTGTCAAAAATATAGTGGCAGAGGAGGATGGATATTGGTACCAGTAGCAACAATGAACCTGGGTAGACTCTACCTGTTATATACCGAACCTATGTGGGGCCAAATTCTGCTCTCAGCTTTCCCTGTAAAACCAGAGAATTTACCATTTTCCCCAGTAAAATTCCCATAAGCTTACACAATGTAGCCATGTCGCCAAGACCACAGTTTGGTTCCAGTCCAGAAGTGAGGAGCTCATACTGAACTTTAATTGTTTTAGCTGCTGCTGCTACAGCTTCCCAAGAGATTATAAGAAAGTGTAAAAATTATAAAATTATATAAAGCACAAAATATATTAATAGGAATGTGTTGTTATGTAAGATATTTTTTCTCAGAATGTTTTTATTTATATGTGTGAATCCCCTTATCTGTATTAATTTATTCTTTATTATTTCCCCTAGAAAGATCCACAACCCCTTTTTGTTTAAAATCCTATTAGATGTCTAATCCTCTGTTTTTTTTAATCTCAGTCCACATCATTCATGTCAATCCCAAAGAAGTCTTAACTGACACAATGTTGAGAGGTTAAACATTGCGAAAATTTGAGACATTGAAAAATCATTAAATTTGGAAACATTAAACCATAAAAAATGTTACTGTTACTAATGTAGTTATCAAAATATTTTGATAGCAATCTTTGCTTGCTCTGATGTTAAGATTAATAAATATTCTTAATTTTACAATTTAAAACTGAATAAAATCCAACATGCATTTCTTGAAGCATATATATTTTTTCTTCAGTATAATTCAGGGAAGTATGTTCTATGCCCATGTCACCTTACAGAGTTTCTGGAGAAGAAATGGTTATTTAACATTGAGCATAGTTGTACACTGATCATAAGATAAACGTCTTCTGTCAAATAGGACCATCCTGTAATGAAAGCTTCTTCAAATTTATTAAGACAGCTAGAGGGATTCCTGTAACGGGATCCTGGGATGAAGACCACAGCTCAATCCTATGTATGAATGATAGTTCCCTAACTTCTAATTTTCTAAAAATGGTTTCAAATGTAAAAGCCTAACCCTAAAAAGTGTGAAGTGTTTGCTGGAAACGTGCAAAGCACCTCCAATCCAATCTGGCTCAGTTACTAACAAGCTCAGTCTGGATTCAGGATATGGGTGCTGTGCAGTAGCTGACTATTTCAATAACAAAAGCTTGTTGTGGAAAAACTGTACTGAGAGATTATTTAGTCGTAATAATGTTTTAAGATTTCCTTTTCAGGTCTGCAAATTAAAATTATTAACCTCTTAGTAAAACTTGTAGATAGATAGATAGATAGATAGATAGATAGGACCCCTTGGATTTTATAAATTTTAATATTAATTTTAGCATAAGAAATTAATATGATTCCAGGATGGTGGAAAAAAATGTTGGAATGTTTTCTTAAGTCAAAGGAAGTCAAATATGTGCATAAAGATCTCTATCTGCTAATCGGGTTTCTGGCTGCTTGAGATCTAATTTACTGCTGTTTCACTGCAGTGTTTACTGAAATACCATTAAGAAACCCACACAATGCCTTTGATTAAGGGCAGTCAAAGAGACACTAGCAGCAAACTTTCTTATTTTTTCAATGATTTAAGTGAAGAAATAAAGGTTAACTGAACAGGATGGAATTACTAGAGTTCAGGATTTCTCCCCTCCTTTCAAGTAGGGGTTGTGATCATATTTTCTGTTTTCTGCAATCTTAGATTAATGGATAATCTTGGCTCACCAAGGTCTATACTCTGGGTATTTCTTTCCCTCCTGACCATGTCATCTAGTGTGTTTGTGCAGCCCTGCTGTGACTTGCTCACATTTTGGATAAACAAACCTTTTTTCTTGTTTTCTTTCTTCACTCTCCTTATCTCTGAAAGGTCTCTTTAGCCTGACTGGAGCCATGGAATAGACCTACACGTACTATTGTAGAGCTTGGTGCTGGATTATAATTTTGTGTGTCTTGTACTGATGATACATCCTTTTGCCACCCACATTTGTAACAAATTCAGCAGGCAAGTAAACGGTTCATGACAGTGAATCACAAGCATATTTTCCCTGAGAATCTGTAATAGTTTGGTGGTAAGTTTAGGAGAAATTAGTTCTTAAACTTAAGACTGAACCAACCCCCAAAACCATAGGAGTGGAAAAGTCTTTGGACTGTTGCCATTTTTGAAAGGAAGAATATGGGTCAATGTTCATGCTTCAGGATAGATTGGATAGATACTGTGTTCTAGGAGGAAGTATGCTTATAAAGGATTTTCCATAGTTATAAGCTAAGCATAAAACATAAAGTTATTCTACCCTATAGCATTATAAATTCAGCTGCTTGGAGAAACTCTAAACCGGTGACACTGGTCATGCAAGTTGCCTTGTCATGTTCTGTATTTCTAAATTATTAGAAAATGCCAAAGAAGGAGAGATTGTCAGGTTATTTAGAGTAAAACAATTATCTTAGCAATTTTTCCCCCCGTGCTCTTGAGGCTCCTTCCTGTCTCTGAGTTACTCATGTTTTTAAGTTTAAGAAACGGATTGTGACAGATGGCCTCCCATACACAGTTGTGTGTGTGGATGTGTGTGCACATAGACACTCATGGACCTCTGAAGCATCCAAGGAAATGTGATTTTTGCTTCACATGCTTTACTTGGGTCAGAAATACCAAACCAAGGCAGTGTCAGTTGGACTTCATTTTTACAGCTATATCATATCACCAGTGAATGCATTAGCGGCAAAGGTGTTAGTTCAGGAACTTGAATGCTGTAAATTTTCTAAGCAGCAGAGAGAGCATAAGGACTAGAAAGCAGAGCTGTCCCACACTGACTCACTGCTTGTTTGAACTGTCTTTAGGCACCTACAGGAGCCTGACAGACTTCTTCCTTTTCAAGCTACACCAGGTGTGTTTTTGTGGCAAGTTTTTCAGCAAAGATGTTCCTAAGAGGTAGGTAGGTTTTGTAGTGCCTGGAAATAACTAGCAAGGAGTGGGGTAAATATCATGCTAAAAGACTGCAGCATGGGGTTGTTTGCTAATTTGCTGGACAAGCAAATCAGATTTTGTTACTTTAACTGGGAAGCAAGAGATTTACTCTCCAGACCATCCTGTTCCTTGGGGAGGGTGAGGCTTCTTGTTTTGAGCCTAACAGTGAAGTGAGGGAACAAGAATATGTATAAATTATAGAGAAAAAGGACCTTTACCCTTGCCTGGGAGCTGTAGCCTTTCAGCAGTTTGATGGATACAGGGGTAATTTTCTTAAACTTCAGGGCTGAATTTTCAGCTGAGTTTCAGGTTTTAGAAAAACAGTCATTTTAATTTTGAAATTACCTCACAGAGTTGTCCCAGCTCTCTCAGTGGCTTTCCCTTGTCCTCAAGTGCATTTTTTCCCCTAGGATAATTTCACCAAATAAAATTTAATTTAAATTTAGGATCTGATCTTCCACTGGTAAAGTCAAGGGAAGCTTAGCACTGTCATGCAGCCAGAAACCCTGTGTTTTGCAGCAGTAGGTCTTATAAATATTTGCATGTAATAAATAGTTATTTATGTATATTTAATTAATGTGCAATTTGCCTTTATTAATTGTAATTCCAAGATACAAAATCTGTCCCCAAAATTTGTGTTACCCTTTTAATCCCTCTCTGTAAAGCAGGTACTTGTGCTTAAGTCCAGGGTGTTCCCAGAAGATGTATTTGATTTCACATCATGAGTTATACAGGTCTCAGTTTTCAGGGAACTGACTATGTTTCCTTTATTAAATACTATTGCTGATATTACCCACTGCACCAAGTTTGGCTGAGTTCATTCTGGTAATGACATTATGAAAGACACATAGAAATAGGGCCAGAATGTTCTGTCAAGCCTGCATGGATTGGTTTGTGCTCCTGTTCCAGTTTTACCAAAAACAAATGTGGGAAATCTCAGTCCAAAGCAGAAACCAACACACCCAGTGCATGTGACAAAGTCATTGACAATGATGGGAGTTACTTGCTACTGGTATTTATTGTTGTCTTATAAAAATATTTTTCAGTACTTGGTAAAAACATTTTCTGAGTGAGATGAGCACATGCAATTACATTTATTAAAAGATTTAAAAAGCCCTGTCCTTCATTAAATAAAATTAATATTAAAAAAAATAATAAGGAAGAAAAATTATTTTATAGATTTGGTTTTTTTTCACAAACTACTTTCTTAAAAAAACACTTTCTACACAATTTTTTTCTCTTAAAAACAACCCTCTGGCTTCATTCTGACAGAAACATCCTCTAGCATGAACCAAGCTTCTTCAGGAAGGAAGGGGGCGGGGGACATGCTTCCTGGAAAATCCAGTCAGTACAAAAGGGAAATGGTCTGCAGCATCTGCATTAATTTTGAGGAGAAACTGAAGTAGTGCAAATGTATAAGATATTTTTCAGCAACAGGAAAGCACATTATTTTCCTCATCATGTACCCTGTACTTTGTTCTTATTCCTTGGGAGAGCTGCTTTGTTTTTGGGTTTTTTTTCCTTTTGAAACTTAAAAGGTTTGAGAAGGGAAAAAAAAAAAATGGAGTCATAAATTGAAAATACATGTATATGACAACATCCTTTGTCTTTGCTCTTCAGTTAACTGTACTGACCTTAATCAGCACATTAAGCATGTTTGTGTTATGCATCCCTGTATTCCCTCAGCGTTTTGGTAACCTGGCAGCTTTGTATTCCCTGTTTCCCAGGACCTATGAGATACTTGGTGACAGTGGAGGTGGCACCTGCAGGTTTGCTGTGCACATAGACACCTCTGCCACTGCAGCAAGGTCTCACACTGGAGTTCCAGCCTTAGGAGGTCTCTCCTTGATCGTCACCTCCAGGGAGGAGGAACAGAGGGAGCAGGGCTGGGCAAGGGGCCAAGCCCAGATGGGGTGGTGGAGATCTTAGCTGCTCCCCAAGGGGTGGGAGCACCTTCACTTCACTGGGTGAAGTGCTCCTTCACCTGCTGTGAAATGTCAGCTGTATGGAACAGGGAGAAGGCAAGGGGATGGAAAGGATGAAAGAAAAGGGAGACCAAGAGTCTAAGCAGCACTGACATTGCTTTTGGCCATGAACTCTGGAAAACCTAGAGGTAAAAAACTCCACTATGGTGATGTGATTTCCTTTGAGCTCTGGCCTGGTGTGCACTCTTTAGAAAGTCACTTTAGCTCCAGACCCTGGCTGCTTCTTCCCACTGCTCTCCTTTTCTGCTGCATGTGCTCTGATTGCAGACCCTGTGGGAGCCAGGCAGTCGTTCCCAGCATACCTAGAACACATTGCAAGGGTGGTTCTGGTTACTGCCAAACCTGTAAACAAATCTGTGCTTAAAGAAGTGCTTCAAAACCTGTATTTTAGAAATCTGAAGGGAGTAGCCAGTGTTCTCTCTGAGTGCTTCTGAGTTTGTGCCCAAAAGGGTTTGGTATTTGATTCTGCTTCTCTGGTTGTGTTTAGTTTTTATCATCTAATCCTACTCTCTTCATACAGGAACTAAAAATGTATATACAGAGATATTTTTGAAAGCACATCATAATCATGTAATTCTAATGACACCCTAGAAGGGACATTTTCTGATCTCACACCCTGGCAGGCAAGCAGCTAGCTGTGGCTTTGTGTGCTGGGGCAGAGAGACCAGGAGAGAGATGAAAACCACAACTGTTTGTTATGTAGAACATGGTTATTTTGGTGTCTTGCCAGTCATGCCAGAGTATCAACAGATGTTACATATGTGATTAGAGCTTATCCAGGTAAGGATAAGAAGGAAGCTATAAGGGTTATAATATGGCTGCAGTCTTTAGCTTTTGGTTAAATTGCTAGAACCATAAATAAAACCCACTCACCTGAAAATACCTTGCATTTGCTGTGTTCTTGGGTTTAAAAGAGTTTCCTGAGGGAGGTGCTTTTAAGTTTCATTGAAGGAGCCAAATGATTTAATTTTTTTTAAATAGCTCAAAGAAAATTTTTCAGTAAGAGCAACAGTTACTGGTAGAAACATGCTATTGCTGGCTTACAGACTTGGAAAGCCAGGCACATTGTACATGATTTCTGGTGTGCTTATGTATGTTATTCTTAACTATAAAAAGGCAGGGCTAGGCCTAGGTAGGAGCAGTGAGTGGCTCTGGAGGGCAGAGCTGAGCCTGAGGAGACAGGACAGCCTGCATTGTGAGGCTGGACTGCTTTTCCAGGATTGTGTCTCCCTGGTAAGATTACTGCCTGATTCTCTGCTGTGGACCAAATGTGCAAAATACCACGGTTTATCAGGCTACTTAACCAAGGTGAATGTTTGGGGGTTTTTTTGGTCTATCTATTTATTTTTTACTAAGAAGTTATAAATGGCATACTTTGCTCCCAGATGAGAAGGTGCTGCAGCCAACACCACCAAGTGGTAATAAAGCAGAGCTCTGTGCCAGTCTTCCCTCTCACCCTGCTCCCTCTGCAGCTGTGCATCCTCTCTGCAGTGCAAGCCTCAGATTCAGGAGATTTTCGGGGTTACTGTTAATTCCAGTGGGGAATGGTACAAACTTTATATAGAAAATTACACGGTGGGGAACTGCTGAGTTTTGCACATGGATTTCAATGGTGCTGTTCATACGGCTGGAAGACCAGAATGTGATCCTGTGCTTTACCTTCTTTGGATGTAACCTAAGAGGAAAAATGTAAGACTGAACGTTGCCTTTTAGCAATTTGGCCCTTCGCCTTTGATTTTATTCCAGAGTGGAAGTAGCAATATTTGCAGCTCCCACGTTGCCAGTGTGTATATATCATTCTAGACAGCAACTTCTTTGTTCAAAGATGCTTTTAGATGTAGGATTGAGTGTATTGAACTCACTGAAGTTTATCCTTGTGTTTTTACCCATATACCTGCAGGTCTGTCATGGCTGTTGATGCATATGTTTCTGGTCTACAGGCAGTCTTTCACAGCATTGTTAATGGCAATGTGCTCTTTCACAGAGAGCCATGGAAAACACCTGCCTTCTATGGCTGCCAAGTTTTTTTTAGATGTAGTCTTCATTGCATTGTGCTTATCTTTTATACATACGTATATGCATATATAGACATATGAATATTTTATATAGGAATATTTTCTCAGCTATCATGAAATAGAGTGACTAAATATAAAAATGTGAAATAACAATGAATACCTTAAATGTCCCTACTTTTAGTAATTTCATACTGTGAATTTATATTAATGCATTGTTTTCAATTATCAGGTTTTTTAAACTCATGATGCATTTTAATAAACAGCAAGAGATAAATGAACAAGTGCCTACATTACTCTGTAGTGTATGTGCAGTTGTGGGGGTTTAGATATAATTTTTAAAGATTTCTTTTTTTTTTTTTTGTTAAATTGCAAGAGCTTTTGTTTCCATGATGCAGAATCTGACTATATATTTATAGGGATAAGAGAAAAGGAAAATGAATTCATATTCTTAAACTAGCTAATTATTTTTTTTCTTGGAACATATAAGGCTAGTATGTTAATATGTAAATATTCTAGTGTGTATTTGCCATGGTAAAATTGGAGATAAGGATGGAAAAATGCAAAATTAGGCATGATAAGGCCTATACAGGAATAAGGTCTGGTGAACATCTCATAGGCTAAGAAAATCAGGTTTTGTGAATTGATCTTTGAAGAAAATACTCTGTGTGAAGATGGAGAATAGGATATCTTGGAAGGGATAGTTTTTCCACTGGCATACAAGGTATCAGTTTTCTAGTGCTAGTGTGAGAAATGGAAAAGCTGCACTTCATCAGGAGGAGAGCTGTAAAGCCACCAGTCCTCTGTTCCATCAAAGCAGATGATGCCCAACAGCTCTACCAAGCGGCAGTGGGTGGTAAAAAGGTGCTGCTGTGGGAGACCATACACACAGTGTGTCTGAAGGCAGAAAGTTACACTGGGGAAGCAAGAGAAATGTAATACTTAATTTTTTAAATGTTACTTCTCCAAACTGTAATAGACAAATCTTCCCAAAGAGAAGGGGCAGTGGTGAAGAGCACATGAACACAAGGATGGGAAGTATTGCATGCCACTGAAAATTGCCACAGTGCGTAGGAACTATAACAAACACTTTAATAAAAGGCCTCCTATTATTTTCATATGTATTATGGTTTTTCATGAAACATCTACATTATCCTGCTAAGAAAGGCTGATGTGGCTGCCCCAGAGAGCCACTCCTTGCCCAGGTGACTGCATTTGCCAGTAAGATGTTTTCCATCCAACTGTTCTGAGGTGTTTTTCAGTTTAAATACAACCCCAAATCAGCCATTTACAAGGAGCTGTTGCTAAACAAACACACACTGTGAACAAGCACAAACCTGTAAAGTTTCTCTCCATGTTGTGAAATCCTTTCAAATGCCTCAAAAATGAGGAGAAGAAATAGCATCCTCTTAGGCCTCAGAGGTGGGGCTATTTAGGTTCCCAAACACATCTGCTTCTAAGCCCTAGACATATTGACACTTGGCACGGAAATAGTGTCCCTGAGTTAAGGCTGAGCAACATCACGCAAAAGCTAGTGTTGAGGATAAAATATTGATAGAACAGGAGTTTGTCAACTTGTATGTTGTAAGCTGTGATTACAAGGCTGTTAAAAGCCAGCGATGAAGGTCCTGTAGAAGCACCCCCTTGGGTAAGCAGAGACAGCTCGCTGAAGAAACAACGAGCTGTCAGCAGGAATAGTTAATGGAAGGGCTTGTGAGGGTGCAGCTTCCCCAGCAGATCAGATGGTGACATTTCAGAGCCATTTCATCAGGGGAGGGGAGTAAGATGTACAAGGCAATGATCTTGGTGCACTTTGGTAGCATTCCCTAAAGGGGGAAGGAGAAATAAATTAGATCAGTGATCTCCTGGAGCAGAGCTGCCAGTTGTTAACATCTCTGAAGGGAGTGCACAAGCCAAGATGACACTGCTGAAGAAAAAGGAGGAACTCATTTGTCTAGATGTACTAATGCATTATTTTGATTGTACCTGTGCTGGTGGGCCTCAGTTGCAGGAGGTTAGGGCTTGACAAATGCTGTTTAGACAGCCCCTTTCTTAGGCTAAGCTGTTGCAGAACAGAGCAGATAGGCAGGACTGAAAGTGTTGTTTTCCTCAAGGTAGTATATGTGGAAATGTCAGAGCCCTGTTGGCCTCTGATGCTGCCCAGGACCGACAATAAGAGCCTTCAAAATTTTCAAAGGTGCTGTTAGGATTTAAAATACAATTTCAGTCTGGTGTCCCTTGTTACCCTGCAGATGCAGTCTCTCACAAATGTAATCTGAACTCATGCTTTTTAATGGAGTGTATACTACTAATCACTCAAAAATCAGTGGTTTTTTTTTTTTTCCTTTATAATGAGACTGAGCTTTTTATTTGTATGTGGATGGAGTTTTGCCAGGAAGGCTTATGTCAAGTGGTTTCATTCAGCAATGTGAAAACTCATGTGCTTGTCTCGGCAGGTAGAGAGAAGTGGAAATCACACACTTGCAAAGAATGTAACTAATGACTCCACTTCTGTATGTGTTTTTTTCCAGGGAGAAAGCTGGTGTATAAGCCTTCAAAATGTGACTCAAAATGAGATAAAATTTTCCTAGCCCAAATGTTTAAGTCTGTGTTAAAACATAAATGTTGCTTTGTGGGACCACCATGCATTTCTGTATATAACTTTATGTGCAATAATCAATAATTAATTGGGAAAGCTGTGCTAGGAATTTTGGTGAACTGTTCATTACTTTAAGCTATCTTGATTAGAAAAATCAGAAAACAGTTTGTATTTAACTTGCAGCTGCAGTACCCCTTGCCTTCAGTGTTCTCCAGACCAGACTCTTCCCAGAGTGATGGCACACTCATGTTGTGCCAAGGCTGGGGTCGCGCCTATTGAGCAATGTCAATGACATTCCCTTGCAGCCACCACCTGCCAGCATGACTGTGCCTTCTCAGGCAACTGTTCAGGCTCCATCAGGAGCAGGCAATGCCCAGCTGATCTTTTACAAAGAAGATTTTTCTTGGCAGGTTGGTTTTCTGTTGTTCCCAGTCTCCTGCTAGCCAAAATGAGTGTGAGCACTGTCCACCCCTACCCAAGGCAAAGTTTAGAACCACAAGAGCGATGTCTTGGAGCATCTCATGTAGCTGTGATGACAATGACAAGGAAAGGACTGATACCATATAACTTTAACATTTGGATTTTTGTGCTGCAGCTTGAAGTGGGGATGATCTGAAATGTGTAATAGTGTAAGGTGCAGTTCAGGGTTGTTGCTAAAGGGGAGGAGTGGCATGGTTTAGGAAATTTACTTCACCAGACCTGGCTCCAAGGTGGGAATACAGCTGCCTCTCCAAACTTGGGTCATCTCCTCAGCAGCAGCACTTACCTTTTCCTTCAACAAGTTAACAGTATGTTGCAGAGGGAAGCAAGGTATGGCACGGCTTTTCTTCCTACAAAACATTTGGTGCTGTGCTGGGTTTTCTCATGCCTAATAATTGAGCTGATTCAGCCTTTCAGCAGGATAACAGTGGTCTGAAACAAGGAATTGGTTTAATACCTTATGACAGAACTAATGTTAACACTTTAATTTTCCCGCTGGCAACAAGGAACCTTCACTTGGCTTTGCCACTGCCAACAGCTTTTCCAGCTCGTGGGTGACCTCCCTTCTCTGTACACAAAAAAAAATAGAATCTCTCCCGTCCTTACAGGGAAATGAAAGAATTAATTCCTAGCTACACCATGAAGCCAGCAAAGATCAGCAACAATGAGATGAAGACTTCAGTATTTTAGTAAAATATTTCTTTGCAGAGATGTTTCTAAAGGAGATTGATGACTACCAGGAAGCCGAAAGGCTATCCATTAAAGAAGATCTAACACGACTCTAGATAGAAGCCAATAATTTTTTAAAAAAAACTAACTGCTTTTTAGTTTTGATGAATGACTTGGCACCAGAAATTAGACATTTAACAGGACTGCTTTCACTGTGGAAATGAACATCACTGGGAGTCACTGATGCAAAACCAAATCTTTAGAATAATGACCAGACAAGCCCGTTATTTTACCTTTTTTTTTGTATTTCTTTGTGTAGGAGCAAAGAGTGGGTGAGTTTGTTTATCTGATAGCTACAAGGTCAGAGGCTTTTGTGCTTAGAATAGTACAAAAGTGTGAGCTCCTGCATAAGATCAAATCTAGATACAAACAGAAATGTATCATTTCTATTTGTGACCATGAATTTCAATAGGAAGCAGGTTCTGCACGCAGTATGAGATTTTTTTAAAAACAGTTGGCATCAACAGAAAGTAAATTAGATTAACAGTGTTTCTTCTGTTTTATAAGCAAATAACACATCAGGTTATAAGCCCAGTTCAGTGCAGAGTTTCATTTACCCATCTTATTCTTTGCAGAGGCTAGCTCTGCTAATTTTCCTGAAGAATTGATAGTCAGAAACTTTATGTCTGAATGCAGAAGAGGAAAAAAGCAGTTTAGGAAATATTATAAACCTATAAAAGAACCTAGCTAAGCATGTATATAAAGACATTTTGGGCTTGAATTGCATGAAGAGAGTATGGCTTTAGAGAGTGCTGCACTTTTTCTCTCCTGGCTGTGTCAGACAGGGAATCCACTGTCAGGATGCATCCCTGCTTGCAGCCATTTTACTCTCTCCCCACGTTTTGCTCTAATCCTCTCACAAGTGTTCCCATACCTCGGCACCTGCACAAGATATGTGTGTGTTAAATGTGTGTTAAATCAAGTAATGGCTGCCTGGGCCCTGTTGCAATTAGAGCTGCTGTGAGCTGTTCTCCAGAGACATGGACTCTGGTGAAAAATCTCCTCCAGGTAGATTAGGAGCTTGCTCCTCTCTTCCCATTGAGTTTTTGATGAAAAGGCGAGTCTGAAAGCTGCCAGTACTTATATTTTTATATTCAGCTGCATTGTCTGAGGGTGATATCAGTTATCAGCACTAAAGAGAGAGAGTGAGAAACTTTGTGCTCACAGTAGAACATTGATATTTTGAGCTCATTCCTTAAGTGTGGGAGAGAAGGAGTTAGGAATTAGCTGGGGAGGGGGACTATTTAGTGGAGGTATTTCTCTACTGACTTTAGCCAAGATCTCTCAAGGCTCATAAATTTGACTACCAGTACTTTTATTTCTCTTGTTGCTGAATGATATGGATCACTGGATAGCTCTTTTCCTTTTCTTTTCCTTTTGTTGTTTTTGGTTTTTTTTATTTTTGAACTCTCTCTCTCATCTCAGATAAAAAGACATTGACAGAATAAAAAAACCAAAATAGCCAGGATAATTTTGTTTCATTTCTTATGTCTCGTTAGCCATGCTATTCTTGATGGGTTTTCTTCCTCCTGAACTAGCAAGATTTCTCCTTCATTATGAGAAAGATCTCGAGAGTTCTGTTCTGGAGTATATGATTTCTGCCAAGTCAGTTTATAAACCAACCACAGTAAGGTTCCAAGGCCCAAGATAAGACTGATTCTATAGATCCCACAGCCCACACTTCTTTTAACTGAACCAGCTGTAGCCTCTCCTGGCTGGGTCTGCTGATGAATTGAACATTCAGTAACTACAGATTGTAAATTGATGAAGTTAAACAGTAGCAGGGAGAGAATCTGCAGCTTCCTTTTCTTTCAGTAGAGAAATCTGTATCTTCCTCTAGAGCCTTTTCAAAGGCCTTCCAAGTAAAGGTCAGGAAAGTGAAGTGCCATTAATTAATCACAACCTAAATTCCCAGTGCAAGGAGAAAACTGCTGCTTTTGGGATTAATGTTCGAAATCCCAGACCTCATTTGCAGAAGCACCTGTCTCTTGTGTCATGGGGTTAAATTTTGTCTTTTCTTTTCCCTGTATTTTCTCATCATGATTTACCTTTTTTTTTTTTTTTTTTTGAGTTATTTTGGCATTATTATTCACTGGAGGGAATGTTTGAAAGGGAGATGAGATTTACTGAGAAAAAAGTTTGTTTGCTTTTCACAGTTCTAAGGATACATTCAAAACAGAATCTCCTTTTAAATTAACATTGTAGCAGACTGACTTACCTCTTTTAGGAAATTCCTATAAAAAGTTGTGGTTTTTTTTATTTTAAGAGAAATATTTTAGTTTACCAAACAGAAGCAACTGTTCATTCCACAGATCTCTTTCAGGAAGATTTGGGCATTTGGGGCTTTTTAGTTAGTTTGGGTTTTTTTCCTAATTTTTCTTTACTCTTCTAGCTGATTTTTTCTAATTTAAAGTATATTTCAGATGTTTTGTTATACCTACATTTTCCTATGCTTTAGGCTTTTGGTAGGAATCTCTCTTTAACAGATAAATGATGTAATTTTTCCTTGTCTGCACCAATAACTGCTTTCTCCAGGTCAACTTCTCATTGTTAGGTTGTTGTGTAATTACCCTCAGACTTAAAAAAAAATACTATATATTCTATAGCATTGTTTGTTTGGACTCCAATTTCATAAGTGAATTAATTAAGTGAAATAGAATATGAAGTATTTTTAATCAATTATTATGTAAAATGTAAGAAGTGCACTATGAAATATTTCTTTATACGATTAGATACATGACACTAGGACAGGAAAGTCATAGCTTCAGACAGAGACACAGGACAGCGGGAGATTTCCACAGCTCATTTAAAATAAGTTCATAGTTTTCTGGCATCTTTTGAATTTTGAGTCTGGTTGCTAAGGAATAAAAAACCCCAAACATTAAGGACAAGAGAGATTTAATGGTTGTTATAGCTTTCTGAGCTCTTTTAATAATTCCAGCTTTCCTTTGTGAGCTTCAGTTTTCTTAAGAGTTTACTATTAAATTGCTAACTATCACTCCACTGAATAATTAATGTTCATTTAGATGGGCAGCCTAACTCAGTGTTGACTTTCAGAAACATTTTGGGCATTACTTAAATGTTAGTGCCACCTTCCTGTTCAAGCTGTATATTCAGAGTACAGTGACAGCAACTGCTGCATGGTTTCTTCACTGGGAGATAGGAGTGTTATTAATCGCCAACATTTGAAATTCTCCTGTGGTCCCTGCTAGACGTGCAGTGCAGCCATGGTTGGTGATGGCACAGCGACTGCAAGTCACCAGGCAGAGCTTGAGCTCTTTTGCAGCAGGAGTTTGAGGTGCAGCTAGTTGCAATAACCATTTAAGATTACAGAAGATGGTTGTTCAACTGCAGGCTCTGTGTTTTTCCTTTTTTTCCTCAGTGACTGGAATTTCCAGAGAGAATTTAGGAATACTAGCTGTGAGGGCCAGGTACCTCAAAAAAAGCAAAGGAAAATGAGCTTTTTTTAAAAAAAAAAAATAATTAGGGGACCCTCTTGGTGATGAACCACATCCATATGTTTGCCACAGAATCAGTAATGGTCTGCTGTTTAAAAAAATCAGTAAACCTGGATGGCATGGAGATACTTGCTGAGGTGTGGGAGAAGGAGAAGAGTGAGAGCAATCAGACAAAAATACTGCTCTTAGAAGTGTCCATACCATGTGCATGGGAGCTGCCTTATGTAAAAGCAAAGAAAAAATGCCATTGGAAAGAAACACCGCTTTGTGGGCATCTTGCATGCAAATACATCTGTGCTCACATCTGTGCTGGAATGCAGACATAGATACAGATCATTAACATCTATTTTCTGAAGGTGATCCAAGGTATCAATCACCTGAATTACTGCAGTAAAACCTGTCTTCTAATGAAACAAAAGTGAGACGTGAAAATAAAAGGTAACCTACTTCTAAATGTTTATAGAAGATAAAGGTTTAACCACAAGTCTTTCATCAAATGGAAGACAGTAGGAAAAAAAAGTTTAGAAAATGCCCTTTGGCTGCTCTTTACTGTGTGGTGAAACCTCACAGTATCTCACCTCATATACTACATGGGCCCTAAAGGCAGCTGGAAATGTTTAGAAATACGTCTATTTTGGTACATGGCTGCCTCTCTATCTGTTATATCCAGCAGTGTTTCAAGGAAGGGAGATATTTACTTAAATGAAAAGCCCAGACCAAAGTGTGAGATGGTAAATGGTGCTCGAGGGTATACTGCAGTCGAAACGGTGCCCTCTGTTAAAAGAATCAGCCACCTGACTGCTCATTAGTTAGCAGTAAATAATGAGGAATAGCTTGAGGCAGGAGCTCAGAAGTGCAGATGTCCCAAAATATTCACCCAGTCTGTGGTGTCATGAGATCTGTAGTGTCGTAAGGTAAAATACACGTAATCCCTCTTCTGAGCAAAGTAAAGCATTTTACAGTCTTTGTGCAGTCTAGTAATTTTATGTAATCTTTTCAGTGAAGATATCAGAAAAGTAAAAGCAAGGCTCATGAGATAAGGCAGTAACTGCATAATTTCCCCTTCCCTGTCCTGTTGTGTGCCCAAAAGGCATTTAGCAATACATGGACAACCCTGCAAATTCCCCCATATAGATGCTGCGCTCTCCTCACTCTCAAAAGGCAGTAGGTGATGAATCTTGAATTAGACTAATAACAAATACGAATTTCTCAGATGGCTCCTGTTGTTTTAATGGGAAGACCAGCATCTCAAACCAGAATTACCCTGAAAAGAGAGTGAGTCTGAGTGAGGAGGGTGAACAGTGACAGGGTTATGGGAAAAGCCCAATCGTATTTTACAGTGATAGTGCCATTGCAAAGAACAGCAGAGATATATTAGGTTTGAGTAGAAATTAATTTTAAAATCTATGGACAGTTTTAAAATGGGTTGTGTATCTTTTTAAGATATTTTTATACCCTAGAGACTCCTTCTCTTAGATCTATAGAAAGTCTGATTTTCTTTGCTAAATTTTAGGTTGCTTTGGATTTTGAGTGCTCTCTAAGGTCAGAAGATACCTATAGTAAAATTGTTATAAGCATTTCAGGCACAAAGAATCTTCAGCCCAATTAAATTTTAATGAAACTTGGGCTGGTAAGTGCCTGCATTTTCTCTTTTCTGAACATTTCTCCTCCTTTTTTTCTGTTTTTGCCAGTTTGGGTAAAGCTCCCCAGTAGTCTTGAGGCCATATGAAGCAAAGATCTTTGAAGAGATGAGAAGGAAGACCAAAATCAAGGTCTGCTCTCCACAGCTATTGTGATGCAGCACCCCCTGCACTGGTGCGTAGGTGATACCTCTTGTCTCTTCCGTTCTGGCTTCTCTCCATCCCCCTGACCCTCTGGCAGTGCATCAGAGCTCAGCTTCAGGCTCCAGTACGTCTCATCTCCTCTTGTATCAGGTGTCTTCTTATGTCATCCTCTCCCTCCAGCTCACAGCTCTACCTGCCTTGATGTTTCTTTGATGTGTCCAGCTTAATCTCATACCAGACAGCCGCTGTGAAGATACCTGCCCAGGAAGGTAGTCTGGGCAGACTCAGATGCCACGGCTGTTACACGCTTTTCAGTCATTGCTGCCATAATCACTGCCTGGGGAGGGACTGATTGAGGTCCCTGCTCTATTCAAGTAGGTTTCTTACCTCCTTCTTGCCACAATCTGCCTCTACTTGTGGCCTATTTACTGTGCTTTGTGTGTTCATTATCTGAGCTGTGATGCTGAGCTGAACCCCCCCTTTCCTCCGAGCTCTTACCTTTCAGCACAGTGTCAAATCCTGTTTGCTGAGAACCTGAAACATTTTTTATCTTGTCTGAAAAATCAAACAAACTCTGCTCAGAAACTATCTAAATCCCATAACCAAGGGGTTTAAATTAGAAAGTGTTTAGTGTTTGGGAAGAACTCAAAAATGTAGGCCTGGACTGCAAGTCCAGGTTCTTTCATTTGTTGCTATATGCCTCTCATTGATCTCAGCATACATGGCAAAGGCAGAAGGGGTGTTTGCAAAGAGATGGGGAGCTGAGCCATAGTGAGAAAGCATGGGGAGAAGATAGATACTGCTGCTGAATGCGCTCTACCAATAATGGGGTAAATCTAGCTGTGTCCTCCCAGTCCATGCCAGGCTGGGCCCATCCAGTCTTGATCAAAGATCAAGATCAAAAGGTCTTGATCTTTTCTTCCCAGCTCATGCTGGCCACAATTCCCATTTTGGGTCCTGCATATGGTAAAAATATTTTGTTTATCCTGAGGGACCAAATTCAAAGGTAGAGGGGGTCTCCACCAAATGGTCACTGAGCACAGGAAAGGCTGCTGAAAGTTCTTTCGAGCTTTATTCCATGGGACAAACTATCATTTTTTGTGAATGTTAAACTTTCATATTGTCCCTTACTTTCGCTGTCATGCATTTACACAAATTGAAAGAGCAAGTGGAAAGAAAAGCTGGAAATCCAACCTCAATAAACTCTCCATAAAATCCACAAATTAAGGGCAAGTACATCATGAAAGCATATTATTCAGAGAGCTATAATTCCAGCAAATTTATTGTCATATATAATCAAAAACATACTATAATATATAATAAATTGAAATAAATACCACAAACCAACCTCAGGCTGTAAATGTTTAAGATTAGTCCTTCATACCACATACACCTGAGGTATAAATAAAGAAAGCAGGAAGGCTTAAAAAAAAAGAAAAAAGAAAATAGGTGTGTGTCTTAAAAACAGGAATCGGAATGAAAATGCAGCTGAGTTACCTTTAGAAATGGACCTCAAGGGTTTTCACAGCATAGATACATTCTCTTGCACCACTCAATAGTGACCAGTCTCCCCTTCTTGAGCTGAACCCATAGAAAAGCCCCTAGTGATGGTCCTCACAGAGTGTGTCCTTCTTGCTCTGTGTGGAGGTGACAAATGCAGTGGGTGGCTGACAAAAGGTTTGCTTTGAGCAGCCAGCATGGCACTGCCTTGACTTTATGGAGAGTGGTTGGAGATCACCAGCTGGGACTGCAGGAGCTCTGCTGGTTGCAGTACAACTCTGCCATGTCTCAGACCTTCCTATGCTTCTTGGGTGCTCCTTTTCACCAACAGGAAGCTGCACCTCACCCACAGCTGCCTGGGGGACCTCAGTTACAGACAACCCCATTCACAGTGAGGAGACACCTTCAGGAGCTACCTCCTGGTTTGTGATGCTCACCAGGACATGCTAGTTGCTGATGGGTTGATGGATTTCAGATCACTTTCAGGATTTCAGATACTCTCTATTCTTTTAAAACAAAATACTTTAACCTTCGAAGTTAGCATATGAAACTAGTAGAGCAAAGCTAACAAGAGCCTGTGTTTCATATGAACATGCACAATTGGTCCTATGTGTAATCTGAAATGATGTGACCAGGATGCCCAGTGCCATAGAAAATGTCTACAGGCCAGTTTCTTCTTTATTTGGTATATATACTAAATAAGTAGTGCCTAGGGTGCCTTTCTGCCTGCACTTTTAATAAGGTATGGGGCTATGGTTTCCAGTATCATATATGTGGAATTTAATTTCTCAAATCCTGAGCAATCTGCATCTAATCCTCCAGCAGGAAAGATGTTCAAAAATCATGGCACTGCACCTTCTGAAGGAATGTGTGATGAGCACCCTACTGCCAGAGTGGCATCCATGTTATTGAGGACACAATTATACCAAATGGGATAGGCAATGAGTGAAATCATACTGAGAAACCAATTGGGATGGCTGGCAGCTGGATAGGGCAGTATGCAGTGTGGCTGGGCTGAAGAAGCCAGACCTAGTTCCACATGAAGGTCTCCTAGCCCATCTGGCTGTATCCACACCAGGGAAAATGTGTCTGGAAAGCAGGAATCTGCTATCAGCTGGTGCTGCAGTATGGCTGGGGTGGTGGGGGGAAATGAAATCCCTTGGGTAAAGGCTGGTAAAAGGAAGAGCAGCCTCCTCACCTGAGCTGGCTGTAGGCACCTGCTGTGCCATGATCTCGAATGCAGACCTCAAATGTAAGGCGGTTTTCATTCACATGGAGCCCGAGATGCACCATTCTGTCAGTAACCATAGCCAAAGCCCTTCAGGTGAAGATAGACTTGAGAAGCGTCCCAAAGCTGCCTGAAACCTGATACTTCCTTCCTGGCAGGATTCAAGTCTCACTGTCAATAGCGTGTCAGTGCAAAACGGAAGCAGCCGTGTTTACAAAATTAACAAATGGACTTCAAGTTAAACACTGGGCAATTTGTGAGACCGCTTTATTTCTCCAAGCCTTGACCAGTCTCCTGAGATTACTTGCAGGTGAATGTTCTGTTATTCTTTTTAGACTGACTTGTTCTAACATCATGTCATTTTTAATTGCTTTTCTTGAGAAAATATGCTTGCAACTCCATCTTGTTAGCCTCCTTAGGGTGCTCTTGGTGTTAACCTTTTCCCAGGTCCTGCAAAGATACAGGCTTTACATATTGTACAATATGTACAGGCTGTACATATTTCAAGCAGTCTTACTGACTTTCCTGAGACGGCAGACAGGAAGAAAAAGTTCAGCACATGCCTAAAGACTCAGAATAAGGACTTAAAATGTTAACTCCTACAGCAAGAAGGAGAAGCTTTTATCACAAGACAACCTCAGGGAGATGCAAAGGAAGCAGGAAGGCAGCCTCCTATCTGTCAGTGTGGGATCTGCCTGCCTTGCTTTGTTGGACCCTGATCCTCCATCCAGCCTCTGTAAAAACGGAGGATCTCAGTGTTCCCACCTCCAGACTCACCTCAGGGAGTTTCTGAGTGGGTGCAAAGCCTTTGGTTTTGGGTTTTATGGGTTACTTCTGCTTTATCATCACCACTAACCATTTGTCATGAAGTGCATGAACCATGTGATATTTTTAGCAAACTCAGTTATAGCCTGTGGAGTGAAAGAACATCACTTGTTTCAACAAGTAGCAAATATGAAGCTGGTGGAGAGGGCAGGAAAGCACCCAGAGCTGAAATGAATATTATTACTTTTCACCAAGCAAGCAGGACTCCTTGTAACAGGATCAAAATAGCTCTTTGTTAAAAGTAAAAGGGTTTGCTGCCAAGGTTTATGAGGAGGAAGATACACTAATACACTAATGCATTAATTAGGTTATACAATGTTTATCTCCTTTTTCCTTTTGTTTTGTACTATCAAATGTAAAAGGCAGATCCATCAACATCTAATGTTTTGTTCAAAACTCCATGTAGTGTCTAGAAAACTGAACTGTCTGACATGCTTGTCATGTACACATATTTTATTATTAAATGTGTTTGGGCATGAGTTTTGGCAGGATTTCTTCACAACTCTCCTGAACTTTTCTTGACACCTTTTATGGCACGTAATACATCTGCAACTCAGGGATGGTAAGCCCTTAACTCTTTAATTATGAGCCTAGAAACTCCCTTCCTAATTATTGTCCTATAAGCAACATGATCTAATTCTCATGCCAAAGCCCAGAAATTCACGCTGCAGGTGCTTTGCTTTGTTTGGCTGCCTTTTGCTAATTTTTTTTTTCTTTTTTCTTTGCTGTGTCAGGAAAGCAGTGTGTTCTCTGCATTCTTGCCTCAGTGTAATCCTGGAGCAGTTTGCAGTCTCTTGCAAACCTGATTGAAGCCTAGCATTTGCCAGTTTTTCTTGCATCTTTTCTCCATCTAAGGTCACTGCTCAGCTCTCACTCAGTGCATGCTGCTTGGACCAGGTTTAATCAGTGGAGCAATTTCCTCCTGTGAAGGGTTAGGGTTTAGTATTGGCAATTGTGTAGCGCTAAGTGTTGCCAGAAACCCCTTTCAGAGTGAGTGGGACTCACATAACTACTGTGGGAAATAAAAGTACAAGAGTCTCATAGCTGATGTGTCTAAAGCTGTATAAGTCCTTTTTTTCCCTCCAGAGAGACTGAAGTGGAAAGTGGCTTGGTGCCTTGCCAAAGGCCACAGAGGATATCAGTGCTGGAGAGAGTGAAAGGACCCTGCCAGTCCCGACTCTGTAGCCTCCATACGATCCCTTTGAAAATTTCATTTCCTTCTATTGGACTAATTTAAAAGAGAAAATGAAACAGGGAATTTTTCTCTTTTTCTTATGACTTGAGGGAGGAAGTCAGGAAAGGTTTGGCTGATGATTTAATTAATTGAGTGAAAGAGGAATTACCTACAAAGCTGATTTTTGTGAAATTTCTACAGAAAATATAAATCATGACTATATCATATTAACTATTAAATCAGAAAAGATACAGCAATCTAAAAAACTAGAAAACACTTCCATCTTTCCAAAGTTTCAGAAAGTCATATATACTCATGCCATACTTGTATGACACAATTTTATGTAAGCCTAAATATAAATAATGAAATATATTTTGTTTTCTTACATTCTAAACAAAAAATACATACTTCATTGCAAAATGAATTTGTTTCTTTTGATATTTATTCAGCACTTATGTATCAAGTTGATCATCTTATTAAAAAAAAATTCTGTTCCTCCTTAAATCTGGACTTGCTAATGCAGACCCATCAGACAACAGCATCCTTCCACAGCCTTTCAGAACACATACAAATGGCACAAAGTGTTAAGAGATGCAGGCCACGAGGCCAAGAAGTTTAATGGTGGATTCATTATTGAAAAGTGTATGCACTTTCCTGAAATACTTGTTGAACTTCAGGCTTCTCTTAAAGTCGCTGTTTAAAGAATAGAGTTCAGTACTGAAATAGTCTGTCCAACTTCCAAGGAGGATCACAAAGGACCCCTCCTGGATGACAAATTGTGGAAATTTCCAAGTCAAGTTGTAAACTTCCTTTCCAGGTAAATAACAATTGTCAAAACTGTCATTGTTCCCTAGGTTTATACACTGAAAGAGAGAGAGCTTAAACTTCATCAAAATTCCAGACCCAAACAAATTCAAATTTTTGCATTAGTTCATACTTGGGTTTGAATTTAATAATTTCGACTGACTTTGGTAGCCCTATTGGTTTTGCAACAACACCTTTCCTATGGATGTATTTTTCCAGGCTGATAATTTTGATAAAGCCTTCTGAGGTTCAAGATCAGCACCACCTGGAATCTTGTTTAGGAAAAGCCAAGTATTTTCCTACCTCTTTCCGTGCAGCTGAGTAATTACTTTCAGTTTGATGTTTTTGTGTTAAATGGCATTGCTTCAAACTCTGTGCATGTCAAACAGAAGAAAACTAGGGGAGTTTGAAAGGTTATCGCTGTTTCTCTTCAAATTCCTGTGTACTGAAACCCTTTGGAGGTGGCTGCCTACTGCAAATCATTGTTTGACAGCTTCACTCAACTTCAAGACTTGTCAACTCAGGGGCCAAGCTGACAGCTCTCAAGCAATAAAGTAAACAAGGGATTTGGAGCATCAGGGAAGGAATGCTTAAAATCATTCCTAATATTTCTCCTATTCATAACATGTCACCAAACCAGTGAAGTTATGAAGGCAGCAAGTCTCAGTTTCTTACGCATCCCAGGTGGTGTTTGCAGGTTAAGAGAGCGCTTGGGGGAAACCTGGCAACAGACTTCCACCAGCTGTACAGATTTGTTCCCCTGATGGTATTCCTGATAATAATGAAAACTCTAGGCTTTTTTCTTCAGATGGATGGATTTTCAGACACTTTATGCTCTATTCTGAGCTAAAAGGTGATTTAGTATTGGTGGTAACAGAACATCATGTAACAGTTGTTCTTTAAAACAAAAAAAAAGTGACCACAGTATATGTTTTCTGTTCAGTAATGTAGTTAGGAGAGACTTCTTTCCCAGCATCCAGGAAACCTGTAGATGCACTGGCTGTAAAAACATTCAGGTGCAGATGATGCTGGAATCTGCTTAGGGTTGATGACTACATGGATGTCCCCACTCACATACCTGTCTGTGGACTTACAGCATATCAGCACATGAACTAAGAGGTACATTTTCTGAAATAGTTACTTTTACAGGCTTCTACCTTTGTGGAAATTATCTGAGACGCCTTAAATAGCCTTTGTTTTTGTTGTTGTTTTTGGTGAATCTGAGCCCAAATTTGATAATCTGACTATGTTAATGCATTGCCAATTGAATGCTCACAATTATTAGCAGCTTTTGAAAATCTAACCTGAATCTTTGGATATTTTTCATTGTAAGTTTTAGTATTTCTATTAGGGATTAATTTGACTCAAAATAAAATATAGAAAATCTGACCTAATTTTTGGATTAGTGTGACTGTTCCTTGCACATCTATTTTGAGAACTCCTGCTGCTAACACACCTAGAGCTGACCCCTTTGTTAACTGCATGGCATGTGCATGACAATAAATTACCTGTTGTCATTATTGAAAATGACTAATGACTTGCTAGCCTTTTAGGATGTTATTTAAAAGTCATTTTTCTAAAAGAAGAACTCTATTCCCTCTTGAGGTAATGCTTGCCTTTTTTAAAAAAAATAACTCCATTAACTATTGCTGGTCTGTTCTATTATAAGAGGTCTTCTAATTACAGTAGTTGCTATGCAATAGTTATGGCTAAATTATCTTATTTTTATAAGAAGGACTCCTTACTAGACACCCAACTAACATAAATATGTGTAGCTGGTTATTCAATGGATTTAATCTACTGTAGAGTAGGGATGTTTAAGGATGTAATGTTCAGGGATAATGTTAAATATCTTCATTTATGGCAGTATTACAACTCCATTAATTCATATTTTAAACTGAACCCTGAACAAATGCACTTCAGCAGCCACTTGTGCTTGCTAAGGGATTAAAAGCTCTGGACCATGAGAAGAAAGGAAATCTCTATAGGTTGCTAGCTAATGGTTGTTTTCTTTACTGTTGGAGTCAATTAATTGAATTGTAATGACTGGTATGACTCCACATATGGAAATTACAAAGAACGTGATCATTTTTTTTCCAGGTGAAAATTTCAGTTCCAAAGTCAGCTATGCACTTCAAAATGCTGGACTGCAAGACATTATTTGAAACTGTGATAGGTCTTTTTTAGCATAATATTGCTTGCTTATATATGTGTCACGTAGTTTGTGTTAGCAGCTTAGTAGTTGCTATAAATGTAGTTAGTTTGATATTAGAGCTGGAGGTGCAGGTAGCATTATGTAAAAGCAACGTGCATGGTGCCATGACAGTGGGGAATACATGGTCAAGGATGCACATGAAATTCATGTGCAAGTAAAAATTTATTAGGGGAGTAGATCTGTGGGGCAGTGTTCTTTTGCAGTATTCCCTAGGCTTATCTAGCCTAAGGTGTATTCTCAGATTTGTCTCTTGCTGATGCTGTCATGACAGACTCAGACACATCATAGCTGCTCTAAGTAGCAGAAGAGCAAAGTTTCCACCCCTGAAACTGCTCTTACTGCACAAAGCTAGACAGAGTGATGGGAGTTAATCACTGAAACACGAACAGACAGGACTAGCTTGTCATAATATGAAGCTATCAAATCACAGCTCTCTAAAACTCTTAATGTTTTATCACGAACAGCTGTCAAACTCATAATTTCATGATAAATGCATTGCAGAGTAGTTTCCTCCCTTATGCTGTTGCCTGTAGCAATTTTTTAAATGGAACTGGTTTTGGTCATATTTATTGAAAATGAGCTACAATTCTGCATGTGCCTGTGTATAAATGTATGAAAAAGCACAAAAAGGAGGAAATAATTCTCAGACCTAGCTCCATGTATGGGAGGAGACTGCCCCTCATGGCCTGCCTTCCATCATGCCCCTTGGATGGAAAAGAAGGAACGTTGTTAGAAATTTGTGTTAAGCTCCATAGATATAACTCCATTTCTTCCCACGGTAACATCTGTGAATAGTGCGACTAGGAATGACTTCAACATCATCTACTCCTGAGGAAAAACATAATGAAAAAGATCAACTGCTGACTTGTACACAGCCAAGTTTGGGGAGAATTTAAATAACAATAAAGTCTCTTTCATAGTGTTTCCATGTGAAGAAAAAGGTGTGTGGCTTCTGCTTTTTCATGGGACTGCTCATGCAGTGCTACAAAAGTCATGTTGGACTTTAACCAAACTAGGTGAAATGAAATGGTCATTACATTTCTTACACCTCTGGCCACCAAGAAACCTGTATGGCTGTGCCTGAGAGGTCCCCACTGTCCCTCCTGGGGCAATCTGGCAGCCAGTGACTCAAGGTGTGTGGAAAGTCCCTGGACATGTCATTTGAACTGAAATTAATTCCCTTGAAAATTACTGCTAAACAACAGGTGTTACAGACTGTAATAACCACTGAGCTGCTCTTTGCCATAGTGGATTCCTGCCAGGACAGGATTTCCATCTCTTGTGAGATATTTCATGTCAGTCTTGAGGTCTAGGATTCTTTGGACTTGCAGCTCTATGGATTTGCTTGTTTAAGACTATTGGTGTTTTCTTTTAGCTTTTAAGAAATAATAATAATTGTAAAAACCTTTGAAGAAAAGAAAACGACTGCTGAAGTGTGTTTCTTTCGGATTTTCTAAGAAGGTTTCTGAGGAGGGCACCTTCATGACAATATAATTAAGCAATGAGACATGACAGCTAGTCATTTCAGGCTTATTATTGTATGCCTAAGGTGGCATTGCAGGCATGAGGCTGAAGGGCAAGTGGCTTTAATCACCCATTAAGTACAATAATCCCTTTGATACACACTGTCTGGGAAGACTTACCAGAAAGGAATTTATGAACAGTATTAAGAGGAACAGACAAACTGGTGAATGCACTAAATGTGAATATTAATGTGGTTACAACATCACTGACGGACACTCAAAAAGGCTTATTTGTGTCAAGTTTTCCTCATTAGAGACACCCCTAAGAAATTATTTTTAATAAGCAAAATATTGCCAGGACTTCTTTGTGGTTTTGCTTTTTTCGTCCTTATATATTTGTCTTCTATACTTTAAGCATAGATCATATGGACATTAACATGGGTAAGTTAATCCTTGCAGTACAGATGGATAAAAATGCTGATGGCATGTGATAACACAGTGCCTGTCCATAGCAGGCAAATCTTCCGTAAATCCCATTTTTTGGGGGATTCACAACCCTAGCACATTTCAGTATCCTCACCTGGCACTCTGCTCTCAAGGAGTTCAGTTCTTTGGAAGAGGAGGGTTCCTTCCTACAGCATGTGAAGATCACTGGTGTAGTTTCCACATCTGTTTCAGCTTGTAGAGCTGGGAATTTAACTGTGTCCCTCAATGGCCATGCAGACGTAGATGCCAAATTGCCAAGCTACTTCATCAACCTAGTAAAATATTTTGATTGATTTTGAAGGAAGGGCATAAAACATGGATATTTTCATATGAAATGGGTTATGGAAAAACATAATTTTTTAGAAAAACATAATTGTGTGATTTTTTTTTTTTAACGCAAAGCTTTGTGTTAATGTGTCACTAAGTGGATACATCTGGTGCCAACATAAATGTTGGTAATACGTTCATCATATTTACAGGTCTGGCAATGTTTGCTTTTCCTTGGCCTCCTTTATGCATATTAATGCATTAAAATAATCATCAAAATGTAAATATGAGGGTTAAAATATCTTCTTCATCCCAAAATTGCTCTAAGCTGTATAGAAGAGAGTATTTTGCTGAATTGGCCTGCGTTTGAACTTAGGTTTGCATATTTTGTGCTGTATAGAAGAAGCTTTTCCCTTTATTTGAAGTCAGTTTTGAGTGTGTAATTACCATGCTCCAATTTCCATTCGAACAATCAGGGTTCTCCTGTCAGTCCTGTTTGAGTACATATGGGTTGAACAATTAAAAACTTCCTGTTGAGGGGTTGTGAGGATTTTATTTCATTGAAGAAGAAGGATAAAAATTGTAAACCTGAAAATGAAAACTGATGAGAGTTGGACTTGTATTTTATTTTGTTTTTCCAGAAGATTTATGGAACTGCATCACAGCAGAGCTGTTGACAGTGGTTCCCTAAAAAGAAGTATTAGTACTAAATAAAATGTATTCTTTGAACAATATTTGAAGAATGAGTCTAAAAAATTGTCACAATTCCCCTAAAGAAAGGGTTAAAAGAAATCTGCTAAAATGTCCCTAGGGACAGGATAGTCCAGTTTTGAAAAAAGTCATTGTTATGCTAGTAATAGGATATGTCTTAAGCTTGTTCTTAAGTCTTATTTTCTTTACTGCAGATTGAGAAAGTTTCTCTCCATCATGTTCCATGCAGTTGTTCTAGAAAGGAATGGCAAATCTGTGCTGGGCTTTGCAACAAAAAAAACCCTCTTCCTGTAAAGGCAAGACCCTGCCAAAATAAATAGGGACATCAGCAAATTGTACAGATGGTAATTTCTTTTAAACACATGTGTATGTATTATATATAATATGAACACGGATATATAGTGTGTATGGATGTGTGTATTTACATGAATTTGCATATGTATCAATATTTTCAAGAATATAGGTTCTGGAGCCTATATTAATCCATGCAAGTTTTCCTGGAAACTGAGCTCTCAGCACAGCTCAGCCTACTCACAAGTTCAGCTTGCAGAATCCTGAGATGGGGGTTACTGTGCTGGGATGCAAAAGCTAATTTCTTAATCATGATTAGGTTACCAAAAGCAATGCAAGCTCTTGATGCCTGGAACAACTAGGTGAAAATGGCATGGTCTGGTGATTAGAAGGTTTTAGTAGGAAATAATACTTTTCTTGTCACTGGGCTGTGCTGGCAGAATGAGCGCAGCAGCTGGAACACATATGCAGAGTGTTTACTGGAGCGACTCTTACACTTTCAGACAGAAGGAAATCCTGTGCAGGATTGGAAAGTGCAGTGAGCCGTCACCAGGGAATAGGCTGTCTGTGTGTCTCCATGAAATAAAAGCTGTGTGGACCACAGACCCTGCAGTGGGCACTTCCTGCCCCCTTCACTGCAGCAGCTCAAGATTGCTTTTTCTTTCTTTTTTTTTTTCCAATTTTGCTGGAAGATATCAAATCTAGCAGTATTATCAGCAGAAATGCTGATGAAGCTCAGGATTTACTTTGTATCAAACTTCAAAAATCTGTTTAAGGGTGGGGGTTTTGTTGGCTTTTGTTGTTATTTGGCAAAAGGAGAACCTGCAAATTTGGCCATTGCTCAGGTTGCATAGTTTAGGCTAATAAGACATCTGATATTACTTGAGGTGTTTTTTCGATTTTTTTTTTCTTTTTCTCAAAGCTGTGTAGGTTTCTAACTAGTATGAATGTATTTAAAGCAGTAGCAAACCCTGGCACCTAAGGGCTGCTAAAACAAGGAATGTTTCAGATTATTTGCTGGTCTTATAGCAACGACTGCTAATGAATAAGAAAATTCATTAATTATCCAAATAATTTTAAAGATCCTAAATTAAGGATGTGTTTATGTGACAGATTTGTGGGAGGGATTTCATATATAATCACCATCAATCTAGCTACAGCCAAAATTAATTTTACAAAAAGTAAAACAAACTGTTGTACAGACAGGCCTTCAGGGGCTCACACAAAAAATCAGTGTTTTCTCATTTAGCTGTGTATAATATTTCTGTTCATATCTTGTCCAGATAGAATCTCAATATATATAACATTGCTGTTAAATCTGAGGAGAGTCAACATATGCCACTACCCAAAGGGGAGGAGAGAAAAACATGAAACACAAAAATACATGCTTAAAATGTTTCTTTCAGAAGAGCAAGCCATGCCCAGGTACCTGTGTCAGACATGGTGTGATTGTAAAGGTGAGCATTAAACACAAAACTTTAATTCAAGGATGGTGGCTTTTTGCAGAAATGTGTGACTATGTTGGGGTGTATATTCTGGAAACCCCAGATGCTGCTGTCACCACTAATAAAATTCTTGCAAGGTTCAAACTTTTGGTGAAGTTCCTGCATATGTTCTTTTACTGAATGGAAATGTCAGATTGAATCAGATGGAAAGGAGAAGTGGGGCCCTAGGTTGGGAAGCATGCGAGCGGTGCTGATGCAGGAGCAGTGGCCTGTAGACCCAGCCTGTGCCATCTGCTCTGGCCTGGGCTTGGTGACACACAATGGGTGGGGGAAGCCGTGCTGGTGTCTGAGTGATGGCGACCCAGATTGGAAATACTTCTTTGGGCTGAGGTGCTGAAGGTTACCAAGCACTCCTCGTGGACGTGCTCCATTAATCAGTATCATTGACAAGGAAAGGCTTAAATTCCTATTGGCACATTCCAGTAAAAATGCATCAGTAATTTTTTATTGTTTTAACACTGTTCTGCAAATATGTTTTAAGGATATTTTTGCCTGATTTTTTGCTGGCGTTTTGGTTGCTGAAGGCATGTCACCCTCTTTCATTCACAAGTTTAAATGTATTACAGACAGCCACCAAAAAAATCTGCTTTTGCACCCTTGTCCAGCTTCCTTGCTCTAATTATTGGTTTAAGTCAGTGTAATGGGAGTATGTGGCTGTCATTCAAACAGATGAAAACCTTTGGCATTGAGAAGATATCAAGAGGTCCCTGTTTTTTAAAGGAAATATACCCCTTTCTATTATTGTATGATTTTTTGATCAGATAAATCCCATCTTGTTCTAACGTTTAAATTAAATGCACTACTTTTTGACCCAACAACAACAAAAGCAAACCCACTCATTTCCAAGTATCACAAGCTCTTAAAATACATTCAGACAGTGCGATGATATTAGTAGGGAAGCAGATATCAGGTTTTGTCTGACAAAACAAACCACACAATGGAATATGAGAAGTACCGTGCTTACTGCCTTCAGAATAAAATGAAAGATAGAAGCCCTATCAAAAATTATACTGATAATCTAATACTGTACATTTATATGGAGACTTGGCCTAGAATATCTCAAAGATGCTTCACAAAGACATTTTAATCTTATCTCTCCATCTAGGTGACCAAGTAAAGAGGTTAAGCAATTTGAACTCAGTTTTCAGAAAAAAAACATTTTCCAAGGTGTGTTTGGCAAAGACTCTATAAGAAACTAGGTTGTACTACAGCAAAAAAAAAAAAAAACTAACAAAACAAAACAAACCTGAAACCAAAAAAACACCAGCAGACTTGGTAATCACTAAACTTCACCGGAATTTAGTAAATTGGACAAAGCTTCATTGTGTTCCTACCTGTGTTTTGAACTGTCCTGTTAAGCATCTCTGCTAGCTGTATTTTAAGGGTGTGAGGAGGTACTGGGATGGACTTTTAGTCTTACATACTGTGGCTGTTCATAGCAGAGTTGGACATAAAGCTTGGCTTGCACTTTTCTTTTGTCAAACCTGTAGTCATCATGGATAAACATGCATCCACAATCCATAATCTGCTAACATATTGATAATTCTTCCTTTTCATAGCCAGTGGAAAAATTGTTCAGATGTTATAATATGAATGATAGGAAGGCTGAGTTTCCTGATTTGTGTGTTATGATAGATAGAAACATCGATCATACCTGTTCTGAAAGGGAAGTTAACTGAGCTCTACATTTTAACCAAAAGAATGAACTGTGGAAACAATATCATTCCAGCTCTGATAGATGCATGCTGATTTCCAGCAGCAGAGTTCAGCTGCATCAGCAGTTTATCTGGTATATCAATTGTCTTGGAGGGCATTCTGCAGTAGAGGGGCACCTGGTTCTTTGTGGATCTCAGTAGGAAAGACATATCTAGGAAAAAAAAAATTCTTTTACAATAATAAGATAGAAATAGGAAAAGTAGTATAGATATTGAGTAAATCTTGCATCCCTTTGGATGCCAGAAATCCTGCTTCTGTCCTGTATCAGATGAATCCCACTTTTTATCTCTTTGCCTGCTAATGTTCATAATAATTTGCATAATCATCTTAATTTACATGGAGAATACACAGGGGCTGATTGAGTGATGATACCTTTTTTCATCCTAGGCAGACTTTGTTCTTCTTTTATTTTTAAAAACCTGGTGTAACACCAGACCTTAGCACATGGCCAGAGAGCCTTCTAATGGAAGGCAAATTAGTCTTGACTTCTGTGTTAAATTTGTAAGGTTATGTAGCAGTATGTATTTTGGACATCCATAACTATCTGCTTTCTTCAGTCTTTGTTGTAGGCTTATTGATAATAATTATTTTATAATCCAATTTAAAAACCAAACCAAAACAAAACAAAAGAGAAAAGAAACTTGAGTGTTGGTACATTCTCTGTAATTGCATGCTTATGATAGGTCTCAAACCAAACTCCTGGAAATAATGGAAGAATATGAAAGAATCACAGATATCTTAAATACAAAGAAATGGTTGGTTCAGCTTTCATTGGTAGGATGAAGGACATTGGTAGAGTAAGCTTATTTGTATACCAGAAAGCCATCTAGCACAGTAGGTTCATTCCTTACTGAGGAGTTAAATAATTCTTTGTAGAGAAGCCAATTTCTTTCTCAAAGAGTTGAGCTCATCTGTCTGATATCTTCCATGCATTATCAAGCTGTTGTCTTCAACTGTTTTGAAGAAAAACTACAAAAAGGATGCTCCTGGCAGTGTCAATGATTCAGTCAAGACATTAAACCTGCATGCCCAAGTATTTATTATGGAAACAGACTCTAGAACGAATGCCACTCTTGGTATAACTGCAACTGTGATCTGATAAAGGAAATAGAAAGCTTTGTGGGAAATTTCTCCTTGTGTCTTGTGTGAATTCTTTCTGTTAATGAGCAAGCTTAACTACTACGGCGTTTATGTAAACAGGAATTAAAACACAGGTTGTGTAAATACATTGCATTTGAAATTTGTGTGAATTTGATTCACTGTCAGTGATTAAATGGCCTCACTGCTTGATGTCCACCAACTGTGCACAGAACCAGCCAAGGGTTTGCTTTTAAACTATAGCAAGTTAAAGTGTATAATATTACTTTGATAGTGCAGAAATTTGATATTTGCGTACATCCTGTTTTTGAAACAGGATAGAATACAGCAGGTGCTGCCGATGGAGTGTGACCCTACCTCTACAACAAGGTGCCTGCAGAGGCAAAGCAGGAAATCAGATACAGTGAAATGGTGTTCTGGATAAGAGAGTTCAGTGCACACAGATTCTGGGGACATCATCTGCTTGACAATCATTGCATACTCCAGGGGGTAACTTGTGGCACTCCTGAGCTTTGCTCTTAGGATTGACAATCTTTGGTCAAACTGTAAATCCCAGCCATTTGCTATCTGTCACTGGTTGAAGTTTACCAAATGTCAACCTGACTGCATTTCAAACACAAGTGTCAACTTCTATGTCAGATCCTGTATTCTTCTGTGCATCTGTGGTCAGTGGTAAGTTATTCTCAATGATAAAAGAGAACTATTTCCATCATGCTAACTTTTGCAAGCAATGCATCTTCAGCATCTTCTTTATTTTTAAATTCAGGCATGGAAGGGATTCTTCTGCCCCTGTGGCTCAATTCATGCCTATTCTGTGAGTTAAAGGAAAGCATTTACCTTCTCTAAGGAGCTTTTGTGTTGATAAGTACTTTTATGGAGTAGATGGCACTTTGGGAGGATCACAGTGGAAGGCTCTGCCTGAAGGAAATCCAACATATTTTCTGGATCATAATCAGAGCTCTTCTTCTAACATCCATAAGGCTGGTAAAAGAAATTAGGAATAGGAATACACAGTATTAATTAATAGGAGGGAAATACACTTGTTTCATATTTGATTTTGTTGAACTGAGATACAGGCAAGAATTACTGACTTTTTACGTGCTTACTTTGGAATAATAATTTCTTTATAGCTATGCCTAATGAGTAAGGAGACAAATATTTAAGGGTGACTGTAAATCAGAATCTAAACAGAAAGTAATTTTATGCTGTGAATAAAATAAACTAATCAATATAAAGTTTCAGTTTCGGTATTAGAATTGATGAGCTCTGCCTTTTCTTCTTGGTAGATATTTAAGGCCTGCCAAAGAGTTAAATGGCAAAAATGATTTCTTTTTATCAGCTCTGTTACTTCTTTTTTTAGCCATTTACAATATCCAGCTTATTTTGGTGGAAATACTAGTAGTTCTTTCATTAAATTTGTGAGGAAAAAAATTGCAGAATATTTTTTCATAGCCATGATTTTTGATGTATGGTTCCAGATGTAAAGAAGCTGTATTGTGTGTTCTGAGGTTTTCCTATTGAGCATTTCTGAAATTTCAGAAATGAACACTAAGTAGGTCTAAAAGATACAGTATGGGGTGCATGAGAGATGTTTTTGACACAATAGGGTCAGAGAAGTTAAAGACACATTCTTTGTTGGCAATTTTGGCAGAAATACTGAAACACAATGTGGGAACTGCAAACCTTATGACGTTCGGTAAAATGTGAAAAGCTTCATGTCTATAATATACGACTTGATGTCATGTATATGAGTTGGTAGCTTTTGCACTATATATAATGAATCTCACTTTTTTTTTTCACTGAAGTTTAAAAAGATTTTCCCAGTTTAAATAACTCATACTTGAAGTGCAGTGTGAATTTAAAACTCCCTATTGTCCGAGTGTAAAAAAAGTTCATTTCATGATCTGGCAAATACTTTAGTCTGTGTTCTTACCTCAATGGGTCCTTATAAAATTGCAAACCATTTTGAGAAACCTTTGCTGCCTAAATAAAAGTTGTATAAAGAGAGGCATGTGTGAAAACAGGGAACCTATTTCTCAGCTATGTCACTGGAAGCTGAAGTTCTGTTATAGTCCCCCATTACTTTGCTGTGTCTTTTATTTGCTGCTCTTGTGTGGGCTGCAATAAATATAACACAACTAGACCTTTCTGCTTTTGTCAGCTGAGCTCCCCTGGTTTCCTCTGCTAAAATGTAGCATTGTGTTTTGCGTGGCAGCACTGGCTTTTCAGAGCCATTTCAGGTAAAGGTCTGTAAGCCTTTTCTTTGCGAATTTTTTCATACTGTATTTGCACTGAGGGAAGCTCCAGCACACTGGGTACATTGTACTGGAGATGCCCATTTGACTGAGAGAGGGGCTCTCTGCATGACAGTAGGGAAGGAAAACAGGCAGGACAGTGAAGGCACCTAAAACCAGCTGTACTGGATCCAGCCATAGGCTTGTGCTCTGAATAAGGCAAATCCAGAGATCATTCAACTGTGATGTGGACTGAAGTTCCATTGCAGGGACATGACAGCAAAACTTAGTCTGAAACCTGGTCAGAAGAAAGGCCATTAGTGCCACAAAGCTGATTGGGATACCTGACACATGATGAAAGGCTGAGGGAGCTGGAACTGTTCAGCCTGGAGAAGGCTTGGACTCTCATCAATGTGTGTGTGTGGGGAAGTTAAAAAGGTGGTGGAACCAGTGCCCAGTGAGGACAAGAAGCAATGGGCACAAGCTTCAGAAACACAGAAAAAATCATTTTAACATAAAGAAACACTCTTGCTCTGTGTCAGTGATCAAACACTGGACAGTGGAATGGCTCACACAGATAGGTTGTGGAATCTTCATCTGTGGAGGCATTAAAAACTCAGCTGGCTATAGCCCTGTTTGGAGCAGGAGGCTGGATTAGATCATTTCCTGAGATGCCTTCCCACCTCAACTGTCCTGGAAAACTGCAGGTAGATGTGCCAGGAATTTGAATATTTGCTAGTTTGGGTGCCACCAGTGCCTACAATTCATATCTTCCTTTTTCTTCTCTTCTTTCTGGTGCTTCCAAGCACAGACATACCCCCTCATTTTCCATTCATGCAGTCTTAGCATTTCGACTAAAAATTTCTGCACCCCAGCAGTCTTTACTGTATTCCCATGGACCTTCATGACCAAAGTCTGTATCCATGGGTTTAATAACCCTGGGTGAACTTCTATTTTTTATTATTAATTTGTCAAATTGTTTGTTGAACATATTTATAGTTGGAGATTTCTTCTTTCCACAACATTCAATGGCAATTAATGTTCGATAAATCCCATGGGGGATAAGTTCCTCCTTTTATTTACTTTATAGCTGCTGCCTGGGAGTTTGCTTTGGCATCCTCTGGATCTTGTGTCAGGAGAAATAACAGATAATGGGTCTCTATTAACCTTTGTATTCCAGACATGGTTTGAAGACCCTAGCATATCTTCCATCAGTCATTTCTATTCCAAACTGACAACAGTCCACTTCCTCTCCTCTCTTCTCTTCCAGAAGTCACTCCAGACCGCTCACCATCCTTCTTGCTTTTCTCTGCTTTTTTCCTGCTCAGTCACATAATTTTTTGAGATGTAAGAGCTAAAGGAGTGCACAGCGCAGGTGGGCTGAGGTGCTGAACCATGGCATAATATTGTTTGTGTATTTTGTTTGTATTTTTTTCTCTATTCCCTTCCTAATAACTCCTAAAATGCTATTTTCTTCATGTGTCTTTACTGAGCACCATTGTTTTCAGCTCATTGGCTTTTTCAAAGAATCTGAACAGAAACGCAGATTTCATTCCTATGCTGAAGGCACCTATATTGACATCCTATGGATGATAACTATGAGCAAAAGCAGGCAGCACAGTGCCTGTGGAATAGCAGGCTGCATAATTTTCTCAGTCTCGCCTGAGAAAGTGGCCTGGGAAATCATAAGGAGGAATTAAAACAATCCTCAGAGATAGAAGACAGCCTTGCAGGTGTTGTTTGTCAGTCTCTTGTTTTCTTGCAAGAGAAGGTTGAGGGGTGGTGTACCCCACTGACCAATGATAGTGATGTGTTTACTAACCAAAAAGAGTTTTACTTTTCTGTACTTTCACGTATTGGTCTATGAAAGAAGATCAGAGGTAATAAACCTCGCTCTCCTGTTCAACTCACAAGAGTCTGTGTTGTTCTTCTCGCCGTTCCCGGTAGAGTGACAGACATCCCAGATTAACCCTATACATGTGCAACTGGGATCCCAGATTTCTTCCTGACAAGTTTCCCAATAAGCAAATCAGGCTTCCTGATTTGTACTTCCCTAAATTTCTCAAATGCCTACTCTGTAAAGCAGTGTCTATGTTTGCTGTCTTCCCTTGCTATAGTAGTGACAGATGTTTAGATGTAGCAATGGGGAACAAAGAGATACGGACCCCCTTATGCATCTGAAGGAGATCCCTTTGTTGCAGAAATCACCCTCCTTTTATACTTTTAATTTCCACCTGACATAAATGAAACCAAACCGAGGTCTAGCAGAACTTAACAGAAGAAGGGCACCCATTGGCTGGCTCAGTTGCAGTGCCACTGTCCATGTGTCCTATCACCCAATCAGCTTCCTGCTCACACGCTGTCCGCGTGTTCCTCCAGCCAATCACAATCTCACTTCCAGCTGTCACTCAGCTGCCTCTGTCCTCGCTCCTAACTGCCTCTCACCCCACAGCTGACGTCCAGCCATTCAGCCTGCAGCTGGGCCTTCCCACAGGGCCTTCCGCTGAGCATAAGCCTTAGCAACTTTAACAATTATAACCCCATATCCCACATTCAGACTGTAAATTGTACCACCTAGTAGCTTGAGAATTTTGTACAGGAATTTCCTTAGGACTCCTGGGCAAATGTCACCTGCTCCAGACAATTTATTACTGTTTTAGTGATCTATTTTAAGAACTTTTCTCCTGACTTTTCAATTTGAAAATGTCATTCTGCTGAAAAAAAAAAAAAAAAAGAGTCCTCTATAAGTTTCTCAATAATGAATCACAGGTAAGTAGTTTGTTTGCCTAACTGTACTTTTGCAAGTGCTCCTATTAGACTCTGATTATTAACCCTAAAGGTTCTCTGGCAGGCTTTCTGCTTGTGATATTTTAGAAGCAGATTCTTATTTTTACTTTTTACTACTTTGGAAAGTTCTTTCTCAAAGTCACATTTGTCCTTTGTTACTCCGGCTTTACTTTTGGCATGCCTTAATTTAATTATTTAATGGTTTTCTCCATTGTGTACAAACTGCATGTTTTGAAGCATGCTTTCTTGTGTCTAATATTCCTCTTTACTCCAGTGCTTAGCTCTACTATTTGTTGATCTCAATCTTCAAAATCGGCAGCCAGCCCTGTATTTTTACCAAAACACCTCTGTACCACTTGTTAGCAATTCTGTTGATTCTTTTTAATTCTTTCTGTTTAATTTACCAATTAAGTGTTTCTGGTTGAGGTTTGGTATCTTAAGTCCCCCAAGTATTGTCAATACATTGTGGTCAAGATTTTCAAAGGTAACATCTTCTGGCTTGAGAAATTAATCAACCTCCAGTTTCTTTTCTTTTTTTTTTTTCTTTTTTTAATTTGGAAGTTCTGTGACCAGTTGCTTCAAGAATATAGTCACTGCAGGAAACAGCACTTGTCCAGCACTTGGTTCGGGTTAGCCACTCTGGCTCAGCATGGGGCTTTCCTCCGGCGAGCGACGGGGTGATTAAAAGAAGACGCTAGGGAGTGCAGTGAACAGGAGTGGGCAAACAGGGGCGTGGCACATCTCTGACGGTGTGGCAGGACAATTTGCAAAGCAGTTCACACAAGCAGGATAAGCAGGCAGGCTTGCAGGTTTCCTCCTGCTAGTGGGGTTTTTAGTTTGTTGTTTGCTGTGTTTCTGTTGGTTGCTTGGCTTTGGGGTTTTTTTTGTTAGCAATGGTTTTTGGCCTATCAAAATCTGCAGTTAGTACAAGTGTATGTAGCCAAATAGAACCCTCCAAAAAGGATGCATCTGTCCAGACCCCTTTCTGTGCTTGAAACCCTTTCAGAGTGTTTGAGCTTATCAGTGGTACCAGGGGGCGTTGCAGGAGAAGCCTCCTTGTAGTGTGAACAGGTGAGTGATCTTTCGCTGGTGGCCAAGGTTAGGGAAAACGTTTAAAGACTAAGGAGTATTAGGGAAAGGGTAATAGATTGCTGGAGTTCTGCCCTTCCACCCTTGAAGGAGGCCCACCAGGAGCCAAAGAACTCCCATGCCTCCCACTGTCAGGCAATAGGAGGACACCTAATAGATGAAGGGGAGTGGAAATGGGTCTCTCCTTGGGGAGGTAATAAAAATTCCTCCCAACCCCCATCATCTACCCGGGTGCCACTTCAGAATAGGTATGAGGCCCTGGATCTAGAGGGTCAGCCAGATGATGTAGAAGAAAATTATATTCCCAGTGATCCTCCCAATTACACTTTCTCTGTCCGATGGGTCACCATCTCTAACATTAAAAAGAAGGGTAGGTGACTCCCTTCTGAGGGGAACAGAGGGCCCCATATGTAGACCAGACACATCCCACTGGGAGGTGTGCTGCCTCCCTGGGACCTGGCTACAGGACATTACTGAGAGACTCTCTGGGCTGAATCAGCCCTCTGATTATTACCCTCTGCTCATACTCCAGGCTGGCAGTGACAAGATTGAAAAGAGGAGTGTCTGGCCAATGAAAAAGGACTTTAGGGCACTGAGTCAAGTGGTTGATAGGGCAGGAGCACAGGTAGTCTTTACCTCAGTCTCTTTGATGACAGAGAAAAACGGTGAAAGGAATAGGAGAGCCCACATTATCAACAAGTGGCTCAAGGGTTGGTGTCATCAGCAGAATTTTGGGTTCTTAAATCATGGGGCAACCTGGCCTTTGATCACATAGCACGTGGCCTGCTAGAACTGAATGGGCTCCATCTCTCTGTTAAGGGCAGAAGGATTTTAGCTCATGAACTGGCAGAACTCATTGAGAAGGCTTTAAACTTGGTTTGAAGGGGCAGGGGGATGCAGCTGGGCCCTCTGGAAGCAGGCCCAAGGGTGGTAAGCCTGAGTTAGAGGTGAAATCAGCAGCCCAGCTGAGGTGAATGTACACCAATGCACACAGCATGGGTAACAGGAAGAGCTGAAGGCCAAGGTACAACAGCAAAGCTATGATGTAGTCACCATCATGGACACGTGGTGGGACGACTCACATAGCTGGAGCACTGCACTGGATAGCTACAAGTTCTTCAGAACTGACAGGAAAGGGGGAAGAGGTGTAGGGGTGGCCTTTTATATTAGGGAGGCTTTTGATCCCTTGGGTATTGAAACTAATGACAATGAAGTTGAATGCCTATGGGTAAGAATTAAGGGGAAGGCCAACAAGACTGACATACTGGGAGTCTGTTACTGTCCACCCAACCAGGAAGAAGAGGTGGACAACTTATTCTATAGGCAGCTGGAGAATGTCTCAGGATCACCAGCCCTTGTTCTTGTAGGCAACTTTAACCTACCAGACACCTGCTGGGGACTTAATTCAGCAGAAAAGGGGTAGTCTGGGAAGTTTTTAGAGTGTGTTGAGGACAACTTTTTGTTGCATCTGGTGAGTGAGCCCACCGGGGGAGGGACTATGTTAGATTTGTTTGCAAATAGAGATAAGCTGGTGGGAGATGTGGGAGATGGTGGTTGGAGTCTGCTTGAGGCATAGTGATCATGAAATTATAGAGTTCTTGATATTTGGTGAAATCAGGAGGAACATCAATAAGACTTTTACGTTGGACTTCCGGAGAGCAGACTTTGGACAATTTAGGAGACTTATTCAGAGAGTTCCTTGGGAAGTAGCCCTCAAAAACAAAGGAGTCCAGGAAAGGTGGACATGCTTCAAAACAGAGATCTTGAGGGCACAGGAACAGACTGTTCCTGTGTGCCAAAAGATGAGTTGATGAGGCAAATATCCAGTCTGGATGGGCAAGGAGGTTTCAATGGAATTTAGGATTAAAAAGAGGATATATCATCTTAGGAAGAAGGGTCAGGTGTCTCAGGAAGTATTTAAAGGGGTTGCTAGGGCATGTAGGAAAAAAATTAGGGAGGCCAAAGCTCAGTTTGAACTTAAATTAGCAACTTTCATAAGGGATAAAAAGAAGGGTAAGACCAACCTTTGTTCTCTGCTGGATGCGGGAGGGAACTTAGTAACTGCAGATGAGGAGAAGATGGAGGTGCTTAACACCTTCTTTGCCTCAGTCTTTAGTGGGAAGACAGCTTGTCCTCAGGAGTTCTTCTGAGTTCTGTTCTTCTGAGTTGGTAGATGGTGTGAGTGAGCAGAATGGTTTCCCAGGAGGAGGCAGTCAGAGAACTGCTGAGCCTCTTGGTTGTTCATAAATCTATGGGACCAGGTGGGATCCATCATCCCAGGGTGATGAAGGAACTGGCAGATGAGCTTGTGAAGCCGCTCTCCATCATTTACCAACAGTCTTGGCTCACTGATGAGGTTCCAGATGACTGTAAGCTGGCCAGTGTGACCATTCACAAAAAGGGTAGGAAGGAGGATCCTGGTAATTCTAGACCAGTGAGCCTGACCTCAGTACCTGGTAAGGTTATGGAACAGTTTATACTGAGTGTCATCACTTATAGGATGGCCAGGGTATCAGACCCAGCCAGCATGGGTTTAGGAGGGGCAGGTCATGTCTGACCAACCTGATCTCCTTTTACGACTCACCCTGGTGGATGTGGGAAAGGCTGTGGATGTTGTCTATTCGGACTTTAGCAAGGCCTTTGACACTGTCTCCCACAGCACACTCCTGGAACAGCTGGCAGCCCATGGCTTGGAGAGGAGCACTCTGTGCTGGGTTCAGAACTGGCTGGATGGCTGGGCCCAGAGAGTGGTGGTGAACAGTGCTGCATCCAGCTGGGGGCCAGTGACCAGTGGTGTTCCTCAGGGGTCTGTGCTGGGGCCAGTTCTGTTCAATATTTTTATTGATGGCATGATGAGGGTATTGAGTCTTTCATTAGTAAATTTGCAGATGACACTAAGCTGGGATCGTGTGTCAGTCTGTTGGAAGGGAGGAGGGCTCTGCAAAGAGACCTGGAATGGTTGGATGGATGGGCAGAGTCCAATAAGATGATGTTTAATAAGTCCAAGTGTCAAATCCTGTAGAACCACAATAACCTCCTGCAATGTTACAGGCTGGGGATGGTGTGGCTGGACAGTGCCCAGGCAGAAAGGGACCTGGGGGTACTGGTGACAGCTGGCTGGACATGAGCCAGCAGTGTGCCCTGGAGGCCAAGAATGCCAATGGTCCCTGGATCAGGAATAGTGTGGCCAGCAGGACCAAGGCGGTCATTCTCCCCCTGTACTCAGCACTGGTGAGGTCACACCTTGAGTTCTGTGTCCAGTTCTGGCCCCTCAGTTCAGGAAGGACATTGAGACGCTTGAGCACATCCAGAGGAGGCAACGAGGCTGGTGAGGGGCTTGGATCACAAGCCCTGTGAGGAATGGCTGAGGGAGCTGGGGTTGTTTAGCCTGGAGAAAAGGAGACTCAGAGGTGACCTTATCACTCTGTACAACTCCCTGAAAGGTGACTGTAGTCAGGTTTGGTCTCTTTCTCCAGGCAGCAACTGACAGAATGAGAGGACACGGTCTCAAGCTGTACCAAGGGAAATATAGGTTGGATAATAGGAAACAGTTTTTACAGAAAGGGTAATAAAGTATTGGAATGGTCTGCCTGGGGAGGTGGTGGAGTCACCATCCCTGGATGTGTTTAAAAACAGACTGGATGTGGCACTGGGTGCCATGGTTTAGTTGAGGTGTTAGGGCATGTGTTGGACTCGATGATCTTGGAGGTCTCTTCCAGCCTAATGATTCTGTTATCCCATGTATCTGAGACCATCAAATTGCCTCACTTCTTTGTGCTTTCTGTCTCTCCAGTGGCTCTGATCTCACTCAGCATGTGTCCACTGACAGATTGATATTGTTGTCATTCTGTCTTTTCTCAAGTACCAAGAGACCCTAAACCCCATGTTGTCAGTGTTTAAACCCAGACAGTACAAGGTCAGTCCTTGTACTGTACTACCATTTGCATGGAAAGAAGTATTTACCTGTGGTTTTCTTGTCTATTTTGCATAAATGGTATTTTATTATTGAAATGCAACTGGAAAGTCATTGTTTCATACTAGAATTTTATTGATATCAGAACTAAATTAGGGGTTTTTCAAAGGATAAAGAGCTTTTATTGCTTTCCCAGGAGAGGATGAGTCATTCCAATTTTTGTGCTCTTTCCACAGCCTTTCATTTTAAAACTCCCCTGACACTCTTCTAATTTTAAGTGCCTACAATGTGACTTTTTTTTATGTAAACAAAAGATTCCTTCCTCTGTAGGCCTATTTCAAAAGTGTCCTTTGTTGCTAATTGTTCCTCTTTCCTAATTAGTCTCTGTTCCCTGATCAGAGAGAGAGAGAGAGTTAAACAAAGTGACCATTTATAGAGCATTTGAATAATTACGCACCAATTGCTGAGGGTAATGTACATCCTCCGTTAAGCAAACATCTGTTGCAACAGTGGAGTGGAATCTGGTCTCTCCTGGAGTGGAAAGGTTGTACCAGAGCTCGAATTAAAGCTATCAGCCTGAATTAGTCATGTTTGCAGCACAACTGGTTTGTTCAGAGATATCTGTTATCTCCACAGGACAATGCACTAGTTTATGTAATCGCACCATGAATTCCTTGGAGAGTACCTGAGTAATGACAGATAGACAAAATAGTGTTCACAGCCGCCAGTGGTTCTTGGCTCTGTGAGAACTCTCCAAGCAAGAAGTAATTTAAATCCAACAATAGGAAATACAGAGAAGATACTGAGGTTAGAAAATATGATTCTCAGTAAGGAATATATATTTAATTCAAAGCTGGTAGATGATGCTTCTGTGGGACCAGGATTCACAGTTCAGAAAATTCTTCTGGAATTTGTTACTCTAAACCATCTGTTGAATGTCTTAGGTGTAGCAAAAGCACTTGCCATGAGATCAAGAATCTAGAAATTGAATGGCCATTTTAATTATATATACACTTGCAGGATATCCCAAAGGCTTACATAATAAATTATTATTGCACAGCATTACAAAAATTTCATACATGCACTGACTTCTTTTTTGATGTTGACTAGTTTCCTGTGTGATGAGAAATTTGACTGATATCAGAGGTGAATCTGGACCTAGGAATTTTCAGAGAAAATATCCCAGGCCCATGAATGAAGACAGAATTATGGACATCGTTTTTACTATTTGTATATCAATTCATATTGCAGTCAGCATAGATGTGAAGGTTTGGCCTGTTCTTTCAAACTCTAAAGAATCTAACGCAATTTTCCATTAGTAGAAAAGACTGAAAATTATATATGAAACCTATCTGCAAAATGTTGATCCATTTGAAACTGTTGTGAAGACAAAAGACACTTTTCTGGCTGAAAATGAATCTGTATATCTTCACTATAGGTACTCCTCTTGGAGACAGATGCAGTTCCTTAAACTTGGTATCTCACTGTCTGTTCCGGTAAGTAATGAAGACTGAACAAGGTGAAAAGATTTGTGAATATAATTCATTATTCTAGGGCCTAAATGTCCAAACCCATCTGTAAAATATTTTTGGAGTGAATGAGCAAAATGTCACTGAATGTTGCAGTGAAGGAGAAAATGAGAGTTCATTTCCAGGCTTAACCTGGCTTGCTGCTTCCATGTAATAAGAGACCATTTCAACACAGGCAGCTTATAAATAAAGTCTTCTCATTGAATGTGGAAAATATTGCACACGTTGTATAATGTATATGTTAAATAAAAAAGTCTCCCTTGTTGGATTGGCAGCTTGAGACTGCTCCATTAGCTGAATAGCAGAGTTGTGGGCCCCTTGGCCCCATCCCATCAACCCTAGCTTGGCTTGGGAAGTTAATTTTGAATTTGGCATGGGCACAAATTTATTTAAGGCAATGTTTGTTAGGTTCTAGCTGGTGGATGGAAAATAGTGTATCTGATGCCGAAATTGTGACCTCCTGTGTAGAACTTCAGCAATGACTTCAAACTAAGAATAGGAACATATATAAAGTGTAGACATAGATGTAGTTTGGTGTTTCCAGCTACTATGACTTCCGCCAGCTGAAACGGTCAACAGCAGAGCCCACTAGATAAAATCCCAGTCCTACAAGTTCCTGTGAGATTGGACCCTGAAATTCCTTATCAGGAAAAACACTTTGAAGGGAATTTACTAAACAAAAGGGGTTAACAGAATAAGAATTTGCTGGATCTAAAATTAATGCTCCAAATTAATTTCTATTTCCCCTTCAGTCAGAGCTGGCTGTCAGGTACTTTCAAGGACTTTTCTTTGAGCATGTGCAATTTTCTCTTCCCTTTTCTTAAAAAGAAATTGACGGTGTTTCTGCACTACTAGCTCTATCTACCCTTCAGCAATTTTGCCCTCCTAGCTCTTTATTTTGTAGATGACTAATATTGTCTCTCCTCATCTTTCTCATCCTCATCTTGCTTCCAGCTCTCATAAACACTGTCATTGCCTTGGTTCTGTGGCCCACATAGCCTTTGACCAGACTAAGAATGTTACAGAACCACGATACCATTGCTGGGGAAGCAAAGGAACTTTAATAACAAGATCTTTTTATGAGAGAAGGTAATCTTTCTGGGAAAGAACAAATAAACTTGTTCTTTGTTTTGAAATTTCTTCTGTTTATTTTCAGCTAAACCCCATATTTTTCCCATGTTGTTAAATGTTTTCAGGTGCCTTTCTTATTTTTTTATGGTTGCTATGACTTTAACATTCATCAAAGCCGAGCAGCTAAAATTGATTTGGTTTAGACATAGCAATAGAATGAGTCATGTCAGTAAACTTGTTCAACCATTTACTGAAGTCTGGAGCCTCATATGTGTTTGTAGTGCACACGTGTTTGAGAGGAGCCTTGCCCAATGGCTGCCCTGACAAAGACATTCTTTGGGTCCCTTTCCACTTGTGACTTACTCTTGCTGCTGCTGAGGACTTGTGACTTTGCTCTGACTTGTGACGTTTTGGCATCTACAACGACTTGGTGAAAGAGGGCAAGGGTAGAGCTTAGTTTGGGAAGGAGAAAATAAGAGCAGCATCCCCAAGTTACCCTTTGTGCCCTTGAAGCAGGAGTTGGGTTGGAGAAAAATATGGGTAGCGTTCTGGCAGGTAGCTCAGATGAATTAATATATTGACACTTTCTTGAAAGAAATGCAAGTCATACGAGCTTTATGAGTTCCCCATGAGAAGCCAGTTTTGTTTGTCATGATGTCAGAGAGAAAGATGACAAAGTTGGATTGTGTCATGCATTAATCCAGAATGTGACCCCTGGTTTATTTATAAAATTAAGCAAAATATATGCTTAGAAATCATATTTATTTAGCTAAAATCTTATTAACTTGTTTCAAGGTGAAATCAACTATAGTTCTTTGCCTTCAAATGACCAGAAGACCATTTGAATGGATCATTTGAATATTACCTGGCTGAAACTTTTAAAGGTTTTTTATGTCTATGCTATGGCTGCTACAAATGACTCTTGCTCAGATATACTATGAAAAGATCAAGAACATAGCAAGTATTTCTGAGTACTGCAGAGGCACAGATGGGGTAGTTATAGTTGTTCTGGAAAGGATGTGTCTGAATTTCATAAATCTTATTCATTCAACCATACTTTTCTAGGAAAAGGACACTGCCACTGAGTGCCCAGTTTTTTTGAGCTCAGTATGTACATAGAGCTGAAAACAGACTACATGTCAGCTCTAGCAATACATTTAATTTGGTGGTCAGCAAATTACAGGAAATGCTCTTCCCCTAATCTTGCCAATACATTTCCACAAACTTTCTCCCAGTAACCACATTATTTCTGCTACCCAAATCTCTGTAGTTCTTTGAACTGCATTTTCACGTGGTGACTGGTGGCTGTGGAATAATGTCTTGAATGTAGATAGGTGGGTGTCAACAATGTGACTGATTCTTGGTGGCAGAAAGTCTGTGTGCAGTGCTTGAATGTAAAGATGTGCACACATAGGCTGTGGTAAACTCCAGTATGCTCGCTTTTTCTGGTTAGACTGCTATAATAAGAGCATATGGAAAACATGGCCTGCATCTTTCTGTTGAATGATAAAAACAGTTATTGTTGCTGCTTTTTGAACTAAGGTGTACCTGTAAAATTGTATTCATGGGTGCTTCCGGGGAACAGGGAAGTTTTAAGTGGTTTGAACAGATACAATTTACAAGTATGCTGATATCATGAAAAATGAGGAGCCTTATGAATCTTACACATGGATCTAGTAAGTAACCTTGAACTCCTCTAGTCCTTTTAGCAGGACTGGAATACAATATATATTATCTGAAGCAAACTGTTTCCTTGTAATATGTCTGTCACAAAGACAACATAGCTAATCTTCTGAATACAAATAATAACAATAATAACAATAAAAACAACAATAACAATAATAATAGTTGTTGTTGTTGTTGTTATTATTATTGCCAGACTTCAGGAGATTTCAGCTGATTTGTTCAGGCGATCATCTCAGGATCTCAAACTTGAAGGAGATATCAATGCAGTCTGATGCAAAGTGAAACACCTGAGTTTTGTACACTTCAACCCAAGTATCTGTGGGGACGCACTGAAGCAGTACTGGCTGTAGTGAAACACTTCTAAAAGCAGCCTTGAGCTAGTTCTAGCTACTTTTCAGAGTGTGGTACATGTAAAAAAAACATCTTTGTACAGGTTCAGTAGTATTCTTTGGCACACTGACATTTTTGTAAATTATGCCTTTTGCCTTTAATATTTATGTGGAATCTGTTTGTGTGTTAGTGTTTATGATGGAATATGTTCAAAAGGTTTGGAATTCCAGATTCAGCTAAGCATTTAAAAGGTCAGAGGCTTGTCCAAGGCTTATCCAACCTCTCAAGTATGAAAACTCAGAGTGGAAACAGTTTGATGGGAATAACATATTGCCCTCAAATGGAGCCTGTCTTCTAACCTCTTTTGTTCCTTTTTTTTTTTCCTCACTTCCATTTCCTTGTTTCTGTGGCATTCCTGAAGTAGGATCATCCGTTAGACTAGGCCTTAATGCCCTCTTAAGTCATACATTTCCTAAGGACTGATTACTTCTACAAACCCCACAGATGCTAAATCAGGTCAGGTTTACTCAAATTTTTACCCTGCTACCCGGGACTATTTTATATCTACTGCATTATGTGATTTTTATCCTGTTTTATTATTTTTTACATAAACTTTTGATTGAAGGAATACGTCTTATTCCTGGAGTGGAAAGCCAATAACGCTGGTGGCTCCTGCATCCAGAAGAGCTTTTTGTAGTTCTGTAGAGGCTGCAAAGGAAATTGTGTCTCTTGTCCAAGAAAGTTTGCCCTTACCGTAGGCAACTCAATCATCCCTCTGGGAGCACACTGGGAAAGCACTCTTCACTCTCCAGCATTATTTTGATGTGGATGTGAGCAAGAGCAAAAGAACAAAATTAAATACAAATTTTAAAGTATTTCTTTTCTCAGGCTATCCAGTTAGATTCTTCTGGTTTTTTCTGCTTATACTTAAGATGGAAATAATGGCAAGAGAAATTCCTTGGTGACAATTCGGTGCTTTCATCTGGAGCCACTTGTTACAGAGGCTTTTTAACTTTTTTAAATCTCAGTTAAGTTCGATTCAGGATTTATACAAGTTTTGGATTAATTTGGAATCCAGATAAGCCAGATCTGAAAACACTCAGTCTTTGATGAATTTGAATTGTCTCTTTGGAATCTAAATTACTTTCTCCTCATTAAAAAAAAAAAAAGGCTCATACATACAAAGTACTTCAGGATGACAAGACATTTAAAAATTGATTTGGCATTTTACCATGTGAAATTGTGCCCCAGAAGTTAGTGGCACCATGTGGGATGGGAGTGCTCTGTCTGTTTTTCTGTCTGATAGGGCCTAAGCAACCCCTTACCTGCTCTCCTCTTGCTTGCTCTGCTTTGTTTCTCCTTCTTTGTTGGGTAGATTTTTAATGGTGATTATTTACTAGCTGATTTGCTTTGTTCTAATCGTTCTTTTTGTCACCTCAAAACCTCATGACATGACCGTGCATGTCCATGACATGCAGGGTGAGCAAAGAAGGCAGAGGGAGATTCTTTGTCTCTGAAACTATGGGCACAATGAGAAAACAGTACCCAACTGGAAACTACCACCATGTCTGTTTTCTTTACTGAAATGCTTTATTCTGTGAGAGCATATAAAAAAGTAGAGTGCCACAAGTTTCATGAATAAGTTCTCACAGAAAGTGTAAACAATTAGGAAAATTGTTGCTCCACTCATATTTGTTTTCTCTTTCTGTCTGAGTGGTAGTCTTAAGCCTATGTGAATTACCGTGTCAGGGAAGACCCGCCAAGCTCTCTTTCTGAATTGTACTAAAATGTCTCTGGAATCTGCTCTGTGTGATGAAAGCACAGACAGTACTGTTCCTCCAACTCTCACAAAATAGGTTGGTAAATAAAATGTATGACCACAAAAGGTGGGGGGGGGGGGGGGGGAAGGAAAAAAGGGATGCAGCCATCAGTCAGACTAATTTAAAGAATGGACACACTAAAGAATCCATGGTCATCCACAAATTATATCATATTTTAAAAAGTTTTCTTCACCAAATATTTGTGACAGAACGCAATACTTGCGGTATGCTGCCCAAAGAATGCATATGTTAAACAAATATACCAAGTAATACGAAATTTGTGGCCATTTGTCTTATAAACCTGTTTCCTGTTTTAGACTCAGTGGGTCAGAAACTCACTGCTGTAAACTACATAGATCTATTGACTTCTAATTTATAACAACTGAAAAGAGGGTCTAGGAAGAGTCTAAGCAGGATTTAAAAGCCTCACTTCTGTCTACAGTGGTTTTCAATTTTCCATACAGGACAAATAACAAAACTGTATCTGAAATAAGGAATGACCTATGCTAGTGGCCATGGGTTGACCTAAGCCAATTTACCCCTTTACACATGTATGCTCTGGAAAGGCCGTTTTTAAAGGGTTTTAGAATTTTATGGTTGAAAATTTTTTTGAGGCAGAGGTGACAAATAGTTTTGAAGATTATAGTGGTGTTTCCAAATACAGCAGTCTCTGCTTTAGCCTTAGGTGGGGGAGTTTTCCATTTCCCTTTCAGCTTATATTAAATTACTTTCCTTTCTTGTCATAGGCATAATCCTTTGATGAGAAAACCTTGACGGCCTTTCAGAAGAGGAAGAAAGCCCTCCTCTGCAGAGTCACCAGAGACTGGCTATTACTAATTGATTCTACATGGAGAACACACAGTGGTGACAGCCATCAGTCTGAAACAGTGAGACAAAGAGTTTTTTACCTTCTTTGAAGTGCTGTGTGCAGGAGCGCTTGGAAATATAAAAAGTTTCTCTTTGCCTGCTGAGGTCTTCTGTGCCACAGGTCGTGTCAGGGTGATTTGTTCTGTGCATGTTGGGAAGGATAAGGATGGAGGGATGACCTTGGGGGGACAACCTTCACGTGTAGCACTAAACTCACTTCTTAGGTGGAGGGGAACTGGTCAGGCCACTCGACTCTAAGATTTGTCCCAGTTTTAGAGTAGTCCATGCAATGGCCATGAGATGCCCCTGTCTAAGGCTTTGATTTCACTTAGAAATCTGTCCAGCGGAACAATTGGCTGCAAGTGCAAAATCATCATTTGTCTTGCCTGCTGCTGATAGGTGAGATTCCCAATGGGAATGGAGCTATGCTCTTGCTAATTCAGCCTGTGTCTCAGGCATGGGCAGTGAAGAGGTGGTGGAAAAGCGATTCTGGCACAGGAAACAGAACAGGTACAGAGGAGGCAAGCACACCAGCATGGCTCTTGGGGCAGGTGCTCCCCAGAGCCAACAGCCTCCAAGCTGCCAGGGCACTGCAGAGGTTGCCCCAGGTTTCAGTAGATGTAACCCAGACTGCATCCTGCTCTCCCAAACCAACTCCTGCTCTCTCTGCTGGCACTTGCGGGTGGGTTCTCAGCTGTTCTCTTCTGCAGCTGACAGGAAAGGTTTCCCCAGCCTGGTACAGTGTTCAGGGTCTTTTTGGTCTGCTCCTGTGCTCTTTGTTTTGTAAAGTGGAGGGAAGAAGATTTCAATTTTGTCACAAGGCAATGAAATCATCCTTCTCTGGGAAAAATACTGCCAGCCTACCTGCTGTCTGCTGCAGCCTAGTGCAGTACACCAGCAATTTATTTCCCCTTGGGCACTACCATTGCAAGGATTGTCACTGTCCATAGCAGCAGATGAAACCTACACATGGCATGGAAAACTGCATTCCACCTTTCCTCTTCCTCTCTGAGTGACCCAGCCATGCACCCCCAGCAGTGCCCACACAGGGTTGCAGAAGGCTTGGGAGGGACAAGCATCTTGCTGCTCCAGTGGGCCTGTTTGCTGGTGTAATCCAATGTGCTGTGACAGCCCTTTACTGGGCTAGCAAAGAAAATAAATACTTTTCAGAAATTGCTGCTGATCTAAGAGATGAAACTGAGAAGCTGATAATAGTGAGCGGTTATGAAAGGCACGTGATGGTAATTCAGTACCTTGGCAGCCTCCTCTCAAAAGAAAACAGGACATTCCTGGCACACCAGGTAACACTTTGCTTTAAAGGTACTGCCACAAAAGGCTGCTTAACTTCTAAAACACACACAAAACACCTCACATTGTGAGGACCAGATAGCAAAATATTCAGATATCCTGTACAAGTTAACAGGGGCTCCTGTAAGTATGAAGAGTGATATGTTTAATGGGGTCTGACCTTCAGCTTTGGGGTTGTGTTTGTTCATTGTACATTAATTATTTCATATAGTTAATCTTGAATGGACCTATAAATGCCATACTTGTCTTCATATGACCTAAACATATATCTAGAGAGAAATGTCATTGAATGTTGGGAGACTTATAAAATGGAATGAAATATGCTTGAAAATGGAGTTTGTGAGGAAGGAATAACTGATTTGACTTAACAGTCTTGCATGATTTCAAAATCTAGATTTGAGTCTGTATGTAAAAAACATTTGTCTTGGACTCATTTCAAGTAGATTTTTATTTCTTATGAATGGCATGATTTAGAAGTCCTTTCCCAATCAGTTAACTTGAAATTAACCACAGCACTCACATCGCAGAGTTTCAGAGTTCAACTGAAAGGTGTTTTCAACAGCAGTATTTAAAATTATCCTAGTTTGGTGGTTGCCGCTTCTGAGCTTTAAGAATAGCACAGGCTGTGGTAGCTGTGTCATGGATGGAACAGGTCAACACCCATGGTTTTCAATGAGTAGGAAATTTTGATGTTTTGTGTTTGATCTTCTGAAAATAAGTGTGACAAGTAGATTAGTAAATAAACTTAGCAAGACTGAAAATTAATTATTATTTTTATTCCTATTAGTATTTTCATTTGACTACACCAAAAGATGCAATATTTTACGCAGCTCTAATTCTGATGATATGAGATTTCTTTTACAGAGTAATTGCTTTTTATTTATTTATGTTAGTAAAAAAACTAAAATGTCTTGCCTGAAAGGGGAAATATTTGGATTGGAATTGAACTTCTCTGCTGCTCTGTAGGCATGAGAATTGCCTCTATGGGGTAGGCTCTGCTGACAGATGGCATTCAATGCACTTGAAAGCCAGAGCTTTTCTAGAGAGCCCCTCTGAAAAAGGAGAAGCTGTTGTACAACAACTTGTCAGGTGAAGATCCACAAGTATTAAAGAATTGTATTTTCACTGTGTGTTAAGACTTTGCTTGACTATTGAAATGGTTTCTGAAATATTTAGGATTTTTCTAAAACAACTGTTTTGGAAAGATAACATTTTTTTCTTACAATTTGCAAAGGAAATATTCCAACATTCTGTTTGAATTATTTGCAGTTAAGTACAATAAGATAATGTACTGTTTTTAATAAACCCATAAAACATGTTACTAGTAAAGATGGATATCTCAGGAGTAAAACATAAAAATTGGCACATGTAAAGATCTGTCTCAGCTAATCAAGTGTAGCTTTAAACAATACATTTTGCTTCCTTAACTTTTCCACTATGGAAAGCAATTACTTTTTAATGTAAATGAGGATGCACTTGATATTGCTACCTCTGTCTAGTCAAGTGTGTTTGCCTTATGTTTCTGAAAATAACCCCACTTCAAAAATTCAGTAGTAATTTTTGAGAGCAGCTTAAAGCTCCACAGTATTTTCAGAGCACTTGCAATCAGTTCAGTGCAAACTAGGTTTACCTTTCAAGGATCATCTATTATAGCATTTATACATGATGTCATCATTACATCTGGTTTCTCCATGGTGTCAAGAAAAGAAGTCTCTCACTCTGGAAAGCCTTTGCCTTTTGGAGCTTTCAGATTCCCAGGAATTGTTTACCTTTCCACAGGGAATGGGTAAGTGAACAGCATCATGCCCTAGGAAGTTAGCATTCAACCTTCAGTCTTGTGCTGAGCTTCCTGGTCCAGCCTGTCCCATGCAAATACAGGAGATGGGATCTCACCAAATCCTCTGATGTGTTTGGATGTGTGCTTCAGAGGCAGGCTGGGGAACAGTGAGGAACCCACCACTTCATCTGGTAAGGTGGGAGCTGTCAGGGAGCAGAGGGCTGGGATGGGCAATACCTTGGAGATCTGCCTTCTTCTCCTCAGGTCCTCTCATTCTATATCTTTGTGCTTTTTTTTGCAATCTCCTGGGAAAATAGGTAGAGGGGAAGAAGGTTGATAAAACACCCCCTTAAAAACTCCCTGTATTTCATGCTGGTTTTATTGCTGTTGGGGGTTTTGACATGAGGGACGTGTCATTCTCTGTCTTTTTCTGCAGCCGATATGAACAAACCATTGACAAAATTTTTAAAAATATTATTATTGGCCTAATTTTATGAAGGATTATGTTGCTGTGGCATGCTTTCTTGTGTTCCCTCTGAAAGTTAGAAATAAATCAGTATTTTTGAGTGTTTTAGCTGGAAATCGAGCATAAGATACTGCCTGTGACATGAAAATTGTCCCTTTTGGGACTCCAGATACCTTTTCCTTTACTTAAATCTATAAGGATGGCAAAGCCTGGAGAGCCACTGATGTAGTTTCTGGTTTGGGAAAGGGGTGGCTGGAAGTTGTTTTTTTAGAATGGGGAAAGTGCTGTTTTCCCCCTAGCAGCTGAGTCCCTTAGTATATCCAACTGCAGCAGCCTACAAAGGGATTACAGAGGGGGAGGTACGGAAGCTGGGGCTCTGGTCTTCATTCCTTTGATTGAAACATACTCTGTTGCTTTCTGAAGTTGCTGAAGTTCAGCCTGGGCCTGACTCCATCTTCTTCCTTTTCTGATTCACTGATTTAATTCACACAGGCTTTTAGCTCCCCAACAAATGCCAGCTGATATTAATAAAAATCCCCCACTTTATTCAAGGGGACTTTGTGTCAGTCTCCTGAGATACATGGACTAAAATTATTCCTGATGCCTTTAGGAGAAAGCGTGTTGGATGGAAATATTTTCCCATCCCACCTGCCTAGCCTTAGCAACTTGATTCTCTGTGGTGCTCAAAAAAAAGAGCCTTTGGACATATCTTTTTGTCTCTGTTAGAAGCATTTTTGCCATTTTAGAGACATCGCTTTTTTTATATTGTGGTGGAACCCACAGAGAACTTCTGTCAAGTCATGTGTTATAATTTGTGTTTGATTATGAGCTGCAGCTTGTTTGAAAATGGAACCCAGTCTTACAATGCAGAAGTTTTCACTAAGCAATTGTCAAAACCCAAAGTTGTAGATAGATAATTTCACAGTAAGTAAACTTTCCTGAACATTCATTGTCAAGATAATACCATAGCATTATTTAAATGATACTGGCTGGACTGTAACATATTATCTGTAACATATTATAACATATCTCCTAAGATATTAATCACCAATACACCACAGAAAAAAAATCTGGCTTATTTTTGTGCTGTATCAACTAATTTAAACTGACTTTCTTAACACTGTTTGTTATTAAGGATTTCTAAATGATCAGTACCTGCTTTCTCATTCTTTGCATATATTTTTGAAACCATTTGACAAAAACCCGGAAGGTGTGTGCTCAGAGCCTCATTTTTGCATGTGATTGATGGTGAAATAACCCAGAATAGCAAGTTTCACTCTAGATTTTTTGGTAAAGCAAGGAAACTACAAAGACCAGGCTAATTTGCAGATCTGAGCACATAAACCTCCTTCACGCTGTACAAGTCTTACGTTATCCAAATCTCAACTGACATGCTTTTGATTTCTACCTGTAGGCTACCAACAGTTTCTTGGATAAAAAGTAGCAAGTCAGTTCTGTTCTAGTCACTTCCATGAAGCCAGAGGCATTTGTACCTGTGAATAGAGGGGAAAGACTGAACTAGAGATAAGAATCTGGGAATGGAGTCAACTGCACTGACAATGAATTTATAAGTTCTGTTGTGAGCCCAGTAATTACATTGGCTCATTACTCCCTTGTAAAATCTCAAAGAGCAGAACTCCCAAGCTCTGTCACTCTCATTCCCACATCTCTTCTGCATAAAGCAATAATCCTTTTACAAAACTGATTTTAGGAGGATGACCTTGCTCCTCCTCTTCCTGCTATCTGACATAGGCACGTGGGGTCTCTGTCTACTATAAACTGTGGGAAAATGCTCTTTTCAGACCTCAGCTGACATCTCTGGGGAGTGGGTTTCTATCCTCCTCCATATCTCCCTGACCTTCATTTTATTTGGGGATCACCAATAGACTCAGTGGGTGTCTAAGCTGTGCCCCTGGGTGATGGGTTCAGTAGAACTCTGTATGGCACAGCTGGAGCTCCCAACAAGAGCCCCTCAGAGCAGCCACCCATGGTTGCTGGCTCTGTGTTGAGTCTGCCCCTTTCTGGAGACAATCTCCAGCTGGGGCAGGAGGGAAGTGGAAGAACACTCCTTTGGCTTGGAATTATATTTTGTAATTTCTGGTCTCCAACTGCTCCTCAGCTCTCTTCCAGATGCAGGCCTCTGTCCCTTGTGCCCTGGCCTGTATGGAAGGATGATCTGGTGAGCGCAGCCACAATAGAGACTCTGAGCCCCAACCCAGCCACACACTGCCTCTTCCCAATGGGCTGATATGGCTTCCACTGATCTCAGCTACTGAGAGTTCTTGTTCTCTTTTAGCAGCAACAAAAAAAAAATGTAGAAAGCATTCACAAATTACCCATCTCTTGCCCATTATCATGCCTGTGTTTTTGCAAAGGACAAAGCCAAACCAAGGCTGTTGAAACTGCTCATTAGATCTGTCTCTGCCACGTTGTAAGGCAGCTGCAGTGTTCCTGGTGAAGTGATTAAGTGGTTTTTGGAGCTTGGTAATGTAATGCAGATACTTGGACCTCCAGGCTATTTGTTAAGTAGTCTTGGTCAGTGGTAACCAGAAGTTAGTGATTAACAGACATTATTGTCCACTTAAAACAAATAGGCAGTCACAGCTCCATTCCCAATAAGTCAGCTGTCTCATCTAAAAAGCTCACTTATCCAAGCAAGTAGTATTCTTGTGCCTCTCTTGGTAGAGCCTTAAGATAACTGGGACCATGTGTTATTTGTTTACTATTTTGGTTGTGCCATGGAGCAGTATTCGCCAGAAGTATATGTGAACTTAAAAAGACTGCACAGAATGGAGCTGAGTTATGTTTTCAAATGAATGCAACAAATCACATCCAAAATTCCTATTGTTTGGTTTTAGGGCCCATTTATTATTAGTTTTCACTAAGAAGCGTCCACAAGCAGCCTGAGGCAAGCAAAGCTGCTGAAATGGGGAATGGACTGTTGATCTGCCTTTCCAGGTTTGGCCCACACAAAGCTTTCAGGAGGTAAAGAAGGGATGAGTCCTAAACTGGGAAGAGGGATTTTATGGGACTGGTAGTAATGTGTGCTTGGATGTAGCACACCACAGTGGGAGGAGAGGATACAGAAGCAGGGGTGGGTTTGGTCTCAGCACAGGGACCACACCAGGGTTTTAGGCTAATGTAGGATTAGTGCTGGGAGTCAGCCCAAGAGGCTTGCTGTAGAAAAAGTGGTGGGTTTGTGATTTAGAGTGACCTTAAGGTCAGCCCTTGCTTTAAATGTGCTCCATGTCTTTCAGTACCTAAGTATTTTTTTAAAATCTGAGCACTATTAATTTCCTCACTGAGCTTGCTATGGAAAGGATTGGTAGGTGCTTGAGAGTTATCAAAAGTCCAGGGTCCAGGCTAGACTGACTTTATTCAAATGCAAGTCTTTCATCCACAGATAAAGTCCGCTGTGATCAGGGCTGATCTAGACTGACAGAGCAATGCTGAGCTTTACCCTTTATCCAGATAAACAGAGACTGGCAGGTCTAAAGCTGTGAGTGGAACTCTTTTTATAAATACAAAATTTATTCAAAAGTTTCAAAATGAAGAACATAATAAAATAAACGTTAACAATTTTATTCTGGGCGGTTAAGATGCCATTCTCTTTCAGTCAGCTATGTCTAGGATATTATGTCTGGTTGTAGGACCCACTCTGCCTGAAATATATTGAAATGCTAGCCAGAGCTCAGAAAACAGTGTTACAATTAATCACAAGGAGGAGAGAAAAGACAACTATAGACAGATAAATGCAAGTAATAAAAAAGGACAAACTTTATGGACAGAAGAAAAGGATTTAATCTGTGAGAATTGAAATTAAAAAGAAAGGATTTTAGGTTCAGCAGCCGAATATCACAGAAAGAACTTCAAGAACAAAAGTGTTGTAAGGAATAAAGGTGGATTCAAACAAAACTGCAGATTTTTGTAGCTCTTTCTCCTTTTTATTCATTGATTTGCATCAAACATCCAACACAGTAACAACAGTATCTTCTTACCTTGAAAGTCAGAGATGAAATAGGGGTGGATTTTCAAACTGTAAAACATTGAAGCCTGTCAAAAAGACTAGCTGAATGTGTCCTTATACAATCTGAATAGAATTTCATGGGCCTCTAATAAACTAACAGGAGCATAGGTACAAATCTGAGACAAGGTAAATCTTGCACTGGAAAACCACACATCAATGTGTTTCAACAGCAGACGAATACAAAATGTAGCAATCTGGATTCCAGGTGTTGGAAGCAAGATGAGAGAGGCGAGTGATTGGCTCTGTGTGTTTAGTCATTGGGGGATCTCTGTCTGTATTCACCAGAGATGGTCCTAGGGCTGAGATCACCCATCTAATTTCACTTGTCTTGGCATCGGTCTGGAAGGAAGTATGGTCCCTAATGGAAAGACCACTGCTTTATTTAGTAAGCTGTGTAATCCTCTTGTGTAACATGAGCAATAATATCACATTACATACACTGTAACTAACAAATTACTAAGATTGATATTTTAAATCCTCAGAGGGAATGACAATTTACTACCCCCCTGTAAAGCATTTGTATAATTCAAGCTACAATTCCTAGCACAGAAGCAGAAAATAACATCATTAAGCATTATCACAAACATTGTTTATATTTCTGCTGAGGTTATTCTGTTTTAACCTAGTTTTTCTTGTCACAATTTAGTCAAAGACCACTAATAAATGCAGAAAGTCTCTCAGAAAAACTGAAGTGTTAACTTGCTATACAGCTGCTAGGAAGAAAAAAAACTTTGTGATTTCCATTACATGATTTAATCTTAACATATACATATATTAAATGGGCAATAATGCCTCAGAACCTAGAAGAGTGATGAACAAAACCAAGTATATTTTCTGTTCTGTATTAAAAAGGGATGTGTCTCTGGCTCATAGGGTAGGGAGATGATTCAAGTTTTATATTTTTCCTATTTGTAGGATAGAAACTGATGTTACTACAACAGTGGTTGGGAAGATATGCTCAAGTAGGTGTTTGAATTTCCAGCTGGGCCCAAAATCAAGATCAAACCCAAATACACTGTGGGTAAGAGAATAAACATTAGCAGTGAGAACAAATCTTTTAAACAGAGATGTGTGCAAGTGTGTGGGCAGTTTCACAGCCCTTAGGCTGCCACAGCACAGTCCCTTAACTGTGTCACCTACCAGCAGTGTTTGCAATAAGAAAATGTGGGCTATTGAGTAGGAATCAACCCAAGCCATCACACAGCTGCCTCTGACTTCCTCAATTCCTTTCTTTCTTCTCACTTACAGGCAGCAAAGTAGATCTTTGTACATTTGGAGCCAAAACATCCCAGATCTGAGCACTGCAAAAATAGATTAGGGTGTTTGGATAGTTAAAGGTATACATGGCTTGATAGGACCACAGGGTGCCTTACCTGGAATGACCATTCTGTTTTGGACAAACCTACACTGAGGTTGCTGCCTATGCCCACTCCTTGTCCAGCAGCCCTGTTTCAGCCAAAGCAGGTGATAGGAATAACAACACTCACTATATTTCTGCAGGAGACAGTGGGTCTTTAGGATAAAAATGTACAAATTTAATTAAATATTTTCTTATGAAAAACAGTGACCCATCTTGATTTTTTTTCTCAGCAGTAGATTTGCAGGTACACTGGTAAGGATAAACTCAGGTGCTATTTAAATTAATATCAAAGTTTTATATTCTGTTTTTATAGTAGACTAAAACAGCTTAAATCGGTAATTTTTTCCATGGTTAAATTCTGTTTTTTTCATTTATGTCTGGCTATGGGACAGCTTCTCAGAACAGTTCAATAACAGCCCTCTAACAGGCCTGTATAGGAGAATTACCTATTTCAGAATAATGAATGCTGGAGAATAGAAATGCGGCTTTTGTTTCTGATCACTGAACTCAGGCTAATTAATTTACCTCTCTGTGTCTGGTTTCTTTCCCCATCTTTTTTTTTTTTAAATTTTCATTCTTTATGTTACGGAATTCTGTCTTGCTATGAATTAGTATGGCCCTCAGTGCAATAGTTTCTCACATCTAAGAATAATATGCAGCTAGGAGGAAATCCCAATGCTATTGCAGCCAAATTCTCAGTGGTATAGAAGTGGTATAGAAGTCTTCACCCTTATCCCCCTCCTCTTTTATTTTTAGCTGCTGTAAACAGCTCTCCTGTACCTACATCTCAGCATGGAGGCAGCAAGTGGTTTCTGTTTTTCTTGCAAGGCACAATATATTTTCTAATACCGTATTTGCTCTTCTAGAATTACTGAATTAGTCAACAGTTTGCAAATCTCAAGTGAGATATATTTAGTATGAAGAAAAAAAAAGAAGAAAGTATTCTTAATAGAATCGTGTAAAAGTTCAGGCAGAAAGTACTGACTTGACAAGTCAGATCCGTGTGAATGTACTGTCTAACACCATCCTAGCAACACTGTCACTGCTGTCACTGATAATATAATGAGGGACAAGATCTGGAGAGGTAAGTCGCACATTTCCTGGGTATTTCGGCTGAGGTAGTTTGTCGGCAGCTGTACGATCTTGTTAAACTGAGAAGCAAAATACAGTTGTTTTCAAAATTTATTGCCAGTGGTGGTGACAGATGCTTTTTGGAATGACACCCAGTGAGTTGTGAAACTTATATAGTCAAGTACTTGTTCACTTGTCCCTACTTCATGTGTTATGGGAATATGTTTACACTCAAGCTGTCTCAATTTTTAAATTTTTTTTTACCCATCTGGATGAGGTATTTTAAAGATGCAGCATTGCATGCATTGCAGAAGGCAGTAGTTGAAGTGGGCAGCTCTCCCTTGTTTTGTCTGGGAATTCTCCAAGGTTAGCTGTTTGTAGGGCACAGTTGATTTAGGTGTTGAATTTATTTTGTCAGATGCTGAAGAGGTAAGCATAATGAAGCTGGTATCTCCACCCTGAATCTTGAGACAGGCTGAAGTGATCATTTTAACCACACACAAGCTGAGGATGCAGATAGTTCTCCACAGTTTGGTATGTCTTCCACATTCTTTGTTGGTGGGACATCCACCTGTTCTGGCTGAAGTCTGTGCCCTGAGATGGTTCTGGCCACTCTCACACCTCTTGTGTAGACTGGAAAGCTGTTCTTATGTACACCTGGGGTTTGTGTGAAGGCACAGGCGGCTGTGGGGGGTGTCTGCAGTGGGTCAGCATCCCAATACTCCATCTTTCCGGTAGCATTGTCTCTGAATGCTGACAGAGGAAATGCTCTTCCTATCATGGTAATACTTCCCATTTTTCTACTCTGCACTAAGATTTATTACTTACTTAATTATTTATTTATTTATTACAATTATTGTATCTTACTCCTTAATGCGTTATGAGAAAACAGATTATTTTTCTTTAGACTGAAGAATTAGATCCTAAGGTGTCCCTTTACTGTAGACACATGCATGTTGCCTTTTCGCTTGTGCTCAGTATCATTTTATTATACCATGTTTCCTTTGAGGCTCTGAAAATGTCTTTGCAACTTTCCTTCTCTGGCTTTTCTCATTCTATATTGCTTCTCAGATTACATTAAAAAGAAAAAAATAACATTATAGGGCAGAGGTAAGTGGAGCTGTAGAGCAGGGAATGTCAGCACATGAAAAGGTGTGCTGTACTTCAGTGTACTTTGAGTTACTGTAATGACTCTCAGTACAGGGCTTTCTTTTCACTTGTGTGACTTGAATAAGGATTGAACTCAGGGACCATAGTACCACAAGGAAACCCCAAATTTAGGATAACAGAGGCTGCTTTTCCTGTAAATCTGAGATAACTCCTATTCCAAATCCCTTTTGAGCTGACAGAGATTAAAGATAGTCCAGGAGCCTAGTGGAACCTCAGACTTCTCTGTAGACTTCCAGATCTGGGAAAAACATCGAATCTCGTTTTTCCTTCTTTTTCTCTTCATCTGTAAAATGGAAATAGGATTTCACTACTTCAGATATGCACCGTAACGTATGCTAGTTTTTTTGAGAAGTTCAGATACTAGTAATAGAAAATTTGTAAAACCCTAAAACAGGCAGATGTTTGTGCCAAAGAATATTAGGAGAGAAATACATACAGACTTTAAAAAAGAAAGTGCCTTTTCATTGTAGAGATGACTAACAAAATGTTTGTCTAGAAAGGAGTTTATTTGGAATAGTTCAGAAAAAGTTAAAATGGAGAGGTCCTAAGAAATTAGGGAATGGACTAAATTGCTCCATTCCAGAAAAAAATTATTTTGTGTTAATGATACATGATCCAGTTAATCTCTGTCTGTCTTTCATCTCACACTTTCAGGAGGCCATTTTGTAAACTTAAATACCCCAAATAGTCCAGAAAGATGAAACTTCTGCAGGTGATTATTCCCCACTGAAGGGACATTTGTTTTGATTCTGGGTTTCTATTTTGCAGCTCTCCCTTGTGGCATCCTGTGCTACGGTCTCCTTTCCAGCAGTCTTTCAAGTTAATATTCAAACAGCTCTTGGAAACTTTTTATGTCAAAGTACAAAAAAATAAAAAAATAAAAAATAAAAAAACATAGCCCAAACCCAAAACCCAACCAAACCCAAAGACAACTGTCACAGCAGGATGCACTAAGGGACTACTGATGGGAAAACTGAGCCAATCAGCTTTTCCCTGATTCTGGATCCAGGGGAAGGAGTAGGATAGTGCTGGAAGGCAGTTTTATGGAGTGAGATGGGATGCTTCAGAAGAGCTCCAGCACACAGAACATTTCCTAACCTCCAGGGAGCATCCCCTGAGGTAACCTGGTGGTAGCTTTCTCCTCAAGCTTATTCCTCTGTATATCTTTTGACAGTTTGTTTCCCCCATTGACTCCCTTGCAGATGGATTTCAGCTCAGAAACTAAACTCAGGAATGGGTTGTTTCCTACTTTTTTTGTGTTGTTTTTTTTTTTTTTTCATTTCCACTCTGATATATGCATTTTTGATAACTGGACAGAAATGCAAGTCTAGGATTTCCCAGGTTTTGATACTATTTCGTGTGCCAGTTCTCTAGGAGAACTGGAAAGAGAAAACTTATCTGATTAACAAATGTAAAATCCAGGTACAAATAATACCCTAATTCAGGCATGGAATGTCCCTCTTGGAGTGTGCTGGGTTCTTATTTGTTCAGTACTTAGTGCCCAGTTTTGTGTGAATGGGCACAGTGTCTGTTTTGTTACAGAGCTTTCCTAAATGCAGATGTAGAAGATGTAGAAGGGGATACATTACCTCCGCTTGGAGCATCAGTGGCTCCAGCACTTTCAGTCTGCCAGGCTCCAGGGCAGGGCAAGATGGGAAGGGGTTGGATGTTTATCCTGGGAAGGGCAGGGCTGACAGAGTCATGCTCTCATGCTGTTTACTCCAGAATAATCCATAGTTTGCAGTGCAAGGTGCAGGTGAAGAGGTCTCTGTGCCCCTTCTGTTGTGGAGGATGTGTCCCTCTGGTTGGCACTTCTGCTGGTGGAGAGGAGATTGCATGACTAAAGTTAAATACAGACTTTAAAAGTAAACAAAAAAATAGGGTATTTCTCTTTATGGTAAACTTGGGAAAAAGTGAAAACAGGTGTTTAAGGAAATAATGTAAAACAAAGGAGTGCATTTAATTGTTAATTCTGTTAATGAAAGGCGATGCTATGGAACCTGACATGATAATGTTGACTGTCAAAGGAAGACATTATATGAAGTGTTGTGGCTGTATGAAATACCTTTATATTCGTTAATAGCATCTGTTTCCATACTTGGCTATACTTGGCAGGAGATGATCAAAGTCACGTGTAAAGCACTGACTGACTGGGATGTGAGGAGTACTCCACTTCCTGCTCCCACCCGGCACACACGAGGCACACTCATGTCGGTGGCTTGGGCGCAGGACTGTGGTGAGGAGAGATCATTATGTTAGACAGAGCCACTCTCCTCAGAGCAAACACTGTGTCTGCCACTAAGCTTTCTCTCTGTGCTGTGGTTTTCTCCATAGCAGCAGTGGTCTCTCTGTCTGCCATCCATCCCAGAGTGCTGCCGACTACGCACATCTTCCTGCTCCAGGCTCTTCAGCTGGGTGGACTACATGAGTGTACATCTGCAAGAAATTGTGGGTAGATATCTCAGACAGGGAAGAAAAGAGTGCTTAAATTGACAAATCAGTCCAAACCACTAAGGTTATAACTCCTTTTTTTCTTCTTCAAGCAGAACAGTAAAACAGACCTGTTATTGGCAGCTCATTAGTAGTGAGACAGAGGCAATATGTACCATGACATCAGAGTGCTGCTTGACCCACATCTATCATTTTGTTAGAGATCCTTATTTCTGGGCCTTTCCAAATGCCTATAAGACATGCAGAGTGTAGAATTCTGTGGCATAAATAAGATACAGATTTTCTACTTTTGATGTGTTTAGCACATTTTTGTTACTTCCTTTAATACTGCAGACCTTACATTCTTTGAGCATTAGGAGAACAAAAGGCTAACACGAGAAAAAAAAAAAAAAGAGAAAAAAAAGTATTCACTAAAAAGTATTATTCTGTTCAGCTATTTAGCATTTAAAATTTAGCCTCTTTCTTAAAGGAAGACAGAATGAATACCACAGCTGAGTAACTTCAGATATGAAAAGTTCCTTCATTAAATCAGTTGTTCTTTAATTCATAATAGAACTTAAATAAAGAATGACTTACAGGCAGCTGTTTCTAATATTGAGTCCCCACCACACATGAAAGGAACATTATTCTTACAGCAGCCTCTCTACCCTTGGGTGTTATCAGCCGAACATGTTTTGAACCCACCTAATGCATTTGAGGTAGCTTAGGTTTATTTTTCTTTCAATAAAATAAATGGTTTTGTAATTAAATTTCTGCACTGACTGTGCTTAATGGCTACACTGACAAGTGCTAATGTATGGGAAGAGAATGAGTTTGAAATGAAACATGCTGTTTTCCAGTCTGCAAGCAATTTTGCACTGGGCAATCAAAATCTTGTGCCAGTGAAACATTTTCATTAATCTGCTAACTTAGCGCACACTGCCCACTCAGCAGCACAAGGACACTTTTTTTAAAAAACAAAAATATCATGAAGTGAGCCGTTGTTTGAAACCATTTTGTGGTCTCTGGCAGCAGGGCCTGTGGAAATTCGCTGACTTTACACCATGAAATGTTGCAGCTGTCTCAAAAGGGACTGGCTGCTTCAATGTTTGAGTTCTTGGCAATAACTCAGCTTTCAAATCTGTCTCTTTTTTCCCCTTAGCTAAATTTATTTTTGAATAAATCTTCTCATAGAAAATTGAGAGCAGCTATTACATATTTGGACTTCATTTATGAAAACCACTTCAAGTCATCAAGAAGTGCATCAATCCAACTCTAATGTTTACAATACTTTCATGACTGGGAAACTAAACAATACTGTATTTCCCCCATTATTTTAATTTAGGTAGCACTGCATTTAAACACAAATGTGACTTTTTAATTTTTATTTTTTTTATTGCCAGACTTAAAAAAAAAATATAAAAAAAGAAGCAAAAACCCAACCCTGCAAAGATTTGCTTTTGTGTAACTTCCTGGAAGCTGCCTGCAGAATCTGGCCACTAGAGGGGTGGCTTTCCAACAGCAGTGCTTTGCAGTCAGCATCCCAGCGCTCTTTTGTCAGGGAAAAGGCTTAACTAAAAGCAAGGTGAAACTGTAACACCTTAGATAGGCATGTAGGATTCCAGCTTAAAAAAAAAAAATACCCAGAAGCCCAAAGTATCCAGGCATATATATATATATCAAAAAATTGGTTTTGAATGTTAGAATGTGGCAGTTATTCTCTCTCCATGAGGAAAATGTCCTAGAAGTAACCCAGAAGAAATTAACCACTAGTCAGTCTTAAACAGCATATATTTAAGTCAGTAGATATCTATGATCACATTGTTAAAGAGGATCACGTTGTTTCCCTCACCACATCCTATTTCATTTGGGACAAATTGCTGCTCAGAATTTAATTCCTTTTGCTGTGTGCAGGATTTAGAGTAAGAGACCTACAACAAACTAAAATATTCCTCTTTTGAACAGAATAATAGGGAATCAAATATTGTCCTGGTGCAGACTTCTCCCATCCAGCAGGAAATTGCACCTTGGGGGATGGAACGTTGTGAGATGAAACATCACTAACAAAGCATCGTGCAGCGAGAGGCGCGTAACAAAATGACAAGGATCAGCCAATGCTGGTGATGTTATGGCTTGTAGTAGTCATTCTTGTGAGGATGCTCCATCCATGCTAAATGAGCAGTTTTTCTGCTGAGAGTTGTAGTTTATGTCAGAACCCTTTAGCCAAGCTCTAAACTTAGGAGGGCATACAATATGGGAACTCATTCCATCATTTCTGTTTGAAGGGTTGTTATATTTAAATAGGTTTGAAGTGGTTGACTCTTTTTTCGCTCCTGTGTCTCCAGCATAGCATCTGCACTGTGGGACTGGGAAGTGACATGGAAAACAGACTACTGCAACCAGGTTCTCTGCACAAGGTGCTAGGGAAAATCACGGTCAAAAACCTCTTTCACCTTGAAGTTTTTAGCAGTGGTGAAAAAGTCCATCCACTGGACTGTGCAATTTAAATGCAGGGCTACACAAAACAGATGCTGAAGTAAACAGAGACATCACCTATTCCTGCTTCAAGTCATCTTAGCCACCTGATGAATTCTAAGCTAATTAGAAAAATTAATAGCTACTGAAAGATTGACTGATACACAGGTACAAGAAGGATGGAATGCTGATTAAAAGTAGCAAAGTTCTACAGTGGAACAAATTCTTGGAGGGGATGTTTAGAGGGTTGTGGAAGCAGTTTAATAACTGAAACACAGACTTCAGCAGGGATGTGGGACATTTACCCAACAGCAAGAGAATGTCTTCAATTATCACAGTGTGTGTGTTATGACAGGTTGTGAGCATGAAGAGTATTCAGGATTGACTAAGAACCCCAGAGAAACACCTCCCTGAAGTGTTATCTGAGACCAAAGGGGATGGGCATCTGCCCCTGGAGCTGCCAGAAGAAATCAGCATGCAGGAGTGCGACAGAAAAATATATCCAACAGTAAATAGTGCAGTCAGAGATCTGTGAGGTGTGAAGGACAAGGACCTCAGCAGAACTGAATGGTTGTTGATCTGGGGAAGAGTAGGGGCAGTGAAGGCCAGAAGAGGTACTTCTACTTGGGCAAAGGATTTTGAAGGGAATTGGAGGTTCTCTGCAAACTAAACTCTATTTCCAGACAAAATGGTTCCTGTGCCTGTGATGAAGGAAGCCTTGGTCCCCCTTTCCCTAGAGCTGAAGAAGAGGAGTTGTGCATATCCATCTAGATAGTAGAAATAAAGCAACTTTGAAGTGTCAGGTTTTACTTTAAACCCAAATGATACAGAACATATGAGTTGGTTAGAATATAAAACTAAAGAATACAACGTACACAAGCAACGTTAGGAAGGAGTATATTCTTTACAACATAGAGTAAGTCTTAATAGACACTTTAAATTCCTTTGTATATTCAATTTAGAGTTTTCATAGAACCAATTACTTCAGTGTACTCTATGAATACAATTGTGAAAGCACAAGAGATCTACAGCAGCATTTTGAGGTGCTGAACATTGAGATTTGTTGACAATGATATTGCCTTTATGAGACAATTTTGATACACAATACCTATGCAGTGTCTTAGACGGAAGTAAAGGATTTTTTCATGGCAGAATATTGATTTTATTGTACTTAATCCTGAAGTGTTTGTTCTTTCAGACTTAATTTCATGCATCTGAACGCTGCATCTAAACCACAGTGTGAAGCATCTACAGTTACAATGGAGATTGTCCAAAGGAAGAGCTAATTTCTAACAGTCCAGCTCTTGAATTAGTTGAAAACAAGACTTGGAAACAGTTGTCCACAAAAACTAAAGTTATCATGTAATAATGCCTGCAGGGGTTCCACAACTGCTGCATAATTTAGAACAAATTTAGCACTCCTTGAGGTAAGTCCCAGTAAAAAAAATAAAGTGATCACATCTGCCAACCTACATGCCTGAGTGAGTGCTGCAGCATGCTCTGGGTTGGGCGTATGCTTTCCTTTAATGATCATAGGCTCCTGCAAGAAAATTTTGTCCATCTAGTATTTTCCCTTGGCAAAATTTAGTTCTGTGTCAGGCATGCCCATGTACAACAGCAGATGTAATATTAAGTAATCTTTATCCTGGGTTGGTGTCTCTCCCATGGGTGCTACAAATACCAATGAATCTTGGACTGATTTTCCAGATTTATGACATCATCTTCTATCACAAAATAGAAGTTCATAACACAAAAAATGTGTTCCCTTTGATTGCAAGAAGTTTAACACTCTGGAAAATTTTATACAGGATCTGAAGGACTGACGGTTATGAACAGTTGTGTTTGTCATACTTTTACTCTGCACGTAATGCTGTATTTTCAAAATTAGGCCCTTAAAAGCCCACATATGTACAGTGTGTCCTTCACCTTTGTATTTGTATAAACATTTGAAAATAACTATTAGCTTTAGAGATTAATTCTTTGCTAACTCTTAATCCCTTCTGGTTGAAGGAAATGGTTCTCCATGTTGCAAAGAGAAATGGGATTTGTTTTATTTTCCTCCATTCACATCACCTGATGAGTCAGAGTGATGCACTGATGCTAATCAAACAACAAACTCAATTAAAGGCTTAAGCTGTAGGTTTTGCCGCAGCCAGAAGAGTCCCGTGAGAGGCAATGTTATAAAAGCCGCTTTGGTTTCTCACTGTAAGTTACAAGAAGTAGGCTAGCCTTATTCTTTTTAAGAAAAGTAGATACCTGCTAGTTTTTCAGCCTACCAACATGTCACTATTTCATAATAATACAGTATATGTACTGGCATAATCATAATAGTGTCTCACATAATGGCTTTGTTGATGAGATTTCAGCTCTGTTCACTGCATTTACATAGAGTATCACTGAAATTAATTTTCTCCTTTATGGCTATTATAAACCATTATTTGATGGGTGAGTTTATCTCATATATTTTATTACCTGTATGAACTCTCCTACTGACAAGAAGAGGTAGATTTGCAGAAGGACCTCTGCAGAAACTTATAGGCAGACTCCTCCAAGTTGGAGGAGTTTTTAGTTTCCCAGAGACAGACTGTAGAGACAGTCTGGGAGAAAGCAGAGGTGTATATTAAAAATCTAAGGAACAGAAGATTGAAATTGGCATCATAGGCCGGAGGCAAGAATTGACCTCTAGATGTTGAAGGAAGGAAGTATTGGGGGAGGTTGTAAATAGCCTCAAAAATTATCACTGCTGGAGAAACCCAGAGAAAAATGCAAAGACAGAAACAGTAGAGCTCACGAGGGCCTTAAAACAGCTTCATGTAGTCAGCCTGTCTTTGGCAAAACTGAGGAAGGGATTTTACAGAGTTCAAAGTACCTAGAGCATGGAGAAAGTGTATAGCTGTGTGGGTGCACTATGTAAGTGTGTACCACAGAGAGCATTAGACCAATGCAGGTATTAGAATACGCAAGTAATTACTTTGCTGCCACAGAACAGCATTTTTGCTACTCATTTTGAGATGAGACTGTGCTGTTGTCAAGTTACTTTCTGTGAGGAATTTTCTACTCTCTCATGTCATGTGCCACATCACTTCCCAAGAGTCCTCAGAGCACAGCTCAGCAACTGGCTCAGAGTCAGGGAGTCTGAGGGGACTCCGGGGTGCCTCCTTTCATGGAGACCTGAGTGTGCAATAGCTACAATGTCAATGAGTGTCATATTTCCAAAAAGCTGTTAGCCAAATACTGTGGCTCAGTAGACCAGGCAGCTGTGCTTCCCTCTGGCAGTAGGAAGCTGGCAGCTGAACCTGTTTCTTCCTCCATGTCCCTCTCAGTCCTATTCTTAATGCAAAATCACTCCATGCTTTTGGGGGTATATCCTACAGAACTGTAATTCCAACCTCCTTAAAATTCAGTTTAGTTCTGGTGTATGGGAACAGTGCAAATGCTATTTTGAGGAATAGAAAGTGAATTATTCTGAAGGCCTGTCTAAGGATTCCTCCTGAATGTAGTTTTCCATGCAGTTAGTTCTGCATTCAGCAGCAATCACTCATGTAGACTTGCCTTTAACTATTTTTATCACTTGCTGAATTTGAATTATGACTTATTGTTACGATATATTCATGTATATTCCTCTACTTCCCAGAGGTTGTATTCAGGACAAGGTCCAGCACATGCCATACTCTTGCATACAAAGGCAATTCCTTTCTGTGGGTCACAGATGCAACAGAGAGTTAGAGAGGGAGAGACACCCAGCAGAGGTAATGCCATTGCATACAGATGTTATACACATCTTCGTCTTTTACCTGGCCACAATAGATACATAGAATTAGTGACAATTGTTCTATCAGTCCCTTATGGCATCATGACATCATGACAAGCTCCTACAGTGGCATAGTAAAGCTTTAGCTGGTAGATTCACTGTCTCTGAATTGGACAAATCAGTTCCTCTATATTATGGAAGAGGTTTGAGTTGGAGAGAACAAGTATCTTTGAGATATTGCTGCAATAAAATTCTCTGCTATTCCTAGAAAAACAAACAAACAAACAAAAAACAAACGAACAAAAAAAGAGGGAACTTTGGGTACTCATTATTGCCTTTTGATATGTATACAACAGCACAGAGTATGCATATAAGAGCACAAGAGTGCTGCTCTTTCTACTCTTGGTTGTACTTCAGGTGTGGAAAAATACCAAAACTTGCAGAATGTGTTGGATATTTAGAAATGTATAAAAACCATAGCAATCATCAGCACTGAAGCAGTGGGCTTCTAAAATCTGAAGTAGTTGATTTCTTTCCTCCTGTAGCAAACATCCATCTTACAGACAAGGAAACTCGGGCTGAAAGATTCAAGGAGAACTAAGTATAAGCATCCTTCTTCCTTACCAGTGCTATAATTAGTACAGAGCAATAGCACCATCAAGCTCCAGGTGAACAGTTACATGCCAGGAAATACAACCAACAAATATCTCATTATAAAAAGTCACGTCTGTGGTACCACGTAAGTATGCACCAGTGCCACCTAGCCAATCCCCAGCGTATGTCACTCATAGTGCTAGGCAAACTATGAAACAGCCCTCTAGCAAATCACCTCTTCTACACACTTGGGGAAATTTGTAGAACCAACTTTTATAATATATAATTTTAAAAAATTATGTATTTTTATGAGCTTATTATAATCAATAAGCTGAGAAAAATTTGGAGTGAAATATATGGATTAAATGTGCCTATATTGGCCATATAAACTGTACAGAGCTAGCTGTTTATTCAATGGCCCTGTCACCATCAAAACTACCCTAATGTGATGTCAAGAGAAAGCCAGAGAATCCAGGTGTCTGTGGAATAACTTTGACAGACAAAAAATCCCATAGAAATTGAAGGACTTTCCATTGAAGTAAGCCAAGTGCTAAGTTCTAAAAAAGCTATTATCTCTAACTAGAGGTACTGCATGTTCTGAGAAAGCTCAGTCTCAAAGTTACAAATATGCAGACCTCCATCCAAGAGAGCGTATTTTCCATGTCTCAGTTTGATGGTAAAGAGAGTGCAATAAAAGAAACTGGCTTCCTAGAGCAAAACCTGTATCACCTCTAATATAATGGCCAGGGTAAAATGAACTGCACTTAATGAGCCTTGGAGTCTCCCAAAACAAAACCTGAAATTTGAGAAACCACAGCTTTGGGAAGGTTTGTATTTCCATCAGGACTCTGAGCTTCAACATCATTTCTGCACAGAATGGTGGTACTACAATCAGAATCACTGGAATTAGGAGATTTTTTTATTTCTTTCAACATTACTGGAAGTGCTTCAGGAGCACTAATGACATCCTCAGCCTACTGAAGATAACAGGAAGTCTCCTGTGGCTTCAAAGGCACTGGGCTTTAACTCCGTAACTAAATGAAAGATAAGGCTGGAGGAAAGGGGTAATATTTTAATTAAATCAATTGTCTGAAGTGCAATTCTCATTGTCACTAGATGGTGCAGCAGAGTAGCTTTACTTTGGATCAGTAGAGCTAGAACTTTTCATGATGTCAAGTGAAAATGTCATGATGGGGTTTTTTTTGCAGGCTGAGACCTCCATTAAAAGGGAGGTCAGAACTATTTCTGTTTGCAATTTGAACACAATGATCTACTCTAACACTATTTGAATCTGAAAGAAGATGAGTGATGCCTATGAGGCCTAGCCTGACATCACTCAGTTTTAGCTATCTATGTCCTAGACACATGTCCTAGACACAGCATCCTATTTATTTAGAAAAGCTGGGTGCTACAGCTGAAAGAACCTAAAATCTTATGTTCATCACAGGAAAGGTTAAAGAAAACTTGTGCAGATGATTCCTTGGCTCCACCAAACTTCATACTTGAGCTGTATAGAGGGTAAAAACCCAGGATGGTTTTAAATATTTTCTGCAATTCTGAAAGAAAAGTTTTTGTGATACTAACAAGAGATGTCTTTTCCCTCCTGTTTTCCTTCCTCTGCTGCCTTTCACCAGTGGTGCTCTTCACCAAAGGAAGTGATGGAATCCAGTGGTGAGGTGGGTTATTGGGTTATCTAGGAATCTTACTCAAACCCCTCCTTTTTCATCATATCAAATCATAGATTTAATTTTAAATTATCCCAGCAGCAGTTCTATGCCTATCATCAGTCCATTACCTGCCCAAAATCTATGGTGGACAATTCCTAGCCTGTATTTGATGTACTCATTGGTATAGCTCCTTCCACACAACAGTGGGATATTTCTGCTGCTTTGTACCAGCAGTTTCAGAGCTTTAACAACAAAAACATGTTTCTGCTTTTGGCTAAAGGCCAATTCTAATACTAAAACAACATTTGATGTGCTCTTCATAAAGGAGGCTCGTCAGGACATCCAATATTAGAGTTCAGGTTTGAATCAAAATTACCAGATTGTCCTTATTGACTTTGATCATTGCTTGGAAACTAAATTGTCTACAAAGAGAACAAGTAACTTGGGGATTTACAATTTGTTTTATACTTTGAGCCTATCTCAACAATAAAAATACATTATGCTTTGAAAGGATAATTGCACTCATTAATTCCAACTCTGATTCTGAGAAGAACTTCATTGATCATTTTATTTTTGCTTTATAACTAGTGAGAAAATTGCAATTTTAAGAACAGTACAAGAACCGTGTGGCTGTGTACTGAATTGTACTGGGTTCAGATTAAAAATATGTGTTTTATTTTTTCATCTAGGAATTTCCTGCCAGCTCTAAGACAGGATATGATTTTGGAGAGAAAGAGAGAGAGAGAGAAATCAGATTCTTCTGCAGTTCATGCGGACATTATTTAAAACCCTTGAGAGAATAGTAAGAAACAGAAGTAGCCAAAATAAGGCTAAGCACTAGTTCTCAAATTGCTAAGCCTTCATATATTAAAACATATTATATACCACATGTTCATTACCGTAATATATTCTATAATTTGTTCTGTGAGTTGAACATGTCAAAAGAAAGATATAGAAATTCACTGGTGATAAGATGACTGGCAGCAAGCTTGAAACATAACTGTCTCAGAGACCTGACATCTCAGTTGAAGGTGTAAAACTTTTGAACTCTGATGACATCAGTCACAATTCGTTATTTATTTATTTATTACTTATTATTGACTGAAAAACAAATTAATGCCAGAAGAGAATCACTGTGGAGCTCATGCCTTGTCCAGATATTCTAGTGAACTGTGTATGTATATGATTGTACTAGTGAATGTTGATGCATATTTGGGCATGCAAGGGCACATTATTCAAGAAAAATTGTGTCTTTCTCAGAAATGGAATGCAATTAGGTATAAGCAAAAATGTTAGGTTAGCAAGTGGTGGGACTACATTTTTCTGTTTATTTTCTAGAAGATAATCACATCTTGAGCAACTATTTTGAGTTCTATAAAACTACAGCAAGCCAGATTGTGAGGAAAAGGAAACAAGGGAAATATTCTCAGATGACAATTCAAGTCACTATGTAAGCAATTATGTAAGCAATTAGGTAGTTTTAAAGATTTTTCTCTCTCTGCCTCAGTGTGTGCATACAAGTATATATTTACTGTACACACATATATACATATATATATTTACATATGTATTCCACTTGGAGAAAAAGGGAAGGGCAGCTATTCAATACTATTGAATTGTATTCAACCTGAGCTCTCAGCTCAGGTTGAATACAATTCAATAGTATTGAATAGCTGAGAGCTGTTAGACAGTAAATAGGGAACAAAATGCATTTGATAGAGGAAGTACAGTCCTAGCAAACCTGAAGAGAGTCTGATACATTTTTCAAGGATTTTGAAAACTTGTTTTACAGACTGTTTTGTCAGTTTTTGATCCAGTTCTGGGGTGATAAAGTAAGAAGAATTTGAAAAGACCTGAGGATGACTGTATGTGGGTATTTTGATCCAAGCTGTTCTCCTGTGTCCTCATGAGATGTGATGAAGGTCTTTGGGACAGCAGTGTGAGGAGTAAGGGATATGCTAAGCTGCACATCAGCTGTGTTGCAAGTGTCCAATTTATATTTGTGCTTGAGGGCTCATTCTGATACCACTGTGCTCCAGATAATATTATGGAAGTTCTCTGTTATCAGAGACTAGGGAGATGATGCATATCAAAATGGAAAATTAGTATAGTCATTCACATAATTAAATCCACTAATCCAATCATAATGGCACAACTGCTACATCCTGTTACTGTCTGGAAAGCAGGATGTGTATCCCATGAGGCAGTCACAGAGGGCAATATTTTAAAATAAATTCCATCACTAGGTATGTTATAATGCTTAATTATGAGCAACCTTATATTCTAAAAGTCACATTTATCTCAGGAAATTAAAAGAGACACATTTATAAAAAGCAAAGGAAGGAAAAGTTTTTTAGCAATTAATTCCATTTTACTTAAGGTCTTTTAAAATGTAGAATCTCAGCTAATAAATACTTCATCAGTTTTGAAGTATTCCATTAAATTTGTTTATTATTTGGGACAAATTCTGCATTTGAGTCCCAAAGAAATTACAGATAACATGGTGGAAGCTGCTAGAAATGGTACTAAACCAACGCCACATCCACTACAACCTCTTGCTGTGACGGAATTGCTCTGAGTAATATGCTTTCGCATTTAAATTCCCAAAGTGAGGATCTTGGGCACTGTTTCTGTTGTGAGGCTTTTCTACTAAGCTATCTCAGCCACAAAAAGTTTTTCTCATATTCAGCGCCTTCTTAGAACTGTCTCACTGCTTATGGGTCCACCCAATGCACACATCATCCTTCCCTTCTGCTTGAGCAGCTCTGCAGAGGGTGTTTGGTTAGCCTGGGTCACTGGCTCACTTCTCTGCTCATGCCAACAACAGGGATGAAATCCTATTAAAACCTCAAGTACGTAACCTGCACAAGGAGTCAGGGAGAGTTACTACATTTGTTGTGTTTTAAATCTTCAGATGGCTTGCAGGCTCCATGAAGGGCTGCTTTCTCTCCTCTGTCACACTCATGCTCTGCACAAAATTGATTCCCACTTTCCCACTCCTGCCTGTTATGAACAGCAACTGATCAGATGAAGGACAACATCCAATATCTCACACACCAGAGAGTGATTTTCTTACTCCTCCTCCCGGTCTGCTCTGCACACCTCTAGCTTTCATTCAGTCTGGGAAGAGTTGGCACGATTGTGGTCAACAGCTCCTACCATTGCCATTAATATTTGGAATATCAACAATGATCAGTTTTTAAGAGATAGGGAAGGAGGAAAATGACACATAATAGAGAGAACCACTAATGGGATTCTAATTCTTTTTTTAGGTGTGACTCTTTGGGTTAGGACATTTGATCCCAATATCAATAGTTTCTCTGTCTCCAGGGTAAAAATTTAACACTTTTGCTTTCTGAACTAGTACTGTTTATAATAATATGGATGGTCTTTATTACAATATTTTTTTTTCAACATTTTATGAAGTGTGCTTATTAAATGAAATGGTAAGTCTGGCACTGGCAAGTATCTTGTGCACTTTTTTTTCATATTTCCTTTCTTTTGGCAGGTCCATGAAAAGGGAGTAAGTTTCTGTGGGTTGTGCATGCTTTTCCACCCTTTTTTGGGATTTGTCACATCTCCTGGAAGGCCTTATAATTCACAAAACATGATTTTATATCCCAGCAATTTGCCAAGTCTTGTCAAATCCTAACATTTTTGTTGGCAACTATTTCCATCTCTCGGCTGAAAGGGAGTAATTTAGATCATCCAGTCACAACACTCTTCATGGATACCTTTTATGGTCAAAGTGTTAGTTTTGATACATGGTTTAATCTCTGTTTTCGAGGGGCTGCCCACTATATTTCATGTCGTCACTCAGTGAATATTTTGCAAAGTGGACATGCTGCTTCATCAGCTGATTTTCCATTTTTACATGTCTGCATTTGCAGTCCCACTTCTCTCTGAAAAAAAACTATCTGAGAAAAAAATAATTAAATAAAGGTAATTCTTCTTACTTCCTTCAGGAATGGTTCCTTTGTTAGGTACAGCTGCTGTTACCATACTGTAAGGGAGACTATACAATGACCTGATGTTGTATTTACTTTTTTGGGAGATGCTTTCTCATCTTGTTCCTTTTTAACTCATCCTCTTCACCTTAGTGTAGCAACAACAAAACTTCAGCTCTTGGGATGTGCAATAGAAGTCACTTAAACATTTAGGACATGAATAAACAAAAAGAATATTTACTGTTCATTGTAGCTTGTTCAAACAGCTCTGAGTGAGAGAATTTTTGATTGTTTAAAAGGCCTAAAGAATAAAGTAGTACTCATCTTTTGCACTGAACACGATTAGTGGTGAAAAAAACAAGAGGATATGGGATTTCCTCAGGTAGGATTTGTGAATACGATATTTATTCGTTTTGGTTACTAGCTCCAAGAGAAGTGAGAAATGTTAATAATAAGCAGTGCAACAGATGTTAGATTGCTACATCTAGTCCTGCCATATGCTCTTTGTTATGAGTCATTCTGGATGCCATCCATCCCCGTACCAGTGCTCACTGGAAGAATCAATCTGTAGCAGGAAGGGTGAAGGGAGGCATATGCACAGCACAGCTGGAGGGGTCTGCCCATCTCTTCAGCCTCCTCAGGAAGGGGGGATGCAGGAGCTGGCTGCGTTTACATTCACCACCATCTACACATGACCTAAGCCATGCCGAGTCACACTTATTTGGTACAGAGCAAATGAGGAATCCACTCCTGGCAGTTATTTTCAGTCATTCCTTATGACATCTCAGGATAGCAGGAGAGTCTGACCTCCCTCTGAAATGAAGCACTCTTTGCCCTTTAGCATAGTGTTGCTTAAATTCATTTCAAGAATGAATGTATTCAACAGACTCCATCCGTGTCGTATTTTCAAGGGGAAATTAGGATGGTACGTAGTCACACTCAGTCATACAAGGAACCCATGGTTAAATTCGTACCCCATATGGACTGTCCTTTTTTCTTCCTGTTTGAAAGCAAACACCCTGCCTTCTCATGCACTAGTTCAGTCTTGTATATCAGCAGTGGGGGAGAGGAACAGATGCCAGAGGAGTTGGAAGAATAGAAAGGGCAGGCTGCTGCTACCTCTGATGAGAATCAGCTTAAGAGATCATAGGTAAGGGACTGCAAAAGCAAATTTTCTGGAAGATACCCAGGACTTTTTCTTTCAGTTTGAGGAAAACGTCACTAGCTGTTAAAATACAAGTATGCACTTTAAAAATGGGACTTACTTCAGCAACAAAACCTGCCTGATAACTGCTAACATTGGTCTGCCTTCACATCTCTCTGTCTCTCTCTTCTTTCCTCAAACTTCCTTCAGCACACACCAAGAAACACAAAAGCAAAGGTCTCTAGCTGCTTGGTGAGAATTTGTAATTGAGATATTCATCTTGTCAGAGCGAGCAAATTGGCAAATCCCCATGGGCCTTTGCCACGAAAGGCAAAGAGCTGGACAGGCACGCAGTGGGAGGCAGACGGCCCCTGGGTCATCCCTGGGTCCCCAGGACTCCAGAACAAGAAGAAGGAAGCTGTTGTGAAACACAGGGAAATGGGAAGCTATTTACTTTAACAGATTCCATGCTTTTCTCCAGAAACCTAGCTAAGATTCTGATCTGCTTTTGAGGGGAAATTTCAAGATGTTGCCATGGTAGCTTAGTGAGGACCCAAATGGCTTTAGTTCTTTGACATGTCTGAACTTCAGCGATAGTGAGTCAAATCTATTTTCCTTTTTTTTTTTTTTTTTTTTTTTTTTTGGTGGAAAATCTAATTTTTACTGTGTTGCACCCTGCTGTGCTGGTTGCAGGGCATTGCAATCTGACCTCTTAAAGTGCCGAATGATTCTCTCAGCACCTACACATCATCATGGCCTCTGCTCTCAATCCTGTGCTGTGCTTGACTGGAAAAGGCCTCTGGTCTTCAAGCATAAGAGTAAGACCATCATGTCACAGAACTGGTACATATTGACCTACAGTCCTGGTTCTGGGCATGGTTCAGAATAATACAGATTACCTGTGCACCTTCGGAGGCCAGAAATTGCTCGGTGCAGAGATATATTTCTAATAAATTTAAGAGATTACATATTATAACTGTGATGATTATTTTTTTCTAACAGATTAAGTTGTACCAAAATATATATTAGGTTAGGGAATGTTACACTTGAACAATTCTCTGTGTGTATATTAGATTTGAAATGTTTATTTTGGTATATGATCCAGAGATTTCACCCTCTGCATCCCTCTCGCACTGTGCTGAAGCTAAACAATGAAACTAATTCTTTTAAAGTCACAATCTCTTCAGTGTTTTCTGCAGTATGGCTTTGTAATAGAGGGACATCAGACTCTTAAACAGTCAGCCTTCGTTTTTTCACAGGCACCAAATGGGGAATTTTTCAATGAGAGGTACATCTGCAAAAGACCCTTTCATCAGAAAATGCCTGTCTGTTAAAACAAGAGGGTTTTTTCCTACGAATAAGCACCATTTGGAGGTAATGTTTACCATTGTCATGTGTCCAAGATGCTTTTTTTTTTTTTAAAGACTATATAATAGCAAATGCATATGGCTTTATTACTGTAAATTATACTGACATTTGGGCAAGTTATTACAAATATGAAACCCAAAGGTAAAAAGCTCATCTGGATGATTATGTATGGATGTACTTACACACTGCACTTTTGGTTCTTATTTTGGCAACCATAGGCTGGATAGTTAATCCGGATATTTCCCACTCTGGCACTGGGACATGTTCCCCCTTTGTCGCAATAGCAGATATGGAATTTTACAAGTCTGCTCTGTCTATTCACTAGTGGGCTTCACCTTTTACCTCCAAGAGCCTTATTTTAAATCCAGGGTTTACAGGTTCAGACACTGCAGGCAACCTAGCCAGAGGTGTTCTCATATGGGCCCAAAACCCATAACAGAAAAGCCAAGTAAAGGATCATGATTTTATTCTTCCATGCCATAATTCTTCTTCCATCTTTACTGGATATCAATATGTCTTTCCAGTTTTTGTGATAATTGGTGACTCAAAATAATTCCCAAAGAGAAATGTGCTATTTCCCAGAGACAGTGGTGCGTTTAAGTGTATTTTCATGGTAGATGAGGTTTTGGTGTGTCATCTTTGAAAATATGGGCAAATGGATTTTTTTTTTTGGTCCAACAAAAATAGCCACAGGAAAAAAAAGGATGCAAAATTCAGGGTGTTGCAAGTTCACTCTCAGAGCTAAGCTGTGGTCTCTCTATTTTGCTGTTGCCAAGAATGCATGCCAAGTCATTGAGGTTGACCACATTTTATTACCTCTGTTTTTGCTATTCTACCTTATTCCTGAGACAAGTGGGAAAATTGTGTCTGAAAACTGTCTTTAAACCCTGGACTTCTAGATTGGACATCTTTAATGAATACTGGACGTGTTCCACTGCTGTGCACTGCTGTCTGAGTCTCGGCTTATTAGATACTGTTTTGAAATCCATAATTATAACCAGGTTTGTGATAGGTCACATGGCTCTGTATACAAAAATTTCTGTCATCCTGGTATAGCCACTATTTCAGAGGAAATCAACTGATTCAAAACTAGCATTTGAATACTTTTAGCTTTACTTGTTTTGGCCTTCCTTACCTAAGGTGTGAAAAATGGCAATTTCTGTATTTCTGGGAAATTAATTTTCAATGTTGACTTTGGGCCAGTAACTTGAAGTGCTAACATAGTCCATATGTCTGACTAGTGAAGGCTAAGTGAAAAATATGAAAGTTCTAGCAAAAGTCCATTTTTCCTGCTCCTTTTGGTAAATTGCAGGATTCCATTATAGTGACGATAATTCACAGTTATTCCAGTCAGAGCACTGATCCCCAGTGAAGCTGGGACGATGGTAAAATGCATGGAATTTATTCTCTATAGGTGCTGCTTTTCATGCTGAGCAAAAGCTCAGTATTTATAATTTTCCCTCCTGTAGTATTTGCCATCTTTCCGCCCCTCTCTTAAGACTGTAATTCCCACCTCATATTTTCTTTTTAAACTCTCACTCATTTTAATACATATTTTGTATTTTCTTTCAATAAATGCTGTCGTGCAGCTCTTCTACTTCCTTTATTGAGAAAACACTCATGGTGGAAAAAAAATGAGAGGGAGGGAGAAACAGAGAAAGGAAACAGAAATCATAACCAAAAGGTTTGCACCGATTATTGAAATAGTCAGTGTTCCCTCGGGCTGAGAGAAAGGGAAAGGCGCTTTTACAGTGTCTTGGAATTTTTTTCTTCTGCACAATTCTGACTTTTCGGCAAATATTCATGCTACAGCGAGAGAGAAGGAAAGAAAACAAAAAGGATTCAGGGGTTTTACCGTAAGTTTTTTCATTATCTTTCATAGTGACACTTGCTAGTAAAAACTCCCAGGGAATATTAATGTTGAGTTTTTTAAGCTATAATTTTAAATACTCTTTCTGTAAAATTATTTAGCAAGCACATTATTTAGTACTAATATTTCCTCCTCCTCTGCAAAACTTTTGTAGCTTAAGCCACATTGACACTTCTAATGTAAAGTCATTTCGATATTTAGTACCATGTTATTACTAGTGGGAAATATTTATGTATTTGTAGAAGACTTCAGTAAACCTCAGGTCTGCTCTTCAGTGAGGTATTTAAAGACAGAAAAGAAACAAATAAAGACAGTGAAAGATTCCAGTCAAGAGCTTCTGTACAGTCAGGAGGGACTTAATGCAAATATGGAGCATTTTGCTGGACTGAAACACCAACTATAGTCAGAGAACTGCTATATTTTAAGAAATTCTGCCTATCAGAGACTGTTGTTTTCTTGGATTTTTTTATTACTCAAATTCAAATTAAATTGAAATCAGTCTTAGGATTCATATTTGTTTCACTAGCCTTTGAATCTTGTCAAAACAAGTCACTGGCAAAAGCTCCTTCAGATTTCAGAGAACACAAAGGGTTGATGCCATCGCAGTGATGGCTGCAGAGATCATCTGTGGACAATTGACAGGGCAGAATCGGGTCCAAAGGTGTAGAGGGGAAGAATGAAGCAGTTTTCTCCTCCACAAGGAGGAGAAAATAAATTTGAAAAATTGATTGTATTATTCTAACAGACTAAAATTATGACATTTTAAATGTTTTTCAATATTAAGGTATAAGTAGCATTGAATTACTGAGTTCCCTTTACCAAAAAAAATGACAAGGCTTCCCCTATGATTGCCAAATGACTACTTGAATTTGCAGTTGTAGCATATTTCTTCTCTAAAACTGCTACCAATCTTCCAAATACAAGCAATAGCTACATATGGACATGTTTAGAAAATCAGAAGGAGTAGACTGATTGCTGGGAAATGTTTTGTTTCCAATTATTTTCTCCGTAAAATCTAGAATCCCAGATAAACAGAGTAGCAAAATCCCAGTGGTTTATCTGTAAGTATACACTGACTTAGAAATGCTATTAAAATTGCTTGTTTGAAAACCCCTAGCAGAGAAAACTGAAAGCAGAAATCTCTTTATATTGATCTGCTTTAGGAGAGCACTTAAGCCTTTCAGGGTGGAGTGCCATGGTCAGTAAAATATTTAGGGACACTTCCATCTATACCCTGCATTTTACCTCAATTTCTTTTATCCTCTTTCCCATTAAATGAACCTGATTTTTTGTCCTGCCAATATACCTTTCTCATGTCCAGTACATATGACACTTGCTAAATCAGCTCCTGACACGCCAGCCAATTCTAACAGGGGAGGCTGAGAGATACAGCATTACTTCTTATTTCTAATGTGTTTCTTAATTTGAACTTGCCATTTTCTGATGCTGACTCAGCAGTAAGTTTATTTCCAGAATTACTAAAACAACTTTCCTCTCAGAGCAGCAAGGGACCCATGACTCACTGGTTGAGAACAGCAAAACAGAGAGAGGCCTTTTTCCATCTTTTAATATTAAAAAATAAACTAGAAGGAGTTCATAAAATAGTCCTAGAGAATTTCTGTGACATGAAAAAGTAGCAGTAGATCTCATTTCACAGACAGATTGAACACAACCATATTTAATTTGGGTTGCATCTAAAATATATAGCTTGCATTATTTTACACATGTTGCAAAACAAGATTTAGAGGGATCACTTTTTATTTGCTTATACCTACTTCACATATGTCAGAATCAATCACTTTTTCAGACAGATGGCTTTTTACTCGTATGCTGCAGTAAAGTGACATTTTGTACCTGTAAACTTTCTTTTGGTTCCCAGCATTTAGAGACTGCTCTTTCCCATCCCCACGTTTTTGGGATCATTCATGTGCTTTGTACAGGGTTCAGATTAAAAAATACAAGAACATAATTTAATTGTAAAGTGTATTTTTCAGGGGAGTGCTTTCCCCTCTTTTGCTGAAAATAGATTATCTCCCTCTCCATCATCATCAACAACATTTTAGTAAAGAGCAGCAGAAGGCATGTTACTCTTCAGCTAATAAATCAGCGCAAGAGCTTTGTTAAGATAGTTATATATTGATCAGCTTTTGTGCAGATTTGAACAGGTGTAAGTACATACACAAATAGTTTTTATGCATAAAAGCAAATTTGCAAGCTGTCTTAAAAGAGGACTGTGTGTTTCCTACTATCGTGGTTCTCAGCTAAGAATTTTCACACCACCTTTTCTGTTCATCTCAAACCCTTTCTGAACCAAGGAGAAAACTGGAAAGAGAATGTCTCTTTTAATGGGTGTAAAATTCTGTGGAACATCAACTGTACCAGCAACTTTTCACAGAAAGACAGAAACTGCTATTCTGAGCCAGAGGAAGGAGACTTTGCTAATGCTTTTTGATATCACCAGCATCTCTCATAAATGATACCCCAATTACTGTGATGGATTAACTCCTTCTTACTCTGTGTCCACTTTAAGGTTACTGGAGTTCTCTGACATCTGTGGCATGGCACACTGAGGACATACGATCTCCTTGAGCTTGGGTTGGAGTGATGGGCTTGGACTTTGTAGCTTCAGCCTTTCCTCTCAGATCACACATTATTCTGAGTTCCCAGAGAAGTGGCTGCTCTCAGGACTGGCCTGTTCATTATGGGCATGAAGCCCCTCAGCAACCTGGAACATGAAGAAGATACATATGAGCCTTGTCATTCTCTCCTCCAGCTTATTATCTCCTTGCAGGATGAAACTGGAGACAGAAGAAGCTGAAGGCAGAGGAGAGAAAACCCACTGACCAATTCTGAGCTTCACAACACCCCCTTATGTGACATACCTTCTCCCTGACTCTTTGCAGACTGTTACTCTGATTATGCTCCAAATGCTTCTAAACACCGAAACAGTGCTCCCACACAGTAACATCTATTTTTTTCTGTTGGCAGATATGAAAATTATAGATTTTTGGGAGACCAAAAATAGCAATTGTTCAAGCATTCTCTTAGTCAGTGCAGTTGCTTCTCACTAAGTCTGTGCTCCCTGTTCTTCAGTGCCCTGATGAATATCATCCTAGTTGAAGGTCTGGGATCCCATACTAAAACTGCTTTAAACAATTCGCTCAATCTACCATCTGACTTCTTCAGCCTGCTTTCACAAGAGCTTTGCATGGCTTTCCACAGTACCACTCAGCTGGAATATTTCCAAATTTAGCAGCTCAGGCCCTCAGTCTGAAAAGACCTTTATATCCCTGTGGTACATTCAGAACAAAATGTAGGTATCAACTTTGGTTTTGCCGCTAACATGTTATGCAATGTAAGGCAAAATACTGAATCCTGCCATAGGTTTGTTGGGTTTTTTTACAAATATGCTTTCCAACTCCAGTTTTATGCTACTAAGCTTACAAGATTTTAGTGTCAGGAGTTTTACATAGACATAGAAGAAAATATTCAGATTTGCAACACATACCACTATAATTTGAATAAAAATATATCACTGTGTCCATTCCTTACGTGTTTATCAACTGCACATTTTGCACACAGATTTTTATATTATACTTTCACACAGTATCCTTCTCCACTATGTTTCCATTTTGACACTGTTTATACACTTAAACAATAAATTCAAAAAGAAGTTCAAAAATAAAAGATGTTCACTGTTATCCCAGGGTATTGTGTTCATTTTCTAGTAAGTGCCTCTAGTGCACTGGGGTCCCTAATCAATGTAAATATTGTTTAAAATGAACATTGCAGTGGGCATACCATGGAGCCAGACCACCAGCAGAGCATTAAACAGGGACAGATGTGAATGCCAGGATGAAAATTAAGACATTCCTGATGTGTAAGTATGTTATTTATAATATATCTGTTATAGGAAATGGTAATGGAAAAAACCAAACCCAAAACTTCTGGAAAATAAGAATGAGTTAAAATTACTGTGTTGAGACACTTTTTTTTTCTTTTTTGCTAAAATAGCAGACTAAAAATATGTGATATTCTGGTGTCTTGAAATATTAATGTCTTCTAGCTTTAATCTTCCGTGAATGTTTTTAATGACTTTACAAAGGTATAACCATTTTGGTGATTATCTGTACTGGACAAAAATGCATGGTTTTCACATGGCTTTCTCGCTGAAGTAGTATCTTTTATAAGATTAGGGGATCTAATTAGGATAACAGACAAAAGAGTTTCATGCTGTCTCAAATAGTTATTCAAGGAGAAGCAATGAGAGAAAGAAGCCTCCTCTTGTAATTTATGAAGATCATCTGATTCCTACTTCTTGCTTAGTAGTAGATTCATGCTGATTATTTCACTAGCTGTCAATTTCCATGAGCGATTATATAGCAGATTTCCTACTGGTACTTAAACACATTTGTTCCTTGCTGGCTTTGTAGTCAGGCTGTTCTCTGTGCTGCCCTGATGTAGACATTATTGGTGACATTTGCAAGGGCTTTGGAGACCACACAACATTGACTGTTCATGGTACTTGTACATGTGTTGCCTCTCCCTGTGAGGCCAGGGGAGGTGGCAGTGTCTACTGCTCTGGAGCTCATAGTGGCACAGGCTGACCTGTGTGGGGCCAGGAAGGGCAGGTGGGCAGAATGGGAATCCCTTTTGATTAAGTAGGCAGGTTTGGAGTTCTCCACTGGAGGAGGGCAGGGCCAGGGAGAAAAGTCTCTTAGGAGAAGGAGGGAGGGGAGACAACTCAGCTGATGTGGTGATGTCACCAAAACATATTTTCAGAGTGCTCTCTTCTCAACAGCATCCAGAGCTGCAAGTTCTCAGCCCTTACCTGCCACAGAGAGTTCAAATATCTATGAAGAGGGAGTTTCTTAAAAGTCCTTGGCTCAAAAGCTGTAGCTTTGACCTTTATAACTGTGAATCCAACAGATTAATTTAAAGTAAGTCACAAGGTTTGATAGCAGGGTGGGTATCAGGTTGTCATTACTGCAAAAGTCTTAGTAGGAGTCTGATTTAACTTCAATATTGATTTCTCAAATAGTGATGGCAGAGAATCTGGTGGAACTAGCATATTGGATTACTGTCTAAGCCAACAATGATTTAGAACTGAGTTGATTAAGCAGGACGGTTTGGGATAGGTCAGCAGACTTTATAATTCATTGTTTTCTATTTTGTAGCAAAATCAACTACAATAGCAGCCTTCTAAAATGTGATTAACACAAACACTATTGTTGTTTGACACAGTTTATCAAATATAATTATTTCCATATGAGATCTACAACTTTGCTTTTTTGCATTCTTGATTGCATAATTGAAAACAGCAGCTTTATCTTTCTTCTACCTTTGGTGGAAGTCATTCAATAAATACTACCAATTGTATTACAGCTTAGAAATGTCTGCTGCAGGAGGCACTGTATTTCACTGGCTCTTGCCAATGCACGAAAACTCTGCACCTAACCAAGGCATTACCTTTGCTATTAAGAAAACAGCTGAAAGTATGCAGAGAGCGTGTCAATATTGAAAGAACCATGTAGGCTGCAGAAAAATCACTTTATGCCTGAGTTAACCTGTGTTCTGTATCACCCTGCTGGGTGGTTATTCATGTCAAGTAGAGGGTTTAATATTAAGAGCAGTCACTGCACTAAAAGGAAAAATATGTTTACTCTTTTCAGAATTTATTTTACATTTACCCAAAAGCCTACACAGACTAACATGGGTTGTTTTACCAAAATTTAGAAAAAGCAGGACTGGACCCTAAAAATGTCTCACTATTAAGAAAAAAACACCATATTCCTGAAAAATATATACTTGTGATTAACCATATGCATGCAAATATTTCCATGACTAGAGAGGATATTGATTGGTCCCTTTGGGACTACTCATGTCTATAAGTGCTTGAAGGATCAATTTCTAATTTTGCTCAATATCAGAGCTAATTGCTGTAGATACTATTGACAAAAAAATGAAGGTTATCTTCTAGCTGTGGTTGTTGAGGATGTTCCATGAATGTTTTTCATGGGGTGATGTATTACACAATCTCTTTTTAAATTGTCCAAATAGTCAGTAACTATTTATACAATTTAATTTAACAAATATGAAATATGTGTTACAGTGCCAGTTCGAAATATATTCCTAATAGCCAGTTTTATATACGATGGACCACCAGGAAGCTGTCATCAGAATAATACTGTGTTTTTTAATATATTCCCTAGGTCTCTTTTTTACATTATAGACTGTTTAATAATACTTTAGTCAAAACTGAACAATAGGGATTAATGATTTGATGTAAGAATACTTCAAGGTAAAAATTAAACATTAATAACATTCCAGCTGGTGATATACTATGGAAGCCTCTCAAGCACGTAAAGAAGAGTTTCAAGAGCTGTTTTAGAAAATCAACACATATCGAGAACATGGGAAAGGAGACTGTTGTGTAACACATCACCAGGCAAGCTTTACCTTTTCATGGGAAAAGTACTATAGAGACCACACAAACATTAGGGAAAAAAACCCCATAATGTGAAACAAAACAAAAACCCCAGACCTGTTGTTTCAAGGAACTCTTCAGTGCTAAGAGAGATTCAAAAGTGATCTAACTATAAAATAATAAATGCTAGGGGAAAATGCACTTATTTTTTTCTCAGTTAGTGTTGCATGAGAAAATATGTGTTGCAGACACCACGTGAAATAGCAATGTCCTATTTTTCCTTAATGGTCTTGATTTACTGGGCTCATAAAATACAAGACCAGAAGCTCTTCTTAATATAGAGTCATTCTACTGCAAAGGCACACAGGCTGTTTTTTGTCTTCGTGTCAGTTCAAGAGAACTTCACTTCATCTGTTTGTAAAACAGCAGAAAAGTTGCCTACAAAAGGGAAAACAGTTGTGTAAGAGTTTACAGCACCAGTTGCTAGATTAACAGCTCTCAGCTTGCGTTTGCTGTTTCAGGGGCGACCCTTCACATGACACATTCACAAGGTAGGAATGGGGAACCAGAGAAAGTCCATTGCAGAAACATCCCTGTGCAGGTATGGGGAAAGTTCCAGGTCCTACAGAACTGCTGTTACTGCTCTTTTCGGCATCAGCCAAAGCTTAATATCTCCTCTGTGACCAACTGCTCTGGTTCAGTGGGCATAAGCTGTGTGGGTAAGGCTCCATCTCTCTCATCTGGCACACACCAGTCCAGCAACCAGCCTGTGTCCTACACCAGTCCTGGGCTTTCTTATGCAACACTGACAAAGATGGTCCCTGCTGGCCACAGACGCCCTGAAACACAGCTAAGCACAATCCTATTCTCAGGAATCAACAGCAAAATCCACTGAGTTCCTTGGAGATAGAAATGGCTCTTACTGTGGCTTTTGGCTTTACAGCCTCTTCAGTAGGCAGCACGGGTACTCTGGCAGCAGAAGCCAGCTGATACACTGAACTATGCTAAAGTAGTGTTTAGAGAAATAGTAATTACTAACATCCTCTCTCAGTCAAGCCGACACTAACCAGGCCTACTGCTAGGTGTGTGTATATACACACTCACACTCAATAGATAAATAGATATGTGCATATACTCCAGGAAAAATATGTCTCTTGGAAGGTGATGAGGTCTCACTTTAAATCAAGTACCTGACACTAACAAAAACAATGTGTTCGGCCAGAAGATCTCGCCCACCGACTGGCTACAAGGTAAGTCAGTGCTAAGCAACCCTTTATTTTCTGCCATCTCAGTTGCTTTTTTCTATATCAAGAGCATTCTTTGTATCTTCACAAGTGTTTGTAAATAGCCACTTAAAAATGTAAGCCTGTTTGTTTGTTTTGTTTTGTTGTTTTTCTTGAAATCAATTTTATCAAAATAAATATGTTGGAAATTTGGCAGGAATTGCATAAGTTCCATATTTTTAAAATGACCCCAAATCCTGACAACCATAAGACCTTCTATCATTACTTCCTCTCTTCTCATAAGGGATTTTGCTATTCAAACTGTTTTGTCTGATTTCTTTTTAAAGACTTATAGGTGGGAGGTAAAGCTGTCAAAGGTGTCCACAAGAATTGGGAGATTACTGAAGTGATTACAAGTGTCAAAGCACATTTTGCAGAGAGACAAAGGCTTGTTAACTATTTATATGTTTGAAAAAAATTATATAATGTTCCTACCTAATAAATTTCTGGTGATTTTTGCAAGATTATTAATCAAATAATCAGAAAATAATTTGCTAACTCTTAACAGTAGACAAATCTTAAAATACCACTTGATTATTGGATGAAGTAATCAAATAGTAATTATGAAACAAAAAGTATTGATAGCTATTTATTGTTATTCTTATTAGTAGAAAACCCAAATACTGGCAGTCAATATAAATCATGCAGAAACAGCTTGTTACCTACCTTAGAAATACCTCCAATAGAATTATGTAGCTAATAATTGTTGTATTTTTCTGCCAGCATTTGTTAGAATATTGATTTCTGGAGAGGAAAAACAGTGATTGTTTTTACAGAGATGGAATTAATTTTAAAACCACATCTGACTGTATATATCTTGCTTTCTGTGAACTTGATTTTGCTCTCACTCAATATTCAATCCTGTAAGACACTGAACAGCCAATCTTCATTTCAGCAAAATACTTTTATGCAGATTTCACTTTAATCCTATCAATTTTACTGAAACCACACATACCAGTGCCGGAGAGAAATTTCAGCAGAGCTACACATTAAAAACAAGAAAACTGGGTATTCACTGCAAGTTGCTCAGAGATTAAGAGCCCTGCTTAATAATTAGCAACTGAATTAATTCCACTGAAAAAGAACTAGGAAGTCTTTCCCTTGTGTCTTTCTTTGGATGTTTCTTCATGCTTCCAATAACATTTTTAGGAGCTATTCCTGCAAATATTTCTCTACATGAGTAATTCAATTCCTCTGATAAATACTATTGAATTCACAAAGGCTAGATTCAAAAGCAAAGTTACTTATCTGGGCAAATGCATCTAGGATGGGGCTGTTAGGCAGCTCCCCATGACAGTAGAGAAGAGAAAAATAGCCTTAGCCTGTGGGAATAGGGCCTGGAGGATTGGGCCCACAGCCAGTGACATTATAGTATTTTTTTTTAATAAGGAGGAAAACCCACACATGAGTGAAACCATATGGAAAACTGAGTTAAGGTGAGGAGGTTTTAAATAATGCTTATTTATCATTTTGAAAGAGAAAAAAAAATCCTGTTCCTGCCTATTGCATTTTATACTTTAAATATAGGGACTGATCCTTCTGCCAAAATTCCTCTCCTTGTTGGGGGAAAGTTATCTGCTTAGACTGCTGCAGGATCAGGCCCTGAAAAGTCATTGCAATCTTGTTGGCAAAGCTTGTTCCCTTCCACCCCTCTCCTATTTTCTGTTTTTCCTATCCCTACACAGGAAGAAAATTAAAAGTTAAGCTAAAATACATTAACTAATATCAGTTTATTAATTGAAGAATTCAGCTTATCCTCTTTGCCATTCATCTGAAATTAATTAAGTGTGTAGAATTACAAGGTGGGTGTACCACAGGCAGCAGTCCAGGCTCAAGTTAATCAAAAGAGCACATGTTGAATGCATACAATTTAGTTAAGGTTAATCCAGTGAAGATGATCCCTTGCTGGTCCTAATTACTCTAGGTGATATATTGTGGAAGGGGAAAATAGGAAGGAAGGGAAATTTTGTCCTCCTGGCCTACCAGGATTTTCTAATTAAATTTAGTAGGCTATGCACAGGAGCAAATAATTTCAATTTGAAGAGAAGACCACACTCCAAGGGTGCTTGTCTGAAATTAATATGAGGAAGTTTGAGCTAACAGACTTAAGCATCACGCCTTAAAATATTAAAGTTAAAGCTAGTATTTATGCCTTTACAAGTTTCCAAGATACTAGAAGCACTTTGTCTCTCTGAGCACTTCAGATCTGGTGTACATTTTTTGTTATAATTCTGATGTTACTATTTAGCTCTTGAGGAAAGGTAACGACGCACTAAACCAGGCCTAGTCTGTTACTTCACTACCCTCATCCAATGAGCACATAGCAGTAGGACAGAGCTAATTTGCAAATAGAAATATGTTGGTTTTGTATTAGCAAAATCCTTTTCATTTAATCTTTTTTTTTATTATGTCAATCCAATAGAAAACAAAGGTGTTTTTAAGACTCTGTGACTTCATGTTCTATGCTCATTACCTCATTAGGTTACTTTTTCTCCACATTCGTCCTTTGTTTCGGCTTTCAAGGAATCTTATGAAAAGCTTTTCTTTCTCTAGGTATATGCATATAAATTTTTCAAATAATTTGCCCTATTTTTCAGGTTGGTGATATATATCTCAAGTGGAGGTATCTGTTTCTGATTTATTAACATTTGATTCCCTGGTTTCCTGCCATTGATCAAGACTAATACTCAGCTCAGCTGATGAGTTTTATATGAAATCTGATATTGCAGGAAGAAAGAAAAGTTAGTACCATTTTTAATATTTTTCTATTTCAAGACTTCTCCAGGACCACGACATGCACACAAGACACCTAACAATATTGGGCAGAATGTGTTCTATACATATATATACACACACAAAACATTTCTCTGGGATAAAAATTTTTGGAAGTAAAACAAGTATTTATCAATAGAACAGATGTTTGCTTGATGTCATTCGCGTCCTGTAAACTGTATATACATTTACGCCTTACCGCCAAAACATGGTTTCACCCTACTACTGACCGTCTGTCTGCCATTCAATCTCCAGTTAAGTCACGGTCAATAAGGTCAACTCTTTGGCAACATCTGTATTTGATCAGTTCACACAAAATAGGAGCCTTCCTAATGCCTGACTACCCTGAAGTATTTTAAGAGGGAGCATATTACAATGGTTGATTCACCGCTGCTGCAGACTCTGCACTTGGAAGATTTTTGCCTCCTCTGAGGAACTGAAATGTGAAGATTAAAATCCTTTCTAGCAAAATAAATCTCTGAAATGAGCAGGTTGAGCCATGGAATAGTTTCTAGACTGACAAGATGTATTTAGCAGTTTCTCTCCCCAAGTCCCTGGTCTCTCAGTGTAGGGATTTGCATTTGTGATATTTTAACCCTGTTCTGCACACGGATTATGTTTAAAGCATGTCTAGGTTCTTGCAAAGATGAGAAGTAAAGTGAGAGGAAAAAATTCTCAGCAATTATACTTAAAAAACCAACAGTGAGGATTAATGCAGCCAATTGTTTCCTGTTGGTGTTTCTGTGCTCGGCACAGGCAGTACTTTCAGCAAGTCGGTGTACTTTCCTTCAGATGAGTGAATGCAAATTCTTCCCTCAAAGAAAACAAAATATTCTGTGCAGAATCCTGGCCTCACTGAAGGTGACGGAAAATAGTCTGGCAAAATTTAGTGAGACAGGATTTAACCTGATGTTACCACTGCATTATTTCAATGCTCTGAGCTATCTGAAAGTACAAGGTTAGAAATTTGATTCTAAGCACAGTCGGACTGGTGCCACTTTATTGATGTTCCTGGCTTTAGAGCAAATGAGAATAAAATCTGGCCTGTGGGAATGGGATCATGGGATATGTTCTCTTTTTTTCTTTTTCTTTTCCTTTTTCTTTTTCTTTTTCTTTTTCTTTTTCTTTTTCTTTTTCTTTTTCTTTTTCTTTTTCTTTTTCTTTTTCTTTTTCTTTTTTTTTTAAATGTTTGTTTTAGGAACAAAACATTTGACTCTTGGGAAAAGCGAAACCAGTGCCCTCTGATGCCTTTATGCATTATGAGATTTGGACCTGACTACAGATGATTATACACTGATAAATACTGCCACCAATGCTCCAGTTATACTGCTGGTCCTCCCAGTCTTGTTCAACACTGAGGAAAGCCTGAACACTGAAATACTCCCTCACTGCTGGGTGTTGGAAAAACTAGAATAAGACAGCAAGAGTACAGCAGCATCCCACCACCAGCCATGAGGCTGTCTTTAAAACGAGACTGGACTGAGTGGTACCATGGGCAAAAGGTAACTGGTAGCTTCTTGGAACTCATCTGATGAGAGGATGGCTTTTTAAATATTTTTATGATGGAGGTATTGTTCACAAAATGTGGTGTTGAGAAATCAATGGTTTTGTTTGCACTTTTATTTCCAAAATAGTTCCTTTTTACTTACTTTCTGTCATGCTGAATTTTCAACAGAAACATTTGACTGAAAGCATAGCAAGGAGCATTTGAACTAATTCTGAGTTGGGATAAAATTTGAAAGCACCTTGAGACACTGAAATCAAAGCATTATATGAATCTATTTTCTTTGCGATTTTAGTTCTTTCAAGAGCCTTGGAAACCTCAGAGGAAGCTTGCCCTGAGTGCACGTGTTTGATCTAGGAACTTCACAAACAGCAAATTCAAAAGGCTACTAAATATTGTGGGTTCTAGAATGGCTGGTATGAGCTGTGGACCCACAGGATATGTGGCAGAAAACGTAGTTCAGGTTTTATCCCTCCCTTTAGTACTACTTGTATAACATGCACAAAATTTTCTAAAACTTGTTACGATGTATTACATATACTTTAGGTTTTCCCACCCTATTGTTTTGTCCTGTAAAGCTGCCTTAATAGTTCTAAGAATACAATGTTACATCTGTTCTGAATTTCTGTATTAGGAGTAACTCTACCATGCCCATGACTTTCAGTAGCAGAGCATTTTGATCCTTTAGAAGACAAGGGAGATGTAGCCTGAGATCTCCTTCTGATCAGTCAGGAAAAAAAAACCCAAAGGCTTACAAATATTTCATAATTGTCTCTCAGAGTAAAGAAAATACAGTTTTCTTAACTTAGACAGTGGACTCTTACTAAAATAAAAATATTAATTTAAATCAAAATTGTAATGAAAACTGAGAGAAAGCCTAATGTCAAATAAGCTGCAGACAAAGCAATTTCCAACTAAGCCAACAGCAATCTAGAGTCTGACTTCACTAAAACTGGTGTCCAGTCCTGGTAAGGTTCAGCTGGTTGTTGTCTCTGCAACTGATTGCTGCAGCAGGCTCTAGATCTCAGGGGACATCACCCTGGGAATATGTGGAAACCAGATGACTCATCACACACGGGATCTCCTTTGCAAAATATTCTAAAACCAGTATAGATTCAGTCTAAGAACATAAAGAACTTTTCACAGTGTAAAATTCATTGAAATATTGGCAGCTGGTGTTTCTGAGGTCTCTTTCTTCAAGTACTTTTAAATGGGCTGGCTGGATTGGTTAAAAACTGGCTCTGAAGGCAAGAGATGCTGAAGAGATACTAATGAAAGCTGGGAAAAGTACATTCTGACAGCTTGTAACATACAGAGGGTATTTCCTGGGTGTCTTCAATGCTTTCAATAAAGCATAGAGGGAGAGAAAAGGTGCTAGACAATTGCAATAGCAAAGAAAGAAGCCACAGATAGTACTATAATTCTATTTTTACAGTCCTTACTCTCATACATCTGAAGGAGCTGAGCACATCAATGAAAACTGAGATAATAAATGTAGTAGTGATTAAAATGTAGGAGTGTGATTTAAAATATAGAGCTGGAAAATAACAATGGCATTCATGGGAAAATGTAACACAGTACACCCAGGGAAATGTAATTTGAAACACAGACATCCAAAGGGAGAGAGAATCCTAGAAAGCAGCTATGCTGGAGGAGACCTCAGGGTCAAATTAGACATGAATTTGCAATACGATCTAACAGCATGACCAGCCAGTGCAGTTGTGCTGTACAGAGAGGGGCGTATCTGGGAACGTGAAGGTTGTTCTCCTTCCTGCCATGGCTCTGACCACACCAGGATCTGGGTCTCTGGTCACTGGGAAGGAACTGAAAACAAGGGAGAGTTAAGGAAGAAGGAGAGGGTGGACTGACACGGAATGTCTATGGGGAGAAATGCAATAAAAACCCTGCTCCTCACTTTCTTAAGGCTTCAGACACCAAGCAAGTACCTTTGCAGGGGACTTAAATCAGCTGGGGGTGACTGTAGTTTGCCTTCTCTCTGTGCTCAGAACTGTCCTGATGTGAGCAATGAAGTGTCTTGCTGCCAGAGACACAAAGTCAGGAGATTTGGGCCTCTTTGCCCTCAGCTGGCCACTCACTCTGCTGAGACCCCTGCCCTTGGGAGACCTTGGCTGGGATGTGCAGGAGCCAGGCCTGACAAAGCAAAGTGCTGCTTAGCCAGAGGGAGGTGAGGTCCCTGCCACACAGGACAGGGTCAGGGTGAGGCTATGGACAGCCCCCCACACCCCTTGTGTGCCTGCATTGCCCCAGCAGGAGCTGGGAGCAATAAGAAACTCTGTGAGCAGGGAACCTAAGGCTAGCCCTGGGCACCAGGGAGATATCCCAGCTCCCAGCCCCATGCCATGGCTGAAATGCATTTCACTGATGAGCTGGTTACACATCTGGATCATGGGGAGCAGAAACCAGAATTCAAAACTGCACCCTCCCCCTCCCACACTCCTCCAGTAATTGTTCAGTGAATAAATGGGTGAAAAAAATTTAAATTCTTGAGTGAGCATGCAAACCTGTAGCTCTCAGGACAGTTGCATCTAAAATGGCTCATCAGTTTGCAGCTGTTGATAAACATTTGGAGCCATATTCACTGGTCTAGTTGAATAACTATGGTGAAAGGCAGGTTGAGCTGGTTTTGGCTAGGATAGAGTTAATTTTCTTCATAGTAGCAAGTATGGGACTGTGTTTTGGATTTGTGCTGGAAACTGTGTTGTTAATACAGAGATGTTTTGGTTACTGCTGAGCAGAGTTTACACAGAGCCAAGGCCATTTCTGCTCCTCATAACATGCCACCAGAGAGAAGGCTGGAGGGGCACTAGAAGCTGGGAAGGGACACTGGGACAGCTGACCCAAACTGACCAAAGGGATATTGCATACCCATATGGCATATAAAGCTGGGGGAAGGAGAGGGAAGAGTGATGACACTTGTCTGTCCAAGTGACCATCATGCATATAGAGCCCTCCTCTCCTGAAGAGAGTTGCACACCTGCCTGCCAACAGGAAGTGGGAAATTCCTTGTTTTGCTTTGCTTGCATGTGTGTCTTTTGCTTTAGCTATTAAACCATCTTCCTCTCAACACATGAATTTTCTCAGTTTTGATCTTTCAGTTCTCTCCTCTACCCTGCCATGGGGATGTGAGTGAGTGGCTGTCTGGGGCTTAGCTGTTCTCTGGGTTTAAACCGTGACACAGGTGCCCTGGGAAAGCACGCACAGAAAACTGCCACATCATGCATGGAGAGCTACACTTATACCTCCCTTACTCTGCAGTGTCTCTGGAGTGTCTCTCTAGGTGCTTCCTTGGTCTCCTAGTGGAGCTCAGAGAAATCTTCTGACTCCAATTGGTCTTCCTAGATTGCTGCAGCAGCAGCACGGTTATGCCTTGTCTCATTTCCTTCCTGCAGACAGGATGGGGAGAGGGACAGCACGAGTTCCCTGGGAGCCACAAATATGGCTTGAAAGCTCAGGAGGTGCAACAGGGCACTGTCACAAGGGCTGAGTCATGGTTCTAGCCATCCTGCATAGGGGAAAAAAAATAGTTCTCAAACATATGTGGAGTTTTTGTGTTACTGAAAGTTTTAAAATGTCTGTTTTTCAAAATCATTCCATCAAGGAACTTAACTAGAATACAGCCATTCAGTATTTTTAATCTGGTCTTACTTCTTGCTTTCTGTTATTTCTATCAGTAACAGACATTTGACTATTATGCAGAAAAAAAATAAATTCAACTGAGAAAGCTATTTGCTAACTAAAGCTGGTGTAGGAAATTGTAAATGACAGTTTATAAGGTCAAAAATTCTTTTCTTTAATATGACCACAGAGGTCTGAAATGGAAGCTTAGACATGTTCAATATAAATTCCTAATAGTATCTATCAAAAACTTGATGAGTGGCTGTTTGCATACATGGAAGCATAAATAATATCCATCAGAAACCACTGAGTTTAATAGAATTCCAAAGGAGGCTACATATTTTAGGTTGCTGAAGTCTAGTGAGGGGACTTAATTGTGGCCTGACTTTCATTTTATTGCTGTTAATAAGAGGTTCAAAGCCAAGCTGTAGCATGAAAAGATTTCTTATGTGCAGCCAAGTTATTAGGATGGTGAAGTAATATTCTGTCCAGTAGATGGCCAATTATCTGTTAACACAAACTGAAAAAAGTTAGAAGGGTCTTTGCATTGCCTTGCCTTGCCTTGTCTTCCCTCCCCTCCCTTTTCCAAACAATATCTTGTGCCAGGTTCTTTGTGCAGCAAGATGTGTTAATGTAAAACACTGAGTGTGACCAACAGCATAATTTGGCAAAAGCTCTGTGAATTACACTGTTTCTCCACTTACTCCATCTTTCTCCAAGTGCTTAAGAAAAGGTTAATTAGGTGATTGTCCATCAACTTCAATATTATGAATGCTGCTTTTCCAGTTCATGTGAATTTTATCTAGAGAACATAATAGCTACTAGGCAGGAGATGAATGGCCAGCTATTATCAGTTTCTACACAAGTGGTATATCCTATGATTGTCTGACAAATTTAATTAGGATAATTCACCAGAAGAATAATTAAAATCTCCAAATAGTTTGCACTAGGTCCTCTAGTTTTAATCTCTACCTTAGAGATCAGATTTCATTCTGTCAAGCAACAGTATTTAACTAAATTAAAAGAAATCCCACTCCATTACTGCTGAAGAAACCCTAGCCCAGTTTATTTTTCTGCTGTACAGGCAGAAAATCCTAACTCAGCTCTGCAATGCCTGTTGTGGAAAGCAGTGCCCCAAAACTCTTCAAATAGCATTTTGCAGTGAGTGAGAGCAGCTGAAGGACAATGGAGAAAAAGAAATAAGAAAGGAGAAAAAAGAAATGAGGATTGCTGACACCATGTCTCTCAAGGGCTGTGCAAACACAACCTCTTTGCTCCCCAGAAATGATTCAAAGATATAAATGATCACTGCTGCAAGAAATGGTAAAATCTGGTAAAAACTAGTAGCTCTTTTTGTTTCCCTTTCCCCTAAGACCTAGATCTGAAGAGTAAATGGTCATTTTGGTTCAGTCCTCTGTGCAGGCAGGACTGAATCTTGCCCCACTGTGTCATAGGCAGGTCGGGTCAGCATGGGGGGAGTCTGTCTTGAGGGCTCTTTTTAGAGGGCTTGAGGTTTGGGCTGAATGTGATGATGCATCATTGTGCACAAAAGAGTGTGGGGGGAAAAGTAACTTCTCTCTAATGCCAGACAGAAACATAACATTAATCAAGGACAGCTTCTTTCTAATTTGTTTTCACCCTCCATAAAATAGGAATAATTACCCTATTAATATTACCCTAATATTTACAAGCTGCTTTTTGGATCTCATTTAGAAATTTTTGGAGATGCTGGAGTTTCACTTCAACTCTGTGTTTGTAAGCTAGTGTACTTTTTCTTCCTTCTGCTATCATCCTAGACACAAACAGTATGTCAAGAAAAACAACCATGAAATGTTTTAAACTAAAAATCTCATGAACTTGAGCTGATGACACAACTTCCAAGGCTCTACTACCAAAACAGGGATTTTAATATATTCCTTAAGTTATATGTTTTTGTTTTGATCTACTGATGATGTTAAGTCACTGCAATAAACACCTTGTTATCCTTGAAGCACAACTCAAGCAGACCACTGTAAAGTTGGGAATGCCCCACTGCCTCCATATCCAGCTTGCTCCAACACCCTCATTGAAGGGATAGGAATGGTGCCCCCCATTCCAGTCTTGCTTTGGCCTGTGGAGAGGAGCCTGGCTTCAGGCACAAGTTTAATACCTTTTCTCCACCAAAGGACCAAACTTCAATTCCAAGTCCCTTTGCAAAGAGAAGCCTGTATTTTTATTTAGAGTATAATGCTGGAAAACCATCTCTGAAGTAAAGGACCTTGTGAGAAGTACATGGTCTGACCAGATTAGGAGCAAAAGCCAAATAAACTGTACAGTAGGGCCAAGGGCCAGGTTTGAAGCTGGACTGTCATTAGCTCACAGAGGGATAAGATACTTGCCTATTTTTAAGGATCTCTCCTCAAATGCTTTGCTAGGACTTCTGAACCTTTTCCACACTCCAAGACATTTAAAAAAAACCAGGAATTTGTTTTCTTCCTTCCTACAAGCCACAGGCAGAAGGGGAGTTTGCCACAGCCTGTTAGAGCCCTGATGGGTGACTGCTGTTTAATGTGAATTACAGCATCTGACACCTGTTTGCTGGGGCAATTGTGCAAGGAGAGAGCCTGTCTCTACAGCCAACATGGAAGTGTAAGGACTTTCAAATTTTCTATTGTTTTTGAACTTGTATTTGTTCCTTGGTATTTTGCAGGGAACTTATCCCTTTTCTAAAATCTTGGTGTCAGTATTAGATGGTAGATGATGAGATCATTAGGGGTATTGTTGCACGATCAATAACCAGACTTAATCAAACATTAGAAAAACTTTAAGTCAAGGCTGAATAGGCTGCCTCAGTTGTTTTTGTCTTCTTAGCCTGTTGTCCTTTTATCCACTTTTCATACTGAAGTTCTTTCCTGTGCAAATCCTTCCTTTTAATTGTTTAAAGCATTTCACTTGTTTTTTTTCCCTTTACTTTAGTTCAGGAAACATTGCAGCTCTTGATAGACTGTTTTTTCTTTCTCTTTAGGTTTCTCTTGAAAATCAGGAGGAAAATAATATCTTGCTTTCCTGGTATATTCTGAAAGTACTGACTTTTCAGAGATTACTTAGGATGTATGTTTTAATAATAGGATCAGGAGAGGCAGCTGCCTAATGATTAGAGCTTGTGGTTTTATCTGAAAATATTGTTTTCACTAAAATCTCTTTAATAGCATGCTAAATTATAAAAACATTAATTAGATAAATGGACATTAATCCTCCAGCTATGTGTAATGCACCCTTTGATGTAGCCTGCTTAGGAGCTTCAGGTCTGCCCGACATTTCCTTTTTGCCAAGTACATTATTTTTTCAATAATTCAAGCAGGTATTTTACTGTGTTTCTTTGGTGCTGCTGTGGAAGAATAAGGTTCTAGTTGAGTGGAAGTTGCTAAGAGAGCCAGTTTCCAGGGCATGAAACCCTTTCATTTAAGGGGGCAAAGGTCAACTCAACAAGAAGTTGAGTCATGCCAAAAGCAGGACAAGTGTGTCCCCTGGGAGAGAGCCAGTGAGAACATCACATAGAGGAATTCCCTGCCTGAGGAAGGTGTTTCAGTCTGGAGAGGGTTATGGGTAGTGTGGATCACCAGAGCCTACTGGATTTTCTTAATCAATGCTAGTCTTTGGCAAGTGTGGAAATAGTTCTTAAATCATCTTAGAATCATAAAGCAGTTCATATGCAGCTTCTGGACTTTCTAGACTATGTTCTCTAATTTAAACCAGGGAAATTTCTAATGCTAATTACAACAGCATGTCATTACTGTATTTTTTCAGATGTCTCCAATCAATAACAGTATTGGAAGTCGCACAGATTCCAGTGTGTGTATTTTGCAAGCATTCATATTTTTCACTGCTTGTAGCATTAAAGAAAACATGTGTGCAGTACAGAATTAGCACAGAATTTTTAGATAATCTGGAGAGAAAGAGGAAGAGTGAAATTCATGGGATTTGTCTTTATAAAAATTTTGCAGGATTTCTATTTGCTCACCTTCTGCTACTTTACCTTCAACCTGTCAGTATCATCTGAAAGGAAGTTCATAATCATGCATGCATGTGTGTGCTTGTATGTATATGTGTGATCAGGAGAAAGGAGACACAAAGGTCACAGTACTTCCTCAGGCTGCATCCCCCAAAGTGCATATGTTAAAAAAGAAAAATTGTTTCAGAGATTTCAACCACTTTTTTTTTCTAATGAACAATATAAGTATATTATGAAAAAGCAATAAACTGTCATTCTATATATTATTTTTAAGAACTTTACACTGAATTAGCACTTGATTTACTTGACTATTCAAAGTTCAACAAGAAACCCCTCTATGCAACGTGGGCTGTGGCAATATGTTTTTTTATAAAGGTGTTGCAAAGGTTTTAAGAAGTGCTGACTGCAGATTGCAGATGTGATTTGTGATTGTGGGTGCAAGATATGTATTCACAGAATATGTGGGCAGCTGATTATACTTCTCATTTCCTACTGAGAGCAGTCTGCTTCCCTGGGGCATGCTCCTCTGGGCTCTTTGAGAGGTGTCACTAGAGTAAAGACCCTTACAATACCCCAGAAACCTGGATCAGAGTTTGGTGAGAGGAAAATGCTGATAGATAATCTTTGACCATGAACTTGAGGTTTTACAGTATCTTAAGGCATTTCATACAGCAACCAAGTGTTTGCAGTTTCTCTTTTGTAAATCACACAGAAGTGTGAATCCTTGTCCTGTAGTTTGTGGCAAGACCTGTACTACCTCAGTCTGGAAATTTTTTCAAATGTGCCATGGAAACAAACTTAATAATGAGACATTTTTTGTCAAAACTCATTCTGCCTCAAGTTTTCTCATCTCCTGATCAGCAATTAACCAGACAGTTGTTATTAAAAGATAGTCCTCTTTTAGTCCAAACACCAACAATATCACCCAGTAACATTCAGCAGACTTGTAGCTGTAACCTGCCAGCGCATTCCTGTTGTGTAATGCATTCAACACATTCCCAGCAGATTTTAATTTACTCTAGCAATGCCTAGATGAATTCACACACAGCACATTGTAATGCAAATGGAACAGTTAAAATAGATCACACGTCTCTCTTCCATCTCAATTTCAGTCTAATGTATCATTGCAGCTTATTCTGTAAACTGTTGAAGCCATCTTCATTCAACTGTAAACTAAAGAGACTAGATGTCTATCAGACAAAACCAAAACACTTCTTGATTAATCACAACCTCTTGACCTAATGAGTGATAGCTGTGTTAAAAATGTTGTCATTATCTAAATGGAGTACCCAAATGTCCTGCAGATCCTAAGCAAATTGACTTTCTTCTATTTATAAACAGCACTGGAAGATGAACTCCTGGGTTTATACTGGAAAAGGGACATCATTCATTTTTATCCAACATACCTGCTTTTAGTGATATTACCCACACACGCTGGTTTTAGAAAATCTTAACAACTGAAGTGGTTTATATGCTTTTAAGACTAATTTTGAAGTTCATGTGTACATTCATCACACTGGAGCTGGGTGCTCAATATCTACCTAAAATGCATAGTATTATTAATACATGTTAAAGTTCCTTCTCCGGCTTTCTGTTAGATACTAGACATCATTAGCACAGGATATGGAATTCTGGCTTTTCAGAGTTTGTATAAATGTTATTTGCTGCTGAGGGCATTTTTCCAACATGTAAAATGTGCATCTCTTGTGTGCATGACAAAGTGATGAATCTTTGAAAAGCCAGTTTTATAGCTATTTATTGCCAGTTTTTTGATTAATAATCTGGTCACATGCAAATAAAGATGCTGTTATAGAAAAAAAAATCTAATTATGTACAGATTTTTTTTCCCTTTTGCTTCTAAAATATTGTCTGTTTCTTCCTACATGTTGTTCCAATGAAGCCTTGAGAGGAAAGAGGCCTGGATTGCACATGTCCCTAATGCTTTACAATTATTTTCTTCCAGCAGATGCCTATTTGTTATGATATTATTTTTAATTTCTAGCAGGTATAAAGACTCTTATTCCTATTAAATTAAAAAAAAATATAAAGAACACACAAGAATTTAATGCACAACTAATTCTTGTGCTGGGAATAAATATGAGGTCAGCCACAAGTTCCTTTTTTTGGAAAATAAGTGAAATTTAATGTAACTAAAAAATCCCTGTCAGCAAAACAGACAGCAAAATCCATTCCACATTTGTAATTTACTGCTGCTGTTCACTGTAGGGTGAATGAAAATGATCAAATAGCAAAGGCCTTTCTCAGTCTGAATGGGTAGATCTGTTCAAGTACACAGTGTTCCTGAGCAGGTGTGTTACACCCCACCTCTGGCTGCCACAGTTTGTTGTACCAATCCTACTCTACAGCCTGGGCTCGGGATCAGCTGGTTTTGGGAAGATGCTCTGAAGAGAGCTACAGCACCCTTCCTCCAGCCAACACGGATGTGCAGCCCAGGCACCAGGACCACTAGGATTTAAAGCCTCTCTCTTACCTGTCAGTGGATCTAGAGATTAACACCTCTCCAGGAGGCTGCCCACAAGATGCAGAAGGCTTTCCTATTTCTCCCTGATACTTTTCTTTCAAACCCAGGTTTTGTACTAGCTTTTTTTTCCCACAGCTTGCCTGTTGAGGCAATTATACACAATGACAGAATCCTCGTTTGAATTGTTGTTTTGTAGGATAAAACCTGTCATCTTCTAAGAAGAGATTGCATTCCCCAGTCTCTCATTTAATACCTGGCATTTAGATGTATGAAAAAGCACCTTGTCAGATCATGACCATTTAATCAAATGTTCCACATCACCATTCAAAAGTTATTTCTCCTTTTCAGTATTTTTTTGCTTCACAGATCTCTAAATCCTGACAGTTTTTTTCAGCAAGGACTCTATGACACTATTCAGACTTTTCATGTAAATACAAAATAATATTTTACCAAGAGCTAGTCCTGCTCTTCCAATGAGAACCTTGATATTTCCTCATTATCAGCAACACTTCAGACATATTTACAATCCTGTTTTAGTCAATGTAACCTGTGCTTTTCTGTTCTAATATCATGGGACTCTAAATCTAGTATCTTGGAGAAAAAAAGTAAAATAAAGCAATGCAGCTGTCTTTTGTAAGCAGAAGTAATTTTATGAAGAGAGGAAAAAGAAATAACTTCATCTGATTGGGCCAAATTTCCATGGGATCATAATATATTATGGTAGTCTTACTTTTGTTCTTAATTCTTTATTGAACCACAATTCCACTGTTTCACTAATGATATTTCATCTAAAATTCCTTAGGCCTAAAAGAATCTGTCTGTAGTTGCTCTAGTATTTAAGTTGTTCTAATATTGAATATTTCCAGTCTCTGGACTTCTGAATATTTGTTGCATCCAAGTTCTTTAGGTTGTTATGAGGAATTCAGTTAGTGCTTCCTGACTAGTGGTGTACCAGGAAGTCTGACTGAATGATCTGAAAGTCCCTTCCGACCATAATTTCTATGAAATCTTTGAAGCTGGCTTTGGCAATATTACAAAGGAAATCTGTAAGGAATGATGAACCATTCTTGACCAAGACTTTGCACTGCGGTTGAGCCTTCAGCATGACAAAGAAAACCTTTGATCCTTAGGAATTTTACCTTCACCATAGACATTTCTTGCAGCCAAATCTATTTTTTAAAACATTCACAGCATCACTAGAATTTCAAGGCAAAAGCTAATTTCATGTGATTTATTATATTAGCCTTCACAGAAAAAAATAAGTTTCCTAGAAAATTAGTTTCCTGATGTATACTGGTTTATACTAGCAGCATAAAATGCTTTTCAAACTCCAACAGTGTTACTCTTGTAATATTGCTCCCTCATGTTTGCCATTGCACTTTTTACCAAAAAAAAAAAAAAAAAAGAGAAAATTGAAAAGAGAGAAAATTTTGTTAATAAGTGAAATGCTCCTACTTTTTTATTTATATCACAATATATAGACTATAAACATTAAAATATTATATATTGTATATGTAACGTAATGTGTGCCTTATGATAATACACATGCAAATATACACACTACATACATTATACACATATAATGTGTAATATATTAATGTGTAATATATCAGATCTATTAGCTCCTCCAAGGACATACTGATATTACTGTCTATAGTGTGCATGAATGTCGTGGTTTTAAACCAATAACTAAGAAAATTACTTATTTCTTGCTGTGAGATATGGATTAGAACAAGAGCAAAACAGGCATAAAACTTAAAAGGGAAAAAAAAGAAAGTTTATTGACAAACTACAATAAGAACACCAGAATAAACTTCCAGAAAAACCTTTTCATCCCCTGTCTACCCACTATTCCCTTGTTCACATGACAAAAGAGACAAAACCTTTGGAACTTTGATGGTTAAAACAGTCCCAATTCTTGCTACAGTCTTTTCACCAGTCTTTATAGAGAAACAGAAGTTAATTCCTGTTAATTTATGGAGTTTCTCACAAGAAAAACTATTTTTGTTATAGTTTTCCATTGCTCTAATGTTAGCTGCCCAGAGCTGCTGTTATTAGAGCCCACTCCTCCCATTTTCACATCACTCTCAAGTGTGTATGGGCCATGAGTCTAGGGATGGGATTTTTAAGGATAAGTTATTCAAAGGCAAAAAAAAGTCTTCTTCATCTGTTTCCGTGAGCTTCACCAGAAAACAGTTTTCTCATTGCCTCTCAAGGCTTCAAATCTTCCAGCACTTCACTGTACCATAATTACTCTACTTTTTTACTCAAAATTTACACTTTGAACACTCTATTCCTCCCTATATACTGTCATGAATTAAAGGAGTGTTTTCAAGACCTTATTGTCCATTTCCATAGTTTTAACAGAAAGATATTTCAGCTTAATTAAAGCATCTTCTTAATTCTCTACCTTTTCTGAAGCTCCTTTTCTTTCCTGTCACTGGTAGTTTATAAAGTCTCTTTTCATGTTGATCACTCTCTTTTCTCTGTCTGGATAAAAAGATTAATCCGCAAGTCTCATCTGGGAAATGAAAGAGTTAAAATCTTGCCCAGGCTGTTGTAGGTAGTTCTGTGGCCTCGGCCGGTGCAGGAGCTGGAGCCGTCTGCGATGGAAAGTTCCTCATGGCTGCTCTGGAGAGTGTAGGCGCCGCGCCCAGCCCGCTGCAGGCCCAGGGCCTCTCTCTTTCTTCACTCAGCAGTCTCCAGTGAATCCAGCCACAGCAAAAAACCTGCAGCCGAGCCAGAGATCGGCTCGGCCCGGCCCGGCCGGAGCCCGGAGAAAACCCCCTCCACAGGGCCCGCACCTCCCGGCCGGGAGACGCTGGGCCCAGCCCAGTCCCCGCCCGGCCGCATGGCCTGGGCAGGGAACGGGAGGCCTGGGGCTCTGCCACCCTTCCCAGCCAGGAAAACAAAGAGAACCAAGAGAGCTCTGGTTTTACACTTTAAGGTAGGGTTCACAAGTTGATCCCACTTTTCAATGGCCTAAACTGCTGTCAATTCTCAGCAATGACCGATAATTGGTCAGGAGAAAAGACGCCAGGCAGATCCCAGCAACTTAAACTTTCTTAAAGGTAAAGTAACTCCATGACAATGAAGCATGAAGAAATTTCCCTGATCAACTTTTGGCCCAGTAGGTCAGGCAAGGACAGGAGCTTCTGCTGGCTCTCCACAGAATGGTTCAGCTACTGATATATAGCTGGTACTGGTGTGAGTTCAGTAGTGCCCAGCTGAAGTATAAAAGCATGAGGTTGTTTCACCAGAGTCCATAGTCTGGGACAAGCAACTGCAAATCTGCACTCTCTGAACCCTCCCTTAGGGCTGATGCTTTTGTGAGCTGTTCTCACCCCCAGGAAACGTCCTCCTGAAGCTCAGCTCAAATTCTAGCATTTATATAATTAAATGGGCTGACATCTGATAACCTTTTTTATGTTCTGCTATTAACCAAGGAACAGAAAGCTGCCTGGATCAGTGAATTTAATGCATAATCAGTAGAAGGTAATTTCTATAGGTACCATGAGAAAATTGAGATGATCACACCTTACATGGCATAATGTTTCTAGTATTGATATTACCTATCACAGTGCACTGAAAAATACATTGTTTTACATTGTTTTGCTGACTCCACAGATACATTAACAAGTCCAAGATGTGCCAAAATTACCAACCTCTTCAGCTGCTTGCTTGCAGTCCTTGGAAGAGGCCTGAATTGGCTTTAAGTCAAACCAGTGAAGTCCCCTCTTCTGCCTTGTAAGCCATATTTTCCCAGAAGGGTCTTGGCTCCAAACACCACTTCTCAGGAAAGCATTCCCATGTGCCAAAGCAGAGCATTGACTGGGCACTGGCCCAAAAAACCTGGACCACTCCTGTGCTGTAGAGTGTGTCAATTAGTCACATTAAGCATTTTGGGGAAAGTGATTGAAACTTAAATCTAAGAGATGAGTTGTAAGGAACAGAAAGACTAACCCTGTCTTACGGTTGATTATACTTGGCTTGTGTTGATGCTAAAGATCATCTGGTTTCTGCAGTGTGCTCCTTGGGTCTTCAGGTTCAAGGAGCCCTAGTTCTCTCAGGTGCTGTATCAGACTTTTGTTAGCACTTCAAGAGGTCCATTAAGTGCTTGGAAACGTCTGATCCAATGGATTTTTAGGACATAGCTTTGATCCAGCAGGGCCAGTGATGGGTTAAGTTAACACAGGCACATATTGAATATATTTGGAAATGTAGAAAGCACGGTGCTCTCCAGGACTCTCAGTTCCAGGAGTGTTGTGTGGAAGACTTGATGGTTCCTGTACAAAGTTGTCTTGAGACTCCAGATGTGCTGGGCAGTGCCCCAGTGGATGGCTTTCCCTCAGAAGAGTTTGCTCCATGCAAAGCCATTGTTGGAGCCTCTCTACATATGATGCAGTTAAACTGCAGCCAAGATAAAACTCTTAAAAATAATCAAGAGTTGATAATACTCTGATTTTTTATAGCTGATGTTTAATTTGTGCAAGAATATAAGACAGTATCGCTCCCACTTGTCCATGTGCAAATCTGCAGGAAACCCACTTTTAAAAGTGGAGTTAGAAGGCAGACTACAATCTCTTCACAGATGCAGAGCTCCCTTTCAGCTCCATAATCTGTCTGATGGAAATACCAGTTCAGGTGCACATAGTGGGGGTGGAGGGAAACCATGTTCTCTATTATTTACACATCTCTAATTTCAAGCTTCAGTTTTTCGAAGTAAAATAATTTGCCCCCCACATAGCATTTGTTTCTGGAACTTATTATCTCCTAAGTTCAGCTGGCATTCAGATAAGGATAATTTAATTAGACATCATAGTAATCATACATGCATACTTACTGCCACAGCAGGGGGTGGCTTCTTCAAAACAAAACCCTTCACATATTACTTTGGACAGAATGTTTTCCCTGAAAGATTTCACAGTGTATGCATGTATGTGTACATTACTTTCTTTTTCTCTAGAGTTCATATCCCATGGTGTTTTCTCTTTGAGGATTTTCATATTGTTTGGGAATATCCCTACCTAGAAAAACTTCCTGTGCTTCAGAGGTGTTCTTTTGAGAAAATGCTCATTTTACACTGATGGTCCACTTTGAAGAGGGTGATAACCTCAGGGGTTGCTCTGAACTGGAAATTTTCTCAAGCTTGACATGTCCCTGAGATCGAGGGGCAAACATGCAGATGATATTTATTTGGGAATCCAATCCTGCCTGTTGCAGGCACGTCCTCCCTTATTCTGTGCTGCTTTGCAGTTTAGAGTGTCATCATATTTTCCATCTGAAAATCCAGGGAGAAGAGCATGTTTACAATAGTGCCATTAGGAATAGTTTGAGAAAGCATTTAGTGGGAGAAGTCCAAAACTGAGTGGGAAATGGCTTTATGACTTGTGCTGCTGCTTAGTATTTTGCCTGTTCTCATATTTGCAGATTCAAAATGTCTGGCAATTAGGATCAAGTTGATGTCCAATAGATGAACAAAGTAAAATAAATGAAAATTTGTATGACTTAGTTCTGCTGAACTTTTGAGAGATTAAAAAATTGAATTTGAAGTGAAATCCAGCCTCTGCAAACAGCCTATACATTGGAAAACAGCTAAAATAAAACTTTTTGCAAAAACTTTTATAGTGGTTTGATTGCTCAAAAATCTGTGTTTGAATTTGAGACTGCAGTCAATACCCATGTAAAAGAGCCAACAGATTGCACCAGAAACTTCATAAAAGCAATTGTGTAAACTGGAAGCTACTTGTTCAGGAGAAAATGGCTGGCAAAAGAAGCACAAGTTAAAATATTTAGGTTTGGCTGAAGTAGCTATGAGCTTGATCATTACATGTATACATGCGAGTAAATAGCTTGTGGGTGGGTCTAAAGCCAGTGTGAACCTTTATGTGGAAAATACTGCCTATGTGGGGATGGAAAAAAGCCCACTTAAACTATAATTATAGGGAATATGTGCAAATAAAACCTGAATATAACACCCACGTATAAAGGGTATTTCTTTTACACTTCTCTGAGTATGTTCCATGTTATTTTCAGTCCTAGGGCAGACAAGATTATGCTGTACTCATGTTGTTACTTCGAATTAAACACATAAAGAAGTAAAATATTTTCTTAAAATACATAGAATAACAGTGAAAGAAAAAAAACTATGTGCAACTGAAGTTAAATCAGATCTCACAGACTGTTACAACTTAATTTCTGAGTAGGAGACTTGGCTGGAATCACTGACTCCTTTTTTAAACAAGTCAGCAAGATATATTATTTGAAAGAGAAATATCAGTGCATTGAAAAATCTATTCATTTCACTTACAATTTTTTGGGGGTATGACATGAAATCTGTTGATTGAGTTTCTCTGAAGTAGGCAGGGTAATGGGGCTGAATTCACAAAATACTGGCATTGAGGAGGTTTCATTTCTCTTTTTTCAGATCCTTCCTGCTCGTAGCATTCTCACAGCTGGGTGAGAAGAGATTCGGGAACACTCTGGCTGTGCACTGGTTGTATCATCTCTGGTGCTCTGGAAGTCCACATCTGTGATCTTCCAGCAGATTCTGTCACACTGGCTCAAGGGATGTCCAAGTGATGTAAGTCTCAAGAGCAGCATGAACATATATAAAGAGAAAGCTATAAAGCTCTTAGAGAGTGTCCAAAGGAGGGCAAGGAAGATGGTGAAGGGCCTGGAGGGGAAGCTGTATGAGCAGCTTCTGTGGTCGCATGGTGTGTTCAGCCTGGAGAAGAGGAGGCTGAGGACAGACCTCATTGCAGTTCCAACTTCCTCGTGAGGGGAGGAGAAGGGACAAGCACTGATCTCTTCTCTGTGGTGAGCAGTGACAGGGCCTGGGGAAACAGCACAAAGCTGAGTCAGGGAAGGTTTAAACTCAGCATCAGGAAAAGGTTATTGACACAGAAGGTGGTTCAGCACCCCAGGGAAGTGGTCATGGCACCAAGCCTGACAGGGTTCAAGAAATATTTGGACACCACTCTCAAGCACATGGTTTGATTTTTGGGACTGTTCTGCACAGGGCCAAAAGTTGAACTTCAGTGTTCCTTGTGGGTCTTTTCCAACTCAGGATATTCTATGATTCTATGATTAGCATTAAGTAGCTGCCACTGTACAGCAAGCATGGAAACCAAGGATTGTAATCCTCCCTAATATTGGTTCCATTTTATTGTTACCTCTTGGCATCACACTAACTTCTGAAAATAAATCTATTTTGCATGCAGGAGCATGTTAGTTGCGGGATGCAGCCTATACAACTTTAAATAAATAACAATATCATGTCCACTGCAGCACAATGCCATCAGTCTCCAGTTTCATCCTCATTCTGTAACACAGCAAAGGTGTTATCATCCATGTGAATAACAAAAACAGATACACAGCTATCTGAGGAGTTCTAAGGGTCATGTCAGTTCTAAATACTGGCATGACCAAGCATGAAGCAAATTGTGGATGAATAATGCCTTATGAAATGTACTACTTGGTTGATTAATAAGAAGAAACTAGAGCTGATAATATCCATAATTATATTGCATTTACAGTACTCTAGACATTGCATAAATACCTCTGAACATATGATATTTCTTTCTTAGAAATACTATAGTATAGTATTTCTTAGTGAAATACTATATATATAGTATTTATAAATACTATATTATTGTATTATATATATTATATATATTATATATATTATATATAGTATTTATAAACACTATCTATATGCTATATACTATATATTATATAGTGTATATATATAAAATAAACACTAAATATATTATATAAATTCTAAATGTATAGTATTTCTTGGAAATATTATTGTAGCTCATTCAAAAATTAGCTCTCTTTTTCAGTGAGGGAAACACTCCTCACCTTTCCCAGATTTTTTGGAGGATGCTGAAATCTCACTCACAGAATCCTGAAATCATTGCCTGCTCTCTGCTCTTTGAGGGCATCTTTAGTGGAACCTTGCCTTCCCTTTATTGGTTCCAAAGTCTTTTTTCTCCTAACTTCATCTGCAACATTTAAAAACACTCAGCACCACATGGAGGCTGGGGGTCTGATAGTACAGATATTTCACACTAATATGCATTTGTTGAATTTGCTTTAATCACGAGTCCTGAGAAATTCTGTCCTACAGATCCAAGAGGATTTAGGGTCTTGTCTACTGCCTGGGGCAATAACCACGCTTTCTTATGGGATGTGCCAAGCTTTTGTGCAGACATTGCAGATCCTGTGGCTCCCATGTGTTTGGGAGATGAGCTCTCCGTGCTAGAGAAATGGTAGTTCATGGGTTAAGTGCCAGTGGGCAGATTTAGAGAAGGTGTTTATATCAGGACCTATGTTACTCACACTATGTCAGCTCCTTTTTGATGATAATGTATCATTCTTTTTATTAAAAATGTTTTTAAAAAACAGGGATAAAAACACCAACCCAAACTCAAATAGTTTACCTAGAGTGAATTCCACATTTGAAATCTTTAAAGTCTAGATATCTTCCTCACATGTGCATATGGACAATAACTTTTGATTGAACTGAAAAAATAATCACTGATGCAAATATTTTGGCCTGCCTTATTCCGTACACGAAGGTTAATCATCCTAATTCTCCTTTATGGTAATGTGCTTGTATTTATCACGAAATAGTGTGTGGGATCAGTTAGAAGATAGCTCATAGGAAGAGTGAAAAAAATCTCAGAGTGAGGATGACTACAGTAAAAAAGAAACAAGCAAGACATGTAGAGGAAATATGATGCACTTTTATACTGGGTTGGTAAACAGAGGATGAAAACAATCTTACAGAAGATACAGAATCTTCAGTTTTCCTTTAGAGCCCATTCTTCCCTCAAAACATGCAAAATAAGTGCTTAGGAAAAGGAGAAAAAAATTACAGTTGTAAAGAAAGTGATTAGGCAGGTACAGGGCACTGAATTCAGCATGGAGGACTCCACTCAACTCTTTGAAGTTACATAGATGTAGTATTGCAGCAGTGAGTCAAGCCCAAACAGAGGCAGGCTTCTCAATGTTGCAGTTTAACATTCTCATGTGGTTGCTACTGGTTCCAGATGGCAATTAGATATTGAAAAAGAGTAACAGGGCTTCTGCTTGCCCAGCAGAAACCAACTGAAGGATTTTAATGGGACCTGGTATTTCTACTGAAGGAAGTATGAATTCTGGCAGTTAGAGCAACAGACCCATATTATTTACTAGTGTAAATCAGCAACACTCTGGTGGAGCTACAGCAATTCACACCAGCTGAGATTCTGACCTATTAGAGTGGATTTATGCAATAACATCTGCCTTGAGCCAAAGATTTCAGAGTTCCAGAGGCTGTAATATTGTTGGCCTGTCTATGGACAAGAAAAATGAGGAAGATACATACAACATGCAACAAAAAAAGTTGTCCTGAAGGTCAGTTCTTGGAAAGGAAGCAATCTTGCATTCAAAAGGAAATTAAAGGCATGGACCATAAAATAAACCTCTTCCTCTGAACTCTCTAACTTACTTTTGGTTTTTCTTCAAAGGCAAACAAAATGTTAATGTAAAAGCCAATGTCTCATTTTCTGGTTTGCTCTGGCTCTTGCACCACACCCTACATTAGCAGGATCAGATGGCTATCCAGTAGCACTTTAAAGCTATGTACCACGTGTGGTTCTTGCTCTTTCTTTCCCTAAGAAGTTGTGCACAGATTTATGTAAAACCCCCTTTTTTGATGTTTTATTATGTGTTTAGTAGAGAAGTGAGGTTGGGGGAGTTTCTTTTGCATTTGGAAGAGAAGTTAAAGAGGTATGTGGTATTTTCTGATGCAACAAGCATTCCTTCCTAGACCAGCTTCCAAAAGATCTGTCCCCCACCAACAGGTTAATTCTTCTGTAGCTTCCCTTCAATACTGTCAAAAATCTAACAAAAAGATGAAGATTCAAATAAGGACTAAGCTATTCAAGATGAACTCAGAGGAAAGTCATCAGAAAAATGGTTGGCTTTATAATGGGTGACCTAAAAGCTGGATCTGCAAAAAGGTGATAGTCTCACAGGGATCATCTTCACTGAAACTGGTAACACCAGTTAGGTAGGCAATAAACCCTCAAAACAACTTGAGGACCTTCTTGACACTGTTATGTGTAAGTCCTCAATACCTATGGATCTGCAGATGGCTGCATTTCTGAAATATATCTACCCTTAAGACTAATCAGTATTTATTACAGGTTGCTATTCTCACTACTAACAGACTGAGAACTCAAATCCTTTCTCAAGTGCATTGAATAAGAGAAGTTCTCAAATGCCAGGCAAGAAGACATTCTCAGGTTCAATGTCTCAGATACACGGAGACAGTGAAAAAGTACCTGTCACTTATTGGATAGGATACATTTAAATGTGGTACGAGTATAAACAAGAGCTGCAGTTCTAATCCAAATCTCCCCACCTTCCCCAACAAGTGATTCAGGCACCAGACTATAGAATCATGTCCTCTTTCTTATTTATTGATATTTATTATTTTAGACAGATTGGTGCAGCCTTCTCCAGGAGAAACTGAGTATCCCACCTATGGATACCTTACAGATCATATCAAGGACAGTCTACTGGGAGTGAACATCATTTTAGGCAAGAGAGGTAGTAATCTAGATCTCATGTGCTTCAAGGAAATGCTTAAATTTCCTTTTAGGAAGGAAATGGGGGCTTGTTGCTACCCCCTTACCCAGCCACATTCAGGAAGTGAGGGTCATTATGGACACCTCCCACTAGGGGAGGCTCAGAGTTGAGCATTTTTACCTGACCTGGGAGTCTTCACACCACAGATATCCTTTGGCAGGAGTTTCAGCTCTCCAGCAGGCTGCTCCCTACTAAAGAGGGTAGCTTTTGTGAAACCTGGTATAAGAACCTGACTCCACCCAGCAACTGTTGATTAATTTTTGCTTGTACTAACAGAAAATGCCTTTTCCTAAGTAGCAAGATGCCTAAACATATGGTTGTATCAAACTGAGAAAAAGGCTGTAAGAGATTGTCTTTTTCCAGTAAGAGCATTATTTCATACAATTCATTGTGCAAAGTATAAAAGCTATTTTTAAAGAAGCAAAAACAAGCTTGTATCACTGAGATCAGCCCTGAGTTATTATTTTTCAGGGATGGAAAGAAGAACCTTGAATGAAATGCTCAGACAACCCACCACTCCACAGCAACACATAGTATCTAGAACCCAAAGTTTAGGCTTTCTTTTTTGCGAATGTTATTCAGCATTTTCTACATTTTTTCTATTCCTTTCTCAATTATTTCTGACATTGTGCTTGGTACTCTGTAGCTGCTAAGCACTGATCTGACATTTTCACTGAACTACCCACAAGAGACAAAAACTACCAGATCTCTTTTTCAGTGATAATAGCTTATCTAGAACTGATAACTGAGTGTGTGCAACTAGGGTTCCTTGCCTCATGCATATTACTTTGACATTCATAAGCATTACTATTACAGTACAATCATCTCTCAACACTACCATGTCTCTGACAGAATTTCTTCTAATATGTTTGGAAAAAAATTTTATTGCTATTTTTTTATTCCTTTTGTGCACTGTTCCTTACAATCTTTTTGGCCAGCTTTATTATGAGTTAACTTTTGACTTATTATGGTTTATGTTCTTTGCTATTTTCTTCATTGCTTCCCATGAGCTCTACTGTTTGAAGGGTTTCTTTTTACCCCAATTAGCTGCCCTTACTATCTTATATACTAATGCTGCCTTTTTTTGTGTGGTCCTTTCAGGATTGGTTTCTGAGGGTTTTTTTAGATATGTGATATACAATTACTCTGAAACTATTATAGTGTATATAAATACAGAGTCTACTTTTTTTTTTTTTTTTTTTTTTGTTTCTTCTTTTAAATTCCATTTGAACAGCATTTCTCACTTTTATATACTTCCCCCTTCTGAAAATACAACTTTGGCTGTTCACTGCTATAGGAATGTTGATTTCAAGTGCTTTATGGTCAGAAAATGGTCCTTCATTGTGAAGGAGGTCCCAGGTATTGTTTAGGACTAAATAAAAAATAGCTTCTCCCTCCATGGACTAGCCTGCTAGTCGCTGCAGACAGCAGTCATTTATGTTAATTAAAACTTTAGTCTCCTGCCAAGGACCTTGGTGAATATTTATCATATATGAGTGTCTGAAGTGTTTCTGAAGGGCTTTCTGAGGAAATGGTGCACAGTAAGGCTCTGTGAACCCACAGGGAGTGACCTCCATGACATATAAGGCTTTCCTATGTGCATTTCCCACTTATTGACAAGACTGCTGCAGTGGCAAAATCCTTTTCCCTGGGTACGGGTTGCTACCTCAGCTCTAACTTGATTTCACTAAGATCAGTAATGGCTGAATTAACAACACTTTATTGTATGAGTCTCTGAAAGCAGAGGAGAGACCCAGTACTTTGCTTTCAAGTTGTCTGGTTAGTTTTGACCTAGTACAAACTCTCTAGTACTACATTGTGACTTTCAGCTTGGATGGATGGAGAGATGGATGGATGGATGGATGGATGGATGGATGGATGGATGGATGGATGGATGGATGGATGGATGGATAACATGTGATATGTTTCACTGTGAGTAATTTCTGCACCTCACTGTATCCTACCTATGGATTAGCCCAGACTGTTCTCAAATCCCCATGGCTTCAGAGGAGAGCCTTGGAAGTTCATGAGATGAAGAAAAGTGTTTCTCTATTACTTTAAATATATTATTCTTTTCTTGAAAAAAGTATTTTAGTCAAAATCAAAAGAATAGCAGGTTGCTTTTCCTGTTATACTATTTTCATCTCAAATGTATGTACTAATATAGGAGCCAGAGAGAAGAATGTTTGTATTGCTTGATGTAGAGCAGATATCACATAAAGTAGTCTAAACAAAAGTCCAGTGATGACATATTACTTCTTTTACTTATTTGTACTAACAGCAGTTATTAATTTTAGATCTAAACATAAAATATGCATATCCTTGGAGTCTGCTTTACTGCGGACATTTTATTTGATACACACAACCATTAAATTTGAAATTGTTCAGAAACTACTGCCAAATAGCAATCAAGCAGTTGAAAGAACATAGCATATCCAATTGGGTGTCTGCAGCAAAAAGGATGAATGTTTTCTCTGTTCAGATATGTGCTTGAACTGTGAGGATACCAGCACTGTACAAACTCTCCCGTGTCCCATTTGAAAAAGGGCTTGGAAAGTAAGTCTTGAAATTTGGTGCCTGGGGACTGTAAAAAGTCAGCCTGGTTAATCCAATAGCTCTCCATACGAGGCTTTGATCTTTCAATATATAAAACCCACAGAGTCCTGTGGAAACATTTCTTGTAGCATAAGAATTACAGAGGGAAAGGTATGAGAAAGAAAGAGGGAAAGAGCAGTTCCTCAGAAGGGGTGGTGCTACCATCTGTGGTTAAAATATGTGCTTACATGCTCTGGTCACAGGAGCAGAAAAATGCCACTTACCTTCACTCTTCTTCACAGAAGAATAAGACGTCATGGATGGAACTCTCAGTGTGTGATTGCTTGTTGCAAAATCTCAGGGATTTTTTTAAAAGTGAGCTCATACTTAACCTCCTTGGTAGGGCTGTAACTGATGTGCACTTTCTCTGCTAGTTGCCAATGACTCATTACAAGTGCTGGCTGAAGCCTGGAAAACTAGCTGGTCACAAGCTGTGGTAATGAAACATTGACGCTGATTTATGCATCTTGATTACTTGTATTTTACACAGTTCTCTGGTACTGTCCTCTAGATGTAAAGACAGTCACAGGGCTATTATTTTCTACTTTGTTAACAATAATTTCAAAGCTGTGACAACCTTTAGAGATAAAACAGGTCAGTGTGATACAAAAGAACACAGGCCTCATTTGATCTTGAATTAGGCAGCCTCTTCCAGGCTGGTCATGTAGCTTCCTGACTTCCTGTCTAAAATAACTTGAAGTATCTGTTCTCCTCAGTTGACTCTGCTGCTACAACCAGAGAGGCAGAAATGACTGCAAGGAGTGACTGCCCAGACAGTCTTCTACTTCAATGAAGTAGAAGATTCACAGTGAATCCTTGTGTGAGGACGGGACTGAAGTGGAAGTGGAAAGGGAGAGGTGGTGATGAAGACCAGGAGTCTGATGTGCTTTAGTGCTCCACTGCATAACTAGTAGTTTAGAACGGTGAGCTCTATATTTTTAGTAGTGATTTCTGGCTCTTGGGCTGAAATGATTGTCCTGCCTTGAAGCAGGATGTGCATATATTTCTTTCAAAAATTGGGTCTTATCAACAATACTGTTGTATGACACTGTAATATAATAATGTACATATCGAGAAATCCTAAAGGACTTCATCTTCCAGCACAGGCATCATTTGGAAAATGCTAGATAGGCTCATTTTGGATTTATGGATTTATTTATCTTGATCAACCTATTCTTGTGCACCACAATATCTAGGGAAGTTTAGAGACTTTAATTATGCCAAAGGTATAGAGAACTATCTGGAAACTATTAAAACTCTGCATATAATAAGTAAATTTTTTCTGCAACACTCTGGTTTTCGGAACTAGATGTTATGATAAAACAAATTCTGCAATTTGCAGTTTTAAATGTGTCTAGGATTTAACTGACCTTACTAAATGACTGTATCAAGACCCACATTAACTTAATCACAATGGGATTGTGATTTAAAACTGAATTAATCATAACAATCTAATTTTATTATTCTGACATTTTAAAAACATGAATTATCTTATTATAATTAAAATGCTAATAATTTTCCATAAGTATGTGCCAAAGTATGGATATTAGTTAGGTTTTAATGGCTTTCTTCTCAGTTAGGATTCTATTAAGGCTGGTACTCAGGTTTGATGACTGCATTCATGTCTCAGTCATGGTCTTCAGAGTTCAGAGAGAACCAGTACAGATAGAACAACTGAATATGAAGTGACTTGCCTGTGATTTTACTGCAAGTCCATGCTGACTCTCAGGTCGGCATCCAAATCTCAGCTTCCCCTTGCCACTTTTGTGCATCGTTTAAGAGGACCCTAACTAAGGATTGGACTCAGAGGTTCAGTTCTCTGAGGAGAATTTTGGGTGGAGAGCTCTGAACAATGAAGGGGGTTTTGTTACTCATGAGGACAATGGCAGCAGTAAGAAGACAGCCTGAGCACCCTGAAGTGCTGAGTTCACACTGGGTGAGTAACACATGAACAGAGCACCAACACAGAACTAAGACTGATGCTTTTTCATTTTCTTTATAAAAATGGAACATATATTCCAGCAACTTTTACACATCCCTCAGTGAGACATTGAAGGATTCTGAGGACTGGATGAGTTCAGCAGCCACAGTGAAGACACTCACTAATGTGGGCAGAAGAGCAGACCTGAGGCTGTATGACTGTCAGCCTCTGCATTAGCTTAAGGTCTGCAGCACCTTGAACCCAGCGTGGACGTGCAGCAGTTTAAGCCTTTGCTGACCCTAAAGTTGCATGGGTTCTACAAGAAGACCAAACTGCACTCTGCCAGTGGCACAGTGTCTCAGACACACTCAGGTCCAAAAATTAGCAACATTAAAGATATTTTACTTCAGAATGTTATAAATAAAGATATACCATAGTGGTCCACAGCTGTAGAGAGAAGAGGTGGGAGAACCAAGATTTAGGTAAATAAAATAAATTAAATACCTTTGCCATGACAGATTAATCTCATCCAAGTACTCTGCTCTTTTTTTTCCTGGCTGTAACCATGAAGAAAAATGCTGACAGGTCTGCCTCACAGAGTTTGCAAATCACTTTGCTTCTGAACCACCTCAACAAAGGAAAAAAGAGGACATTCCCTCACCTAATTTTGAGTAGTAGGGATTTTTCTGACAATATTCATTGTTTCTTCAGTGGAAATGAATATGGGTTCAGGCACATCCCTGGAGGCAGGGTTTTGATCTCTGTGGAGCTCACAATGAGCCAGGAGCAAGGAGCAGTCACAACAAAATGGAGAACATGAGCATTAGAAGAGGAGAGCTGAGTCATTAGAGATTGTTCTAAAAATCAGTAGCCCCTAAGGAGGCCTGAGCATCCTCAGCTTCTGATTCACCCTTTGCAGGATTAGTCTTACAATATTTTTAATGGGTATCCATTCTATTGCAATGTATAGCAGTGCAGTGACCCTTAAATGTCAGCATCTAACATTACATTAATTCACTTTCTTAATGAAACTAAAGAGGACTCAGAGTTTTGTGACCAAAGACTATTCACTAGAATTGCACCTTTCATTAACTGACTTTGGAAGGATGAAATGAAATTAACTTTTTGAAATATTTTGATATTGGATACACTGATTTTCTGAGCAGCAAATCCCTCTGGTTCAGACCTCAAATAAGGGCTTCTGATGATTAGGATGTAAAACGAACTGTGAAATTTTATATGCATAATATCCTTTTCCTAGTGCAAATCAAATTTGCTGCCCTGCCAAGTAGTTTGATCCTACACAGCACAGAAGCATGGTAGTCTGCAGCAAAAGCTCACATTTAAAAGATTAAATATTAGTCGTTATAGAGAACGGCCTTTCAAGGCTGGACACCCATGTGTAAAAGTGAATAGATACAAAATTAAAACTCATAATTGTCTCATTGTTTTCAAAAGGCAAAATAAAAATTCTTCAGTGAATAGGACATGCTAGAAAACAAGACTGACACACACCTTTCCTTCCTGGATTGACTTTTGGATACAAGCCCTGGCTAAACTGGGTTTGAAAGTCCAAATCTTGGAACCCATTATGAAAATCTACCAGTACAGTGTGTCAGGTCACCTGTAACTTGAATGGGTTTCTGGGGTTTAAAATATTTCTTTGTTTCTAGAAATATTCTAGTGCTACCTGTGGCACTTGAACACTTAATGTCCCCAGGACAATAACTAGAATGTTTAGAAAGGGTATCAATTCTCCTGCAGTTCTGCTTTACCCTTCAGTTCCCTGCAAGGAAAAGAAACCCACAGTATGATATGAAACCCCCATTGACTGTGTTGCTAATAAAAATAAAAACCTCTTTACCACTTTCTAGGACATGGACATAAACTGTTACAAAGCAGGCAATATATTAAATGGATCACCATGACAGTCAGATAAAATCAGAGAGGACTTTTGTGTCTAGTTCTAAAGAAGAGACTGTTCATGTTAATAGAGTGGAGAAAGTGTACAAGAACAGTTTATTAATGTAAAAATATAGCCCACAGATCTCTTCCAAGGACTGCAAGACTTATTTGTGTGTTAAGTCCTGGTAACATATGCAAAGATTATCCTGGGGAAGCTCTAAGTTACATACTTAATTTTTCATAATTAAAAACTGCCTGAAATTTGATGCTAAGAGCAGTATAATTTAGACATAAGAACATTGTTTTAGTGGCAGGGACTGCTTAGGAAATAGGCAAAGAAAAGAACAAACACTAGCAAGAAATACAATTTTAAAACTTACACAAAATCAAATTTACATTAATAGGAATTAATTACTGTAAAATTATTTAAAGTGGGGGCAATTGTTATGTGGCACTCATTTTTATCAATCCTCACTTGCTTGATACGTTACAGACAGGGTTTCAACCTGGCACAAGCATTTCCATTTCCACTGTATTCCTTCATGAGCAAATGTTTTCTTTCTTCAGATTTCAGTCAAACACCCCCAGAATAAGTTCTTGCAATCAGTAAGAAGCTGCCTCCTGTCCTTGTTTCCCAAATGTTCAATTGCATTAATGGGAGAAAAAAGAATATACAAAATTCCCTCTCACCATGGGTATTTCTGTGTAAACATTTGAAGTAGATGGCATGAATGCCTCCTGGGTAGGAGTTTGGTTGCTGCTTTACAAGCAGAAAGGAAGTTTTGGAGTAAATCCTTGTTCCATCTCTCTAACTAACTGTAAATTAGATTTGCTCGTGTTGATCTTCCTTTTCTTTGTTGGCTCTTTAGGGGTACTTTGGGAAGCATGTGAGAAAATGTACGTGTGGACTGCATGTCTCACTCATAGCCCCATTGCTGGGAGCTGGGTTAGTGCTGTGGCTCAAAGGGCATAATCTCAGTGACTCAAAAAAATCAAGCCAGAGATGTAAGACATGGCAAGGGATTCCAAATATCTTCACCATGCTCAGTACCCTCACCTGGCCTCTCCTTCATACCTTGGGAAAAATAGCTGTGCAATGTGTTCACTGAACCTAATGAAAATGGGTTGGCTGTATTTTGGTGAATAAGTTATTGTCTTTTTCCTAAGTCAGTGACATAGAGGAAAAAGCCAAGGGTCTGTGGCTATAACATTTATCCCACTTTTACCTTTGACTTTTAACTTTTACTTTCTGAGCAGAAGAAATAAGATAATAGTTGTCCGTAAATACATTTTTTCTCCTTTTTGTCCTGTGTGTTGTTTATAAACCTTCCATATTTACTCGGGTGAAATTATCAGGTAAATAATTCTTAGTCTGTATGTTGTCAGTAAGCAGTATGTAAAATTTGGAATTGTCTGGATAAATGTTATTCTTAGAATCATCTTTCCAGTCAAAATACTGAAAATTAAGAATTTAGGAATTACTCTCTGTTAATATCTTTTAAAATTGCTTAATGTAAGTAGTGTCTGTGGGCCTTCTTTTCTAACAACAAATAGTTTGAAGAGAATCATAACAGATGTGTTTTAAAATGTGAACAAGTATTCATAGATTTTTTCCCTGGAGCTATTGCCCTGTGCTGCTTTCTTAGATGGTGGCTAGTTCTTCTTATAGAGAAAGAGCACCAGAAGCCTGCTGATTCTCTTTTCATAGTTCTTGGATATGTAATTTCACACACAGAGAAGAAAAATTGTGTGAAATGTTGTAACTGACATTGTCAGTCGGCAGGAAACCTGAAGAGAGATATTGAGATGGAGCTGTGAAAAGTGACAGTAGCAGAGCAGTACATTTTTATGTGATAGATAGAGCTGTAGGGTGCAGGTCATTGCAGCTGGCATGGGGCAATCTTTGTGTTACTGATATCCCCAGGGCTGCAAAGGCTGAGTACCACGCTCTGAGAACTAACCATGAGGGCCAAAAAGCAGCATCCAGTGTATGTCTTATACAGCTATATTGTCCTTCTCATTGTTTGTTCTAGTAGCTTACAGTGGAAATTTCTAAAAATCATCTTTTTCCTACAGAGATATAAAAAGCCACAATGAGATTTTAAATTGGACAGTTTTACTGCTGAAAAATAACACAGTGTATGTTAAATTGCTTGTTTGATCAACAGCACTGAACGAATTTTAGATCTGTGTTCTTTCTCAGGTATTTTACAAGTACTAGAAATAAATTGTTAAAAACTGGAAGTAGAGAGTACTGTCTCCAAAAGCACCTTCTAATTTCAAGAGCAACCCTCAGAGACATTCCTTTGTTTCCCTTGCTATACAATAACTTTACAAGTCTCAAAACAGGAAATACATATCCTAAATCTTCCCTGGTGACCATGTGACAAACAAAGTTGTCTCAAAAAATAAATTAGGTACAATAAAATAAGATAAAATAAATAATTCACTTAATTTAAAAATAATGTTCTACTGAAAATTGAAATTATTTTATGATATCATGCTTTTGATTATTTTTAAATCTCTTTTTCATGTTTGAGGATATTGTGGACATATTCCATTTTGTCACCTTTAGGATAATTGTTTTGGTTTTTCCTTTCCACATCACTTTTCATTATAGCATGAAATAGGAAATAATTTCATTTTATATACATTTGTCCAACAGAAAACTTTTATTTAATGTGCCGTTTTCATAGGATTTTCCTCTACAGAGAATGTAGACATTTTCTGATTTGACATGAAGCTAATTTTGGAAACCTCAGGAACATTATGAAGAATGAAGAACATTATGGAGAATGAAATCCCATTTCTACTGTCCAGGCTTGTTCAGTTTGTTTCCACAAATGGTGATGCCAAGAGGTTTTTCGACCTCTTTCTCTGGAAGTATTGTTTCTGTGCTGCATTTCAGCCTGTAACCCTGGCATTGTCCATTTCAATTTCTTCCGTACTTAATGACTGTATTAGTATAGAATTAAGATAATAAGAATAATTGCTCGTTTTTTTATGGCACTTCATGTGTTTATGAACAGTCATACACTTAAGGGTTATTTTCCAAATAATTTCTCATTTTTGTTGTTCTCTTCTGAGTTCTCCAATTAGTATGTATTTCTTTCTTAATGTGGTGTTCACAACAGCATGCAGTGTTCCAAAAGAGTCTTATCAAGTGAAGTAGACCAGAATAATTACCTCATTTCTTTAATGTGTGACATTCTTATTAATGTGACTCAATGCTGAGTATTTGCCTTGTTTTGCCACAGCATTGCATTGTTGATTCATATTCAAATAATTAGTCATCACAAATCCTCATGCTGTTCTCTAAGTCCATGTGCTAACACAGGCTATCCCTCAGCTGCCAATGGGAGCAGGCAGGAGCCACTCTGTACAAAAAAAAGGTATACAATGTCCCTTCCTAACAAGACTGACAGTTTCTGTACTCACATGTGATTACTGGTTCCTCAGATTTACAGGATTTTAAGTATATTCCAGTTGTGAGTGATTTCAAACTGATACCTCAACACTTGTCAGTACTCACAAAAATGAAGATATGCCCTCCCCCTCTGCACACATAGACTTCAGAAGATATAGAAAGAAACATTAGAATAATGGAAATTATCCTTGTCTCAGGGAAAATATTACTGGAGCCATTGGAACAAGACATTCCTGCCATGAAGATTTAAGGGATCATTGGCATTACCGTTAGAGTCCTGTTTGGACTTTTTTCTTCATGTCTGCATTCTGGCACTGTCTCCTTGAACTGGAAACAGGTATTTTCTGTTCCCATGAGAATCACAGGACTTAATTTTCTTCAAACACTGGCATGAAGTCTGCTAAAGTCTCCCAGCAGAGCTTGTGGCTCTCGCCACAATGGTTGTGAACCATTTGCCAGGAAAGTGAGCATTCTCCTGACTGAGAGGATGCAAAGCCTTTGTTTCCTAAAAATGTGCCACATGTAAGAAGCAGAGTCCCATTGATATATTGATCAATGCACTGTTTTATTCCAAAATGAGCCTGAGACTTAAGTTCAGAGAATGAAAATTTCTGGCAGCATGGCTTCTGGCAGGTGGCATCAAATTCACCTGGCGGCCCTGGCAGAATCGTCAGCAAGGTGATTCTGCTGCTCACAAATGTAAACAAGTTCTTAATTTTTGCCCTAGAAGCTCAGGTTTAATTGCTTGGAAAGGACATGAACACAGAGAAATTAGGACTGTGCTAAGTTCACCCTCCCAGGAAGCAGGCTGCTTCCCTGGAAAGGCAGTAGCAGAAGACACTAAGGTTTGTCATGCAGGCTTACCTCCAAAAAAGGACATGAGCCAAAATAATTGACTCAATGCTGTTCAATTTCTCACCTCCTTCCTGCGTGGTTTTATATACAAAAAGACAGGGCCTGTGATCATTATTGTCACTGAATCCTCATCTGAGAAGTGCTGTTCTGCAGACACAAACTGCAGGAATTTTGCCCATATGTTTTGAAGCAGTGACTTGAACATGGGTCTCCTGCATCCCAGTTGAGTGCCCTGATAAGAAGACTGCCACTGTCCCTGTCCCACTGGTCTGACAAATTATTTTCATTAGAGTGAAGCAAAATAAACAGAACTCAAAGGCCTAGTATGCAGAAACCCATGAAGGGAAGCTTCTCCCAAACAGGCATCGCAGGAACTCACGTACTTCCAAAGAGACCTGTACAGTCATCAAATATTCTTATTCTGTTTGAAAACTTTTTCTCTCTGTTTCTTGCAAAAACAAACAAAACCTTTTATTTCCCAGGGAATATTACTGTTTTTTCCAGTAATCCTTCTAAGAACCCCAATGAGACATGTACTTACAGAGTTATTATTACTAATCAGAGATATTCTAAGCAAATTCAAACTCTTCCCTCATAAGAGAATTGTCTCAAAAATAGAATCTGGGCGCAGCATAGTAGATTTTGTTGTCTGGGGAATCCTAAAGAATTTCTGTTTCTCTCTGCCTTTTCTTCTAAAAATGGTAATTGAAGTACTTACAATATTGTCTAATCCTAGGAAATAAAACTTGGTAAAAATGCAAACCATTGCACCATAGTATCTTCATGTGGCCATTACATAAACAAGGATTTTCAAAAACAGCTGAAGAAATACAGGGGCAATGTCTATCAAGTCTTATCTGAAAATACTAAGTACTTCAGATTCCTTCCAAAATTCTGGACATGAAATATTTTACATCTGCAAAGGTAACTGATTTATTAAGAAATACAGTACCAGTTAGACCCCCTGCTAAGTCTCGGAATGCAGGGTGCAATATCAAGAAAAATGCCTCAGATTCATATCAAAAGAATTTGCACTGTTATGAATTTGGGCCAGTAGCCACAATGATTTTTATGCTAGGAAAGAAAAATGGCAGACACTGGTTAAATAGATTAGAAAGTGGGTTTAGATTCCTCTGAGATCATGAATCCCAGTGGGAGCACTGTTGATCTAAAGATCACAAAGAGATAGGACCAGGTCACGTGTTGATGCAAATGAGCATAGTTTTCTTGACATCAGTGGACCTTCTGTGATTGATTCCAGATGAAGCGATGAGATGATTTGGGTGTGCTATGCCCTCCTGAAAAGCTGTTGAGAGATGCAGTGAGATCAGTACTGGAGTAGCCTCACCAGAGGCAAATACACAGCCAACAGTGTTCCCTTTAAACAGACATGGAAGGGAAAAGAGCAGCAGCATCTCTCACTGTGTTGGTGGAGAGACAGGATGTGGTGAAAGGACAAAAAGCAGTGTTTGGAAGGGAGGCAATAAAGGCAGTGTTAAGTGACAGAGGCAGAAAGAGCACCTCAAATTATCCCAGAGTTTGTAGGACTCCACTGCTCTCCCTATCTTCAGAAAACCTTTGCTTTTGCACATCTTTAGATGGTCTTTGAGGTTTGGCTCAACAAGGGCTCAAATGTGTTTGCCTGGGAAAAGAAAAGAGCAAAGATGAGGCCTGCTCTAAATACACTCAAGCTACAGCAGTAGCACAACCAAGTCAACTTCAGTAACTAACTAATGCCAGCACTGCCTACAATTTAGCGATAGCTTCATGGCTACCCTGGCTCTCTGAGCAAAAATTCAGGCAGATTTTTTGATCTGGGCTTCATGGTGTTGTGGCTGGTGTGGCAGCTATGCTAATTTGCTGATTATTTTTCAAGTGCTTTTTACCTTAGCACTATAGATAGACCTAAGTGTGTCTAAAGATATTCATCAGTGGTTCCAGGACTATCTAAAATATTTAAAAGTCTGGTAATGTGCTCCCTCTGGAAATGAAATTGAAAGTAATTTATTTGCTTTGAAAGTCTCAAAGCACTGTAGTGAAGTAAATCACTCCTTATTTGAAATGGCAGTACCAAAATGCAGGATACAAGAAGTTTTCTTCATGGACTCAATAAAACCGGAACATAGATTTCTTTTTTTCCTAAGTTTTGGTTTTAATTTTTCTTAGAGCATTATTTACACTATTTAAAGGCATTGCAGGCTGCATTAAAGGCTTTCACAGTTGAATCAGCTTCTCTATAGGAAACTGCAAACTTGCTCTAGTATTGTCCCACATTTGCCCATTGAAAGAAAACTTAGAAAGCTCTTTTCAGAGTAACCCCTTTTTCTAATACTGAAACAATTTACTAGTAAACTACCCAATTAAAGCTATATTAACTTGGATATTTTATCTCACTCTTATTTTGCAGAGTCAACAACCCAAGTACAAGGAGACTAATGACTTAAAATTGAGCCTTCTCTGTACAACTGATGGAGTTTTGTTCCTGGGCTATCTCCTTCTCGTTTCATTCAGCATGAATGGCAGATTCCTACATCGTGTCAAGTTTCAGATCACCATAGAAACAAACTAGGAGGCAGTTTCATTAATCATTTAGAGCACAAGAAGTCTAGGTCAGTCTGATTGCAGCATATAGAGTATCATCCTAGCGCCACATGGGACTCAGTTGATTTGAATTAAAAAAGATTAAGCTGCCCCTAGGACGCTCAGCATCATCAGTTTAAGTTCTCATGTAACAGTGGTCTCTGGAGCCACATGGATTAGGAGAGTGAAGCTATGCATTTATTTTTCAGGGCTCAGTGAAACATTAGATGAGTGCAGGTGTCTGAGGGGGAAAAAAGGACAAAGATCACATATAGTTTTTTAGACTTGTTGCTGTTCTTTTGAAACTGGAAACAATAACTCAGTTTTATTTCTCCAGTGACAGTTACCACTCTTTTTTGGCCATGCAATGGTACATCTGTTACCCAATGTTTACATTTTAGATTTACAAAAATTTCATACTATGAAGCATAGTTTCAGCACAGAGCTGCAAGTCGGGCATAGAAGTTTACATGAATGCTGACTTTTGCTTCTCCTGATGGGGTAAAAAATGCATGAAATAAATACTGGTGACATTTTAGTTTTGCTTGAATGAAGATTTATTGCTCCCAGGAAACTGACATACAGGCAGCTACAAATCAACTTGACTATGAAATAGTTGTATATGTACACCACAAAATGAGCCCCCCCTTCCAAAGTACTCACCTTATTTATGGGTCTTCCAGTACTTCAAAGACCTTCAGTAACTTAGTCCAGACCGGTTTATTGCTTTGCAGAACTAAGACATTTCAAGGGGAAAGTTGCAGGTTACAGTATATTAGGACTCTTTCTCTTGGGGGTCTAAGAATCCCATGATGCTATATGAACTGTTGATCTAAAGCTTATTACAGCATGACTTCCTAGAGTATAATTCTTAAATCTTTTAAGTTATACTGTACTGTCTTTAATCCCAAGTGTTAAACCTTAAAGAAGAACAAGCTTTCCAAAACTCAGAATGCCACCTGTGAGTTGATGTAATTACACTTTGTTAAAACACAGTTCACTTACTTGCTCAGACTGCCTGTGACCTATTTCAAATTAAGTTGTTTTAATTTTCAACAAATGTTTTCCATAAAACAATCAGGGAACAAAATTTCACATCACAATATTCCTCCTGAAAAGTAGTTCTGTGGACTGAGTTTCTCCAGTTTACTCAATAACCAAAAAATTCCCTATCCTGTGTATTTTGTTCATTTGCCCTTGCTGTGACAGTTACCTGGGCTGTGACAGTATCATGAGCAGTGAAGCCTCCTGTCACAACACATCAGGAGGTACCCAGACCACGTCAATACTTTTTTGCTGATGTACTGTCAGACTGGGGAATTCCAGGAAAGAAACGTCATTAAGCTCAATTTTAGAATTTCCCAGCACTGTGCAAACAGACTGATTATGAGAAGAGGGAAGTGAGTATTATTCCCACTTTTACAAATGAAAGTTGATATGATGTCATGCTTGCACCACTACAGAGGGCATGGACCACCATTGGAGAGCTCCTGTTTTCCCACCTGGTGCTCAGCCCAGATCCTCCTGTTTACAGCTTTCTGTTGATGCCCAGAAGGTGGAAAAACAAAAGCTAAAGCATAGAGAAAGAGTCCCAATGGAAGGCACAAAACAGCTCATGGTAGCTAAAGCTTATTGAGTTCCAGGCATGGGCTGGTTGCTATGAAACAGAATAGAACACATGGCCTCTATGAAGCAGCATTTCTATAGTCTACTTCAAGGGTTGCCATCCAGCCATTTCCAGCCAGGTTGGAGAACTTTGCCATCACGTGGTTGCATGTGAGACTGGTGAATTTGCCTGTGTGAGAAGGGGCAGCTGTGGCACCCTGCACCTGCCAGCAGCAGTGATGGTAACCAGGCTGTCCCACCCACACGTTTCTGCTCCACTGACCCACCAGGTGTCTCCCACCAGCCGGGACATCTGCCTTCAGCCACAGCCAAAGCCTGCCAGAAACAGTCCAATTGTGTCTGTTGTTCAAAGCCACCAAGCCTGAAGAAGCACAAACAGCCCATTCACAGTGTAAAGCAGTGCTGAGCCAGTGGTGTGGAACTGTGTGGAACTGGCCACCATCTCCTCCATCTCACCAGGAGCTGCTCTATTTTGGCTACTTATTTGTTTCCTTTGATTCAATATGACTTGTCCTTAATTGGTTTTTTCCCTAACTCTAGAGCAAACGTCTCTCTCTGTAGTCACAGTTTCAGGTCCCAGTGCTCCACAGCTAGAGGATGGAACAGGATGTCCCCTACCTGCAGGTTTCACGAAGGGTCCCCAGACCTGCAGCAAGGCTGCAGCAACCATACATACCCCTCTGTGCCCAGAAATGGGGAGCTAGCTCAAGCACATCAGGAGATGGCTGCCTCTAAATGAAGCTGCAGCTGTGGGTTGTTGTGATCGTCTTGCATTTGCCACTTTACAGATATCTTATTTTTGCTCTTCATCTTGTGGCCAACGGTAATTTCAAGGTTAAAGCCTACATGCTCAGCTCTATTAACACTTTATTAAAATTACCATGAAGCTGAAAAGGAGATAATTTCATTTTTCTACCAAACACATCCTTCTTCAGGACCCAGACAGGCCTGGAAAGCTGCTCCTGGGCTTCTGCCAGTTGGAGGGAGAACTGTCAGGTTTGAAATTACACAGAAGCCCATGTGGTATCCCTTACTTCTGCTGCTGCCCAAAGCCATCAGAAGGAAGACAGCTTCTGTAGAGCCCTTTCTAGCCAAGCAATTGTGGCAGTATTGTTTTTTAATAACCATGTAGCAAAATCACTTTGCCTGGTATGTGTTGCCTACAGATAGTCTCCGAAACATCTTTTGGGAAAAAACATGAAGAAAATATTTGCATTCACTCTGCTATGTAAAGCTAATATAAAATATTTCTAACTCATTACACTGGCTGACTCTTGTCTTACTCTTTTGCTGTAACTACAGTGACAAAAAAAAAAAGTTATGTTCCTTTTTCATTTCACATGGAGTGGATCAGAATTATTTGAATTCCTGTGCACAGATCATCATCTGAACCATGTGCTTGTTCCCAGCCTTTCACTTATGCCTGACATAAGCAGTAATTTGAAGATGTTGAGGTGTCAAAAAGGATCTGAATCATTCTGACAAACCTTTTCTCATTCAGCTGTTGACCCATAGCTCTGTTTGAATTTGGGAAGCCTGAGGTCAGAATGAAAAACATCATTTTTCTTGTAAGCCAAATATATTTGACTGAGAAAAGGTAAGCTAATAAAGATGGAGAGGCAATTTTTAATGTCACTTTTTAGAGTACAGTAATTTGTCTAATCTTATTGCCTTGGAATATGATTACACGTAATACATTCACATTACACAGGAGGGAATACATTTGGGAAAGAAATTATATGTTTCTCTTCCATGCCCAACATATGGAAACATGTATAAAATAGGAAGGTCTAAACTTTGCCAGTGTTCACAATCTCTTGTCTGTGAGAGGAATAATGTAATTGTTTGGACATTTCTGGTGACAAATGTACTAATTTGAACCTAAGTGAATACAGTTCACCCAATTTAATAATTTTGGGTTATGCAAAACATTGGCATACAGCAAATCTCTCATTCCATACACTAATCAGTGAAAAATTCTTGGCCACTTTTCCATAACCCTCTGGTTGTTGCTGGTAGCAAGCAGAGATTTACTGTAGGAATTAAAGAAGCTTCATTCCTCCCATCACCAGCAGCTGTTTGTCGCTGCAGTCTTCCTGGGCAGGGCGGAGCTGTATCAATCCATGGTATGCATGACTCACAGGAAAGTAATAAAAACCTGGGGCTAGAAAACGCCTCAGGAAGGCAACTAGCTCATAGTGCAAGAGCTAGAGCAGCTCATTTAAGATAGAAACATAAGTAGTTGAAAAGCACATGCAGAGGAAGTATCTGGGTGAGTCTTCTGGAATGCTGTAAGTACTGGGACTTCTGCCTGCACATCAATCTCCATATGCAGCCTGGAGCGCTGTGAAAAGTCCGTGACCACAGCTCTTTCCAAACAGCATTTGGAGGCAGTGCATAAAAGCCTAATGCAAGAAATACCCACCTCTAGACTTACAGTCAACCACAAGCACATCGAGCTGTTCAAGAATCCTGTGAGCTCCACAGCTTCACCAGAGATGGATTTCATCATTACTATTTCACAATAGATAAGGTCCAGAACCAAAATACAGAAGTCCTTTTTCACTCTGAATAATTCACAAATCTGAATTATCTGTTCTGGGATAAAGTCCATACCTTGGTTCCAAATTGTAGGTATCATATGTGCATTTCTGTTTCATTAAGGCAAAGTGTATTTGGGTAGCTGTCATGTAGTGCCTGGAATGTGATGGAAACAAGAGGTCCTGGCTGCCTGCTGCTGAGGAACTCCCAAGGCACTTCTCACAGGAGCAGTGGTGTTAACCCTGATATCCTGGTCAAATTCCAACATGGTTAATTATATCCCGCTTACCTAAAGCTCTGCCATACTTTCTCTGCCTGCTGCAAGGACTTGCTGCACGCAGCAGGCTCTCTCCGGTCCTCTCGAGGGTTATTGCCTTTCACATCAGAGACAGTGGTACTTACAGAGTATATGCAGTTAGTTATCAGTTTGTAAAAGTTCCTAACCAGCACAGAACTGTTAAATTAAAACTGCAGTTATTACTATGTAGGGTCTGAGGCAAAAGAGCAAAAAAAGCTCCTGCAAAAGAATGAATAAATAAACCAGGGCTGCAAATGAAATTAGGAGCAGTAACTCATGCATTATGGCAATGACCACCGTAGTGGAGTCCATCATGCTCCACTATGTGACCAATGCCTGAAGGAAATTAGAGAAGGATAAATGTGAGTGGGGACAGAGCACTGAACAAAGTGCAGGGGAAGAGCAGCACAGGTGAATATCCCTTGGAGATAATAATAAGGAACCCAAAGGAGAGAGGGAGAAGACTGCATTCTGAGTTCACTGAGTTCACAGGAACTGCTGATGCTGCCTGTGAAAATATAGTGATTCAAGACTTTATAGTAAGTGAATCTTCCCCAGGCTCTCAGGTCTGTGTCTTTTGCATACTTACTAAAAGCTTTTAAGAGATATTTGTAGCTGTGTAAACTACAGTGAGATTGAACAGTGGGAAAAACCCCATGCATTTAAAATTTTGGCTATGAAATTTTGACTATGAAATAGAATATCAAGGATAATGTTAAAATGGCAATATCACATCTTACTGTTTGTTTGGAAAGGCAGTGCAGGTGTGGTAGATAATACTATTGGAAATGGCTGCATGGAGTCTTTTTGCATATTCCTTAAAAATAAATATTTCCTGAAGGAAAGAAAATTTTGTATATGCATTTACATACCAGAATGTATCAATCTTCTTAATTTTTCAGCATCAGCAGCCACCAAAGTGTCATTGAAATTAACAGACGTGACAGGTTCACCAAGAGGGGCTGAAACCAAACCAAAGAGTGGATTTCCATACTCTGGAAATTCTTACCCTTCCTTGCTCTCTTTTCATGAAAATCCAAGCTGTTTATATGTCTGCCAAGTATCCTGCTATTTAGAGAGTTCACAGGGCAGCATCCTTATAGCTCACCTTGTGTTATAGATTCCTACTTTCAGGGTTCTCTTCTCTCTGATATGTACATGTAGTCACATACACATGTATACATGCACAGACACACTGATTAGATTTCTGGCAACATGGTGGTTCAGCTACTCAGCAGAATTATCTTAATTTGTCTCTAATATTTAGTTGAGGACATGGCAATAGGATGTGCTGTTGATAAATTAAATGTGTGGGTGTGCACTCCAATGTATGCATATGAGGATCTATTCTTGTTCCTATTTTTAGAAGATAGGTGTTTCTATCACAGCTAGAAACCTTCACAAATGAGAATAAGAGCACAGAATCTTAAATGTCTCTTTCTGTCTTCTGTTTCTCTTCTGTAAGCAGGATGAGGTCATGTTAATGGAGTAGCACAAAGTAGACAAGATGACATAGTAGATGCTATCAGGATGTACTGTATTTTCATGAGATGAATAAAACCTGTCATCTCCATAGCAATCAACAAACCCCACATATTCTTTAGAGCATAATAAGAGTGTTAGAGAGTTCCAAATTGTTGTGTAATTCCATATTCTCTGCTGTGTCATTAGCTTTTCTTATTCTGTTTAATGTACATAAATATTAATTATGTTAGTGTGGGATAAAATATCCTTTTATAGAGCTGGTTTTCATTGTCATAAATTGAAGTTTAGAGAAAATTTAACATAGAAATTAAATTCTGAACTGTTGCAATTTAAGACTTCACATTTCAGACTTTTAAACTGTTTTTATTCAGCAGCAGAATTTCACTGAATAACTCAAAGTTCCCATAAAACAACAAAACAGTTGTTTCTCTTGCAAGGAGTCTTGGATTTTTCATCCTGGAACTGTAAGAGAACTGGGAAAAGGGGACTCCCTCCTCATTGAAGATGATTGCAATATTCCTTTGTTATTGTAAATGTATTTATTTATACATCACATTAATGAATCCTGGTTTGTCTGAGTGAAGAAAGTCATCCCCCATAGTACGAAGTGTTGATGTCATTTGCTTAGATACACAGAGCATACAGATTTAGGGTCAAATCTATGATTTTATTTTATCCCAGCAGAGCCAGTTTGCAGTCTCTCGGCCCTATAGGTAAAGCAGAGCTAAGCCTGCACTACAGAGAAATTATCTTTAAAACACAGTGGGTTTTGTAATGTAAGATCACTTTGCTGAATGTGAGCCTGAAGAACTGGCTCTCCCAGCCCTGTCTTCTCTTGTCCTTGAAATTTTCTCCTTTCCCCAGAAGTGTGGAGTTATCTGGACAAGCTATCAGCTAATCTCCTTTTCCACAGTCACAGCCATACAGGTGATTTGCTGCATCTTGCTTCTGGCTGACACCTTCAGCATAGCTAATTTTTGTTCATGACCTGGTATGGTGCAAACTCCACTACCTTGTTTTTAGGCTTGACTAGGTGTTGCAAGTCCAAGAAACATACATAATAGAATTCAACAGAATTCAACAGAATTCAACAGCAACATAATGACTAGGCTGGAAGAGACCTCCAAGATCATCGAGTCCAACACATGCCCTAACACCTCAACTAAACCATGGCACCCAGTGCCACATCCAGTCTGTTTTAAAACACTGTTTTTAAACACATCCTGACTCCACCACCTCCCCAGGCAGACCATTCCAATACTTTACCACTCTTTCTGTAATTTTTTTTTCCTAATATCCAACCTATATTTCCCTTGGTACAGCTTGAGACCGTGTCCTCTCATTCTGTCAGTTGCTGCCTGGAGAAAGAGACCAAACCTGACTACAGCCACCTTTCAGGGAGCTGTAGAGAGTGATAAGGTCACCTCTGAGTCTCCTTTTCTCCAGGCTAAACAACCCCAGCTCCCTCAGCCATTCCTCACAGGGCTTGTGATCCAAGCCCCTCACCAGCCTCGTTGCCTCCTCTGGATGTGCTCAAGCGTCTCAATGTCCTTCCTGAACTGAGGGGCCAGAACTGGACACAGAACTCAAGGTGTGACCTCACCAGTGCTGAGTACAGGGGGAGAATGACCGCCTTGGTCCTGCTGGCCACACTATTCCTGATCCAGGGACCATTGGCATTCTTGGCCTCCAGGGCACACTGCTGGCTCATGTCCAGCCAGCTGTCACCAGTACCCCCAGGTCCCTTTCTGCCTGGGCACTGTCCAGCCACACCATCCCCAGCCTGTAACATTGCAGGAGGTTATTGTGGTTCTACAGGATTTGACACTTGGACTTATTAAACATCATCTTATTGGACTCTGCCCATCCATCCAACCATTCCAGGTCTCTTTGCAGAGCCCTCCTCCCTTCCAACAGACTGACACACGATCCCAGCTTAGTGTCATCTGCAAATTTACTAATGAAAGACTCAATACCCTCATCATGCCATCAATAAAAATGTTGAACAGAACTGGCCCCAGCACAGACCCCTGAGGAACACCACTGGTCACTGGCCCCCAGCTGGATGCAGCACTGTTCACCACCACTCTCTGGGCCCAGCCATCCAGCCAGTTCTGAACCCAGCACAGAGTGCTCCTCTCCAAGCCATGGGCTGCCAGCTGTTCCAGGAGTGTGCTGTGGGAGACAGTGTCAAAGGCCTTGCTAAAGTCCGAATAGACAACATCCACAGCCTTTCCCACATCCACCAGGGTGAGTCGTAAAAGGAGATCAGGTTGGTCAGACATGACCTGCCCCTCCTAAACCCATGCTGGCTGGGTCTGATACCCTGGCCATCCTATAAGTGATGACACTCAGTATAAACTGTTCCATAACCTTACCAGGTACTGAGGTCAGGCTCACTGGTCTAGAATTACCAGGATCCTCCTTCCTACCCTTTTTGTGAATGGTCACACTGGCCAGCTTACAGTCATCTGGAACCTCATCAGTGAGCCAAGACTGTTGGTAAATGATGGAGAGCGGCTTCACAAGCTCATCTGCCAGTTCCTTCATCACCCTGGGATGATGGATCCCACCTGGTCCCATAGATTTATGAACAACCAAGAGGCTCAGCAGTTCTCTGACTGCCTCCTCCTGGGAAACCATTCTGCTCACTCACACCATCTACCAACTCAGAAGAACAGAACTCAGAAGAACTCCTGAGGACAAGCTGTCTTCCCACTAAAGACTGAGGCAAAGAAGGTGTTAAGCACCTCCATCTTCTCCTCATCTGCAGTTACTAAGTTCCCTCCCGCATCCAGCAGAGAACAAAGGTTGGTCTTACCCTTCTTTTACCACTAATGTATTCCTAAAAACATTTTTTATTATCCTTTATGAAAGTTGCTAATTTAAGTTCAAACTGAGCTTTGGCCTCCCTAATTTTTTTCCTACATGCCCTAGCAACCCCTTTAAATACTTCCTGAGACACCTGACCCTTCTTCCTAAAATGATACATCCTCTTTTTAATCCTAAATTCCATTGAAACCTCCTTGCCCATCCAAACTGGACATTTGCCTCATCAACTCATCTTTTGGCACACAGGAACAGCCTGTTCCTGTGCCCTCAAGATCTCTGTTTTGAAGCATGTCCACCTTTCCTGGACTCCTTTGTTTTTGAGGGCTGCTTCCCAAGGAACTCTCTGAATAAGTCTTCTAAATCAGCCGAAGTCTGCTCTCCAGAAGTCCAATGTATAGATCTTTATAGAAAAACATTCAAGACGGGAGTTTCTTCCCAGAAAATCTTAGCCCCAGTGTGTGTCCTGCATGGTCTGAACCACCCAGTGATGCCTGGAGCACCAATAAGCCACTGAGCCTAAGGAGTACTGCAAGCCAAAACAGTTCATGGGCTTATACATGACTGCTCTTCCATCTATTTTTTATTCTGATCTACCATAATCATGTTATTATCCTTATATATTTCTAATCCTTTTTGAGTCCTGCTATGCTCTTGATCATTCCTGAACTCACCTGGAAAATTGATAATTGTCACAGTTTGACTTACAACAAGACATTTATCTAGGCTTTTCTAATTAGCACCGGATATTTCCCTTGTGTAATAGAAAACATGGATGTGTCTGATATTAGAGCTGGCTCACATGAAAACTGTAATAAGTGTTATTAGTGGTAAAGTTGAAATGCCTAAAAATCAGACTGTAGGATATATTACTGAGAGTTTAAAATAGGTGACTATGAAGAAACCTTCCACATCCCAAAATCTGGATCAGAGGTGTGCATGTGTCATTTTAAGCAAGAATTTCCACTGTGCATTACAATTCTTCCATTCTGAAGCAAAGTATTTCCAGGCCTCCATATAAGCTGAAAATCAGATCAGAACTACAGAGATGTAAAAGCCAACATCTAAGTAGCGTTTTAAGAGTGACATGTAGAAGACAGGTTAGGTTTTAATTTTGTCATGTTACTTTTACACAGTTCACAAGTTACTTCAATAATCAGAAATGTATTATCTCAACAGACTGCTTAAAAAATTATGCATGTGACATAAAGTTACAATGACTTTAAGAGGTCAGCTTTGAAGATGGAAAGATGGAGAACTTGGACTTGGTTTTTAAAACAATTTCCTTGGGATAAGCTCTATTGGTCTCTGGAGCCTTGTCCCAAGTAGAATTGGTGAGTTATATCGTGGACAGGATGGTCAAAGTAAATCTGCTCAAAACACTTGACAATATATGCCGTTTATGTCTTCTTTACAGAGAATGAGGGACAGTCATAATGGTCACATTTACTGTGCCTAGTTGGCAAACTGTTCTTTCTTGGAGCAGTACCAGTTGGTCTCTCAGGTTAGCTCAAGAGGACTTGGTGAATTTTATACTGGTGTTCACTCATTCCTTCCTTGCATTTAAGGCATCATCTTCATTATGCACTGGAATATGATGTGTCTTCTTTTCCATAGAGTCAATGTTTGATGTGCAACATAGTTTAAAGCAGTACATAACATCTATTACATCACATTGATTACCCTGCCAGCACTTTAACAAGATTCCCTGCTCTGTATGCAGCTCCAAGACTAGACTTTCATCAAGTTGTGTTGTTTTAAGATGGAGAACATTGCTTCAGCCCTTCACAAGCAGCTGTCAGAAAAGTTAGCAAATTCCCCAAAATCTTGAATTGGATGTAGGATCTTGGACTGGCTTGGTATTATTTACAGTGTTTTGCTGTTTGTGATTTACAGGGAGGCTGGCTGCAAAGTTCTGATCAGGATTTCTCCAAAGTAGTTCAGCTCTGTATTAGACCATGCTGAAGTCAGCAGCTGTTCCTATCAACATCTGTAACACATTTGGCATTACTTGAAAGTATTGCTCACAACTGCTAAACTAATAAAAGCCCTTCTTTCATATTTTAACTATAAAGTGATCATGTATACTGGATACTCATCATTGATTTTGATATTATCTCTCTGCTAGTAATACTTTTGCTGTGCTTGCTCCAAAGCCTCTATTTTTGACTTGGGAACAATTCTCAGCTGAGAAAATCAGTCTGATTCAAAAGTTGTGCCAGAACCTGGATTTACTTCCAGGTGCTCTATACCAACTTGTACCAATTCTTGAGCCTCTGCAATAAATGTTGTGGTAGATATCCAGTGTGTCGTTATTAGTAGAGCTTATGCAAAAGGAGGCTTCTCAATTGACAGGTGATTCTATAAAGATTAGGACTTTATATAAGTATTTTAAACACTCTAACTGAAAAATATTAGCAAAATGTCAGGAAATAAGGACTTCCCAATATAAATTGGTTACCTGTGAAAGGTAACCTTCCTAATTGGAAGAAATTGACTAAATTGTAACATGCTTTCACCTGCATATATTTCTGCTTCCTTATGAGGAGAAGTTGAGGAAGCTGGACCTGCTTAGCCTGGAGAAGAGACAACTGAGAGGGGACCTCATCAGTGTCTGTAAGTATCTGAAGGGAGAAAGTCAAGAGGAGTCAGGCTGTTCTTGGTAGTGCCAAGCAATAAGACAAGAGGCAACAGACAGAAAGTTCTACCTGAACATAAGGAAGAGCTTCTTTACTGTGCAAGTGACCTAGCACTGGAACACACTGTCCAGAGAGGGTGTAGAGTCTCTATAACTGGAGATATTCAAAAGCCTTCTGGACACAATCCTGAGTAACATGCTCTAAGGGAACCTGCTTCAGCCTTTTTACTAGATGATGTCCCATGTAACCTTCCATCCTTAGCCTTCCTGTGATTCTGTGATATATACATGAAATTTTGTCAAAATGCAAATCCTGAACACCATGTGGTAAAGTGTACTTCTCATGTGACGTAAGCCCATGCTCTTGGAATTAAGATCTATTTCAAAAGGTAATTTGATGTGATCATACAAGATGCTTGTCAAATGTGTGCCAAATACACACTGCTTTCTGGGCCAGAAAAGCTTCAGAAATTGTGTATGCACTGGCTCTCACTATGGACTAGATTAAGACAAAACATTTCAGAAAAGTTTCAGTGACTGTCTCTGTGTGTGCCATTTTTACTGAATAAATTAAACCAAAGTTTTTCTGTGCCTTCAAATTGATATATATATTATGTTTCAGCAACTTGTCAGTCTGAAAAAAATCAGACGCATCTTATGCCTAGGGCTGGGTATTTCCTAAGCCAAACACTATATAAGCTATCTAGTAATAAGGACACCTCAATTGCTTCAGGCTTCAAAGTCCACCTTTTAATTTATATGTGATTCCAGGCCCATTCTTGCCTGGAATTGCTGTGCTTGGCTCCCCCTTTTCAGTACTTGTCCCTTTGGCAGTTCTCACTGGGTAAAGCCAGAAGAGCAACATGAATTTGTGTGAAGTCCTCCAAGAACTGCTTTGCATTGTCCTATTTCTACTCCAGCAGAAGTCAGCAGAAGTTGCCCCAAGGAACCAGGGCTAATTTGGTGCTGAGGGTCCTTGAAAATTCACCTGCTATGCCCTTTAGCAATAGTGTATGACTGCTCAGAGCTTCGGTGATGGGGACTTTTTCTGTGTACAGATATGAAATCCTCAATTACAGAGTGATTTTCTAAACTGCATCCAATGTCATACATCCAAAATTAGTAATTGCATTTTTGTCTAGGTAAAGTCATACTATCTGTAATTTCCTCATAGCTGAATTAGGCCTCAATGTTACTCTGTTCTGAAGATCAGCTTTCAATTCTGCTTTGACAGAGCTTCAGTTTACAAATTTATCTGCCAAGGGTCACTGCATTGAGTCCGTCCTTCCATCTAAAAAAGGAAGCTCCTTCAAAGTTTTGTTCGTTGGTCTTCATAAAATAAAATCTAGAGCTGCCTTAGATAATGACCATAAAGGATACATCCGAGATAGCAGGCATATTAATAACAATGACTTCAGCAATCTCTTTTGCTATTGTTCTATACTGAAGAGCCACCAATGGCTTGGGGAAATTGTAGACACAATTTTCTGCTGGTGCCTTTTGCCTGTTGTTAGTAGACACTCTGTCAAGATGCTTTGGGTTTGTCTGGGACTATCTATCCGACCTTTACTGACAAATCCCATTCATCCATGAACATGTACATGTAGAAACACCAGCTGGTTTCCACTCACTCCTTTTCTGCACATCAAGGAGAAATACACAAGTGGGGTAAGAACAGTGAGAGGGTGATGCTTCCCTGCCTTCCTGCTCACAGAGGAGCAGGATGGGGATGGGTACCAGTTGGCACGTTAATTATGACAGTGGTTTGAACATCAAAGGATCGAGATACAAGAAGCAAAGATGTGAGAAGACAGGAAAAGAGAAAGAGGAAAGAATAGGTGTGATGTTACAAGAAGAGGTGTTCGCTAGATCTAAGGGTTTATATTCCATGAGGTAATTATAGAAGTATAAACAATAAATCAGTTTTTATCTGGCAGACCTTTGACCATAAGAAAAAAAGAAGATACATCAATGGGATTATAGGATCTAGCTCTGTAGGGTATAGAGTATAGCTGTAACAGTTTGGGTCTCTAAGTTTCTCTTTGAACAGCTTTATAGCAGGGCATGCATCAAAACTGTCGCTTGGAACGTGCTGTGGGTTTCTTGTATCTCCCACTGAAGAGGAAAGCTGTTACTGATTACTGGCTACATTGGTTGTATTTCAAGTCTAGGCTCATGTGGCAGTTTTCTTTTTAGCTCTAAAGCCAGCTAACTTATGATAACCTCTTTTTTTCCCTCCAGGAAAGACCTCCAAGAGTCCACTCCTATGGCTGGTTTATGCAGAGAGATCACTGAAGAGGGAGAGGAAGGCTCTTCTCCTATTTTCTGTGTTCCAGTCTCTTTTTCTTCCACTTCTGCAGCAGCAGGACAAAAGCCAGGCTCCCTTTCCCCTTTGTGCTTAAAGTGATCCTTGTGCCATGATTGTCTGATTAACAAAATTATTTGTAAAGACTATGCTTTACATTTGATCTTGTAAGAAAAGGGTAGTTTTAAACAAAGCCAGATACTTTAAAGATCACCACATGGTTTTAATTGTATTTTCTACTTTGTGTCATAACTTGAATGAACAAGATACGAACAGTATTCCTATTGTCACCACATTTCACTGTGTTATCACATTTGCTAATATTTCCTAGTTAAAAAAAATATTGGCAACTAGTATGAAACTGATGTCATAACCTTGTATCTTCTGCCTACTCCATTGTTAGAGCCTCTTCCAAAGCCTACTGAAGCTGTTAGAAGATCCCTTTCTGACTTCAGTCAGTGCTGGATCTGAAGCACAAAAAGGGAGAAGTTATGCTCTGAAGGTTTCCCACCTTCAAGATCCAAATCCTCTGCTCCTTCCAGCTATGCAAAAGCTCTTACTGCACTGCAGAGCACTGTGTGGTTTAGATGCTGTACACACATATGTGAACATGATGAGTTTATGGGTGCATTTTTGCTAACAAACTGAAATTATGACAGGAAAATAAGTACTTTGAGATTTGGAGTTAAATATTTTAATTGAGCTTGCAAACAGAGTGGTTGAGAAATGAAACAAAATTTAAGATGTTTTCATTTCTCTGCAGCTGAAAGATATACACAATGAAAACTGGGGGGAGAAGGTGGAGAAAGCATGAAGTCACAGATACTTCAGTTTTTCTTTCTTCCCATTAGGGCCATGCTCTTTCACTTACATAATGAGGTAGAGGCCAAGCTAGTGCACAGATTGCTCTTTCACTTCATACCCATGCAGCTGCATCCTGGCCTCATAGTTAATCTCATTTATGGCCTTTCCAGAAGGCAGCCTACCCTGGGTGACAATTACAGTTGGTTAATTTTGGCATAATGTGATTAAAAGCAGACTGATATAAATCACTGAACAGTGTAGCTTATGAAAATGAAGTTGAGGTAGCATCCCAACCACAGCACTACCATGAGAGAAGCTGAGAGCCAGATGTTGGGCTAATGAAGAACCAATCTAATTATGAACTTTGTGTATCCTCTGGAGCTTGAAAGCCTTGCCTAATGCCAAATATCTCCATGTTGTGATACATATTGAACATTTTAGAGGTTTACACATTAGTTTAGTGGGTTGTCTTGGGTTATAGCTAAATACCCTAGGAGAAAATTTGGGAGCAAGATCGTCTGGAGCCCTGGAAGTGAGAGCCCCAACACAGTATGTCTTAGGAAGGATAGTCAGGGGATATCTTAGGAAGGATGCTCTGAATTGCCTGTATCCACGTGTCTTAGGCACTCTGAATACCTTATGTTAAAGTCTAAAGTGGCCTGTTTTAGTAGGCGGTGTCATTTATGGACATAAGTGAGAAGCATCTGTGCAGTCGGGGCAGATGGGTATCTATGTGAAAACCCACTGCAAGTCTGAAATCAGAGTCTTCCTGCCTCCCCTTGCATTCTTCAGAGGAGATACCATGTCCACTGAGAAGAGGAACTGTAAGATAAAGTATTTTTCCTTTTCATCGCCTGAAATGTGATAGGACACTTTTAAGATAAATGTGAGTGCCCCGATTACAAGGTCACTTTAGGTTCTGTGTGGTTTGAAGTGTGAAGCTGTCCTGGCCAGTGTGAACTTATAGCGTGAACATCCTCTGCTGAGAAAAGATGAGCTTGGTGGCTCCTGAGCCAACCTCCTGCCTACCACTTGCATTCAGCATGCTGCCATCTCCTCAGAGATGTCCTGCCTGATACAGGAATGATGTAAGTTGCAGCTACAGAGCAATAACACTCCCATCCATGGAGTCAGTGCCTTATAGGAGCTGCCCATTTGATACTTTTATAGATTATGAGGGTGGATTAGTCATTGGTCTTTGCAGTAAGAAAAATGACAGATGACGTGGTGCAGGAGCCAGCTAGCTCTTCCTCAGCTCCGTGCTGGGGGTGGGACACACCTCAGGAGCAGGATGACCCAAGGTGCAGCAATGCTCTACAGCACTTTACAGCTGTTTACTTTACAGGGGCAGAAGAGGGGAAGGTCTTTTGTATGGGTTTCAGGGAAAGGCTCAACCTCTGAAGGGTCCAGGGACAAAAGACCAAGAATACAGGGGTACAGCAACTTATATACGAGGGAGGATCAAGGGGGCGGATACAACCCAATGAGGGATATCCTGGGGAGGGGCATGAGGCGGGGTCTTACAATGAATCAACCAATGGAGAAAACCTGGGGGCGGGGCATAGGTCACATGGACCAATGGGATGTCATGGATTAGGGGATTTCCAGAGCAGATGGCCAAGCAGGGGGTTGGCATAAGGGAGGATTGACAGGGAACATTCCGGAACAAGGGGCAGGGTTTACAAAATTGATAGGGAAGATATTGGAAGAAGGGGTTGGGATACAATGATGGGCAGTGTAGGGGAGGAAATAACTTCGGGTTAAACCAACAAAGCAGGGGGGTAACAGAACAAACCAGTTATACAAAGAACTTCAAACTTATTAACCCACCACAACAACAGAAGTAAGAAAATGTCAGAAAAGTTGTTAAATTACTTAGTGATTTGATTGAATAAGAGAACCTTGTAAAGATTCTGGTTCTATTAAATGGACAGCATGTAAGTACACAGCTCAAAGGCAACCTATGCTCAGAAAAGATGTCTTTTATTCATGGGACAAACCTTCCAGTTCAATCGAAGTTACTTTACACCTTGCAGACCAACTTCCATTATTTTTTTTTTTAACAAACAAGAACAGGGAACTATTTCTGTACTTTGCTTGTGGCTTGGGCCAGAACAGTCACTAAGGAAGTGTTCTGGTCAAGAGAGAATTTGATCATAAGTAACATTTTTATTACTTTATGCATTAATCTCCAAGTCACACATTCAGAAATGACAGCTTGGATGTGAAGATATCCATTAATGAAAAGAGGAAGAAGGGAAGAAGAAAGAAAGAGAAAGATTAGGAGTGTAGGAGCTGATGAGAGCACAATTCCTTGGTTAGTTACTCTGTAAAGGGCACAGACTGAATGTCTCTACCTGAAGATTCAGTCTCTTTATTCCATGACATGGCTTTTCATGTCAGAAGCATAAAATCTTTCTGAATCCATTTTCCTCCTAAACAGTATGTTCTGGAGGATCTGTGCTAACTTCATTACATTGTTTTTATTGCCTAAAAGATGGCAAAGCTTGTAGGAGAAAGAAGAAAGTCAAGAAAACTTGTGGGGTTTTAACTTAAGAAAGGTTTCATTTTGCAAAATATGTTTTTTTCTCATTTGTAACAAAGGTTAAAAAGGATGACAGGAAAGTTATTTTTCCCAGCCAGCCAAAAAAATGAAATTTTTGGCATAGCGTTTCTCATTCAGATCATATTCTGCTTTAGTGATGAATCTGTTGAAGTAAGGAATTGTGGTAGGACCTGCTTCTGTTCAGCAGATGACAAAGCAGAATCTCACTGGTTCCTTAGTGCAAGTGAAGCCCAACCTTCACTTGTATTGGGCTGCACACCATGTGCCATCCAAAGCCCCACACAAACACTTCAAAGGTCAAGGCTTTATGAAGTCTGGACTACATTTTTCTTTGACAAGTAGCATATAGTGCCAAGATTTGCCACATCCTGTCCATGTGAAGCAAACATTTAGAATTGACAGTGTACTTCACAGAATTATAGAATCACAGAATATGCTGACTTGGCAGAGACCATCAAGTCCCCAAGGATCATCAAATTGAACTCCTGGCCCTGCACAAGATACCCCAAGAGTCACACCATGTGCCTGACAGCATTGTTCAAATGCTTCTTGAACTCTGTTTGGCCGTGAGCACTTCCCTGGGAGCCTGTTCCAGTGCTCAGCCACCCTCTGGGTAAAGAACCTTTTCCTAATATCCAGCTTTCATATTTAACAGATGCTTGACTAATAGCCCCTTGACTAATTACCCTTCAGGGTCCCATCAAGTCTATCGGCTTCTCCACTACAATGGAGGTTTGAGTCCCCAGAGAGCCTTGAGACTGTAGACTCCGAAAATACTTGGTCTGTCTCTTGCGCGTTCACTCAAATACTGCATAGCCGGTTCACTTCTTCCTGTAGCTCCTTCACCTGGGACACAGCTCCCCAGCCAGAGCACACCTTCTGCAAAAGAACTGTTTGTCAGCCCCAGCCTTTTGAAGAAGCCTCAGGCACTCCTGGATGAAGAGGTTTTCTCGTTGAAGACAGTCTTCAGACAGTCTTCTACATTCAGTATCTCTAGGTTATATCACCTTCACAGACATAAAAATTGGCATTTCCTTGCTGAAATTGCCATTAAAAGAACCAAAAAGATAGTATCCAGGATATTGTGACAATGTTCAAGCAGAGCAAGAAATATCACTTTATTTCAATAGCCATTCCCTAGGTTAAGACATGGAAAAATAGAGTGAGAAAGGCTAAAACTACATGATGAACTGCCCTCAAATTGAGACTGTTTAACCAGTAATTTCATGTATAATGCTGTTGTGTTTGTCTTCATTCTGCATTCATGAAAGGACTGCAGATTCCTTGAAATTCAGCAGCCTGGCTTGCTTCTGGTGTAACACAACTGCAGTGCAGGACATTGCCAACTGTGCCAGACACATGTTCTGCATCTGTTCAAAACAAGCAGGACAGTAAAGTAGTTGCTAGATGATGCCACTTGCTTTTGCTTCTTAAAGTGCCAGTGCAAGTTATTCCAATCATTCCAACAAAACTTACCTAAATTGTCTGTGTTGTCACTTTGGAAAATGTATCTCCAGTCTCCCATACATGATAACAATTTTGAAAAAGCAGCCATCACTGCAACCAAAGCATTCACATCTGTTAAAAGCACAGCTTGCTCTTTCACTTGTGTCAAAGCTGTTGGCACAGAATTCAAAGCACTAAATTGGCAATTCTATCAGGAAGCAAGTGCCACATAAAGCTGTAATAGCTGCCTTAGTTAGCTTTTGTTATCTGAAAAATTCCAAGTGCTTTGGATAACATAACGTCCCACATATCTATAGAAGCTGTTGGGCAGCAGTGTGACAGCCAAATGCTTACATCTATAATGTGTGCTTACCCTCATCTTTAACTAAATGTTTTCCTAAGGCAGCTGTGGCAATAGGAGCAAGCTCAAACAATTCCCACACAACTAAAATGCAGCTGAAGGCACTGGGCTCTCTGGCAAGGGGACTGAGGCCACAAGTGCCCCAAGTACTCTGCAAAGATTCCTGCCCTAACACTAACAGAATGTGGAGTTACGCGGTTGCTGGTGCAGTTGGAGAGGGATATGGCCAGGTTGGCTCAGCATGAAGGAGGAGCAGCTGAAGCAGGAATCTTGCTTCTGGTGCTGGTGCTAACTCATATGGACCATAAGGACTATCTCTGCACTGTCCTTGGGTGTGAGCTGGCTTGTGTTTCTCTGCACCTGTAGCATGGATCTTCCACAAATTCTTCTGAAATCTCCCTTTGCACTTTCTCAGACATGAATGAACTGGGAGATTATGGGAGCTGCTGGAAAGGGAATGCTAGCAGAGTTAGGAGGAGGCATGTGTGGCTAACTGTGGCAATGCAGGAAATTCAAACCACTTTGGTTTTGAAATGACAAGCAAAATCATTCCATGCCAGAATGTATGAGGTTTGTTTTATATCCCATCTTACTGGACTCCATGAAAAAAGAATAAAAATCCAGATATCATATGTTGCCAAATACTGCACTCCTCCTCACAACTTCTGTTCAAAGTCCAACTAACTACTAGGTGTTCCTCTGACAAATTGTGCTCCAACTTTTCTGACTGGAAACAAAGCCTTTCATTAAAATAGACCTCCTCTGTCCAATAGCTGAGGTATGATGAAGAGCCTGTCCCTCTCAGCCATGCACCTGTAGCAAGGAGGGCACATGGTGTAAGTAAACAGCCTGAAGATTTCCTCTTCAAAATTGAGATTGTTTTGTCCTCCCCTCCGCTTTGGATTTGTTCACTCTTCCTAGGAAATAATTACTGCTTCATTTTTCACTTTTTACACACAATGTTTGGAATATCTTGGAGTTTGGAATTGAGAGAAAGGTTGCTACACCAAACACTGTCATCTTTCTGCTTTAATGCAGTATACAGGCTGAGTATGGCCTTGTGATAGTATGGAAGAGTACTATGCCAGCACACAGTGTAAAAGTCACTGCTGTTTATGTCATCCATGGGGACTATTCAGCTACAGAGGACTCTAGGAGGCAACATTGTGAGGTCCCCACTTCACCCTCCCCACCTCAAGTATTTCGTAGCACATTTGGAATACAAAATAATGCTTTTGAAGTCTACCCTTTTACAAATGAAATAGATGAGTGGAGCCTGTCCAGACAGTTTTTATTGCAGCAGCACTGCTTCATTATTAATCTTTCTCCAGACATGTCAATTGTTCCCTTTCCAGATAAGAGGATGGCCCTGCACATGGTGGGATAAGGAAGAGAATGGTGCGCAACTCCATCTTCCTCTCACAGCTTCCCAGAGTGTCAACAGCTGCCATGACTATTTCTGAGAATGAGGAAAAGTACATTCCTGCTATCCAGTATTGCTTGAGAAGTGTCTGGCTTGGCTACTGGGATCCATTTCAGAGCCATAAACCTCAGGGACAGCAAGGCAGATCTCTGCAGTTTGGAATAAAGCATCTAAGTTTCTGAAAGAGTCTAGTTTAGACATGCCCCTTGCTTAGGCATGGCTACTTTAAACATTGTGACTTCCATAGAGACCTTAGGGCATCTCATTTCATACAGGGGGACGGCTCACATTCACCTTTCCTTAGATGCCAGTCTTTCTTTGGGTTTCTTATATGATTTCTATAGAAAGCATTTCAGTTTAGCTTAGTTGCTTCCATCACAGATATAATTACTTCTCACACATCACATGAAGATAAAAGACTTGAAAAAGTATATTTTAATATACTTTCTTGGGGCAAAAAAAACCTAAAACACAAGAAAAATACACTGTAAATCTATCTAAATTCACAGTAGTAATGCAGTGTAATTGTTTTCCAACTATTTGGAGGTTAAATTAGGTCTTTGGCAACCTGACAACTTGAGCAAACAACTCTAAACTAGTCTTAGCCCACCCCCCTTCTTTAAATAAAGCTCAACTTGTAATATGGAATGTGAATTGTTTTGACTGTTAAACCATTCCAAACTGAAAACCCACTCATCATAAACGTGTTGAAAGAAGAATATATTTCAATAGTGCAGCAGACTCTTTGAGTACAGTAGAGCAGCAGTCTTCAATCAACTAGACTTTCTTTCCAGAAACACAAAATGAAAGCCTAAGTGCCATACACATTTTTAAGTGATTTATCTAAATTGAAAGAACTAACTTTTTTTGTGACTGATTATAACTGCATATACAAATGGCTATGGATAACAGGTTTCTTTCGCTTTTCAAAATGATATATAACAATGTTCCATGCAGAGAACCTCTATTTACACATCTGTTCAGCACCTGCCCATAATTACTTAGTTCGTTTTTATTATTGGGCTTGTCGCCATATTAATGTAGCTGTACATTCAAATTGATTGTAATTGCAAATTTCCTGAAAAAGCTTGGTTTCTGCAAGTATTTAATTAAGCTGATATCCTAAATTAAAAATAATTATGTAATTGTACTCCACTACAATAACACATAAATGTCTCCCTCTACATACAAAATGGATATTTCACATAATTCATACAATATGTGGATTAATATTGTATAATTAAAGGTCAGTCTTCAACTAGAAAAGGAGGGATAATTAACTTCAGTATTTAGAAACCTGACATATTTCAATTAAGAAAGTAATTTGTCATAAATTTCATAAATCAAGTTATCAAGGAACATGTTAGCAATGTTTTTAATCAATAGAGATGGTGAAAGTAAGCATATTCCTTTTTGTGGCATAATTTTACTTGACTAAATGGTTTATATAGAAAGCCTTCCATTTCTGGGTAATGAGGTCATATCTAGTATGTCTCCATAACTACCAATGTTTATTTCCATCTACTGGCTCTTTGGACGTAATTGGTACCCTCTGCTGAGCTCTTCTCTCTGGTACACAACAAAGCCCATGATGCTGTACTTGAAGCCTTCTTTGGGTTTAGGATAAATCAGGAGAGGGCTTAGTCCCAGCCCAAGAACCTGAACAGCTCCACTCCCACCAGTGTGTTATGGGAAGCTGGAGCACGTGCTGGCCTCACTTTCACCAGTGAGTCTGATCCTGGTGGCAAAGACATCACAGGCATTTGTGGACCTGATTTTCTGAGTCTGAGAGTTTTCAGCCTGTCAGTGAAAATTCCTTTTCCCAAGGGAAAGTCTATTGAGAACATTTCTCTCTCAAAGACTGTTTTTGTAAATAACTTACAGTCCTCAAAACAATATTGTACATGTGTGATGAATGTGTTTTCTCTTGTTCCACCAATGGGAAACAAATGGGAACCAAAGGTGTTCCCTTTACCAATCATGTTAAACCTGTATCAGAACACCTTATAAAAAGGACACAAAACATTAAATAAAAAGTCCTTCTGATGATCCTCTTTTCTGATGTGGAACTGAACTCATGATCCTTATTTTGTGTCCAACAGTGACAGACATCAGCAATCTGGATACAGCTTCTACATCCCTGAATGATTGCTGAGGCAGAACTCTGGTGGACTGGCACCAAGACACAAAACTACATGTCAAGAATTAATTTCCTTTTGTGGGAGAACAGGGACAATTTAGAGTTTCTTGTTGAAAGTGTAACCAAAAATCCTAGAATACTCTTCCTGAGGGACAGTCAAGTATTGTCACTGTAAAGATTTCTGGAGCTGTAATCCAAAATATGCTCCCCAGAAACCCAAAGCTGCCTTTGATTTTTCCGAGTTCTGTGGGGCAGTGTGAGTCCATGGAGTTTGGTGGAGCCTGGGAGGGAAAAGGAACATAGGTGAACTGACTGAAAAATAGTAAGATTTTGGTCAGATGCCTGCTGGACTGCTTTCAACAGACTCATCAAATTCACAACTTCTCTACAGAACATTTAGTTTCCATGAGCGAGCCTTTTCTCTTGGAAGGTATCCAAAATGTTTGCTCTAACACTGATCATGCTTATCTTGAAGCAAACTGTAGAATCTGTATTCCACAAAGGCTGAGTAAATCCATTCAGAAACACTAATGCCTATGAATATATATCCACTGAACAGCAGAGCTATGATCTGGAATTTGAACTCTCATAATTCAAAGAAAATGTGAAACAGGCTTTTGATATGATCCACTGTTGCTGTAAGAACTGAGAATGAAATACTGCTCCCAGCTCTGATCCAAACCTTTCAAAGTCCAGTGGTTGCTCTTAGAATTTGATATGAACTCTTAGTAAAATTTTGTCAGCAATAAATATGTTCAGATTTTTTATGTGTGAGGTTGGGATATATAGCAATAGGTAATTGTGTTCCCTATGCAGTACACATCCTGAATCTCAGCTCTGACCTCAGTCCAGCTTTCTGAGAATGCTACTGATATTACAATCAGAAGAAAAACAGTTGTAAATATTATCTAAATAACCACTGTTCCATCTGAAAGGAAATGGCTGCAGAAATGTCTGTTTCCTGCCATTTCTTGCCTCACTTCTTTGAGTGCGTCCATAGAAAAGTTTCACTGAAATTGAAGTGCTCCCATATATGATGACAAGTTCATGCTGAAGTGTCCAGCCATGTGTCCAGGGTATTGCTGATGAGTTATTACAGTGAGGGACAGAAGAAAGGGAAACATGAGAAGAGGGTTGGCTTTCCAGCTGGGAGACCATCTTCTTCCCCTCCGTCACTGGCTCTCTTCAGTGTTTCTCCATGTGCAATGTCAAATTGCAAAAGAGGAGCTGAAACATTTGTCTTGCAGTTTCCTGTCTTTGCTAACTCTGTTACTTAATGTAAGATAAACATTGTTTTGGGGTCCTCATCATAAAACAAGATCCTAAGGCTCTGAAAGCACACTCTCCAGCTTTTCTTGCTTACCTTACCTTTCACTTCTCCACTTCCTGTCAGGATTCTTGGGCAAACCTGGCCATGTTGGGAGGGAGGGAGGGAAATAATTTACTTTTCAATAAAACTATTTTCTGTTATAATGTACTGGATTTGTTACGAAATTACCAACTTGAATTAGAAGCTGATGTTTTCTTTGTCTGGGAGGTTCATCTGAAACATGGGTGTCCTGAAATGAAATCAAATGGGAGTTGTTGCATGTTCAAGGATGATATTTGTTCTGGCATTCTTTATTGTCCACATATTCACATTAGGCTAATTTTTCCTATTTCCTCATTGCCATATACTTGGCAAGTCCAGCAAAATAAACAGTAGCATAGTTAATCAATCCAGTCTTGTTGGAAAGGGACTGAGAGGAGACTTTCGTTGTTGTGGAAACCTAGTGCAGACAGAAAACCCCACACCTCTCTTTGCCAACAAGAATTGGTTGGAAATTCAGTAAATTGAGAAATAATAGCTATAAATACACTTATGAATTACTCACTTGCTCTCACAAAACATTTTTATTAACATCCAAAATTAAAAAGTGATAGAAGTTCAAGCAAAAGCTTAAAATAAAGCATATGATTAAATGTATATTCTCTTTGGGAGTTATTAATAAAAGTCTGCTTTTTCACTGTTATGCCTGTTGCACTGCCAGGGGAGCTTATGCTCTAAACCATAAGGACAGAGGGCTTTCTGTAAGGCAAGAGGATTGCTTCACCTTTATCTACAGTAAAGATCATGGAGATATAAGATGACTGCCTCCTGCAGATGGAAATAATGGATCTGCTTCTTATCTGCCATTCTAAGTTCATGCAATGGAGGACAACAGATCATTTCTCTTACAACTTTTTCCTTCCACTCAGTACTGCCAGAAAAGCGTGATAACTCATTGTGACCTATTCTTCAGGCAGCTATCAGATCAATCAAACACAGATCAGGTGATTCCAACTACTGGAAGCTAATGCAATATCTTACAGAATGTATAGCTCTATGTATGTGAGAAGTAAATATTTGTCTGAGTAGAAGTGGTCTTGAAGTAGACCCTAACTTGAAACCATGTCTAGGTCTCTCTCTCTCATGAGCCCACATCATCTGGATCCTGTTCAAGGAGTTTTGAGTAGTGGGGAATTGTGTAAGCTTGCATTTCTGTGTGGTAAACTTCTCTAAAGTCTGCCTGAGAGATAGGAAAGTTTTCAGCATCTGACACAAGGGCATACAGTACCTTTATAACATTAAAAACAACTTCACCCAAAGGATTTGTCTTTCCCATACAGCAATCTGTACCAGGAAAAAGTTTTGTCCCACTGCCCATGTCAGGTATGCAGTCAGTCCCAACCACACTTTTGTACCTCTGAGCCTCTGCCCCAGACTTGGCTGGGGAAGGAATGCTGTCAAGGAGCAGAGCTGCAATTGCTTTCCCCTCTCCCTGATCCAGGTGGTGGGAAAAGATGAGGTAACAGACAAGGTTCTAGGTATTTTCATTTCTTCTTTCTCTTTTCATCCTGGCTCTTTCTCTTCCTCTCTTGGCCAGGTGTTATTGAAAGGGAGGTGAGGGGGAAATGCCCTGGAGGTCAGCCCTGGTCAGCAAAGAGGAGGGAAGTGCTGTGAATGAGATTTCCATTGCAGAAAGCATGCTGTTGGGTAGCTGAGGGGATGGGGAGAGGGCTAACCTACAAGAGTCAGGTAAGCGACAGGTACACAGCCAGGAAGAGCCACCTCGCTGTAACCCTCTCCACATACATATCCCTCATGGTTGCTCTGAAAAGAAATTTAAAGTGCTATTCTGGACAACCCAGTGTTCAGTTCAGCCTTGTGAAGATGGCATTGTTCCAGTTCATCACAGCTTCAGGCAGCAAAGGGTTGCCTTGTCCCTTTAAAATGGCAGTCTAATGTGGCCATTAGGAAGCTGCATGAAACAGTATCTCCTTACAACGTTTCATGCAGAAGAACACATTGCTAGTAATTAGAGCAAATGTATAGTTTTAAGGATACACTCTTACCCCACATCACTGATAGAAACTGTATCTTTCAGGAATGTCCCATGTATTTGCCATTGGACTTTACTAATGTTTTCTCTGGCTATGGTGAGACCACCAAATGCATGAGAGGCTCATCCGCGTTGATGAGCATGACCCTGCTTAGTCCAAAGCCAAGGCCATGGAGCACAAATACTGCACTATCACTTTCACTCTTCCCAAGCACTGTGACCAGCAAATCTGGATACAATGCTACAAGAACCTCCTCAGAGATTCCCAGACCCACAGGTTTGCTCATGGTCCCAGAAACACGCCTTGTCCCATGAGGCCATACTCATTGGTTTGGAGGGCACTGCTTCCTCCACCAGCTGTTTCCAGGTGCCAGTGACACTGATTTAGTGCCCTTTTGTGTCCTTCTCCCAGCGTTGAGAATCTGACACCACAGAATCTGACACATCTCTTGAATGGCACAATGCAACATATTAAAAGACAAGGGGAAATTTGAGTGCATCTGTTGCTGTTTGACAAATAGCTATCTTATTAATATAAGAATTTGTCAACACGCTACAGATTCCACCAGTGTTTGAATATGGGGCAGAGGAGCAGGAGAGGGGCATGTGTTGGATTGAAAATATTAATCCGTAGACATGGAGAGTGGGAGGATGTGAGACTATATCTCTGTGACATCTTGGTTGGTCTTGGCAAGCAGCCTTTCCCATTTCTGTACTTTTACTGTACTTGAAATCCAGTGAGAACCTTATTAGAATTAATGGAGAAATAAAACGTTGGGGGAAAGCAGGGCAATGTAAAAATAGAAAGACTAACCCAAGAAAATATTAGGTCTCCATGAACTCTCTTAAAATGCATTTTTTTCAAATTAACATATCAAAATTCTGCTTTGAGACTTTCAGAAGTCTTCAGAGTGAAATATATTGAAAAGACTATGACAGTGTTATAAAATAATGAATTTTATTTGACTTTTACCTTTCTGTAGAGCTGGAACCAGTAGCCAATACATAATCAGCTTCCCCATTCATCTCTTTACCCCAACAGTCTCTGAAACAGGAAACCTTCTGGCCAATGTTCAGAGGACGTGATGATGGAGCAGAGGTCTTAAGTGCTTTGGTATCCACAAAAATCACTTTCCAAAGCTGTCCCACTTGGTATGTTCATGCAGTTTAGTGAAGAGTGGGCAGCAGGAGATGAAAGGATATTTTCCATGTGGAATGTATCACACTCTGTGGCAAATGTGCTTAAAACTAGATTGTGCAATACAGCTGTAGTTGTCTTTTAATTCCACCCTGAACCATAACACCATTAAGGAGGGGGAAAAGAAAAAAAAAATCAAATTAAAGTTAAGCAGTTTTAAAGAAATAAAGTTTCATACACTGCTATGCACTCATCATAAATACATCATTATGTGATGGAGTCACTATTGGACAAGGTAAATTGGAGTGCATTAACCATGTTTTTCTATGGCTTAGCTTGTGCCTTTTTTCTTTTCCAATGTTTGTTTAGAAGATAATTGCAACCACTTGACACATTTGTACCCTTGAGTTATTGATACAGGTTTTTAAGCCATAGGAACATAGTTGAGATCAGCAAATATTTAGTGAGATTCTTGTCAGAGAGGGTTTTAAGAAAAAAGCTCATAGAAACTTTGTTGCTTTATATATGTCTAAAATATTTACAAAAATAGGTGTTTAATTAATGAAATCTGTGCAGCCCATGGACAAGTGAGCAATGAACTATCATTATATTACTCCTGGTAGACAGATGGAAAAAAATGTCCTGCAGTGTTATTGCAAGAGTGTGCTGAGGACACCAAGGGCATGGAAGAAGCTGATCGCTCCTATCCCAATACGCCTCATGAGTCTAACTTAACAACTGTTTATCTCCTCTGGAGTCATCTGGGGCCCCTGGTGCTATCATGAGCTCCTGTATGCTATAGGTGCAACCCAGACCATGGGTAGATGTCTTAGACACACCACTACCCCTGCTAGGACTCTGGTGCTCCCCAAATTCCACCACAGATATATTTTTTTCTCTTCATGACAGGCTGGGAACACAATTGTGAAGAGTGTAGTGGAAGGCTTGTGCTTCCTGGCCATAAACTTCAGCTATTGGTTGCAATAAAGACAAAAAATGCTCTTGTTTTACATGTCTCAATGAAGATTAACACTAGATCAAAATATTTGCTGGAAGCTTGTGAATTCATGTAACTAACCATGTTTTGAATATAACTGAAATGCATCTGTAAGAAACACTTAACACTTTCTGTCAGAAACACTTCTGCATTTACATGAAGCAGTCTCTGAAAAGCTACAAGTTGATAGCTACAGTTATGAACTTTGATTCTAAGTGAGAAACTATTTCCTACTTTTAAGTCTGTCTTAGTTTGGAAGACAGGTGTCTGCTAGGGAAGGCAGGAGCCTCCCTTGGAATGAAAAATGTAAATCCACTCCCTCCAAATTATTATAATTTTGAAATCAAGGGGCTCTCAGGCAAAAATATGGGGATAGGAATAACAGTTCTTTACTAGTATGAAAAACAACTTTCATTGTTCTGGTAAATATTAAAAGTTTTAATTAAAAAAAAAAAGACAATAGGGGACAAAGACAATAAAGCAAAGAGTTAAAACTGCTGGGTGCTTGGCTCTCTGCACACCTGGTGTTTTGGAAACACCCTTTATATACCATTTCTAGTGCATCAACTTGATGCATATTCAGAGACTTTATGCATATTCAAACTTTTCTATTAACTAGTTTACATTTCCCAGGAACTTTTTAGCATGGGCACTCCTTGGGTCCACCTTTTTAGAGCATGTGTGTTTCTTGGCTTGTGGTTTTAATCCTCTTCTTTTCACCTTTTTATCTGGGCCTTGGGTCTTTCTTTCCACAGACAGTGAGTGTTGATAATCAACAGGGTCCCCATCATCTGTTCATTGAATGTTATCCTAACTAAGCAAACAGTTCAAACATACATATATTGACTATTACAGCAAAGCCATTTTAACATTATATGTATAACATTCATCTTAATACTTGTGAAAAGCCGGTATTATGATACATATTTATAACAGTAGTATGCATAACAAGGCAAAAACCAAACAACTATGGCATTAACAACAAAAGAGAACCAGGGACCCCGTGACAGCTTTCTCGGCTGAGACAGGATGGAGGAGAGGCTTTGCTTCACAAACCCCCTCGGGCTCAGGTCAGGAGTCAGTCCCGGTGCTCCTGCAGGGCTCTGAGGAACACTCAGCTGGAACAGCAGGGATGAGTTGAGATCCTGAGCTGGTGGACAAGATGTATCAGAAGCTCCACAGCAGTGGCTGGCACTGCCACACGTCCCAGCAGGACAGGGGATGCGAGGCCCACAGACAGAGAAGAAGAAGGAGAAGAAGGAGAAGGAGAAGAAGGAGAAGGAGAAGAAGGAGAAGCTCCATCTGGGTTATGGTGAATTCCTTTCCCCAAGCAACAGCTCTGAGTGTGTCCTGCTCTGAAGCCGAAAAAGTGAGCCAGCCCGTTTTTTGATTGTTGTTAGCTTGGTGCCATGAGGATTTGTGGAGCTGATGCAAGAAAAAAGAGCCCTCCAGTGCTAACTATTTCCAGAATCCCAGCAAAACTAACTTTGCTGCTGTCATGTTTCTGTACATGCATTATTCCTAACATGGTTTGCTCTGCAGCCAACAAGCTTTGCTGGCACTTTGAAACGTTATTTGGATGAGAAATGCCAGACCTGGAAATGTGATGATATAATACACTAATAAGCAAATTCTGAGCAATGTTCAATAGGAAGCGTTTTTTATTTTATGAAGAATTCTTATTTAATGTATTTTTTCTTAAAAGCAGTGTTGTTATATCACCCATAATAAAACATTCTTGTGCTCATTAGAGTCTTTTTTATCCATTTATATTTCTGAATTATGGAAACAAGTTTTGGAGTTCAGTGGGAGACAGATGAATGCTCCAGCATTCTGCTGTGAATCCAGAGTTAAACTCCTTGCACTACTTCCAAAAATGTTAGAAATGCTTTCATGGCAATGGACTACAAGGGGCTGTCTTTTTCTATAAAATTCTAAACACACACACAAACACACACAGACACACACAGACACAGACACACACAGACACACACACACATACACTTTTTCCTTCCGGATTATCTCTGCATGTGTCAGAGTTAGGCAGGAATTCTATAGCACTTAGTACTTGCTGATGTAGAAATGACTGCCAAATGAATGGTTTATACTGGAATATCTCATTATTTATATAAGTATGTTACAGTATGGACATTTAATTTAGTTCTCATTCCAAACCCATGACAAGTCACTTTGACACCTTTAAGAAATGTTTCACATATGGTAAGACAGAACACTCAAAACTGTAAAAGGAAAAAAAAATAGATGACTCAAATTAAAACAGAGATTTTTAAACAATCAAAGGAAATACTTCAAGCTTGTAATAACACATCTCAGCCATTTACTCTTTAATAATTTTAAAGATGAATTAACATTTCTGGGGAACAAGGATGGTACAGTGGTTCTAGAGGCTGGCTATTTTCACTTCCAAAAGATGGAGGGCGAAATTTCACAGGCAATAATGGAAATGTGTTTTTGAATATGAGGAGTGAAAGCTTTCATGGAAGGTTCTGATTTGTTGTGGTGCTGCTGTAGATCTAAGCATGAGAGAATTCAGACACCAAGCCCAGGTACTGAGACAGCCAGGTAGGCATTTGTAACTGCACCTGCACTCCCTGTGCCTGCCTATTACCATCTCATAGCCTTTCACTTTACAAATAAAATAGTCATGTTTATCCCTCACTCTGTGAAAAACACCATTTTAGCTGAAACATGTTTCTGCCATAAAACTAAATCAGACTACTCATGTAATGTATCTGGATAGAAAGCAGCACCAGTCTGAGCCGTGAAGTCTGGCTTTGGAATGGCAACTCTCTGGGTGTTACCCAGATTAAGAAGCTCTTCCTCAGCCAGGTGAGTGGCCCATTTTCCAGGATCCCTCACAGCAAGGAGCACACACTAGTACAACTGACAGTGAGGGCTAATAGACTAAGTATAATACTAGTAACACTGGGTTTCTACCATGTGAAAGCCTGCTGTGAACCCTTTCCATGCCTGCTTGCTTAGCTTCAAGATACCTGAGGTGTGGGGCTTGAGGGTGATCATGGCTTCAGCAAGCAACCTAAGCACTCAATGACATGTTGCTCTCTTGCACCAAAATATTGCACCAAGTAGGAATGTTACAACATTTGGAGGGCAGAAAGTAGGTGAGCACACATGGGGAACAACCTCAGTTACAGCCAGATGGCTCTCCCAAGGCACCCCACCTTGAGGCTTCCTTGTCACTTCAGGAAAAGGCCTTTCAGCATCTGCCACTGAGATGAAAATTAGTAAACTGTGTGAGTTCTTGTCTGGGCCAGCAATGGCCTGCTCTTGCTGTGCAGGATGGGAGTGGGCTCCAGGGTCCACTGGGTTCTGTACATTTATACAGATAGCATATACAGAGAGAAATAATTAGGTATCACATAGGTATCAATCAGAAGACAGAAATATTTTCTATCAATACTTATAATATTACAATATTACATATTTACATATTACAATAGATTACATAAACAATATTACAACATTACAATATTACATATACAATATTATAATATTGCACATAATATATGTGTATATATTATTATATAGTCATAATTATATGTATAATAAATAAGACAACAAGAAATTACCACTGAGACAAAGACCTAAAAAACATGAAGCACACAGTGTTTAGTGTGTCTTTTGTTAACATTTTTATAAAATCTATCTTTGACAACTCTTTTAAAGAGCAAGGGCTTTTAGCCAACATGAATGACATTACCCAGTGTTACCAAAACAAAGATAAAATATTCTCAGCTGTAACTTCTGAAGCCTTTTAAAATCCATTTTATTCTTTTTTTTCCTCTTCTGTATCTCCTCTAACTCACATGTGCTCACTCTCCAGCCCATCTTCACGCCTCCATTCTCACAAGCTGCTCCCTTGACACTAAAAGAATCGAGTTTTTCTTCAAAGAGCATACAAGAGGGAAGAGGGGAAAGACAAAGTCTGAATAAATATTTTTCCTAGGGATTTTTGTATTTTCCTCCTGAAAATTTGTTCTGTGTCCCTGAGAGGAGTGGATGCACCTCTGAAAGCCCTTCCCTTTGGAGAAGCTGCCACCACGCTGGCCACCTGGGAATGCTCCTGTAGTGCACCACGCTTTGCAGCCGTGAGACCCACTGGAGTATATGGGAATATCTCCAGGAAGGCCTGTGGGATCAGCTAGCTCTGGCACTATATTTTAAGGTAATCTAGAATCTAATCTGTAATAAAGGAAGTCGTATTTTTTTCCAAGGAGGCTCATGTGTGTCCCAAGCCAGTTAGTTTCTTATGAGGCTGATACTGTAATGGAGTACAAGTATGTTCATGCTAAATGGAAGTGAAAGGGGACTACCCCACATTTAATGAAACTAAACACAAGTGACTCAGTCTTTAAATCTTTCACCAGATAATTTCTCTCTCATAATGTGCTCTTTCTATCCACTAATTTGACAGTGTGTTCTTTTAAATGTAGGTATTTGATCAATGTCCCTGGGTAAGTTCATCTGGCTGATGAAACAAAACAGAAATATCTAACGACAGCATCTGGCACAGGTACAAACACAATCAGTATCTCCAATTTATCTTGAGATTGCATGCAAAGTACTCCGAAACAAAAACACACTACAGTTCTTCTATTTTTTGATGTTGAAAGATTTAAAAAAGTGTAATCCACATGAAGCTTCTGCATTTCACCAGCCAAGGCTGACTGAAAAGTGTGTACTTTTAGAGGGTAACAGCACTATTTGTTGTTACTGCTAACTTTGTGCAACTATGTAGGGATTGGGGTTTTTTTTATTCTTCCTTATGGAATTCCTATAAGTGCTTTGCCAAATCCTATGTAATATTTAATTCATATAGCTTTCCTTTTCTCCTGTTTCTGAAGTGAAGTCATTAAGCTAAAACTTGAAATGGAAACTCATGCATCCACCTTGGAGGCTGAAGAATAAACCACAAAACAGACTTGAGCAAAGTTAAAACTGCATTTGAGGAGTGCTGGGATTATTCTGAATGTTTCCAAATCAGGCACAGTGTTTCTAGTATTTACAATTGGATATGTGAGCTGTTTTTAGAGAGCACCTAGTGGTTAATGATATGTGTTTAAGTATTTTGTCAATCACGAACAATAATATATCTTTGAAATTTGTTCTCATTAGTTCCACCAAATGAATAAAACCAGTAGTAATTTCTATGCCTGGAAGATTCCTACTGGGTAAGGTTATGAACTATCATCTTGCAAGAAGCACTTTATAGAATGTGTGTCAATTACTTTTACTTGGTTATTCTATTTTTAACACAAAGACTTCTAGTAGTTACTCAGATAGACTGGTTAATCTCTAATGCCTACTTTCCAGCAAGCCACATCATCTACCTCTAGTCCATCTGCCACAGTCCCTTCTACTGTCCAGCTAAGAGGAAAAAATCTGGTGAACTTCTACATGTAGCTCTAGATTCAGTCAAGAGTGAAGAGGTAAACATATTCCATAGGTTTCCTTTTAGGTTTACATCAGCAGAAGCTCTGATGTTATTAGGGAGTGTCTAACTTAGACTGAACAGTGTTTTTGCTTGCTCTAGTATATCAGAGAGAACAAGATCACAGTCCTGTGTAAATGCGCTGGGGAATGTAGAAACACTGAATTAGACATGTGTTCCACTTTCTTTGTGTGCCTGAATCACCCTTGTCAAGAGCTTATTTAGAGACATAATAGTGCAATCTGTCATTCACAGAAAGGAACACATGGAGTGTAAAATGCCGTTACTGGAATTTATCAAGAGCAGCTTCCATAACCTGCTACATTGTAAAAAGGTTCACATTTTAGCATGCCAACAGAGCTTCAGCATTGATGCCTCCAACAAATAGGAAGCACATGGCATATTAAGCTTGTTTCCTCTCAAATCCACAGTTCAGTTTTAGAGGATACACATGAAGAGAAAACCGAGTCATCAACTGCCCAGGTTAAAGAGGCAAGGTCTTTTCTTGTGTGTCTGAAGTGGGGAGTCACATAAAGCAAATGGACTTGGCAACTTTCCCTTTTTGTTCTGGGACTGAAAGCCATCAGAAGATACCCAGAAAGTACTGTGATCAGTCAATGACCTCTGTCCATGTACACACTGTCAGAGTGAGGACAGAAATGGAAAATTTCGTGGGCAAGGTTGTTCAGCCTTTCTCAAAAAGGACACCACTTCTGATAATCAAGGTGGGTCTCTGAATCAGATGAAAAAGCACTTACAGCTTCCTGGGTAGTCACATTAGAATGAAATAAACCTGCCTTGAACTCCAGAGTTTAGACTGGATTTAAAATTTTGCAGCTTTGCTTGGTTTTGACCTGAATGTATCGATTCAGACTAAACTATATTTTTACATGTCTAAAAGGCTGAATCTTCTGAATATGAAGTTAATATCTGAGTCCATTTCTACAAGGAGCTCAAAACACAGACAAAAAGGAATGAAGAAAAGCAGTTCCCACTGGCTGTCATGGAATTTGATGGTGGTTCTCCCATTTTGGGGGGCATATTATTTCTACAGGCAGAAAAGGAACTTGTCTTTCTGACGTAGGTGAGCATGAATGCTTAGTACTTTGCATTTAGGAAGAGATAAGAAGCCCTGTATATGCCATAAATTTTAACTAATGAGAATCTACTTACTCATTATCGTTCCTAAACTGACACTGGATTAATGCAATGCATGGCAGTAAAGAGCATTAAGAGAGGTGAAAAAAACTCCTATGCTACATATCCATGTTTCAAATGTATATTGCAATATATATTGTTTCCTGCTGATTTTTCTTCTTCTTCACTGGCTTCTAGCTCAAGTTAGTATGTCAATGAAGATATTACAGAAAAATTTATTCAGTACTTACTCACTTTTTCACCAAATCTTTCAACAAACAAGTTGACAGTGAGATAATTTAACTTGTACCTCAGTAAAGAGCATATTCTGTTTGCTGACTTCAAATGGTCAGTAAGTCCACCACAACAACTCTACTGCATGTTTCATCATTTGTGAATGAAATAGATCTGATTAGAAATAGATAAAAATAGAAAGAAATAGATATTCAGAACACTTTGTTTCAGTAAACTTCCCACTAATTTAATGAGAGAATGCAAGGAAGGTTCACACCATATTTATAAAATATTAAGTCTGGATAGACAAATTTGTGTGCATGTAATATATATGTACACATACAACACACACGGGCACACAGAGATAAATCTTTCCTTTATTTTCCTGGTTAACTCATTATTGAATAAAATTGAAGTTTGTCGGGTGTGAAGGCTTGAACTTGTGAAAGAATTTACCCTGAGTTTCAGTTCTGAGGTTTATCTGATTTTGATCCCCTGCGGCTCCCCCAGTTTAAAGTAGCCCCTTCTAATTTACTGGGGATATAAGGTGTATCAAGCTGAACAAGACACAGGTCTTCCCAGGTATGGATATTTTCTCTATTTGCACTCTTTCCCATTTTTGTTATGAATCTAAATTGACATTCTAAATTGTCAGATCAAGTACTGCTGGAATTTAGCGTAGCAAATACTGGACAGCCTTTCTCAAAAAGTTCTATCCAACATACAAACTTGTTATTAATGATTATTACTAAATAGACTAGGTTTTTTGTAAAGTTTATCATTAAAAGATAGGATTACTCAAGTTCTAACTTCTAATTGGAGTTTGGAGGGCAAGGGCTCACCTTTGGAAGTAAGGTCATATGGTTCTTTTGATTTGTTTACATGAAATGGGAAGATTCTGCTGATTATTACAGAAATGTGCACTCTCTTTTTTGTATATTAATAGAAAGTTTTTAGAAGGAAATATTGAGAGTTCTGTACCTAAAACAGATTTCATAAAAGTATACATTCTTGGCAAACTAGTTAGACATCTTTAACTTATGTGTGCCTAATCTGTATTTTTACAGGATTTCTCTATCCAACAGTTCTGCTAGTTGTACATTAATTCCATGCAGAAACACACACATCTGGGTGTTAACATTTGTACAAGATTTGATTGGTTGCATATTTGCCTGTGAGTTTTCAGATATGGGCAAAGAAAATATTTCTTGGGAATTATATAAGGAAATAGTTGAAGTCTTCACATGACATCATATTATTCAGCATCAGATTATCAACCTGAATCACCACACAGTATGTAGTAACTAGTTGTTCATTTAACATATGGCTGGAAACATGTCTCCTTCATCAAATTCTACATATCATGATCATTTAAACTTTGCAGCTTCTATAGTACTTAAAAAAGTGCCCCTTATGCTCAAAATGATTGAGCAAGAATCACATTATGGGTCTCCAGAGATCAAATAAGATTTCTCAGAAGAAAAATAAGTGCTTGTGTGTGCTTAATTAATGAAAGTTACATAATATCAAAAATATCTCAACACCTTCGGAGACTTGAAAGACTAACACAAAGGAAATACACACCAGGAACAAGATCTTGCACTTTTTAGCTGCTTTTGGTGTACCAAAACATGTAACCAGAGACATAAATGTTCAACTTCTTGTGCCCAAGGAAGAGAATCCATCTAAGAACCATAATTGTATAATAAATAATAATTAATAATAATGTGACTTCTCTTTCTAAAATGTTTGTCTGACACTGAAAAAAAGAGGTTTATCCATTTTTCAGAAACCGTTCCTCCTTGTGGCAATGCTAATCCCATAATACTGCCAAAATCTGTCCCATCCTAGACTGTCTGCCACTCTGTGCCAGATGCCTAATTGATAGATGCCTGAGAGAGGTTCATCAACACAATTTCAAACTTCTACTTTCATAAATCTCCTTCTACTTCTTATCTCATAGCAAATCCTCTTTTCCCCCACTCTTTCAACCACTTCCAGCCCTGCAATAGCTCTCACCTAGCTGAAGACTTCATCCTAGCTAAAGACTTCATTTTAATTAAGGCCAGAGATCACTTCTGTCACTCTGGGCTAGCATCCAGCAATCCCTGGATCATTAGTGATGCCTACACCCTCATCTGGGATGTTGCTAGGACCATGCTTGGACCCTTCAGTTTGCAAGTTTTGTTCATTCTTTTTGCCCTGATCCTTTAAATTAATGGTCCCACCTTTGTCCTCCATATTCAAATATCTCAAAGAACAGATTGATGGATTAAGAAAACCATCTTCAGGCACATCCCTGTACTTGATGTATTCATACTACTCATTCACCCCTGCCAGCCACAAATCTGGCATCCAGTTTGGCACTGAGAACATTTCCTTCCCTTACATGTATTAAACTTGTTCATTACATTACAGCTTTCATGTTATAATTCACATAACTCACCCAATTACACTTCTTTACTTCTGTTCTTGAAAGCTGAAGCTCACTTCATGATGACTGTAGGGCCCAGTTCTCAGACTTCTTCAATGCATGCCAAATGATGCTGCTACTCTCCTTCCACTTAAAAATAAACAGGAACATATCACCCTCACCTGAAACTGTATTTGTTTCAGGATGCTGATTTAAAAAAAAAAAAAAAAAAGAGAGAGAAAAGTCCTCTTGTTCTCTAAAGTTCTTCCTAAACTTTGCCCAGCTTGTCTCAGGTTCTGCTCATTTCTTCCACCACTTGTCTTATATGGCTGAGGTGTAAAGAGTTCAAAATTAAGGTAATGTTCACCAGGTTATATCACTCTGATGTGGTTATCTTACTGTTTAAGAAAAGTTTTGGATTTTAATTACAATGTGTCTTTTCATTAATTAAAATTAAACAGATGTTAATTAAGACAGTCAAACTACATAAATACACATAAATTCATGTTGTATGTATGTGTACTTACACACTTTAAAGAGTAATTTCCTTATTGTTTTCTGCCCACAGCAGGTAGCAGACATAGAAATATTGTAGTTGCAGAAGAATCCCATGCTTTGCAGCTCCATGTCACTCAATGAAATCTTCAGCCCTATGCCTAGTATCAGCTTTTTCAGCAAGCTATGGTGAGAATGAAACAACTAAAAATTACTGCAGCAGTGACTAAACTCTGTTAGAAGAATGAAGAATTTCTGAGTCTCAAGACAGTGAGAAGTTTAGTCCCATTTTACAAAGGTGTTTGAACTATGTCTGTACTGCTAAATAAAATAGGGCTGAGAACCTCTCTCTTTTTCTGATGCTAAGTGGCATTTGTCACTAGGTCTTTGGGTCTTTTGGCACTGCTGTGGTTCAAAAAAAACTACGACAAACTATTTCTTGTGAGGTTCTAGTTCTGAGTATCAGAGATAATATAAGGCAATGCATTGTAAATTGTTCAAGTGATATTTTCATAACAGGAAGCCAAAGGAGGGCTGAGAGCATGGAAGGGACAGCAAAAACTTCTGGAATAGTGTTGGAGGACTAGAATAGTGCAGGACAGAGGGAGTCAAACCAGGTGCCATCTAGTACAACCAAAGTTGTGCCTGGGTGCATGGTGGCAGCCAAATGGTGTGCTTAGCTCATGCCCTGTCTTTGCAGTGTGTAGCATCAGTGTTTGCTGCCATCAGCATCTGCTTCCAGGGGAGATTTTGTGCCCTTATGCACCTTGTGCACACATGACTTGGTTGTTGGAGGAAATATGATGTGGGTATGGCACCCCAGCAGCAGATTACTTCTTAACCAGTGCAGTATACAATTTCAGTCCTGCCTGCTGAAGTGACTTAACTGACTGAAACCAATTCAGTGTTCACTGCACTGGCCTTTTCTATACCTTATAATAAGCAACCAAGTCAATCTTAGTCTAGTAATAAAGTCCTTGTTTATGTGGAGAATAAAACTGATGAAAAAAAAATAAAGGAATGAAAAGGGATACCAGGTTTTTCTCTGAGAAGTAAAAGGTCCCAAGCGTATTTGAGCTGATTCAAGAACCTATGAAATAAAGCAGGGAAGACATCAAAGAACAGAGACAGAATTAACTCAGAAAAAGGAGGTTGACACAATCCATAGAGGAAAACACAGAACATTGTCACATGCTCAGAAGTAGCAAATTTTCTACAGGAAAAGTTGATCAGTTTTAAACTGATGTGATATAAACTACCTAATTTTCCACAAAGCTGTTCCTGTAGTTTGTACACAACACTGCTCAGATGAATTGCAAGACATGACAAGCAACTAAATTGCACTTCCTAATTTCCGCAAATAAGGCAATTAACTTATTTGTTACAAAAGCTGTTTTGGAGTTGAAACAAGCTGAATGCATTCTGAAATGCTATGAAATTTCCCTTACAACAAATAGTTGTTTTAGTTTTAATTGATACTGTCTGGTTTGTTTTTATTTTTTTACAAGGGTAAATCATAGCAATTATTTAAAAAGAAAAAGAAAATCCCAAAACTGAACAAATTGCAGCTAAATCCATTAGTACTTGACATTAATATCTCTGTGTTACTTGCTAACACTACATTACATTTCAGCTTGCAGAATTTAAAAGATGGATATGTTTATGAGCACATTAAATAGCACAGACCACGGAAGATCTTACACAAGCTCTTTCTACAGAGAAGGCTAAAATAGTCTACATATCTGTGTATAGTAATTTGTCCTTAATTCTTAGCAAGGACACCTGTGTCTGCGGTTTTAGAGGCTGCACTTCCTTCCCTTGCCATAGAGAAGAAGAAACCCCCAAAATCCTCTTGTACCATTGTGCACCAGGAAGGGAACATGAATTCCACTCACTAGGCAGGGTAGTTGCTGGCTGCTGCTAAGATAAGGGATTTCTTGTCATGGCGATGATGTATGTAAATCACCTTTGACAGACTGCGGAAAGACTTTAGCAGGCTTGTTCTATCTGGAAGACTAAAGGATGTTGTTTCCTTTCAGCAGCCATCGGAGCTGAGTATTAGAGCCCTCTAGTGAGGTTTCTCGGAGTGGATCCGCGCTTCCAGCACGTGGGCACGAAGGAGTCTCTTTCCTTCCTCAGGGAGAACCAAAATTCTCTTTGGTGCTGCAGGACGTGGCCGGCGGTTTGCTCCCTTTGGGAAAAGACCCTGCGGGAGCGCGGGTTCACCTGCGCCGCCGCCACCTGAGCCCCCAGAGATGCCGGTGGTGCCCCTGGCCCGGGACCCCCGGGCGCTGCTGCTGCACAAAGGGTGCCTGTGCTCGGCCCCCGCGGCGGGGATCGCGCACCCACGGAGCGACAGGACCGTGGCAGAGCCCCCGGGGCTGTCCGCTGCCTGGGGAGGGAAGGCAAGAAGCAAGAAAGGGCAGCCTCTTCCTAAAAATACTCCCCGGTCAAATCCCCGTGAGCCAGGGGTGGAGATGGTAACAAAAATGCCTTGAATCGGTAGGAACAGTGAACAATCTTCATGCTTTCCTCATCATCTTGGAATAATCAGCGGAATTAACGGAGGTCGAGGAAACAGGCTCTTGGGTTAGTTGTAGGAGGCTGTGAGAATAGGGGGCAGCCATTAAAAGAAACATGATCGCTATTCATCAAGTCGGAAGAGGGGAGAGGAGGAAAAAAAAGAGACCTTCGTGGCTGGAGCTCATACCAACCTGGTCTATCTCTGATCAAGAAGATCCCTGGAAACAAGAAGTTTACAAATATTGTCAAATTGATGCTTGTAGTGTGATTTAAGTTGTCAATCCCTCAGAAGCCCACCAGAAGTTTAGATTCAATACCCTGCATTTCTGGCTAGTTATTGCCAATCCCCTAAGGCAGAAAGCTCTCTTTATTTTAACCATATGTGCCTTTTGTTGTTGTTGTTGTCTTGTCTGTTAGCTGTACACTGTGTGCCGAGAGTCCCCTTGTGCCGCGGAGCATCTGACGCGGTCCCTACAGCCGGAGTGGGGCGGGGGCTGGGTGGGCACCGGCTCGGGCCCCCCTTCTGTTCCCCCGGTCCTCCCCCAGCCGTCTGTGGATTCCGCGGGGTCTGTGGGAACACCCCAAATAAATATCCATGCTGGGAAACATGGCCGGGAGAGTGCTGATGGCAGAACCGGGCGAAAACTTCCATGCCCTCGCCCGAGACTGAGAAAGGATAATATAAAAATAATCAGGACCGGCCACGTTAATCTGCTGGGGGGGGCTATCGTGTTTCGTGGGGAGCTCGGGAGGTTACAGCGCCTTGAGCCGGGGACACAGTGCCGCCCCCGGAGTCCCATTTCACCGGGGGGCGGGGGCGGGAAGGTTCACCGAGACCGACTCAGTCGCGTCCCATCAAGCCCCCATCTCCTGATTAATACACCTCTTTCGAAGATGTTACTCTGGCATCTCAGGTCCAGCCGGTAGGGAAAAGGCTCCGTGCTGGAGAGGAGCGGGGGAGCAGGGCTGCTCCGTGGGGCAGAGTCCCCCCAGTCCCCAGCACCCCGCTCCACGCCCCTCACCCACCAGCCATCTCTTTCAAGCGGAGTTTGTTAGCATAATCGAGTTACCCGCTACATATCTGAAACCCTTGACCCGTCCCCTTGAGCAACGGTGCAGCAAAAGCTTTGTATTATTCCTTTCTCCCCAAATCAGAGAACAACAAGCAATTGCTGTTTGTCTTAGTTTACTTATGTGCAGTGATCGTCTATAGTGCTTTCTTTTTTTCAGTCGATACAGGAACTTGGTGCCATCTCTGATGGGATAGATTGGGCTTTTAAACAAAACTCAAAAATAAATAAAAGCGTGAATAAATAACGTGAAGGCATGGGGAACAATCCGTGGATCCGGGTTGCAAAACTGCCTCCGGGAATCCCGGGTGAGCTTTGGCTCTCTAAAGAAACCCTAGTACCACCACGGAAAAACTTGTGAACCCGGGGAAACTGAGCTGAGCCCCAGGGGTGGAGGGTGTGGGGCAGGTAGGCCCAGTATCGCAGCAAAGGTCGTTATGATGCCTTAAGAAATAAATAAAAAGTATATATATATATATTTATATATAAATATTATATATATATATAAATAAAAGAAAAACTTAGCCAGAGTAGCAGCTTGATTGTGGCAGGCTTTCAGTCTCAGTAAACCCCTCTGGCTTTAAGGGGAAAGCATATTGCAGTCCCGCAGAAAGAAAGACAGACAGAAATACAAGAAAGACAGAAGAAAAGAAAAGAAAAGAAAAGAAAAGAAAAGAAAAGAAAAGAAAAAAAAAGAAAAGAAAAGAAAAGAAAAGAAAAGAAAAGAAAAGAAAAGAAAAGAAAAGAAAAGAAAAGAAAAGAAAAGAAAAGAAAAGAAAAGAAAAGAAAAGAAAAGAAAAGAAAAGAAAAGAGAAAAAAGATAGCTTGGAGCTGTCTGTCATCTGTCATTTTGGTTGCTCTCCCTACAATCCTCGCCACGGTACTAGACATCTGTGGGGAAGCCGTGTTTCTTTCTGGCATGTGAAAGTTGTGGGGTTCATCATTTGCTTGCTACCCCTGCCGATAAAAGCACCTTTGGAGGTGGCCCTGTCTCCCTGGTGAGCCCACGGCTGGCTGGCAGGAGCGGACGTGTCCACAGACCTGTGTGAGAGTGGGTGACAGGTTTGTCCCGAGCCCAACTCGGTGAAAAGGATGAGGGGTTCAGCAAAAGCAGTGGTCGAGGAGGCTGGCGGAAAGGTGTCAGGCGTCTTGAGTGAATCGGCTCTGGTGTTTAACAGGAACGACGCGGGCCTGCAGCCTCCCATACAGGCTGTTGTCTACAAAGGGACGGTGAAGGCAGAGCCGAAAAGGCAATTTCCAGATAACTGCGGCTCTACTTTGGCACTCACTCGTGGGCACGGAGCAGTTCTGTGCAAGGAAAGGCTCCTTGGCAGAAACCGCCGGCCCACACCCCGTTCCTCAGCCAGTCTCTGTCACAGCTAATGAAATGAGCGTCGCAATAAAAAACACCTTTTTATTTCATTCATGTTTCCCAAAGATTGACAGTCTCGCACGCTGCTACACAGAGGGGCGAGGCGCTTACCGAGGGGGTCCTCGGCAAAATGACAGCCGGGACCGGACCGGAGTGAAACCCCGGCCCTCTCCGCCCGGCGGCAGCGGAGCCGTGCAAAAATTTGGGTCAGCTCATCTAAAACTTTTCACGACAGCTAAACGAGAGAGAGCTGGCAGCAGGCAGGAGAAACGATCTCGTCGGCCCAGGGGCAAACGTGAGCAGGCGATTCGCTCCTCCTGCTCTGAAATATAATGGCAGGGAACGATAGCGTTCGCAAATGCCAAAAAAAGCTCCTCTCCCGATCGCCTGTTTCACTTCCAAGGTACTACAATGCGATTCGCCCTGTGCCGCGGCTGTGTAGCCAGTATCTGCTCTGACTTCCAGCACGTAGGAAAATTTTTCTCTTTCCCTAAAGATAAAAGCAGTTATGCAGAATTTGGATCCAGATGTCACTAATTTACGATTGCTCTAGGACGCAAGCTGATACAGGGTGCCCGGGAAGGAGGTAGCTCTGCCCCTGCCCAGCTCCCTGGGAAGTGAACTTACGTTCCATGCGAGCTACGAAGGCAGCCTAAAGTGAAAGCGTCTACGGAGGAGCTGGAGTGTAAACTGTACTCACATTTTAGGGTGCTAAGAAGACTCTTTCTCAGGTCTAAATCTATGCAACAGGTTTTGACATCTTTTCAGCTAGGGCTAACAGCTGCTCCCGTTCAGATTCAACCACTATGGTTGTGAGATAGAAAGAGGGAAAGAAGAGTCAGGTATATCCCTAATAAACGTGAGGCGACCGAGCATGGTAGCAGGGAGGCGGGAGACACAGCTCAGACCTCGCTAGCGCTTTTCATTATTTCCACGGTCCCAATTGCGGGAGGGAGCGGAAGGCACACGGTGTGTGCGCGCAGAGGACAGGAGAGGAGATTTGTGGTTTTGTTGCCTTTTCTGCTAGGGCAGCCTTTGAAGTGGCGCGGTTGTCCCGTCACTGCTCGCTACAGCTGCGGCTGTGAACTATCCAGCCGCTTAGGCTGGCTAGGAAGAGCTTGGGATCGGGATGCTTTCGTTTACAAACAGGCACAGATCCTGCAGAGATCGGCTGGAATCGAGGCACTAAGCAGTCGAGAGCTCATTTTGTAAAGGAACGGAGGGAGCATCGTGCGGAGGGACCCGTCACCAGTATGTCCAATTTTGTTTTAAACGAATTTGAGCTGCTCTTTCTCGACCCGAAAAGGAATCCTCTCTTTTCCGTTCCCGGAGGATCCAGGGCGGGAATCGTCCGCTTGCCACTGTTTCCTTATGGCAGCACTCGTGAAAAGGCCGGACGGACAGGTAGGAGGACAACTCAGCTTCCCCAGCGGAGTGCACTCGAGAAAGTACGGGCGTACGCCGCGGATATGCAAAGGCGTTCGGACATGCTGGGAGATGGACAAGGTTGATCCGCTGCCCCCTACCCCGCCCTCTTCCTCCTCCTCTTCCTCCTGCCTCCCTCCCCCGCGCATTTCCCCCGGCCGCAGCCCTGGCGCGGCTCCTCGCCGGGAGCCGCCGTGCTGCGCGCCGCCGCCCCAGCCTCGCCTTTCCCCGGGGACGGCCGCTGCGCCCGCCCGGGCCGGCACGGAGGCCCGGGCCGTCGGCTGCGGAGGTTCAGGCTGCGAGGCGGGGAGCCGCAGTCCGGTCTCTTGTGGCTTGGCTAAATCCCTGACGCGCCGGGGAGGCTAAAAAGGTACCGTGGCAGGAACCCACAATTGCAGAGATCTCTCCTGTCAGGACTGCAAATACCGTAGAAAGAGCTTGTGGGATTAATTATTATTTCTCAGCAAAAGGGGAACATAACAGGCCATGGAAACTAGCCTGAGTTTGTGGCCGGGAGGCTCCTCCCGACTGCCCTCACCTGGGCGATCTCCGGCGCCAGCCTCCGCCCCGGCGGTCCAACTTGGCCGCCACCCCGTGCGCCGCTCCCGAGGAGGCACCGCGGCTCCCTTCACCCGTTCATCGCACCCTCTCCCTCGACCTTGCAGTTTGCACAACCTTTCTCCCTCGCCTTTCACTTTGTGTAGGCCGACAGGGGACTGGAAATTATGCGGGTCCCTGCCCGCAGAGTCAGTAAACTTAAAACGCGTTGTGCAAAGGGCACGCATGGGTGATAAGGGTCCGTTTAATCAAGCGAAATGTTTCTGACTTTTACACGTGTTCCTCTCCTGGATGAAACACCCCGACACGCTCTGGAAATTGAGTGGAAATAAATGTCCGGCATTCAGTGATCATAAATGCCAGCACTCTTCACTCCGGAGCATGGTGGGGTACGGCCGGAGATTCATGGAGAGGCAATCCCTCTCCGGCCCCGTATCATCGTGCCTTCTTCTCGCTCCCGGGCAGGTACGAGAAGCGTGTAATGGGATCCCAGGTCGCGAACAGGGTCTCCATTGTACATGAGAGGCCCCTTCCTTATAAAACTCTCCAGCAGTCATTACTGGACGTCAGGGAGAGAGCTATAAGGGAGCGCTTTTAGAAAGAAATTTTTCTGCAAGGGCCGGAGACGGGCTTTTCTCCCCACCGCAGCCGCGGGTGCCAAGGACGGCAGAGCCCGCTATCCAGAGTGGAGGGGCCGGGATGGGGCTGCGGGATCCAGACGGGACGGCGGGGCCCGACCGGGACGGCGGCTCCGTCCCGCCGCGTAGCAGTGCCCTGCGGCGAGGAGCAGGGGCCCGGGCTGCGCGCTCCCCCTCTCCCCCGACGGGCGCCTGCAGCGTCAATCACGACGGAAATTTCTCCCTCGCTAGCTAGTATCTCAGCTCGCAGGGCCGCCTCTGAGTGGATCTGAGCAATCTGTCAACTCAGCCGGGGAGCCACCTCAAAACAGATCGGGTTACCCATGATTGACAGCGTCACCATGGCAAATAATTTGACTAAAACTATTGTCTTCTCCTGGCAGTCCCCGGGTCAGATAACCGGACCAATCACAGCGCGGATAATCACTTTTCATGCCAGCTTAGAATAATATTATTAAAAAAAAAAGAAAAAAAAAAAAAAAAAAAAAAAAAAGAGAGAGAGAGAAAGAAAGAGGGGAAAACTCCGAGACGGAGAGGAGCGAGTGAGCAGGGCTTTACCACTATATTATGTGGGATCTGGCGGTGGGGGGGGGGGGGAAAGCAGGGAGATCCCAAACCGGTGGCGGGGGGGGGGGGGGGTGTGGGAGCCGCGGCCGCTGCGAGCGCTGCAGATAGGAGACAAAAGAGGCACGAAGTTACTCTCGCAACTTGGACTTACAAAAACGAGGCGGAGGCCGGGGGGGAAAGCCGCCCGCGCTCGGGCTCTCGAGACTTTTTTCGTCGCTCTTCGCATTTTTCACCCGGCTCCCGCGACCGCCCCGGGGCCGGGCGCCGCCGCTGGCCGCGGCCCCCCGCGCCCGGCCGTGACGCCCAAGCGGGCCCCGCCGGGCGCCGCCGCCCCGGGGCCGGCCCCGCATGCCGGGCGCTGCCCGCCGGCCCTCGCCGCTCCCCTCTATGCGGCCGTAGGGAACGCGGCGCGGCACGGCTCACCATGTCGATGCTCCCGACTTTTGGCTTCACCCAAGAGCAAGTGGCCTGCGTCTGCGAGGTGCTCCAGCAAGGCGGCAACATAGAGCGGCTGGGGCGGTTCCTCTGGTCCCTCCCTGCCTGCGAGCACCTCCACAAGAACGAGAGCGTCCTGAAGGCCAAGGCGGTGGTGGCCTTCCACCGGGGCAACTTCCGCGAGCTCTACAAGATCCTGGAGAGCCACCAGTTCTCGGCGCACAACCACCCCAAGCTGCAGCAGCTCTGGCTGAAGGCGCACTACATCGAGGCGGAGAAGCTGCGGGGGCGACCCCTAGGGGCGGTGGGCAAGTACCGGGTGCGCCGCAAGTTCCCGCTGCCCCGCTCCATCTGGGACGGCGAGGAGACCAGCTACTGCTTCAAGGAGAAGAGCCGCAGCGTCCTCCGAGAGTGGTACGCCCACAACCCCTACCCGTCCCCCCGCGAGAAGAGGGAGCTGGCCGAGGCCACCGGTCTCACCACCACCCAGGTCAGCAACTGGTTCAAGAACCGCCGGCAGCGGGACCGCGCCGCCGAAGCCAAGGAAAGGTACGGCTCCCCACTGCTCCCCAGGCGCCCGCGGCTCCCCGACCCCGGTGCTCACCCCGGGCCTCTCTGTCTGCCCGGCCCCGGCTGCGGAAGGCCCGCCGGGAGGGGACGGGCTCTCCGCCTCGGGGGCGCCCGGAGAACCAGAGGCGAGCGAGCCGGGCGCTCGGTGAAGGCGTCTGTCCACCAAAAGTAACCCCAGGAGTGGCGGCCGAGGTTCGTTCTCCGCCGACACCCCACTGTCCACACAGCTGGCGCGGCGGCCCCGGGGCAGCCCCTGCTGCCAGGGACCCTTCACACGGCCTGCGGCGACTCCTGGTTAAGCAGCGTTGCCGCCTCCTCCCCGCCGCAGCCCGGCGTGGAGCCCAGCCAGGAGCCGTGGCCGGGGGTGTCCGTGTAGGTCCACGGCCGGTCGGGAGTGGCCGGCGGCGGCGGGACCCAAGGGCAAGGGCTCCGTGCCCCGCACAGCTCAGAGCGTGTTCCTGAGGGTTACCCCGGTGCAGAAAGGGGCAGCCGGGGGGCAGCCGGCTACTCGTGGGTTTAAATGTTGGTAGCAAATATGTCCTCTGCCCTCGGCTCCTGGCGTGCGGCAGGAAACCTGGAAAAGGACAGAGTAGAGCAACTTCTTGCCTCGCTCATGACATTGCACTTCTTATTCGCTACCCAGCAAGGTGCTTATGAACGCATGTCAAAACGTGTATGTTCTTAGGCCGAATATGATTCTGCATCTGTGTTTTTCACGTTAAGTGGAGTGAAGGGACCATTAATCGCCGGAAAGAGGTTAATGCCTACAATCCCGGCTATTTGGGATGACTTTTCCATCAGCAATCCCTGTGCCTTAGGAAGATGGTTCGTAGAAGCAAAAAGGATCCTCTTACCGCGTTCATTAGCTCACTGTATTGCCCGGTTTGTACAGGCAATCGTAGGATCGTGTGATCTGCGCGGTTAATTAGCGGATCAGAATACTTTAAATCCGTGCCTCCGAGGAGAATTCTATCTTTGGTTTCTCCTAACCGTGTTTTGGAAATGGGCAGCGCCGCGGCCTCGCTGCTGTGCAGCCCGGCAGATTGGGGCACAGATTTGTTCTATTAATTTCCCGAAACCATGCTAGCACTTTAATTTTCTTTCAAATCTTCGCAAGCGTTGGTTTTACGAGATGTTAGAGATCCTTTTTATTGATGATAGCAGGGACTCGCCTTCAAATATCCAAAGGAAATTAAGGTTACACTTATTCCATTCCTTCTTTTTTTTTTCCCGGGGAATCAAATTTTAAAGGTCTCCAGAGACAAATAATATTTTTGACATTGAAAAATACACTCAACCTAATATTACACTCCAGGCGTTGGAAAACAGACTGTTCATGGGATTGCCATTCACTCAAGGAAACCTGTTCAAACAGTGCTTTTCTTGTCTATTTTTATTTTTTTGGCACTAAGTGTCTCCAGCCACATCCTGCAGCCCTTAGTGAGGAAAACCCGTCAGTGCAATAGCTTAACATCTCTCGACCAAATCCTGCAGGATAGGGCCTCTCTGCCAGATAGCGTGTTACAAAACTTCCGCAGAAGCTTTTAAATAGGCTTGCACTGCCTTGAGTATTTCAGGGAGAACAGTGTCTAAAATATTTCTACGAGGGCTGTGGAGGCCGTGTAAGCCTTGCCTGGACGGCTTCCCCGACCCCTCCTTGCTATTCACATTTCCGAAATAAAACCCCCATATATAGATATATAAATATATAGGTATATTTGCAAGGGCTTGGCCCGCCTCCAGTGATTTCTCGGTATTTACCCGGTGATGAATTTCGAAACTACGTCCTGCCTTTCCGAGCCTTTGTCGGCAGGCGCACCGGTGGTGCCGGCTGCCCCCGCCGCGGAGCCGTGCAGGGCCATCCTGGCTGCGCCCCCGCCACCCCAGGAGGGAACGGAGGAGGAGCAGCAGCGGGCTTGAGGAGCATTTCCCGAGAGGGTCGGGGAAAGCAGCGGGTTAACTCTGTTTGCTTTTCTTATCGTCCATATTGGTCTATGTTTTGAGCTTGAAGCCCAGGGCGAGGGAAAATAAAACACGTCCAGCTATCCCTCCTGATGTAAGCCCGGGAGGCTGTTCTGCTGCACGGAGCCGTCCTGCCTGCCTGCAGCTGGCCGGGCTTTGGCCTGTTCAGAAGAAATCATGGTTGAACATCTCTTCAATTTTAAAGTTTAAATTTTTTGGGTTTTTTTGTTGTTGTTCTTTTGGTGGGGTTTTTTTTGTTGTGTTTTTTTTTTTTTTAATAATATCTTCCTCCCTCCTTTCCTTCCCCCTTCTCACTCTGTGCAAACCTTTTGGATGCAGAAAATTACGGTTTGGCAAGGTGACGCTTTCCGCTGGGCTAGTGGGAGACTGTTTACAAGCTCAGCGGACCTTAGACCTAAGTGCCAGATGAAGAGGCCTTGGAGGTTGGCAGAGTTTTTAAACCTACTGCACTCCCCTCCGCTCGCTGCTCCCCGAGCCGGCTCCCCGCCGCCCCCGCTCACGCGGTGCGCACCCCGGAGCGACGGCCACATGGTGATTTCCTTCCCTCTTTTGTGTTTCCTATAGGGAAAACAACGAGAATTCCAACTCCAACAGCCACAATCCGCTCTCGGCGTCAATGAACGGGAATAAAACAGTTCTGGGGAGCTCAGAGGACGAGAAGACGCCGTCAGGGACCCCGGATCACACCTCCTCCAGCCCCGCGCTGCTGCTCAGTTCCAACCCCGGGCTGCAGCCCCTTCACAGCCTGGGCCACCCCCAGGGCCCCAGCGCCATCCCCGTGCCCAGCGCCGATTCCATGCACCACCACAGCTTGCAGGACTCCATTCTCAACCCCATGTCATCTAACTTGGTCGATCTGGGCTCTTAAAACCATGTACACGCTCCCTCCTTCGCGCCAGACCTCCTTTACTCAATTTTTTTTTTTTTTTCCCTTAATCTTATGAGGGACTTGGAAAGCAATGACAAACACCTTAATGGATGTATTGTGCCCTTTGGCAGCAGGCTGGCTGCAGGTTTGCAAGGCAGTGGACTCCGCTGCGGGTAGCTGATGTTGCGAAAAGCCTTAAGGGTTGCTTACAGGCGTTTTCAGGCGAGTAAGGACTGTTAGACAGGAGCCGTGATTTCCACGGCAGGCTGTAAGGCTGATCGGTGCAGCAGCTCATTTCAGCCTTAATTTCACAAATCCCTCAGTGGTGTCACTCGATCGGGCCGGTCTGTGTGGGAAGAGGCACACTGTAATATTTTTATTTTTTTCGGGGGGTGGGGAAGAAAGGGGAATGCAAGGCTGCTCTTGCCTGTTTGAAAGTTACACATCGCTCCCGTTATTCTATTGTAGTTATGTATCCGTGGCAGATGTACGATGTACAATTTCAACTAAAAATACAAAAGTTGTAGTCAAGATATAGCAGCAACATGCGCTCTAGGCAGACTCTGTAACCTTCTTGTAGCTGATGCTATGCAGAGAGACAGCTTCTTTGGCCTTGTCCATGTGGTGCTTTCGCCATTTGCTGGGTGGGAAAGGAAGTGATGGCCCGGCTCCGGCACGAAGGAAGGCAGAGGTAGATTTTCCCTCGGTGTGCAATGCGGGCTGGAGCGGGCTTTAAAAAGAAAACAGGAATTGCTGCTCAAGTTTAGACCTAAACGACAGTATCAACCGCAAGTCGCTCACCTTAGTTTTGTTTATTGTTTATATTATGTGAATACATTCTTTGGAAAATATTTCTGCTTTTATTTTATAATAAAATTTAGAAATCTAACTCGGAGTATGGCTGCTTCACTCGCCCGCGGGTGTTTTCGGGCTCAGTCCTGAGCGGAGCAGAGGGGCTGTCCTGGCGGGGAAGGCGGTGTCGGGCGGTCAGAGCCCCGCCACCCTGCCCCGTTTGGCCCGGCACGTCGGGGCCCTTGCCGGCCCGGTCCGGGGAAGCTCTGAGCGCCGGGGGCAGCTGGAGTCGTCCTGCGGGAGCGGAGAGCCAAGGGCACAGGGAAGGACGGGCGGTGCGGGCCCTGAGGGAAGCGGAGAGGTCGCCCACCTGCTCCCCGACGGCACGGCCGTACAGGCTGAGCGCTTTTCTGCCCCGTTGTCCTGCCACGGCAAAAAGCAGCCCGCTCTCCCCACCACCCCCCCCAACCCGAGGGTCCAGCACGGCTGTGCTGCAAACGCCTTTCCGGCGCCTGCGGGATGATGGGAAAGGGATTTCTTTATTCCACTCCTTTTCTTTCTTTCTTTCTTTTTAATTTCCTTTTCTATAAGCACCGGGTGGCAAAAGAGACAGTCAGGTTGTGTGCCAGTCTGCCCCACTGAAAGAGCTCAGGACTCTTGCAGCTTGCACCTTCGCTGTCCGTCTTTGCTAGAAGGCGAATGTGTTAAGTGCTTAAAATGTTCTCAGAACTCGCAAACGGTTTCATACTTCATTTCTGGTCTTCTAAAATCTTCTTTAGAATTATTTTCTTGTGAAAAATAAACCGAGAAAACGATATGACTTCAAGCGGGATAGAAATATGTGTAGATCAGCAAAGATCATGTCCGGTTTCAGATGCTGGCTGAAATTTCAATCAGTGGGAGTATGTGTGGGCAGTGTCCTAATTTGATGTAATCTGGGTCTGGATTAGCGCCTCTGCGCGTTTGCGGGTGTCCGCTAAAAGCACATTTCTCTGAGGTCCCTCTAAAAGTCTGTAGAAGGGAATGTATGGATGTCGGTAATGGGGGGGTTCGGTCTCCGGAAAAAAGCTCTCCCTTAGTCGCGGTTATAAATCCAGTTTTCTCGTAATGCTGGGGTGCAGCGGGATGCAATATTTTGTCGGAGACAAGGTGGTGTATTCGGGTTTATGATTCCCCCGCTTCTGTGGTTTGGGGTGATTTTTTTAAGCAGCAGAGATGATGTGGCTGATGCCTCCTGCGCTGTGGGAGCATACCAGTGGGGCCTTACGTGCACTAGGGTCTAAATAGAAGATCCTATTATTTCCATTGAGAGCCATCTAATAATTTTAGCTATGAATTTTAATTATTTTAAAATAAATATTTTGCAAGTAGATGAACCACTGCTACCTAGAGCTACAGAAGATCTCTGCTCCCCGTAAAATAACACACACAGTGGTGTAATATGGAAAAGAATTAACTGGCTAGTTAATTATTTTATATTTTTGTAGATAGAAATGAGTTTGGGAAGGAAAACAGAATGTCTGGGTTAATAAAACATGGCCTCGAAACCGAAATAAAGCCTTCAGGCTTTGTCCGCTAGAGAAAGGAAAAAATGAGAAAGAGTAAAATCAAGATGGAGAATATTTAAAGACGCAGCGTGAAAACGGGATGGGGTTTATGTGATTAATAAAAGGTCATATTGCACAGAGGAGGGAGAATTCAACCGGGAAGAGTAAATGAAGAGCTGACACGGTGAGAAAGGCCCTTTGAGAGAATGGGATCTGTGAAAACATGTATATTTCAGTGAGGATCACTTATATATGGATGAATTAAGAGAGGGCAAGTCGCTGAAGCCACTTAAAGATGGTTAGAAACAGAAATCATACAGTAAGAAAAAATTCTGCAGGTCAATCTGGCATTAAGAATGCACACAGCTCAAAGATGGGATGTGTGTAACGCAACCTGAAACCCCGAACATGTTAAGACTCATTTTATCAGACCGTACTTGCCTTAGTACTGATGTTTGGTAAATTAGACCAAATCCTTCCAATTTTCCACGCACAAAAAAAATTTCCCGATAGAGGAATATGCCGAAACTGATGTGACTAATCCTTGGTTTTAAACAGATTAGTTATGATTCACTAGCATTAGGTTACATGGGACATATCTCAGGGTTGGTTGTTCCTGGGGTACCCACATCGGTTTTGGGGCATAAATAAAAAGTCGGTTCTGTTCCGGCAGGTTTTATTCCTGGCTTCCCTCTGACTGAGGCCAGGACGTGGCGGGCAAACTGCACAGCACATCCCCTATAGCTTGGGCAATTTGGGAAGAACCGCACTTTCTGTCTCATATATGCATGCACACATGCATACCTACGTATACATACACACCCATATATATATATAGATATATATGTATGTATGTATGTGTATGTGTATATGCAATATATACGTATGCAGTGTTTGACTTCAAAATAAAATCTTACCAAATTACACAATGTATTCAGCACTTGCAGGTCCCAAAATGTAAATGGAGTAATTCCTTAAGATAACAGGGTGCTGTATATTCACGTGTACTAGGGCAGAGGGGTTTTTTTCTGCTGTATTTTATTGTCTAAGCATTCACAGACATGTGATGAAGACAGCCATGAGAGAAATAGCTCACTTGAGATAGAAAACAGTTCTGTCCTTCCTGACAAGGTGCAATTCGTCACTCTGATTGGGAAATACTGATGGATGTGATGAGAGAGCATCCCGACAGGCTACTGGAGATGTGGCACAATTCCCGGCACTTTTCTGGGGACAGGTAGCAAGTCTATAGGAGGAAGAGCCTTTCCTGTGAGCAGGAGACCATATGCCAGAGCTTGCTGGTTGAACACGTTCCATCTGTGAGCCCTTCCAGGCTCTTGGGGGTAATCAGGATTCTTATCTACAAGGCTGGGTGGCTGCATTTTCCTTTGGATAATATAAACTATTTTGGAGACACTCGACATCATGTACACGGGAGAAATCGCCCTCTTGGCATATTTTTCTAATCTACCCCGGAGAAAGCTACTTTGCCTCTTCTCCCCAGACCTGGTGCAGCACTCTGGGCCTAACCAACATCTCAGTGTGTTTGAGGGGGCCTGCTGCAGCCCCGGAATGAAAAGTCTTGGGAGTGCCCCTGCCTGCCCAGCGATGTTTGTGTAAGGCACTGGGGCTCCTGTTACCAGACCCGGAAACAAAATCTCTTGCCTTCTTTAGGAGAAACAAATGCAGCCCAGTATGAGCAGGCTTTTGCCTTGAACAAACCCTCACTTGAGCATGACAAATAATGTAGGGGGGTGGCGATGAAAACACTGGGCACTGGCCCTTACTGCAGAGTTCTTTAACTTCTGCTTAGTGAATCAAAACGCTGAGGCTCAGGCAGCCAAGAAAAATATACTGAAGGGAACTTTCAGTGCTTCAGCACACAAGGAAAAGGTGAGGGTTTTGTCTGAAGGAGAGTAGCTCTGGGATTTGGAAAAAATACATAAACCTCAGAGCTGGCCTGCGGGATAACCTTCTTCCTATTTTGCTGCGGGGAGCGGTGCTCAAAGCTTCCCCTCCATGCACCGAGGAGGCGCCTCCTTTCTCGGGAGGTCCATCTCCTTACCATTAAAATAAACGGGAGGCGGGGGTTGTTTATTAGCGTGACTTTGGGGTTTTTTCGGGTTTGAGTAAGAACGCTCAATCTCCTGCTCTAAATATCGGATCCGCCTTTATGCAGAGTCCCGGTGTGCAGCTGGCTGGCAGACCAACACCAGCCCAAGCTGTGTAGGAAAAAAAAAACCCTACTTTTAAAAACTCCCCCACTCTCCCCCCCCCCCCCCCAAAAAAAAAGCAAACAATCAAACAACGTCAAAAACAAAACACAAACAAAACCAAAAAGACCCAGTCAGACACACCGAAACAAATTGGGACCTAACCAAGAGTCTGGGACAGAGAGGCTAGTTTAGTGAAAAATAAGGTGGACAGACAGGTAAAATGTAAGGAAAGGTAGGAAAGGAAAAATCACTTGGAAAGATGAAAATCGCATATGTGCTTCTGATGACCCCATCAGATACGAAGTCCTCCAGGAAATACATATTTGAAACAGCCAGGAAAAACAAACATGCCTTTTATAGACTTACTTGTCCCGCCATGAAAAATGCAAACCTCGGTATGGTGCGTGTGTACCCAGGGGGTGGGAGGGAGGAAGGGGGAATAGATTTTGTAAAGAATCCGTTGAAAGCTACCTTCAGCAGAAATATTCATTTGCGCTGCCCTGCTCTCCAAAAATAGGCTGCAGCGTGAAAACCGAGGTAGCATTTGGAGCTAATGAGTGTGAGACGAACATCTCAGTCTGAAAAGTGACTGTCAGGAGCTCGTCTGGGTGTCAACCCAGGCAAGCCTGGCTGGCAACAGGGAGGAAGAAAAAAACCCGGGGTGTGCGAAGAGTTTTAAAAAGGGACTTTATCAAGTCTACAGTTTTTTTGCGAAGTTGGACAAATTCCAATAAATCATATTGGAAGAGCGATTTCTAGTTGTGCGGGAGTTTGGGTCTGGGCAGAGGTACTCCCAGCCGCGCGGCTCCAAAGAGATGTGGACGTGCTGGAGGGCGAGGGAGAGAGCAGGGAACTAGATCAGGGAGCACTTCAGCGGTAAAGGTTTCATCGTTCCGAACCCCGAGCCCCGACCACCCTACCTACGGAGCTGAACACAGAGCGGGCAGGCTCTGACGGGATATCTGATCCCACTCCCCACTTTTTTTCCCTTTCTTTCCCACCTTCTCCGGAAGGTGAGCATCTGTTCTCCCCGCTGCGAGGCCCGGTTTTTGCCCGGTGCTTCGGAAACGCCGGCGGCAGGTGCCCCGGGGGGAAGTGGCCTCCCCGGCAGCGGGTGGACACGCTGTCCTTCACAAGGACGTGGCGAAGGTGCACGGCCAGTCAGTCAACCGTGGGTGAGACATCTGTCCCTGCACACCTGGAGTCCTGCCGCGAGGGGTGCAGGTGACTGAGCACCTCTGGTTCAGTGTCATGCGTTTATTCCTAAGTGCCTGAATAATGGTCCCCGTTCTGTCACTGGAGAGCTGCGTGACGGGGCATTACCAGAGACTGAGGTTGTGACATCCTCGAGGAAGGCCTGACCCGACAACCGAGCAGCATCACTCTGACCCTTCATCCGTATCCCCCGATGCCGCGGAACCAAGCGGCTGCCGTGCCGGCTGTCCGTGCCGGCTGTTCCCCACAATCGGGGCACGTACGGGGCAGGAGCGGGATCTGCGCCCTTCAGCCCTGTTCTCCTGGCCCGCTCCGCTTCGCCGCCCACCGCCAAAGCCGGGGGAGCGGGGCAAGGGCACGGCCTCCCCTGGTCACAGGGGCTCCTGGAGCCGGTGAACGGGGCTCTCAGGCTCCTGGAGCCGGTGAACAGGGCTCCCCGGCTGCTGCTGGGCCAGGGACGGCTGGGATTCTCTCCTTACTGTGAGATATTCAGTTACCCGCGAGCCCAGTGCTCGGGGCGAGCATCCGCAGCGCAATGCACCGCGCAGCGAGCGAGTCCACGGCTGGAGCAGGGGAAATGAGGGGACATTGAAAAATTATGAACCGCTTCTATGACATCGTTCTTAAGAGCGTGTCGAGAGCACTCCCAACAAAAATACCTACAGCTAGAAAGTCGGGACGCTTAGGAAACCTCCCTGAACCAAATGAAAGCAGACGTGGGGCAGAGACGTGTTTGCAGCGCTGAGTGTGGCGCGGAACAGGGCGGTGCGGGCCCCAGGGGTAGCCGTGGAGAGAGTGGCGTGAGACTGGGGTTTGTGTCGGGGCAGGTCGCCTCTCTGCTTCCCCGAATTAGTGGATGGTCCCACCTCACCGGCGCTTTTATCAGAAACCAAGGCGGTCAGGGGGAAGAGGAGTCGCTGACTGACACGGGGCTCTGCTGCTGCGTGTGTGCAGATCCCGTTCTGTCTCCCCGAATGTATCCAGAAAATGTTTTCTTCCCCCGTAGGTGCGGCAACTCCCCCAGGGTATGGTGTCTCTACGGTGTGGTTTCGATCGGAGAAAAGCCTCAGATCCCTTTTAGCTTTGAGGGGTCGTTTTTTATTCTCTCTCTTTTTTTTTTTTTTTTTTTTTTTTTTTTCGGGCGAGACTGGCATAGCCAAAGCGACAGTGTTTTCCACATATCGTGTATTTGAGATCTGGTGGCCGGTCTCCGACATGCCGTGAGGGACCTCCTTAGGTAGAGGGCGGCCAATCGCTCTCCCGTAATTACCCTAAATCAAGTGTATTTATTACCTGGACTAGTGTCGGTGGGAAGGGGTGACTCCTTCCTCCGCATCTCCCCGCTGGGGCACAGCGGGGACCTCTGTCCGGGGTCCGTAGTCTCACCAGCCTGCCCTTGACCCCCGCCACCCTGCGAGGACACAGAACGCCGCTGCGATCGGCCCCGAGGGTTGCGTGGTGGCGGGATCCCGGGTCCCCGTAAGCGCCCAGCTGCGCCCCGACTCCCCCTCCCCGGGGCCAGCGCTGCTTGAACAGGCTCGCTGGGGCCACGGCAGCCCTGAGAGACGCAGAGAACGGCGGCGGTGTGAGAACGAGGGAAGGCTTAAGCCTGCTGCCTACCCACTCGCTTGGCATATGTTGCCATTTCGATGGTATGTCGCTTTCGGAGTCGTTTTATGGCTGGGGAAAATCTAATCCAGTGAAGAGAAAGGAAGAGAATACTGTTGGCATTGAATGAACTCGGTGTGGTAATTTTCGGGCAAATGAGCGAGTTTCCATGCCAAAGCAAAGTGTTTTCTCGTAGGGTCTGTTCATACTCTGAAGGGAGGCGAAGACACCATTTAAGAAATCCAGCTGGTTGCAAATCATACATTTAATCTCTCAGCTGGAATGATTTAATGGATCAGTATCATGTAACAGCCCTGGAAAAGTAGCCTCCTAAAAAAACAGAGATAAATCCTGATTGAATAATAGTAAATGAAAACCGTGGATTACAGTGACTGCAAGACAGTATTTTCTTTGCAGTTCTCGAAAGATGCCCCCTCAGAGGGGCCAATGGAGCCGACAAAGCTCCACGTGCCGGTTTGATGTTGGCGGGGGCAGGTCCCGGCAGCTGCCGTGCTCCCACTAACCCGCCTCGGTGCGGGTTCCCCACTCGCTCCTCAAGCCCTGGGCACCTTCCGAAACAGATTGTGTGCTGCGCAGGCAGCAGGGACAAGCTCTAGCTCCGGCGCTCGGTGGCCGGGCGAACACCGCCGTGCCCGGGCCAGAGGCCGGTCTGGGCCGGGGGACATCGGCGGGGGCACCGCGGCGCTCCTCCTGAGGGGACCGTCAGCCCCAAGCCGCGGCGGCCGCCTTGCCGTAACCCGCCCGTCTGCCTTGGGCCGGCCATGGGGACTCGCCGGGATTTTTCTTTTTCCCTCAGAGAAGACGTAGAAGCGGGGGAAAGGAACTGTTAACGCCGGGAAAAGTGGAATTTTGCCTCGAAACGTGAAAACTGAAGAACAAACCCGTTGCCCCTCTCTGTCATTTTGGGTGGCGTGAGAGACAGAAAGAGAGGGATCCGGGCCCTGAAGCGGTGTGGGGTGACAGGGAAAGACGTGGTCCCGCTGCCGATGGGACCATCAGGGATCGCTGGGGACGCGGCGAGGCCCCCTCCGGCCACGGGGCTTCTGGGGCTTTTTTAACCCTTCTGCTGCCGCAACTTTAAGAACAGACAGGGCAAAGCCGTCATTGAAGGCAGGAGGTGGCCAGGAGTGCAAAAGCACTTGACTCGCCTCCCTTGGCAGAGGAGAAGGTCATTACCGCCCCTAATTAAAAGCAGTTCTTCGGTAGGCGGGTGCCTCCCTTGCAGCGGTCCCAGGAGCTGGACTGGAGGGCCCTTACTAGCCCTTCCTTGTCGCTCTCGGGCTTCGGGGTGGGGGCTGCCAAGCGAGACCAGGGCTTCTGACCCCAAAATCCCCCCAGGAAGACCATCCAGCGCCTCGCTCTGCCCTGCGAGCTGGCCGAGGCAAGGACAGGACCGAGGCGGCAGCACACCCGTGGGCGCTGCCCGAGCTGCTCTTCTCGGTCCTGCCGCGGCGAGGGGCCGGGGGTTGTTTATTATTATTATTATTATTATTATTATTATTATTATTATTATTATTATTATTGTTGTTGTTGTTGTTGTTGTTGTTGTTGTTGTCGTCGTTATCCTTGTCGCTGTTGTTTTCCAAAAACATTTTATTATTTCTTCGCAGCTTGGAGGAGCAAGAGTTCTAGGGTGAGAGGTGGGTTCGTTCTCCCGTTTCCCGGTGTTTCACGTTACCGACCGTGAGGCACCGTGGGTGAGCGTCCCTACAGGGGGACACACCTGCAGGGGGGACCCTCGGAGGGTGGGAGCACACACCTTTGCTTTAGGTTCTTTTACTGCGACAAAGATGAGAGGGTGGTGAGGGAGTGCGGCATGGGCCGCCCCGCAGCTCGCCCGGCCTGGACGAGCAGCATCGCCCTTATAAGGAATGTAATTCAAAAGCGAACGTCGTCAGCGCGGCATTAGCACATTTTTATCATTAAATGTAGTCCAGTAGTAATAGTTGTTTATATTTACAGGGCATTCTTGAACGCAATCCACATGCTCAAATCATCCCGAGATGAGTGTGGAAAGCGGTGAAAGTCAGTACTTTCCGAGGACAGTTTTGGTGACAAAGGAAGCTCGGGTCAAAACCAGTTTAGTTTGGTGTCACTCAGAAAGTGTTGAAAATCTCAATCTATTTTTTTCTTTGCTCGCTTAATCGTGAACATAATCATAGCCTCTTTCTAAAAACCTTACTGTGTGTATGCACTGCATATTAATCTAAATCCAAATTTAAAACCACTACTTCATTTCAAAAGACTTCTCCAAAACTTTTCAACCATTTAAATGTCTTACAAGCTTTTTACATAGAGAGCTTGTTAAAATTCGATTTTCTTTTTCTGCAGGTGATATGGACTTCAACAAACGGATATTTTATATTTCCCATTAATACTCTTCGTATTGTCTTCAATTTATTAGTATAAGCTTTTTAAAAAATCCCCACCTGCCTGGTCTGCTGGAATTGTAGCTACTGTCACCCAGTCCTTTCTGTCAGAAAAATTAAATAAAACAGCTAATCTGAAAAGTGATGATTTGCACTAACCAGAAAACAGTTTATACTAAAGGACTCAAAGGTGCTATTTAACATGTTACTTTCAATCTTTATGACTGCTTTTTCTATTAAGTGACTTGTGTCCAACAAACATGTAAGCGGATATGTGCACAATTTCTATTGGTACAATATGCTTTAAAAAATAGATTCATGGGTGTTTAATGTTATTAATAACAGTATAGCTACAGAAATTCAAATAATAAATTATTTCTAAAGTATTTGAAAAGGATTTGTGTCTTTTCCTTGACTGGTTTTTTAGCCAAGGGCTAAAGCCTGGCCCCGTTCTTTTTTGAAGACAGTGGCAAAGTTCCCACCTACACCCCAAGGAGCTGTGAAGTCAGTCAGAGTTTTTCCATGGACTTTGGATCAAGCCCATAGCATGAGTCAATTTCAGAAGTGATTAATTCTCTCTCGTAGAAATGCACATTGCCTCTGCTTAGATATCTGCATCTCGAAGGCTTTTCCACCCCCATATTCTAGGGTCCTAAATGAAGAAATTATTTGGCAAAAATTCCCATGAAATGATCCATCTCTCTACCCCAGGGAGAGAGCCACCTCCCCTCTGCCCCCCCAGCCCTCCCCCCAGGTACTCACCTCCAGTTTGGGACTTGCTCTAGGTGTTACCACTCTTACACAAACCCATTATTTTTGTCACTGTTTGCCCTCTGACCTGTCTTTCCCTTAATCCTCCAGCAAATGTATAAGGAAATGCAGGGAGTCACTGGAACAGCACCAGACACGATGACATGAAAAGAAAGACCCACCCTCCCCAATCTTAATTTCTGGTATTAACTCCCCTACTTTCTTCACTCTGCAATCTCCCCAAACTCCCTTCAATGAATATGCCCCAGGATAAGTGGTTTTATGTGAGTAGGAATGGCTTTAATGCCCTCTGCAAGTTATAGCAAACTCATTCCCCCCTTGGTACTCACCACTGACTAAGAGGAACGAGTCAGGGTCTCTTTGGAAGACCAAGCTGTTTGGGTAGATTCTGGTAATGAAAACAGCTGACTTTGATGAAGTCATCTACTACCAGATTCTCCAAGGACAACAATGCATCCAGCACCAGGCAGGGGCAGGCACTACTGCAGGATGATGGGCCCCTCCTGCAGCCTGGCCGGCCCCAGGTGTCCCCCAGCAGCTGGTGCATGTTTGTATCTGCCATACCTATCTCTCTCTGCTCAGCCAGCTTCAGCAGGGGGGAAAGGTGAGCCCCTTGCTTCATTTCCAGCTTGCCATCACTCTGTGCTCTGTATAGTTTGGCTGGACCCCAGAGCCCACCTGGGACTCTTCAGATCACATCTGTGTTTGATTACATCTGTTTGGAGCATTTGTTTATGTCTATCTGTGGCATTATAAAGGAATCTCAGAGGCCTATTTGTTGTGTCATGCAGAAATTAAATGGTGTCAGCGAGTCAGCACTGCAGCACCATCAGTGACCCAGCAACCAGAGCAGAGCCCAGGGAGGTGAGGAGAGGGGGCAACAGAGAGGTGCAAATGTGTGGTCAGGTTTTATCCACTGATGCCAGCGAATGGACCCACTGCCACCAGCACTCTCTGACACTTCATCTGCAAAATCTGCTTGTGTTTTTGTGTGTCCAGAAGAGACATTGTCATAATTAATGTTTCCTCATTTCTTGCAGATCCCCGCTGTCCAAAGAGTGAATAAAGCTGGGTTGGTGGGAAGAGTTTGTACATTTGTGTGTATTTCCCAAATACTGACTTAGAAACCTGTGTTTGCTGGTCCCAGTGCTTCTCGTTCAGGTGCAAATCACTGGCATCTCCAGCTGGTGCAGCAGTACTGGCTAGGGAAGACCAGAGGGGAAGCAGTGAGTACAGAAGCCAGATAGAGCTTAGAGAACTCAGCATTTATTTATGGCATAATAGCAATTAATCTCAGCTTTTAACTTTGTGGCAACAGTATCTAGTCTCTGGTTACATTCAACCAGAAACAAAATCACTGTATAGGAGCAGGTAGGCGGTGCTGATATTTCATAATTTTCTTCTGTCATTTACAAACAAGTAAATTTTATCCAGTTGAAATAGGTGGTGGAAGGCAGTGCTGAATTTAATCTACGGTTGTGTTGAAATGGCAGATTTGCAAATACAGTGGGTTGTTTTTTTTCTAACTAGATGTGTAGACCTAATTGACAACGTTTAAAAAAAACCAGGACAAAATATTTATGAGAACCCACACTCAACTCTTCAAAACAGACAAGAGTGCTGATCTGACTGTCCATTACAGAGTGAAGGTCAGCAAGAAGATCACCCAGTGTGACCTGTGTGCTTCAGGATACTGGTACAGCTACAAGCACCTGTAAGCAAAAGCAGCATAAGCATTTTAGAGCTGAGCAATCTGGGACCGGGAACTGGCTAACAGGCCTGGAATTCCAAACTCCTGATAGCCCAGTGTTATCTCAAACATCTTTTAAGACTCATTTGTAGATGAAAACGCTCAGCCAAAAGAGCCTTATAAATTCCCTGAGCAACTGAGAAACTGAGAAAGACAGGTGGAAGTGTCACTGACACATTTTCCCATGTACTGCATCAAGTCTTGCCCCCTTTGCCCATCAAGTTTAGCTTTGTCCTTTGAGGCTGGCATTGCTGTGACCTCTGAAGAATTCTGCTATTAATTATACAGCTTTGTTCTCACACTGCAAAGCCAAAAACCTGTATTTTACCTTTCACTGCCATCAGCATTCTCTATCACAATACAGTAATAGTGCAGGTTTTGTGATCTGATAGGATATAACAGTACATTAGCCTTTCATCAAAGTCTGTTCTCCCAGAATTCCCAATCATGTCACCAAAGAAATGGTGATTTGGGCAGAGTTTTACTGGCAAGATGCTGTCAGTAAGTCATTGCTTCTGTGATGAAAAAATCTTGCAATTGATGTACATGGTCTTTAACAGGTGCTCATTTCCTTTCATCCATTGATAGAATTATTCCTTCTGGAAATAAATATGGACTTGAGGAGAAGTTGTTTTGCCACTCTCATTTTATTGCATGGAATTAACAGATTGAAGTCCCCTGTTGTAAGCTTATACTTTACCTTTCAGTGTCATCAGTGATGGAACTGTCCACCCTCAAAATTAAACAGGAGGCACCCATAAATATAATGAGCATTAGAAGAAATAGTGTCCAATGCTTGGATTTTGAGTCTTGTTGGCACAGCCTTGAAAACTGTCTAGCTATCTGTACTATGCATATGGGATATTTTAGACTTCTCTGTGTTTACTAGGGAAAAGACACACATCCTGATTTAACCCTGCTAAAGAATAAATCTCCTTAAATACATCTTACATTTTATACAGTGTTTTATAAATTCATACCCATCTCTTTTCTGCTACATCTCTCACAACTTCTATTGATTTTCCCCAAAATTTTCCCAGTTTTTCCCTACAGTTCAAATAATACTGCCCTGAATTTAACATAACATGGCAGTGGAGTGGAATGACAGCTATTGCAACTCTCTGAGATAAATGAGCATCTAAATCAGTTACCACAGCTTGGACTGGTATAATAATGAAGTGAAGGAGTATATGCACCCTGACATTCACTAGCTTGCCTTATTTTTACTATCTATTAATTATTTTTCATAGACAACTTTATGCTGTTGTTTTTGGTTTTTTCTCAGACAAATTTCATATAGTTAATTTCTACTCCCATTTTTTATTTTTTTTTTAATTCTGGATTTCTTTGCTTCATTCTCAATTGAGCACCATTTCCTAACCCAGTGTCATTTCAAAGTGTCAGTGATATGCGTTGTATTCCCTCTGATTGTTAATGAAGATGTCAAATACTGCTCTCACTAATACTGCTTTCTTTGTTTGATACACTACCATTAACCCTGATGCTTTTTTTTATAGCCACTCAGGCACCTTTCCAACTTCATGCATTCTCTCAGGAATTTAAAATTAATTTCCATGTAAGATTTTACTGTGAAACTATCTAATAAAATGCCCATATAGTTATTGTATCTCTTTCAACATCCAGTTTTGTAATTAGATAGAAAAATGAATGAGTAGTTTTCCATGTCAGGATTCTTTCTTGTCAACCCTGTTGCAATAAGTTTGCACATGTAAAAGAGGTCCAATTCTTCCCTGAAGTCATTAATTTATTGCACATGTGGTATAAAACAAGGACTAACTTTAAGCTCCAGGTGTGAGGAGGAAGGATGACAGCAGTGAGGGAAAGCTGTCATGTGGAATAATTAATTTAGCACACTCCCAAAAAACCTGAGTTTTCTCTGTTTTTTTTTCTTGTTTGCTTGTTTTTGGTATTTTATTGTTTTGTTTGTTTGTTTGTTTGTTTGTTTTCTTCCAGGAATAGTTTGAGCTCAAGGAAATAGCAACCTGTTGGCTGAATAAATTGTCTTGCCAAGGGCCACTCTTTGTCATTGTTTTTCCTAGAGGATTTCAGCATTTTCCCCTCATATGACTAATGTCATACTGGGGAGAGGACCCTTGGAGCTTCCAGGACAAGGTTTGGGTTGGATGCGCATCCATGGCAGGTTGCATACAGTCAGCAAGGCAACCTCAGAGTGGAAAATTCCCATTGTGGTCAAAACTAAGAGGAATTCACAATAAAAATATTTTGCTATCTGAAAACACAGAATCATTTAATCAAGAAAGGCCAACTTCTTGGAGAAAGAAGGGGAACAAATTCTTGGTGAGACTTCTCCAGTATTAAAATTTTTATTTTTTTGGTAAATATCTCATCCTGTTCCTCCCAGCATCAGAGGTTTATCTCTTAATGTACTGATTAGAAAATGCTGTGACTCTAAGCATCCCATTTACAGTAGGCTGGGAAAAGCCTCCTGGAGTAACCAGGGAGGTTACCTTATGGGTAAGGTACCATGGTCTGGGTAACCCAGACCTATGGGACTATGAAATCTAGGCATCAAAAGCAAAGTTAAAAAAATCTTTAATTTTGTTTGAACTGTGTTTCAGTGGAGACATCAATTCTGCACCAATCGACTACATTTTACAAAAACCAATCTTTACTAGTACCAAAACCTAATCTCTTCTCCTCTAGCACCTTCACTTTCTATCATTTGCCAAAAAACCCATTTAATTTATTCAGCTGCCATAAAATATAGCAGTCCATTTGCCACAGTTACAGGTCAGACTATCAATAGGCCTCTTTTTATGATTATTATTATTATTTTTATGATTATTATTATTATGCCTCTTTGTTTGCCTCTTGTGCAGTTGGTCTGATTTCCACACCATGCTGTCAGGGGCCTGTGTCACCCAGTGCTAGATTTTGGCCCCCTTCTCCACTTCCCCAAGCACACTGACAAGCGTCATTAGTCTCCAAGTCGATTTTAGCCTCGGACCCTGCAGTTGTGGAGCTGTTCCCCAGACCATTTCCTTACAGCAGGGTTTCTGTCTGCCCCAGGTGCCTCATGCTCAGCCTGCTGCGGGCTGGGGTCCCTCGAGTCGGGAGCTACTCCACTGTTTCCACCTGGAGCTTTGGGAAGAGAGAACCAGTCCCAAGATTCTGGTGCTGACCGGAGCACTCTTCCAGAAGACCCCTCAAGGCCACGGTGTTCCGCTTCCTCCTCAGTTCCTTTATCAGCTGCTCTCACAGTACCTGACAGGGAGCAACACACGCGGGCGTGAAGGTCATTCATGCAAAACACGTAACGCAAACGCTTGTCCGTCACCCGTTTGTCCGTCACCCATCTGTCCCCGCGGAGTCAGATAAGTCCCAGACGCCACGGTGAGCCGGGAGTGGCGGCGGTGACAGCCAGGGGTGCCGCCGTGCTCCCCCACCCCGCGGCCATCGCGGCGCTCCCGCCGCGGGCGCTCCCTGAGGGCGGCGCGGGGCCAGGCTGGGCCCGCAGCGCCACCTGCTGGACACGGGCGGGCGCGGCGGGCCCGGGCGCGGCCCCGGCTGCTCCGGACACCGCGGGGGAAAGGGAGGCGTTTCTGCCCCATTTGCGCGTGCTGTTACAGGCGATAATCAGCAAATGAGAGATTTCCACTCTTAGATGCAGGGAACTGATTATTAGGCGGATTCTAAAGAAGAAAAGCTTTGCTGTTCACTTTCTCCCGGTGTATTAATAAACCCCAAATTTTATGATACAACCTTATGACACTTGAGGATCCATTAAAGCATAGCGAAGGTGTCACATTCCAGACACTTTGTCCCTGTATGACTTAGATATGTCAGAGTAATAACTGCTGGAGAGTTCGCCCGTGATGTTCTCAGGCTCACACATTGCACATGCCCATCATGTCTTCAGTGTGTCTCAGTGGCACCAGTGAGAAGCAAAGCAACAACAAAAAAGGATGAAAGGGCTCCAGTTCTCATTTCACTTCCTCTAATTCTCATTTTGCCTTCTCCAATTCTCAACTTCCTCAGTTTCTCAACGGAATCAACTCCAGCAGAGTTGCTCATCATTTAAACCAGGGTGAGAGTGAAGCCATGGGTTTTCTGGTCCAGGGGTGAGACATGAGACGGTTGTACCAGAGGCAGTGGGGAGTCCTGAGGAAAAAGAGCTGCTGCTGACACTGCTGCCATGGGAATTTGAGACTGGACAGGGAAGAACGGGGCCGCATTGGGATGGGGAGTGAAGGAGGGATCAGGAACCAATTGCAGGTCAGTGCAGAACATCGCCTGTTTATTCAGGTGAGAAGAGTCAGCAGCTCCAGTCCAGCTGGGTGGTGATTCTCAGGGCTGTTTTCTAAAGCACTCTTTTCTTAGGAACACAGCAATAGGCACACTGTATCAGGCTTAGCCAGCCAATCCACTGGCCTGGCCTGACACTTACTCACTGCACGTGCTGCAGAGAAAGACATGGGAACCCTCTTGTGTCAGTGCCTTGCAAATACCTGCCTCATTTCTGTGCCTTAAGCAGGGACTAGACCCAAGGCAAGAGATTTGTTCTAATCCACTTCAGTAACTGTATATGTAGGAGTGTTATCCAGTTCCTATCTTATATTGTTAGCTATGTTCCTAACTTCTCTAGGTAACTCATGAAGATCTAAGGACACTCAAGTTCAGGTCATTTGACCACACTCATTCCAGCCTCTTTCCCTAGCTTCCCAGACACAACAGCAAATACTTCCTCTGTTGCTCATTAAAGTGCTGGATTCTCATCCTATCACCCAGTTTCTGTCCAGTGGGTGATGGTTCACATTGCACACTGTGTTCTTAAAAGCAGAAACAGATGCTGTTCATGTATATTTCATTGAGCCGACCTGTTATGCAAACCCAGGCAGTGACTGATAAAGCTTGCAAATTCCTTTGTCCATAAACTCATGACGTGTCCTACATTCTGCCACCATGCTGCTGTACACATCTCAGCCTTCTGGTTAAAGCAGCTTCTCCTTGAACCTGGCAAATGTGACAACTGTTAAAATATGTTACATTATCTGTAGGAGTCACATGTTCCTTCTTTCTAAATGAGTTAATGCAGCTACAGTTTAAATTTTTTTAAATAATCCATTACCTGCTTAACTGATTAGGTGTTGACATTGATTTAATTTGAGCATGTTGAGGACATCTTGTCAGACCTTGTTAAGCTAGAAATGCTTCTGCCACCATTCATACATGACAGCAGCCTCATTTTCTGACTTAATGGCATTGGCTTTATTAGGAGCGCATTTGCCATCATTCATCTGTCCAATCAGAGCTCTACGGCATTTGGCAGGAATTGCAGCAGGGAACATTTCTCTTCTGTAATGATATGTAGGTCAGTCATCCAACACAGCATTTAGCCTCCACTGGGACAGGTACAATGGCATGATGCCAGCTGCAGGAATTTGCTCTTACAGGCAGTTTAAACAGGGTTGAGTCCCCTCTAGCCCACCTACCCAGAAGTCTTAGGACCTTAGGTCCACAGTCATAAAGGTCACGAGTGTCTAACAGCACCCTTGTTTCATTAAAGATAGATACATCAAAATAGAATATTTCTGCCATTGGGCCATAGGAACTTTCAGGCACTGCTTTCTCTTTTTTAAAAAAGCAGCCTTTTAACAGGAGATCTCACAAAGGTTTTGCATAGCTCTTATGAGATTACAGTTTAGTCCAGCATGGAGGATCTATTGTCCTTTCTCATCTCTCATGCTCCCATTCTCTGCCCTTACTCTGTGCTCTGAGCTCACCCCAATCCAGAGGAAAGAGTGGTTACGTATATTGCAACATTCCTTAAATACATGCCAATATAGTCACTCTTAGCATATGGCCCCTAACACCCTCATGTCCATTGACAGGAGTAACAGATTTCCTTTTAGTGCTCAAAGTTTGACTTAGCATCCTTAACAGAAAAATAACAACTGGCTAAAAAATATTTAAGCAGTCTTGGACACATTCTTAATAGATACACAGAAATGAGATTAAATGCAACCAATTTAGCAGCTCTCAGGTCACCTCCACATTTACAAAAACCCCAGATTAAGTCCACTGCTCAAGACTTGGTCCAGGAGGGTTGAGAACTCGAGCATCTGGTAGCAGAAGAGCTGAACATTCACAGTTCTTGCTAGATTCAGGTAAGACCATGTAAGACAAAGTGTCACAATGTGAAAATTCAAAACTGTTGCAGTCTCAACTGATGTTGAGGCATGATGCTAGACTGCAAAATCTTGAACTTCCATTGACACAAAAGCAAAAGACAGACAATACTTTGATGTGGAATTAATATCTCCAAGACATGTTTTGTCCTGCATACTGTCGAAGCCTCAAAAGGGATATAGACTGAAATAAATATTTTCTATCTCTCTTTCAGTACCCAAACTTTTTCTTCTATCATGCAGCCTCTAGTTTTGTATCTTCATTATAGCTGTAAAGATGTCTCTTCAGAGCTGATGCCTGTATTTCATCAGGCATTGATTAGTGAAGTGTTTGACTAGGAAATAGGTAGAGCTTTCTAACTCAATGGCAACTAAAGCCAAGAAGAAGGAACCTGATGGCAACACTGTGGGTAGTCACACGCCACAGAGAGGAAGTTCAGAAAGCCGAAGGCACAGAACAGATAAACCCTACTGTAATCTGTTACTTTGACTACTGAAAACATTATAAGTCTTGATTGTCTGAACTAGACCCTGACAACCTAGCTCAGGGATGCATTTAAGTCCCAGAAGAAAGCCCACGTTGTCCAGCTTTTAGCACCACCAGACCCTAGTGGCACCTCCATGCTGTGCATCAAAGCACTCTGTCAGGCTCTGTCTATGCTAGCAGAGCAGAAAAAGGGCAAGAAACAAAGGGACAGGCAGCAGCTAAGGGCAGGCTGGGGCTCTGCCCTCCCAGCTGACCATTCTGCCCTTGGGGCAGGACTGTCCTTGCTATTGCCCTCCTTCCTGGCCTTGTGACTTTGCATTCCCAGCTATGCAACAAGCCAACCTCAGCAAAAGGGAGGAATGGGGCACTGACACAACTGCTAGATAGACTGGAGGAAGTTTCTGGGGTGTGGAGTCACAACTTGCCAATGCAGTAATATCCTATATTCTAATATTTTAATACTCTAATATTCTAATTCTCAGGAGACTGAAAGCATCTGATGTTGTTAAGCAGAAAGAGTTTTCAGATATTCTGCTGCCATGCATCTAGCATGTTTTGTCTCTTCACATTTTCCCACAAAACACACCAGCCTTTTGGATTGCCTTCTAAAGACTCTATCTATTATCTGTGCATTCGGTCTGCCTGACTCATTTAAATGCACTGGGTCTTCTTCCTGGAGCTAAAGGGGTTTGTAGTTAAGTGTTGCTGTACCTAAATTAGGTGATTTGGATCTGTTCAGATGTAAAAAATTACTGTAATAATTACCTTCATTAGGATCAACTACTGCCTTGCTGCCTTCTGGGAGGATAATGCTCAACCTGTCTGAGCAAAGATGTTTCAAATTGCTTATGGTTTCTAGCTCCATATATGAATTCTAAATCACGGCCCAGATTTCAGGTTTGTAGTACTGCTTTCTTCAATGACATTGCATGCTGGAATTTTCATAGGAAGTAAATGAAAACTTACTTTAGGCAAAGGGCTAAAGGCCTGGAAACTCACCCTCTCATAAATATGTTCATAAATCCTATGTGATGAAAAGTATTTCAGAAATATGAACCCTGTACAAAGAAGGTGAAAGTTTGCCAGCCAATGTTTTTCTCATTTTCAGGTGGCTATGACCAACAAACTGTAAGGTGGCAGGAGAGGCTTGTGATTAACACTCAGCAGACAGAGTTCACATCCCAGCTCTCTCTCTTACTTCCATACCTCTTGGCCAGTCGAAAGGAAGTAACTGGATGTGTCTGAGAGGTGCTGATCTGCACAACAGCCTTTTTGTCTGGGAGTTCATGACGGCTGCCAGACAGACAGAAATCCAGTAGATTCCTGGTGGAATCTATGTAGGACAGTGAGTTGTCTCTAAAAACAATATCGTCCTAACCAAAATGACAGACCTGGCAGGTCTGTATTCCTTGGCTGACTTGCATCTTACTGCACACATAATTCATGCAATAGGATCAGATATGTAATTTGTGAGATAGGGACAGTAATTATTTCTTTTTCCGATCCCCTTAGGTTGTATACTTTTTCTCCCAGAAGACAACTGCATGCTACACTGACTATGCACAGCCCTGATCCCATTTGGGACCTCTAGATGGTACTGTAATATAATAATATAGTACACTGACAGATGGGTAATTCTAAAAAAATGGCCATTTTGCAGGAAAATGCCACAAAAGGAATACATGGGTTAGCCAAGTTCTAGTTTCCATAGCTGGACTGTATAAAAGATATGTAATGAACAAGCATAGCCAAGAGGAGGATTTTTATTCATCAGACATACCTGATAGAAAGTCTAAATTGCCAACCCTTTCATGTTTTACAAATCCCCTTTCTGTACCCATTCTTAAATACCTTCCAGATTAAAAAAAGCCAAGCATAGAAAATGACCTCTTGTTAAAGAAGTCAATGGATCTTCAGTAGGTGACACAAAAGTTGGTTTTCTCTGCTTTGCAACGGGCTTTCTCTGGCAGTCCCTTTGAACACAGGTAACTGTCAGCAGGAGGCTATCACACCCAGCTCCAGAGTTTCTGAAGAAAGAATTTCAGAGATTCAAAATCCCTGAAAAGGGAACACCCCTGTCAAGGGAGGACTTTGAAGTGACACTAAACATATATTTATAATTACAGATGAGGTGATATAGTATGCACAAGGAATAAAGACATGCAGCGTGTCCTGGGGGCATGGCAGGAGAGGTGACATGCATCATGAAGCCTTGTTAAACTGCTCACTGGGGCTGAGGAAACCTAAGGCTGGTGTCTCCTATCACTTTTCATGTCACAATGCAATCCTTTTGTTTGCAGGAGTGTGCACACCTCACATGCACAATTGATATCTCTTAAACACATGACAGAACTCTTAGGCCTACCTCAAGAAGGGAACATAATCTTGTTCACAGACCCAGCACAGATGCCAGAAAGGATGCGGGGCAGATTTTTAGGTAGCTCAGCTCAGTGTGCTCCCAGTGAGAGGCCTGAACTCAGGCAAACAAGCCTCAGGAGGATCACTTGGAAAGAGTTAGAGACTTACTGCCATTTGCCTGGAAGGCTTGGAGAGAAAAGCAAAGCCAAAAACAGCCAGAACATGTACATTTCTATTTACAGATCTAGTTGTCTCCATCTCTTTGTGTGTGTGCACATATGCATGCAAGAGTGATTATGATCTCAGAATGAAAGCTGTTTATTAAAGCAGTCAGGTTTTTTCACCGAAGGAAAACATACATGTGTGCATACACACACACACACATAAATATGAATATGAATATGAATATGAATATAAATATAAATATAAATACAAATACAAATACAAATACAAATATATATCCTCACAAATGTGTATTTGTGCATGAACATTTTTTTTGCATAAAAGTCTGCAGCACTGACTCCCCTATTCAGGAAAATGCATGCCTGTTATCTTTTATTGCACAAAATTCTTAAGTGTCCCTAGAGAGTCAGAGCCCCCAATATCTATCGGAGAACAGTGATTCACCTTTACGGCAAGTACTAGGCACTTGGTTCCAAACCCAATGGATCAACAGCTCCCTACTTAAACTCTCAAAGATGATTTGAAGACACGTGTATGTGTACAAATGTCCAGATGAAAACTTCCTTACATCTCACCAGGTAACTGTAAGAAAAAACCTGAGCTACAGCTTTTAGCCAAATGGAGCTAAGGGCATGGTTAGTAAACATTCCTGTAGATTGCATTAAAATCACAGCATTTGCCTCACTGAGGTGTCTATCTGTGGCACCTTCAGTGATTTTCCTTTCCTAGGAATGAAGAAGGCTACAAATAGCAAGGTTTGTCTTCAGCAAGTGATATCCATAATTATTTAAACCATGCTTTCCCAGAGTGCTTTATCCTGAGGGAGAGCACACATGATGCCTGAAAATTATGCATTTCCTGTGCAAATCTGATTAGAGGATCACTTCATGGATGAAGTGTCCATCTGAACTACACATCAACAACTGCTAAGCAATAGATGGCAAGAGTCCCTGACATACTGCTACTTCTCGCTTCTGTTTCATACACCCCTTTTACCCATAGAGTTTAATTGACACTGCTCTTTGTGTTTTGGCTGCCAGTTTTGATCAAGCCCATATGAAGAAAGATTCATGTTTAAATACCACAGCAGGAGTAATTCAAATCAAATACAGGTTTGCATGAAAGCTTTGGTGTATTATTTGATGGTAAATTTATTTAAAATCTTCAGGACTGCCATTATGAGGTGGGATGCCGCATACTGGTTGGAATAATAATTGAAACTGAATGAAAATCATCCTTTATATAGCAATGGTTTTCTCTCCTCCTCTGTGCATGTGAAATATGTTTGTTTTATTTTAGGGTCCATTCAGGCTACAAAATTTTCTAGTCAGTTCTTTGCAGTCAAATATGACTGTCTTCCAAAACAATTAAGGCCAAACCATGGTCTTCTTCCTCACTTTCCTTGTCCTACACAACAGCCACCCTGAGTATCTTTACAACAGCTGTCCAAGTGGTATTTTGACAGGACTTCCAATCAGAAAAGTATCCCATCTACACAGGTTATTATCAAGAGCAGCTATGGTTGATGAGCAGCTCATGTGAAATTTAAACCCCTTTCTCTTGAAAGTAATAGCCTTTTCTTCCCTAAGGAATAGTTAAACATGGTCTAATTTGCAGCACAGCTTGTCCTGCAGACTCAATAGGGATTGGTCTGGTCATCTCCAAGGCCTTTTGAAAATGTTAAGTGGTAGACACTGGACAAAGATTGTTGGTGTGTTCCCCAGAGAGATCTCTCTGCTACCTGTTTAGAATGCAGAAAGAATTTAAAGGCACCTGTGCCCACAGAGCAACTATATAGGTGGGAAGTGAGGTCTTGGAAACAATATGAACTCTGAGACATTTGTGGGGCTGCACAGCATAGAACACACTGCATGCATAGAGCACACACAGCTCCTGCAGCTGTGCAGATCTCTTAGAGGCCCAGGACAATGATATTATCCTCAATATTTTTAAATTATTAATGATGTTAATGATTTTAAATTAAATGATCCCAAGAAAATCACAGAACTGACTTACTGTAGTTTTTTCTGAAAGTAAATAAGCTGTATCTATCAATAGCTACTGGGAATCTGGCCCTGTATACATATATTAAATGCTTTCCCTGCATAATTCCTGTGATCACATTTCCTCATGAGCTTACTGCTTCATTTCAGCTAATATCTAAATTGTACCTCCTTTATTTTTTCTGAAATCCTCACTCTTCTTTGTCGGATGTCTGTGCATCTTGTTACTGGCTGTATTTCTCTAATGTGAAAATGTTGCATTCCCATAAGTAAAACTAGGGGAGTGATTTATGCATTTTTCTGCATGAAAAGGCCCCTTGTGTGCTTCACATGTAGTGGTAGAACAAAGCAGATCTCTACAAACATTTGTTTTCCTTTTTAGCAGTTATTGCTGAAAAAAAGAGGTCAGAATGAAATGAAACAACTTAATGTTTTGTCCTCTGTCCAGCTCTGGTGCCTGATCTGGTTTCAGCTGTTATAATTACAGGTCTCTTTCTGAGTACATGAGAATGGACTCTGGCCCCTAAAGGATTACAGCTCATTCAGTGATTCCCACAACTTTGGACCAACTGGTCACAGTCCATCAAGCTAGCCATGTGTGTGCTTCACTTCTTAATACTTTCTGCAGCCCCAGGTGCAGAGCACTCACGATGGCCTCAAGGACCACCCAGTTTTTCTGCTCTGCAGCAGTGGAGCTGCTGAAATAAGTAACTTGACAATCACAGCCTATAATAAATAGATCTCTTCGGCTAGGAGTTCCAGCACAGCTGAGGTAGTCGGATATGCTCATCTTTAGGCACTTCAAGAGCAGTCTGAGAGGAGCCATGGTTGGCTTCAGTGTCTGGTTTTGTTCCTAGTGTAAAAAAAAGCCAAAAGGCAGATAGTTCTTCTAAATAATACTATACAATCTCTGATAATCAAAACGACAATTCAGAATCCATTAGGTAAGTGGTGGCACTGTGCACTTGAGCATTTAGTCTGCAAGGAAGATAGTGACTGGTAAAATTTATACTTGAAACTCTCTTTGGACACAGGGCAAACATCAGAGGAAGCATCTCTCTTCCATATCAGTGTACTTCCAGACCATTTGAAGAATACATAGGTGGGAGCCTGACATCAGTCATGCTTTCTGCTTTTTGAAGCTGTCATTATTCAGTAGAATTGACGGGCACAGAGGTGCTGTACAGAGCAGCTCTTTGACCAGAAGACAAGTTGTCCAGTGCTGAAAGACTGCTGACTTATATCACACAACATTGCAATGCTGCAGTTCAGCTGCACTTAATCCCACCACAGCCAAGTGTGCCTAGTTAAATCCCATGACAGGAACTCAGATGAGTAAGTCAGAGTGTAGGAATTCCAGCAGATACATATTGTGCTTCTGCCTTATTTGTCTATGCAGCTCTGGATGAGGGAATTTTTGAGCTCAGTGTTGCATTCAGATCATAATTTTTAAAACCTACCAGTGGACCTATCATCCATGAGGACATAAAATCCTTTTCAGGCTTCCTTTATGCTTTTGCCATATATCATATTCTACATCAGTGAGTTCCTCAGTTTAGTTTTGTGTTTTCTGAAGAAAAGGGCTTCCTTCACTACATCATATTTGACAATCATTTTCATTGGAGGTCTCTGTGTCTCTGTGATGTGAAGAAATAATGGGTATATCCACACATTTCACCTTCATTATGCTCTCCATCCTTTTCAAGTCCTTAGTGCAACCTAAGAGTCTTTTTAATTTCTCCTTAAACAGAAACCATTTCCTACTTCTCATCAAACTTTTTACCCTCTCTACACTTTTTTTTCATAGACTACATCAGATTTCCTAGTTTGAAATGCCAGAAATGCCTGAGGTATATGAGGTGAATTCAAACACAGACGTAATAATATTTTCTGTCTTCTTCTGTCTGTATTATTTCCCTAATAATTCAGTTCCTCGTTTTGGTATTATCAGATGTAAGAATGTCTCTTGCTTTTGCTGATGTTGATAACGAAAATTCTGATCTGATTTCCATGAGGGCGGGTTGGACCTTTAGCCCAGAGGTTTCCCAGCAGCCCTGTGCTAATCTCCTGAATTTTCAGGCCACCTATCAGTACTCTGTTGTTTGGTCTTTTGTTCATCTGAGGAGTAGGTCTGCATGGATTCCATGACAGATCAATGATTCTAGACTTCTCTTGAGAGAAAAGGAATAAATTGTCATTACTAGTGGTTTGTTTTGTGTTATAGATCTTCTTACCTCCTCCTGACATGTAGCTCTTCTTATGAGGAACTCAGAAATATCTCCCTTGGAAAATGTTTAAACTTTGGATAGGACTCAATATGTCAGACATAACAGTTTTAGGTCCGTCTAGTCAGGTGGGATTATTTTTGGCTATGCCCTGACTATTTTATGACCGACTAAAAAACGGCCATTTGATGTTACTGTAATTCTTACAGACAATACTATAGGCAAGGGAGTAAGGTCAAAACATTCACCCTGTCTTCCACAGTCAGGTTCCATTGCCCACTCCAACACTCTTGAAATTGGTAATAACTGGGCTCCTAAGCCTGACGCTCACATGATGCCATGAGAATCACAGGCTTCATTTTTAAAGCAATTTTCTTTTTCTCATCACTCTAGAAATTATAAAGAAAATCTTCACTTAAACACATATTTATGTCTTGGAAAAAGGGATTAAAATTAACAGCTTTCCTCTCAGTAGGTTTAGCCTCCAAAGCAGGTGTGTGTTGAGATTTTGGGATCTGCAGGGAGGTGATACTGGAAATGGCAAGCTATCTCTGCTGCAGTCAGTGACACAGTTCCTAGTAGCTTCATTATGAATATGGTTTTACCCAAGGGCTTTACAGCTAAGCGACTGTGACTCTGTGTACACTCAGAGGATGCACGATGCCAAGCTTTCCAGGTAATTTCTGCTTAGCATCTGCACAGACATGCATAGAGAGTGTCACAGTTAAGGAACAGCCTTTGATTGTTGCCTTTGGGTTAGCTATTTTGTTTACGAAGACAGAAGGTATGATAAATAGGGTTCTTCTAGTTCCTGATGTTATTCCCCAGAGAAGTAGACTTCAGGGGGATTGGTTTGAAGAGCAAATGCATACCTCTTCACAGGATCAGCACCTAAATTCCTGCTATTCTTCTAACAGAGCAATTACTTTTCACATTTGATTTCAACAATGTTAGTTCCCAATTCAATTAACATTGCCACTATTTTCTCTTGACAATTTCATGGCACGCCCATGGGGATCCCATTAAAATGTCATTATATTGCCGCTGTGTTGTAAGACTTCAGTGGGAAAACAATTTCAGTGCAAGTCTACAGAGATCTTGTTATGAAGCTGTTAGAATGTGAAATGCAAATAACATCAATTATTTCAGTGTGAGCCTGTGGAGTCCCAATCCTGATGTCATCATGACATGAAGTTGAAAAGAAAAACTCTTCTAATCTTCATGTATGAAGACACCAGAATGATGTGAGAATTAAGGGAGAAAAAGAAAGACAGAAAGGGACAAAATTCTTTTAATGCATTGTTACAGTGATGTGAGACAAAAAGAGAATTCATAGGTAGGTCACATATTATAATTACTGTGTGACTGTGGCAACCCTACCCCTCAGCTTTCAATATATACAGTCCTCTAGTCCTATATGCACAGGGTTTACACAATTACAGTATAGAGACAGGGAGTATTTTTAAATCCCTTCAAGGAAAGGATCCATTCCTGCTGCACGTATTTTGAGCAGAACGTAGTTTCCCACAACTTCCCCATGACACACGTAAGTACTCCTTAAATCCATGGTAAGTATTATCACGCCTGTACACTTCATCCGTGTAATTCTCTAGAAATAATTAGAAGAGAAGGATCACCAAGCCCTGAGGGTGGACCCCCACTGTGTGCTACAGGCAGCTCCAAAGCTGCCTTGATAGCAGGCACATCAGTCACGCAGACAACAACCCGTGAAAGGAAGCTCAGATGTAGCTCAAATGTGCCCTGTGGAGCTCATCTGACATTGGTCCTCCCAGTACACGGAGGGGCTTGACTCCCTGGACACTGCCTGTGTGGAAGTTGCCTGGATGGTCACTTGGCTGCCATTAACCCTGCAGTGTCCTAGTGTGGCAGAGAAAGCCACAGGGCCTCCCTGAGCAAAGCTGGGAGATGGCTGAGCATACAGTCTGGGTGAGTGGAGACGGCAGGATTAGCCCCAAAGACACAAGTTTGGTGTGGTTGTTTAAGGAGGGGGTGCGGTCACTGTGGGAACAGATAGAATGGCACAGAAAATTATATGAATATGTGTGAGATGTGACTGACTACAATATTTAAAATACATCTGTCTATGCTGTGCCAAGCATAGATTTTTTGATTTGTGGGGCCTGCATCCCCAAATTTTTGTGCAGATATACTCCCCTCCATTTGCCAAAGGTCTACACAAAGTAAAACTAAAGAAAAGGTCCTGTAGAAAACTCTGAAAAAGTGATCCAGGTTTTCAGTCAAGCTCTTTGGACTTTGGTTCAAACTCATCTGGTCAATGATAAGCTACAAAAAACTCATTTTGCTGATATGGGCTAAGGATGTTGATGACTGCAACCTACTTGTCTGCCACAAAAAAAATATGAGTCTGAAAGGACAGCTCCCATTTTAAATTAATGATTGCTTTTCCAGAAAATTGACATCATTGTCATCATCACCCCTGACAAGGTCCAGAACCATCAAGGGCTTCAGTACACACCCAGGAATTCAGAACTGAGGGAGAAATGGTATTTCCTTTTTTCCTTCTTCTTCTTCTTTCCTAAAGACAGATTGGACTATTCACAACTGTGGATTAAATGAGCTCTACTAAGCCCTTCTGGAACACAGGACTCCTGAATGGCAAAGTGCTATTTTAGAAAATAACTCATAATTACCTGAGGAGAGTTGATCTGACCATATCCAATGTGCTGTTCTGTGTGCCTCCATGTACTCAGGATGGCATTTCCCAGGAGACACGGCAGCAGCACCACGTATGGCATTGCACCTGCAGAAGTCCATAATAAATAATTCTGTAGATCTCCAGTGGTTTCAACACAAAAAGGCTGAGTGAAAGGAGTTGTAATTGCCTTATGTTTCTTAATATCTGTGCAATAAACCAAGCCTCCAACTTCATTTATTCTTTCTCTGAAGCCAGGTATTCTCTACAAGCAGAACTTCTTTTTGTAGGGACACACAGTTACCAGAAGTGTTTCTACCTCACCTGAGCATGACACTGGTATCATCTATCTGCAAAATCGCTGCCAGAAGTCTTAGAAAGGAATGACAGTATGGAGACCGTGTGGTTAAATACTCCTTTTAACTACTTACTGAAGTGTGAAAAGGAAAGTATTATGGTAACACCTTAGCATCTTTCTGCTGATATTGCCAAATCATGGCAAGGCTGTGGTATGTTATGCAGTCTGCTACAGTTCATCAATGCTCAGAAATCTTTATTTGCAGCTCATCCATGTGGGTATCACTGGACTAGAGTACCTGTTGGGAGTTTTGTCCTCACACTGCTAAAATATACTGAAGATAGCTAGTGATTTGACAGTGAGATTAGATTCTTACATTCTCTTTTCTGAGCCGTGTATGAGGCAACAAATATATTATATCCTTTAGTTTTAGAGTGGTTGGTGTTAGTCTCCCCAGCTACTGCAGTTGGTGTCAGCTGCTATAGCTGTGAGTTGCTCCCAAGAGTCTCATCTTATGGGCAGCCTTTACTGCTTTTATTTGCTCTAGCCTTTGTGGATAGACAGAGCTCAGGAGGGTCTGCATCCTGGCTGAGTTCTTTCTGTACTACAAATAATACAGGCTTATTGAAACATTCTTAATCTGTGTAATCAGGACAGAAGATGACTATTAATAGACTTAAAAAATTTCTCTCTCTCGCCTACTTCTGTACTCCCAGACCTCCTCTGTGAATAGCCTCTTCTGCAATGCATTTTGCTATTTCTGGATCTGTTCCAAGACAGAAAGCTCCAACACTACTCAGGGTTAGCTGAGTTTAAAGCAAAAACCTGAAAAACAAAACTCAGGTGACCTATATTATATCTGAAACCAGTTTAGTTTGCTAGAGGTTATTTAACCTAACTCTGTTCACTCGTCTTCACCATCTTTTAGTTCCAATGTTTATTTTGCACAGAAATTAATAGAGATAGTAAGTGATCACTTTTTGCAAGACCTTTACAAATGAACTAACATGCCAAATTTGCACTGCCCAGAGCTGGTATTGCAAGTTCAGCTTCCACAAAAATGCCTGTAGAGCAAGGTGGCTTGTGGAGCCCCATGAAATTCATCAGGCTGAAGTGGCTCTAAAGAGAATCCGATAAAAGGCCAGTAAAGAAGTGCCCTGACTCTGGATAGCTGGCAGCCACTTTTGACACAGAATAGAAGAAATAAGGCTAGAGGGATGGTCAGAGGGCACAGAGGGAACGCAACAGGAGAAGAAAGTTGGAGGTGGATGCCAAGGTACAAGGTGGGACAAATCCACTGAGTGATACATTTCCTGCTCCTGTCAAGCAGAAAAGGATAATATCCCAGATGCTTTCCTTCTCACAGGGGTGGTTATCCCTGTTGTCTACTCCTAGAAACCTCCTTCCTCTCTCCCCCTTTCCCTGTCATCAAGAAGCACAAGTTCTCAGTCTGTTGGCTAGGACGTGATGCAGCCCCACCCATACCCACTTGGAAAGGGGTGAAGGGGAAAAGAGACACTCTTGGACTGGACATCCTGCCCCGGGGCTGCACCAGACTCTTGGGTGCAATCCCAGCACAACTTGGTTCCTCCCCATGTCAGAAAACCGTAACAGTTTCAGTGTGGGCCTGCTGGCTCCTGATGGCAGGTCCTGTGCTCTCCAGTCTTACTACAAGGCTCAACTTTACAGCAAGTGATTTGTCAGTGTTTTCCTGCTAGCATTTGGCTTTTCTCTTGGCTTTGCTTCCCACTGCTGTTAACTGTCCTGACAAATGAATGTCATTCTGAAACTATGTGGCTTTGTAATTATTATCTTTGGTAAATGTTTTGAAAGCTGAAGAGTTGCTGTTTGCTCCCTCACAAGCTGCAAATGCCTGCCAGAAGTTCAATTTAACTGTCAACACCTCTGCTCATGAACTTAAATATTTTGGAGTCTGTCTTTATGGTTACATATATTAGCATGTTCTGCTTTCTGTAGGACAGACAACTGCTTGCTAATAAGAATGTACTCCTGTTTAGTCATGTTTCTTTATTTAAGGCTGCTGTTGAACCAGTCTTTATCTCTCTGTGCTAGAATTCATGTCAGAAATGGATTTTCTGAATTCTTCTTGACTAAAGACCTTTAGGGTACTGATACTTTAAAAAAAATCAATATGCTGGATAACCTCATGACTACTATCACTGCTACCAGCTTTTTGAAGTTGGAATGGTAATTCCTGGAAAAACTTGGGATAAGTCTCTCCCATTTCTGTGAGTTCTTTCATGCACAGATACAAACACGTTTAAAAACTTGTGAGCACTAAATCAGGCACAGTGACAACCAGGTGAGGAAACAGATTGGGAATGGAGGTTTAACAGAACTGTTCAGCCTGTAACAAAAGATCAACCCCCATGTTTCACTGTAGTAAACGACAAACCCTGTGTTCTCTTCTTTGGAAACCAGCCAGGTTATATGCAGTGTTGAAAGGAAGTTGGTACCTTGGGTGTTTTTGAAAATTCTTCCTAAGATTTAGGTCTTCAGACTGATGCTCAACTCCCATTGACTTTAGATGGAATTAGAAACCTGTGTGATCTTGAGATTAGGGGCCATAGAAAGATTTGAAAAAATGCTGATGCACCTAGTTACCTTTAATGTCACATGAGAAATTGCATCTGCATCTCTAAGTTCCAGAAAACCAAACTAACTCAATCCCTCCTCATTCCTATACATCCTCTGTCCTTATAAGGAGCAAGGATAGAAATTATTTGTGGTGGAATATACTGAGACCTCACTGCATTTGGCAGGGTCATTAAAGGAGGCTGAAAGGATTTAGTACACATTAACCTTTAAAATATAATGGGAGCTGGATATGACCCCTATTGGATATCTCAGAAATTGCCTGTTAAACTCCTCTTCCTTAAGAACCCTGTACATTCCCAAATGACTATTCTTTCACCCTGGCTGGGCAATAGTCCAGCTACAGCCTACTTACCATAGGAAGAAGCAGGAGTTTCTTGTTAATAGAAGAATACAGAGAATATGCCCAAAATTTCTCACATGCTTTAGAACGATTTGGCATGATCACAGTTTCATTTGGGGGACCAGGCAGAGTGAGCTACTCTCTCTTCCAGATTTCCGGAGTTTTACGGGCCCTCTTTCATACTGTCATCCATAAGCAAATGGCATGAATTTCAGGGTTGCAATTACACTTCTCTGAAAGTAATTTCTGTCAAGTCTAGGTCTCTGCCTTTGGTATCTGGGCAAGAATTTGGTTAAAAAGTAGAATGTTTGTTGTTCAAGATGTTTCTGTAGATGACATCAGCGAATTCCTTAATAAATGTCACAGAAAATAAATGACAAAATCTCTGGAAAGATGAGCCATAAATTAGGCCATTTGTCTCATATGTCATCACCTAATCTGTTATATTACATCTCTCTACATTTTCCAACAAAAATAAAGCTGTTTTCATGTTAATTTTGGTTTTTGTCATAAAAGGAATTGTGTTTGTATTCTTTGCTGGGATCTTGTGTGTATTTGTGTCAGGAACAAATACATTAATGAGACCTCGAGAGCAAAATACTCTCTAATATGGAAGAGAATTAATCTTCAAAGCAGAACAGAGCACACTGAAGCATAAATAGGACAGGCTGGATGACAGTCAGTACAAGCAGCTGGCCAGCACAGATTCACAGACGGAGTGGAGCTATACGGTGATAAGGGACTCATTTGGCTTTAAAAAGTGCCTAATGTGCCAAAACAGCCCAAATAATAGGGTTTCTCTAATCACCATGGATAAATTTCATGCCATGCCTGAAAGTCTCACTGCATTAGCACCTTTAACTCACCTAGATTAAATTGTGGTCCTGTGGAAGCTCAGAGAGCGCAGGCTTCTGACATCGCCTTTGTGCACTCCCTCTTTATCAATGAAGATTTCATCTTGCAGCCACTCACATGCAGTGTTGTAAAGTGAGACCTAAAGTCTTCAGCAAGGTACTTGAAATGTGAATTGTTCATCAGTAGGGAATATAAACCCACAGTTCAGATGTACAGTTAGGATGTACTTATGAATGTGTTTGGAACTCAAGTTCTCAGAAAGCACTTACACCTGAAACTGTGTTTTAGAACTGTCAAGAAATGTCAGTATTGCCACCAGGACAGTCTAAATGAGTATAGCATGAAATGGAGCTTCTATATATTTATTAAGAATATAAGCATAAGAATAGCATTGACCACAAAGAAACATTCTGGAGGAATCAGCAAAAAAACATCTTTTTAAGGAGAAGGCCATTCTGGAAGGTGGTATAAAGAACATTTTTGCTATGAGAAAGAATGGCAGCAAATGAGCAGAAAGACTGGGAGAACTGGCAACTGAAATGTAGTTTCTCAGCATCTATGAACAAAGGTAGCAAACTAAGTGAGCTGTCTGGAAAGTTAATAAAAGCTCCATGAAATTATATTGAAAGAGATTTTAAACACTTTGTAGATAGTATTGAGGGAGGAATTAACTATTGTGAGCAAAAGAGTTACTTCTTGTGATTAAACCTGGACTGATGGTTTGTATTTTGGCTCCCTAAATAGCTCTGGGCACTTTGGTGCTAGTGCTGTGTCAAGCCTCAAAATCCATCCCCAGTCCCTGGGAGGGGGACAAGCAAACCCTGAAATGCAGAGGACTCTGCACAAGTGTGATGTGAAAAGACTGAGCAAGCTGGTGATAGGGCTACCTTAGCAAGGTGTGCCTTGGGGACACTGCCTGCCCTGTGTGCCTGTGCAGCCTCCTCATGCCCACCACACCTAGGTGCAGTCCTTGTCACCAGCACTGCTCCTCCTTGCAGAGGCAAGGATGGGGACAGCTGTCTTCAGATCAATAAGATTTGAATGTGTCATTTTCAGCTTGTATTCCCAATTGTCAAGCAAGACAGAAGAAAAATGACTGCAAAATCTTTTTGTAACACTGAAGTTGTACAGCCATGTGACTCCATACATGGCTCCCTCTGTGCTGCGTGGCCAAGAGAGGTGTACTGCAATGGGATATATCAGCAACAGAGAGATGGTGTTCCCCTGGTCCAGTTCTCTGCTGATACCTGCTCTCTCCCAGTAGAAAATCTGTACCCATATTTATGTCTAAAGTAGAGAAATCTTAATATATGCAAGAATCTTCTCAAGAGCAAAAATAATGAGGATTTATACTTCAACAGCACTCACGCCCTTTGCAGTTTTACCTATTGTGAGTGCACGTGTGCGTGTTTTGGGCGGATTTTCTTCAGTTCAATAACCAAAGGATAGTGAGGAATACTTCAGCTTTGTAAAGTTCTTCATTAAATGTCTTGGGACTGTGATGCATTTACACACACATCCTGCCCCATAAAATGCTTAAGGGTTGTCTGCAAGACCCATCTGTCCAGCTAATGTCTTGTTTCTCACTACAACCCTTTTTGAGAGATTTTGTGCTTGCACAATTCTTTAATACACCCATCTGAAAGGCATCAGAGAAGTGCCAAAATGAATGTCATACTTCTTGGCAAGGACAGCTGTGGAAGATCTCTTCCTCATTTCATGCTGCCATGATGAGCCTTTGTTTTTCACACACACATGTATGACTATGACTTCTGCTTTACTCTCCAGGGGAGGGAGAAGCTGAATTGCCCTGTTCCAGATGCACACTTTTGTACAGTGTATTTAGCAATGCTCATTCATCAACAGAACCTGTAATGTCACCTTCCAAACAGCAAGAGAGAGAAGAATATGTCAGTGAGTCTTCAGTGCTGTGCAGAGTTTCCCCACCACCTCCCTGAACCTGCAGCTTAGGTAAAGTGGCCAGAATCAATATAATGTTTATTAAAGGAGGCAAGAATATGGCTTTTGGAGAGAATTCCCTTATCATATGACCCAAGTAGTATCATCAGTCCCTGGGCCTACTTTCCATCAGAAAGCCAAATCATTCTTTCCTATTCTCTTCCTCAGTCCTGAGGATTACACAATGCCTGCACACCTTAATAGGTCTATCAACAGAACAGGACACAGTGGCTGCTCTGGAAGCACACACCTACCTTGATAACCCTGCAGAGGCATGTTCAGATCTACCCTGGTTTTTGGTGGTAGCCTCACTGCTACACTGGGAATCACCTCAAGCTTGAGTCTTCTCAGACAGAAAGGTTTCTGAAGGCAAGGAACTGGCTATCTCCATCTCTTCCCTCCTTCCATCTTAAAACAAGAAAGAATATACATTTCAGAGTCTCTTTAGGATTTCTTTGAATCTCTTGTCTAGTCACAGGAGCCAAACTGTCACAAAAAGTGTGAGCACAACATCAGTTGTTCAACAGGTGACAAGACTTCCCTCTAAACCAAGCTTAACGTCAGTTCCCAGATGCTGTTTAACAACCTTACCTCATAATCCCAAATTCTAAATTTTTCTTGATGGCCTTTGTGCTTCCTTCTACCTCAACGATGTGACAACACAGATATTGCCCAAAGGAAGTGCAGTAACAAATAATCAGTTTAGGAAGTGACAGGGCCACATCTGAATTCAAACAAATCATCAGAACCTTGAGGCCTTATTTGAACAAAATTTCCTGAATACTGATATCTCTATCCAGCCTCAGTAACATGATGTGATTGAGATGGCGTCTAGTGCCAGTAAATGGATTTGGTTCAGTGTTCATGAATGCTTAAATCAATATACTGCACTGTTTCTGCAACCCACAGACCCCAGGACTATTGCTCTACCTGAACACACAGTAGCTACATGACAGCCCACAGCTGTGCTTCTTTGAAGGTTTTTCACTGCTGGGGAATTGTGTCCAGGTGAACAATTCCCAAATAAAGTCAAGATTTTCAGTGTATGAATCAACAGGAACCGCCTTGTTTCCAAATAACTCACAATTATTCTTCAGAATATTCATTCAGGATTCAGATGCAAGTGCAATAATTAAATGAATGGAACTCCCAAACTCAAGGATAGTAGAAAAATTCAATGTCTTTTGGCAGTAAGGCAAGCGTGAAATAGCATGAATTATGACATTGCCTGAATGCTCCTGTTCATGTCTCAGGTAACCATTCGCCTACAGATGGAAGAGGAGGAGAAAGAAGAACTGCTCTGTTGTTGAATTTTTTAACAGTAGCTGTAACCACTGTCTTGACCCACACCCTGACACAGTCTCCTCACTTTCTGGCTCCTGCTGCTGATGATACCATGGCAGCTTGTCTCTCAAGTAAATTGATTCTTCAGTCTGGTTTTGTTCTCAGATATTAATGCATTTAGAGAGACCTCTAATCTGTCCCAAGCTGAAACTGTGATTCAATCCAAAAAGTTAATGCATTGCTTTTACATAGTATTGTGAATAAAATGAACTTGTATGCTATCACTCATTGTTTAAACATTGTGACACCTCACAAATGCACAATGTCTTTCAGACAGGAGCTTCAAAGCATTTTTTCGATCACCAATTTAATCCCACAATACACCAGCCAAGTCAGCTGGCCGATACAGCTCTCCTCTTTTTAGGTAGGTAAACTGAGGCAGTGAAAACTCAAACATATATGTGGAACGACTTATTTTCAAAGACACCAGCTCCTTACAGCTGCCATTGCTTTAGGATTCCTACATACTTCTGAACTTCAGATAACATTTCTTGAAATAAATAATGAAGTGAATAATGAAGTGACCAAAACATAAATAATGATGACAGACTATGAATGTATTTTCCTGTCCTTTTTGTGATCCTTTAGACCTCATAACTTGCTTTATATATCCAAGGAAGATGAATGGAAGGCCAGGGGCTTGGAGGTTATTTTGCCAGAAGGAATGGTTTGTGTTCCTGAACAAAGACACCTAATATTTAGTGAAAGCTGAAAAGAGGAAGAAAATTCCATACTATTGGTATTATATATTCCCTTGTTTATACACACTGGCCTGTGTCCAAAGCAGAGCGTGTGGAAACCATATGACTACTATTGAATATGTGCCTAAATCAAATTTGCAGTGTTTTTCCTCTGCTTGCCAAACACAAGCCTCCAATGGGGTTAGATACCATATGTTAGGTAGAAAACAGGTTGCAGTTTTATTGCCTACCTTTCCACGTAGAGGAAAATCTTGCCAAACTGAGTGACATCCAACTGCATAGAAACTCCATAAACGTCTGGGTTTCAAAGCCCATCCAAATTTCTCCAAAAATGTTTGACTGAAGCAGACACTCCTTCAAAAGCAGTGTCTAAGCAGAGAGGAGAATGAAGAGGGTAATGCTTTGCATCTCTCCTCCACCTGATCTTGGGGAAAACACATTTGCAGATGAGATCATTAGAGAAGTCATTGGGAAGCAACATGCACCACTGTACTCTTTGCAGCAACACTAAAAATTTCAGAATGTGTTTTTGCTCCTTGTTGGCACAAACCCAAATCTTTTAGAGCAGAGTCTGTGCTGTAGATTTGTTTTGCTGCTCATAACTCCAGGCACAAATGGATTAGCGTGTTCCAACTGCCAGTTTCAAAGGGAAGGGGCTCAAATATGATTTTCCACTTTTGTCCAGGAACTAAAATGGAAGACTAGCCACTGGTCAGCTGTCATTTTGTTTAGAAATATGGAGCCTTCTAACATAAATGCTAAGAGTGCCCATAGTGAATCAAAGCAAAGATCCATCCAGCTCAGCAACCTGTCACTAAGAGACAGCAAATTCACGTAACCACATTGCAACAGCTTTCTGCTCAGGGACTTCCACCTCCAAAATCATTTTATTTAGTGTGTCTTGATCGATGGCTTTCTCTTCTGATAATTTTCCCTTTCTTTCCCTGAATCAAGGTCAGCTTTCACCATTCATAGCAGCCCACAGCAGAGCATTCCTGTGGTTTCCAGGCATGTAGTGTAAAGGAATACTTTCTTCTGTTTGTGTTGTATCTTCCCCTTTTTTTCTCATAAAGTATTCCATACACTTGGCCATTTTGTCACCCTTCTCTTAAACTTTTCTAGCTTTGTTATACTCTCTTAGAGATGAGGGGCTCAGAACAACATATGAAACAGTAACTTGGCAAGGGTATGCTGTAGGTTTGAGCCATCAATTTAAATGGGTCACTTTTTCTCCATATGCATTTGCATTTATTTACATTAAATGTCATCTTCTATTTCAGGGCAGAATTTCTTTACCTTTATTACATTATAGAGCATGACACTGTCAGTTTATGGAGGTTCACGTCAAAGAATGTCCTGAGCAAGAAAACATAGCGTACCTACCACACAAAGTACACTTAGAAGAAGCACACCCTTATGGGAAGACTCACACTTCTAAAAATGCAGGATTTACAATCAAAAATTTAGTAAATCAAAAATTCAGTAAAACAATGAAAGTAGGAATGCATCCTGTATAGTGAGCTGGACATATAGCATAATTATATAAGGCTGTGAAGGGTTTTTTTTATATTCTCTTCAGGAGGAAAAGTTTCAAAGGCCCATTGAAAATACTACATGACCATTGGGTTGTATTATAATGTCAAACAAGTGCATTTAGCACTTACTTACCTAACAGAGATGATAACTGGCATCCATACATAAATTTGGAAGCAACACGCAGTTGTGGGGCACACAACAAACAGAAGCCAGGGTAACCAGGGTCTCGAACATGGAACACTTGACATTGGCCTTACACATTTCAGCTGACATTATCTCTGTATCCTACTTCATTGAAGATACTCAGAAGTGGATATCCAAACAAAATAGCTGTGCTCCAGTCTTGGTTAAAATAATTTATTTATCATATTTACTATTTATAGTCCAAAGATGATCAAAAACTGATGTTACTGTTGAGCTAGTGTTGCCTGATCATCTAGATCACAAATATGATCATCTATATCACCCTGTTTCTTTTTGAAAAGGTCCTGTGATCTTCATGCTTAACTCCAATCCTCTTGGAACTCAGATGCTTGATCCAGTCTTCTGAGATTTATGTACTGGTGATCTGTGCAAGAGCTTGAAAAATCAAAATCTTTCACAAAGCCAGTGTCTCCAACCCAGAGCTGCTTACTGAACCACCAGATGTAGAAAAATTTTCCCTGGTTAATCATGGTAACTACATGAGCTTTTAGAGGGTTCCCAGAGATGTTGTCTCATGTCCAGCCACTGCTGTCATTTCCTACCACCATGACTGTGTTGCCTGGGACTCTCCACTGTAACTCAGAGAAAAGAATACAAAGAGACACCAGCCTGAAGCAACTAATCCAAACAGTGAGAGCAGCTGAACTGCTGGGGGAAGGGTTTCAGTACTGACAGAGAACAGCACTTCTCAAGCACTCTAGTTCAAAACAAATAGGAAGCCAGGCAGACAGACGAATGGTAAATGCAGATGTCAGGGTTCAATGGAAAAAAAGAAGGGAAAATGTTCAGCCTATAATCAATCGTGGGCACAGTGGAACATTGCAAAATGTAACTCACATTACATTCCAGCGCCATGACTATCCCATGGTAGTGGGGAGCTGCCCTAGGATTGGTCTTCTGATGAAGCAGCAGCATCTGCTGTATAATTTTACCAGCTCTGAAGGTTCTCTAGATGCATGCACTGTAGAAGAAACATATTGACTAAAAGATTGCAGCCCTTCTACTGGATGTACTTACAGCCACTTACAGGCTAATAGATCAAGTCATTTCTAGGTGGATGGGAAGCCTTCTGAAATCCATTCCAAGAAACAACAGTAATAGACTGTCTGTAGCTATCCTCACATGGAGAATTAAAATTATGAAGCAGAGTCAGCGAAGTCTTGGGAAAAATGTGTGCAGTGATTGGTTATATTAAGTGAAACAAATTTAAGGCCAGTGTGAGAAGCTGGGAAACCTGTGAAAACAGAGAAGCTTTCTCACTGGATAAGAGCATAACAGGCACTCTGGAGTCCTGGCCATTGCTGATGAGCAGGGTACTGCAAAGCACAGACCTGATAGCTACATGAAGGGATGTGGCCAAGTAAAGATAGTTTTCTGTTTACCTCAGCTCTCTCTTTGGCTCATTGATCTCCCTGAGCACCTAGAGGAAGACATCAGATCAGATGGGAAGAAAGTCCAGACCTGCAATATTGCAATTTAAAAATTCATCTTCCCAATAGCACAGGCAAGGTGAGCAGACAAAGTCTGCTTCACTTGATGTTACACCCTAGTAACTAGACAGAGAAACATGGTAGCTAAATGAGCAGGCCCTGAATGACTGGAGAAAAGCGCTTGACACAACCCCACAATTAAGCAGGTTTGATAGTTTTCAAATTATTTTCTAAAGGAGCAGCAATTCAAGCTTCACTAGGAAAGAGAACATACAAGAAACACTGACACAGGACCACGGAGAAGGAATGCTTCATCTAGTTTCAAGAAATAAAGTATATGGTTGGTTGACATAAGTATAGAAACCAAGGCCTTGGGTGGAAAAGTCAGGAGAAACAAGGAGATTGTGAAACAAAACAAACCAACATGATTTAAGCCAAGAAAAGGAATTCAGTGACCAGATGGAAGGCTCACAATGTCAGATATAACATAAGCAACAGGAGACAAATTTGTGGAAGGGGGTTCGCAGAAGGGGTATCAATCATTTAATCTGTGATGGGTTGCTGGTAGAAAAACTTGTGGGGGTACAGACTCTCAAATGACACTGAGCAATACAGTTAACATTTGATGTGTGTCTCACGCTCCTGTGCTGTCGTACTTGTGTCACACCCATCTGTAGTGCAGTGGTCCTTCTCCATGGACTTATTGAGTGAAACCAGGTGGCTGGTCCAGTATTTGACAGACCATCCAGCTGTGCCTGCTGCTGATGGCTCTGGGACCATGGTGTGTGGTCCCATGGTCATGTTGTAGGTCTGTGATTGAAGCTGTCTTCCCAGAGGTTTCAGAGAAATCCCACTGAAATATTCAACCTTTGGCAGCAACCTCCATCTCTTCTTTTTACTGCCCACTAAGAAGTACGTTTTTCCACTGGACACAAGCTCCCAGAATCTCTGATGGGAGTAGTATATTTGTGTTCTAGCCAATCTCAGGGTCTTTTTTTTGGTAGCAATACCCATTTTCACACAAAATGCACAGAAATACTTAACTCTGGTGCTAGGGCAATTGAAAACTAGCTACTAATTTTTGTAGCAATTTCCAATAATTTGTTTTCTTTGGATTTAAGGCAGGTTGGGTTAAAACTCCTTAAATGTTATAAACATTAATTTTAAAAGATAGTCTTCCTTTGGACACCATCAGAGCAATGGAAACTACCACAGAAAATACAGAGGAATCAGGTATCACTTGTAAGAAAGTAACTGGGGATGAAGTATTCCATTACACAGGATGCATTTGTACCATTTTAGCTTGCACAGATGGAAATATAGTTCAATGTTTCAACATCATTTGACTTTCACGTGTTAAAATATTGATAAGTGCTGCACAGGATAATGCCCCTATGGTTTCAAGTAGTAACTGGAGCATGATGTTTATTGAAGTGAAATACAGCAAAGCCTTTAACAAGTACTTAAAATTCTGAGACTCATTCTCAAAACTGTCATAGATTATTTCTTTGGTTTTTTTCAGCTAATCTTTGTTGATATCTTCCAGTTTGTGGATGCTAAAATAGAATTCATCTTCTGATCACCTCAATGTTCCTGTGTTACAAGAAACTCTTTAAAAATAAAAAAAAATCTTATTTGAAAACTACAATGCTGCTGTAATACACAAATAACAAGCTTCAATAAAGAAAAACAATGCTACATAAAATAGGCATAAATGGACCATAGACTCTCTGTTCTAAATATTTATGGACCTTTATGCTGCAGCAAGAACATCTGAAAACCATAAAACACATGATTATCCAAATTGCTCAACACGGTCTAACTTGTATCATGTCTAAGCTTCAGTTCTAAAATGCACAGTATTTCCTATACCACTTATGATTGCTAAGACCAAATTAGTCCAGCCGGAAGTCAGCAGAAGCCAGAAAAGATGTCACTTCAATATATTTAAAGGGAAGATGAGCCATGAAGGATTTTCTAAAGGTGCATATCACAGGAGTAAGACCATAATTCATTCAGAATTCAGTCTGCAGCATCAGATTTAGCACAGAGCTGCTTTGGTCCCCTATGAAAGCAAGGGTTCATTTTATAGTTCCCATTGGCACAAGCATGGAAAAAATCAAAGAGGAAGTCAGTTGACCAGGTGTAGTTCAGTTGAACAGACTGGAAAAGGGTTTAATGTTCTCTGTATGTAATTTGGAGGAAAAAGAAAAGTTTTCAAGTACTGGAGTAACCATTCATTGGGGTACAAGGTCTGCAAGGAATTTAGAGGCTTGACTCTCAAACAGGTAATTCTGAGAATGTACTTGTTAACCACATCATCTCATGTGTGCATTGAGTAAGACAAATCCACCTGGGAGCCCTGTGTAATTCCCAAATGAATGTTCAGTACCAGGAGCAGTGTTTGCAATTCATGTTTAAAGGTGCACAGCAAATGTTCTCCTCTCCACTTAACCTCATAGTAGCTTTGAAGACCAAACAGCATTCATTGCTAGACTTTAAACAGAATATTGTTTTCCTCTTCTTAAAACAAAATACGAAAATTAAATTGTATTAATCCTATTGTGCTTTTTCTGACTGTAGGAATATCAGCTTACATGGAGTATTGCTTAGGGCATTCATATATCAATAGTTGTCCTCTGAATACTATTTAAATTAAATGTAAGTTCCTTTGTTTCCTAATACATACACATATTTTAGCAGTGTAAATTATTTCTTTGCAGAGCAGACACTTCCTGTCCTTCTAGTCACTTCATTATCTGATAATTAGAACTGGTTATAAAAGTTCTAAGTTGTCAATTTCAATACTGGTTGATGAAAGTTCTGTGAATGCTCTTTGCAAAGAATACTGGAGCATTTAATTTCTAGGTTGTTGAAGAGCTTTCCTTTTTTTTTATAATTTATATTAAGAGAATAGAAAAGTTGATATTATTAAGTCAAAAGAAATCCATACTAGTATGGACTGTTGCAAACTTACTGAAACAAAAGATTCTGGTAGTTCATGTAGATACTCATTAATATCTAAAATTTCAACAGTTTTCCTTTTTGTTGTCTTAATAGAGAAGTTTGAAATGTTATCCTTTGCACAGAATAAATTTCATCAGTTTTGAAATCTGCTAAAGATGTTGAACAGTAGGCATTGATTGACTTCAATGTACCACTTAAAAGTGGTACAAGAAGTACTACAAACCATCTCAGAAAAAAAGAATTTTATTACTATGAATTAGTGATGCAGCAAGATGTTCAGGCTACTCATTATGTTTCACAGTGTCATATGTTGAACACTATTTAAAACAACAATAACATAATTTTTCCACTGGGCTTTGCAGAATCCGTCTTGATGTCTTCCTTTATACAACATTCTGGGCCATTTCCTTGAATAAAACTAATCTCTGGTTTAATAAAAGCTAGCCAGCCAGCAGTCTAAACACAAAGCTCATTGCCATGATCCTCAAATAATTTGGAATACGTAAAATGACACAAATCTTTCTCTTGCACCCAACTCAAGCTGAGAACACACCTCAGCTGTGTCCTCAGTATGTTTGCATCTCAGTCACAGAGGACCTATATGATCATATGCTATACTGCCCAAAAAATAATTTTCTCATGTGCAGAGAGGCATTTAACCTGAGCTATTGTGTAACATCTTCTGTGGCCATCTGTTCAACGTCAGGAGCACAGGTATTTTAGGGCAGAACGCAGTTTAAATGCACACAGCCAGGATGTGCCTTGATGCAGCCCTGTATTGAGGTGATCGGTGTGTTGTACAAGTGGAAGTGGTTAGCAGATTAAAAAATGGGTGATTGTGGACCCCCATGAGGATGTTATACCACCAGCACAGAACATAATATGAATGTGTCCTGCTAAAAAAAAGGCTAAATGCTTTTAAAGACAATGTTCTGTTTGATGTTCATATATGCTGAGGCAGAATCTATTTGAACAGGCAAATCCAGACTGAGACCAGTAAAAGAAAAGCAGGTAGCTGGTAACTTCTCAGGATGGCTAGCTAGTCACTCAGGAGCCAAAAGCTGTCACATCTGCTTTCTAAAGGTGTGACTGTCACAGTATAGTTTATTCAGAAACAAGCAACAATTAATGAAGCGACCCTCAGAGATCTCATGGAGATGGATGTGATGCTTAACCTTTGTGTAAAGGCCTTATTCTGCTGATCAATACCTCAGGTACCTCATACCAACTGTTCAACTGCTCAGACCTCATGGAAAATGTCAAATTGCACAGACTATGCAGTGGGGTGGGAGGCAATCACCAGGACATGCCTGTTTCATGACACATTATAAATGTCTTTGGTCTTACTTTAAAAATCTACAGTCTCAAAATACATATTATAATTCTTTGCATAGCCTTTAAAAAACCCTGCCTGCTTTGTTTGATACTGAAGTCAAGGTCAGATGGTAACCTGTGGGTTGTGCTTTATTCATTGATTAGCTATATGAAGGAAAGCATGGTGTGTCCTGAGTCTGTTTCCTTGAGTTCAGACCATGCTGCTTAGCTGGCATTTCAGAATGAGGCACAAACAACTTAAGGTCTCTACATCGCATTACTTGTATTGTTGGTGCTCTCCTGCCAACTGGAGTTTTAGACTCTGTGTTCTTAACCTCATTTGGGTAAGATTTCCACCTAAAGGTCAGGTGTCCCAGAAGCTGTGACATGGAGCCAGGGGATAGTTAAAATAGTCAGGCAGATTTATGAATCAAGAAATGCAACTCCAAAAGACTACCTCAGAGACCTGTTTCTTAAAAATTAAACCTAAGGCATTAAAGCAATTAGGACTTAGATAAGTCACTGCCCTTGAGAGATGTGGCCCATCCAGTCAGAACTCCTTTCCTTGACCTGGATTTCTGTCACATAGAAGTAGAAAGGTTTTCTATGATTAACTGTGGCTATACCATGCCTTGTTTGGAGTAAAAATCAATACCAAAATTTCTCATATTGCAGGGGACAATGGAGGTGGCAGTACTTTTAAGATAGTAAATCATTGACCCTTGATGAGGCCCTGCAGGTGGGCTTTGTAAAGGGATGTTTGACCTAAGGTAGCTGATGGATCCAAGGGATAAGACTTCTTGTTGCCCTCAGAAGGCCTCAGAACTTCTTGATTCCTTCAAAAAACTCCTATATGCTGTGTCTCTGACGTGTGGGTATTGTGAAGGCTTTACTGGAGGGATCATAGGAACCTGGGAGATTTAGCTCAAGCCTCCATCATTAAGTGACAGCCAAGTCCTCAGTGGATCTGGCCCAGACAATCTACAGGAGGAAATGGAATGTATTGCTCTAGAAATTTCTCCTAAGCACACAATCCTCCAATAAGTTTTTTATGCATATGGTATGATTTTTGTGGGATAAAATTATTAGACAATGTCATTATTTCAAATCAGCGGTCATTTGGAAATAAACACACAATAACATGTGATGATACCTCAGGAAAAAATACTTCTGCTGTGATAAAAAAAAATTTCTACAGAAAGTGATTGCAAAAATGCAGACAAAGCCAAACTGATGTTACTTATGTAGTATGACACACCTCTTCTGACAAGGCTTGGAGGTGGAGTTCAAATGGGTACTGAAGAGGGAAAAAGGAGTAGGGAAAACTGGCTGCCTTTAAATCTGACACTGGTAATGATATGAGATCTAAGCTTGGGGTTTTTTTCCTACAGTAGGAATGTTTTTCCTTATTAAAATATATTATTAAAAGCTCTTAGCACCAAAACTATTAAATAACTGCCTTATTTGTATAAAATCAGCTTACACATAGAGCTGGAGTCTGCACAGTTACGTGCACATGCTTAGTTCCAAGTAGTGAACACAGCTCCAGAAAATAAAAGCGTCGTTTTCCCCTATGCTTAAAATTAATGGCTTGGTGACCTCCCAGTGCCACTGGCGACATTATCACTCCTTTTCTCATTAGGTGCATTTCCCACTGTTTGCCATAGACCTTTTTGTTCTCGGCTGTGAAAATAGAGGGAAGTTTCACAGATGAAGAGCTGAGGCCGTGGGACCAGTAGATGGCAGCAAGAACACGCAGAAAAGGTTTTCTTCGCCCAGCTGGGCAGCCTGGAGAGCAGTGCAACTTTAAACGGATTCAGTATTTGTCTTCTATATTTGGAGAGTGAAAAATATATGTGACAATTAGAGGGTAATGCAATATTACAGTGCAAATAGGAGAGTGGAATGACTGTGTAACCACTGAATAGCTCCCTGATTTAATTTGTTTGTACTGACCTAACTTCTCTGCAATTGCAAGTTCACCTCTGAGGGACTTGGGAAGATGTATGGAGACCTGACTACTGCCAGTCACCAGGAACTTCCCCGGCCCTCCTTCTTCGTTACATTTTCTGTGCAGGGTAAAGGTGATTAACGCCTCTATTCAGCTGAAAAGTCGCAGAAATCTGCAAATGAAAGAAATATCTCCCTTTACACTTGGTCACCATGATTTTTTTTCTTCGTAGGGAATTCTGCTCTCTGCTACAAGTTCTTCTGAAAAAAAAAAAAACCAAACCAACCAACCAAACAAACAAACAAAAAACCGGTTAAAGCATGAACACAAGCCCCAAATATGCACATACACAAGCATGATTTTTTTTCCTTGATTCTTTGTTTCTTTTTTTTTTTTTTTTTTTCCTAAAGGGACCTAGGGTCTGGGCTGACTCACCACGTATTGTAGTAATTGCAAAGATGGAATGCAACAGCTCCAGAAAACTGCCAAGAAGCAGACATAAAATCTAGGCATCCGGGAGGCAGCTGGGCTTCTTAATTATTGGCAAATATATTTATATATAAATATTTTGCCAAGCGTGATTTGGGTTAACAGTTCCTGTGAAGTGACCTTTTGCTTTCCTCTGTTTTGTGTCTGTACACATGTCCTAGATAGATACATGGGGAGAGAGACACAGACAGAGAGACAGAGATAAATGAACGGATTTCACACAGCCCTCCGAAATCCCAAACTATGCCTAAATTAAATGAAGAGGGATATGAAGCGAGGCATAAGTGCAAGCACAGATTTCAGAACTGTGAAAATATGTCAGCAGAGCATCATTTTTTGGTTCAGGCTGATAATCACTCCCTGCTCTCATTATAAGATCAGAAGGGCCATCTGTCCTCTCTGGATAATTTGGAGCTCAGATACAGTGAGCACCCTTGTTAGAAAATGACCCTCCTACTCTCTGTAATCACAAGCACTTGCAGCCCTGGATCTGCACAAAGCTGCCGAGGAACAGATTGGTTCCAGATCGGTATTGATTATGGATAGATTTGTGGTTTATTTGGTGCTATATTTGGGTGAAGAGGTTTTGATTTTGGAAGACTGATGGGTTTTGTTTTCTGCCTCTGTTTTTCATCCTGCCATCTTCACTTCTTCAGACTTTCTCTTCTCTAGATGTAACACTAGGATGTTGCATGGGATGAAGCAGTCTCTTGATTTTGTAATGAGACAAGTAAGCATTAGTCTGAGCAATACAGCTCAGGAAGCTGCTTCCTAATACACGACTCTGTTCGCAGGGAGCTGCTTCCCCTCTGATACACGGTTATTCTCGAGTGACTGACTCACTCATTCACAGCCACAGCAGAGAGGTGTAGAATTCAAGGATTCTTCAACGTTTGCTCTGGACCTGCAGACACAAACAAGTCTTAGTGACTTCACTGACATAGGACAAAGTCATTAGCCGAAGGGAAAAACCTTGGCCAGGGAACGTAAGCTGCCTTCCTCTTCTGACCCAGATTCAGTGACAAAGTCCCACATCCCCCCGCCCCCGTGTTTCCAGTCAAGGAGACAACTTGATCATCAGAAGGGCAGGACCAGAGTGAAAGTGCCCCTTTTCGGAGAAAGGCTGCAGGAATTCATAAGGGATTAAATCATCCCATCGTTCTTGTGGGGACCGGTGTGTATCGTATCGCTAATAGCAGAACAAAGATGACAAACAAGACGGACAGTTTCAGGACATGAGGACACAGGGAAGTCGCAGGTGGGAGGAATCCGATTTTAGCGCTAAGAGCATCGTCGTCTCTAACGCCCCGCTGTAAGAGACTAAGGGTTTCAAGAGGTAGTTTATTATTATTCTGACGGTAGCGGTTTCTCCTCATTTGTAAGACAATGATGTTTAATATTCACCGAGGAGTAGTGAGGTGGCATTTGAACACCCCCACCGCCCAGCCCAGCGCCGGGGGCAGGGTTCCCGTTGCACAGAGCTGTGGCTGGCAGGCTGTGCAGCGTCCGCAGTGACCGCTCCCGCCAGGGTCACCGAGCCGGGCCGGGCCGAGCCGGGGTGAAAGACACTCGGCAGCAGCAGTGGGATTGCTCCCGGCAGGCCCAAAGCGGGCACCTTTCCAAGCGGCTGCAAAGCCATCCCATCCGCGGAGGCGGACAGGTACTGAACGACATTTGCAAACTCGGCCGAGTTCAGATCACGGTGTTTGCGCAGCCGGCGGGGACGGGAGCTGCCCCACCCGCGCCATCGTGCCTGCCTTTCCTGGGGAGTAGGGGGGAACCGGGGCTAGCATCCCCGGACTGGGGAGGGCAGAGGCTAAGCACACTCGGGGCAATATTCAGCAGACATCCCAAGATCATTTGTTTTGCAATTGGCATCCATAAAACATGTATGCTAAAAATCAGAACAAAGGCGAGCCCAGGTACCTGCCGTAGATGCTGGCTGGCCTTAAGGACGGGCATACTTTTGGGCAATGAAAATAATATCTCCGTTGACTTCAGATAGGTCTCTTTGTCCAGCAGATAAATAATTTCTAATGTGGTCTTGCTGGTTGGGGTGAGGGGAAGAGTTGCGTTTGGTTTGTTTTTTTTTTTAAAGACTCCGATCTACCCAAACTTTAGCCTCCCTCTCCCTCTTTCTGTAATTTTCCTCACTAGGAAAGTTTGTACGTGTAGTACACAGTGGAGGAGAGGGAGAGAAAGTGGGTGCAGGACATAAAAACTCTAACAACAAGTAGCCCCGAATATATGAGTGATACATGTACGTGTATTCTCGCTGAACACTTCTACATCTGCTAGGCAAGGCGTCGAGCTCTGTATCTGCTCACTCCTGTGTACTCCTGTGGAAGAAAACGCAGTGAAACCTCTTTACGTGCTCATATATATATGCGTGTGGGACTATACAGACAGATAGGTAGATAGACTGCACTCGCGTAATCTGCCCGCGTCTATCTATCTGGGAGGATTAGTTATCTCTGCATCTATTGAGAATTAACAAGGGCGAGAGATTATGTATCAACGTACAGACAACGGCTATGAATATGAAACCTTACGTACATAGGTAAGACGGATTCACTCAGCCACTCAGCTGCAAAGCTCCTCTTTAAGGCTGCTCTGTCTTATCCTCTCAAAGCCTTCTGACAGCTTCTTCCCAGTACCTTCACCAGGGAATAAGGAGGAGAAGGCTCGGCACTGCACATCCCTGCTTTTCACATCCGAAAATGACAGACATATGTCACCGCCGTGCCTGGACTTTGCTGGAAATGGGCCGCCTCCCCCGACCCCGGCACACACACCTTTTGTTCCAGGCAAAATAAACAGTTCGGAGGAGCTGGGAAAGGGTGTTGTGCCAGAAGGGGAGAGACGGCGGGAGGGCCACACTCTCCCCCGCCCCGCCCCCCGGCCCCGCGGGCGCGGGTCTCTGCGGGAGCCCGGCGGGGAGGGAGCGGGGGTGCTCCAGGCCGGGGGTGGGGGGTCCCTGCGGTGGCGGGAGAGGGAAGCGCCCAGCCCGGGGAGCGGCGGCGGAGGGCAGGGCGCAGCACCAAGGCTGTCGGGCCGGGCCTGCCGCGCCTCCATGTGCGGGGAAGGAACCGGGGCTCCAGCCAGGGGGGCAGCAGAGGCAGACGGCGTCTGAGGGGCTCAAGAAGGGTAGCTGTACGACCGAGCGGGCCGGGGCGCGGGGCTGGGGCTGGGGCAAGGGTCGGGGAAGCGCACGGCGAGGTCTCTCCGCCGTGCAGGACTGTATTTTGCGGCAGAAACTCTCTTGAGCGCAGACAATGGAGCGGGATGTTTACTGCGGGCGGGAAGACAATTAGCAATTCATCGGGAGAGATGTGTCACCCAAATGTCACGGGGAAGCTAACATGACATCTGTTTTAATGGCTCCGTGCTAATAAACTCCTCTCGAAGGGCGGCTTTGTGGGGACGTCAAAGATTATTTACAGAATGAGTCAGTTTCCACACGGGCTGAGGCGCCGTCGGTGGCGGCGGGAGCGCGGCGCGGCGGGGACACGGCGCCCGGTCCGCAGGGAAAGACCCACCGGCAAGGGGCAGCTACAAGCAGCGCTCCGGCCCGGCTCGGCTCGGCACGGTCCCGGCAGGGCCCGCCTGGCTGGGGATGGTCAGAGCGCCGAGGGCAGGCGGCAGCCCCGGGAGTGTGTCCTTCCTTCCCCCCGCGATGGCTGTGCCGCGACGGCAGCGGGACGCGTGCTCCGAGGAGATGCGCGTCCTGCTTCGGGGCTTGCCTTCTGGGTAGCTTTGCCCAGAGGATGGGGGATTCCCAGTCCCGGGAGAAAACGCCCCGTGCGGAGGGCCCCGAAGCAGCAGGGACAGGGTCCCCGTCCTGGGCCGCAGACGCCGGGTGCGGAGTGGCCCGGCCTCGGAGATGGAAGTTCCTCGACACAGGGAAGCAGCGAGGCCCCAAAAGAGCGGCTGGATTTTCACCGAGTGCCACATCCTGTGTTATTGAACAAGACACGCTGCAGTAAAACACATAAGTAGACAAACTGAGAGAATCCATTTAGAAGTTAGCACAGTCTGACTCGCTCACAAGCACACAGTGGGGGTAGACAATTTAATTTCCCTCAAATCCATTCGAAGATTTTTATGTTTAGATTGTTGTTTGGATGGCATAAAAAGGTTCTTTAAAATAGGAGAGGGTGAAACCTATCGAGCCTCCGGCCACTGGCTTGTATTCCTGTGCCTCCTCAATTTTCTTCCTCTGTAAGAACAGGTTGGCGAGGAGATGTGTGGAATACATCCAACAGTTCTTACAGATATGTATGTGTATAAAGAGAAAACGTGTTTCTGTGCCCCTGTCTCTCTATATACGCATATATGTGCATCTCATCTGTTCAGAGAATGGATACTGCACCTTTTTAAGAGGAGCAGAACGAGTCAATCCAAAAAGTCTTTACTCGGGCAGAACCGATGCTGAATGTAATAGTGGGTTAATGCAAACCTGTCCTCGGTACTTATTAATAGTCAAGATCAAATACATTAATGGATAGGAAGAATGAAAATAGGCTGAGAACCGTCAGTCGTCCTTTCAAGGGCAACGAAAACGCGGTACTGACACCGGGACTGAATGGAACAGCGTGCTCCGTAACCTGGAGAGGGGAAGGAGGTGGGCCAGAAAGTAGGTGGGTAAGAGGAAAATTGCCATTGTCAGGAAACCTAAACACAGTTTTAGGTGGCCCATACATGAGATATGTAAATAAGCTACAAATCTACCTTTTTTTCTGCCTCCAAAGTTATTATAGTCCCAAAGACAGCTGGGCAGACGAGCACTGGTCCCGCACGTGCGGGATGGTCCAGGGGACAGAGCCACTGGAACAGAGGCTCCTCCTGACGGGGACCCCGGGGTCCCACTTCCCCCGTTCCCACCGGGGTCATTCTGTCCCAGTCCTGAACATATCTTCCCATTTTAATACAAACTTCGTGGCGGGGATCTGCTTCCCCGGGCTTCGAAGGGAGCGTCTTCCGGGCCTCCCGGGGAAAAGGCTCCGGCCGCTGCCTGGGACGTGGGCCCCGGGGAGCAGAGGAGTGAGAGATAGTGAGAACACCAAGATTGTTCCCACACACCCTTTACTTACTTGACTGTTTGTACCCATCTCCCCTCACACGCCAGTTCTGTGTAGCTGCCCGGTGTGCCCGCATCTGTGCCCGTGACTTTTGGGGGAGCGGGGAAGAGCCCCCCTCTGCTTTCTCCACTTAAGCCCTCGCTGTTGCACTTCCCTCCATCGCTGAGTGCCGGGGAGAACCTGCCCGCTGCGGACATGGGAGCAGCGGGGCGGCCCCAGCAGGTAGGGGACGGCGGGGAGCGAACCCCGGGGCGCGACGGACAGAGTGGGCGGCTCTCTTGCACAGCCCCCCCGGCCCCCAGACCTCCGGGAGTAGGGGGAGGCAGGGGATGGATCCCGCTCTCCATTCCAGCTATTTTCAGAGCTTGGGGGCCCGGTAAACAAAACGCTCTTGCTATCTCCTCGCTCAGATAAGGCAAGAAGTGGCTTTCTTTAATAGTATGATTGAAATGTTAGGGGTATGATGCCTCCTCGTTAGTAATATTGGCTTTGCATGCAGAGCACAATCCCATCCCTCTAGACTGCTTAGCCAAAACAGAGCGTAAACTCTGTAATTAGTAACGTGTTCCATCATTAAAGAGCCCTGCTGAGAATTTCTATTTAATAATGGTCTTAAATTAGTTATGATGGTAAATACTCATCTGGAAATTCAACATCTAAAACCATCTACAATCTGGAAATGCTCCAGTGTTGCTGTAATCTCCTGTAACACAGAAATGACTATCACATTCAACCATCGCATTAGAAATTTGTCGTACCGTTTGGTCCACTAATATACAGTATGGATGTGTTAATTAGGTTAACCCATAGACTGTCTGCTTCACAAATATTTAGAAATAAACAATGAAAGCTCCTTTTTAATACGATACAGCCAGGGAAGAGAGGAGGAGGGGCGGATTTGACTCTGTTGTAAAGTCTTTTGTTTCCAGATAAGGTGGAACTCCAACGTCGAGCCTAAGAGTTCACCAAAACACAGCCACGGGCACGCACCCATGGGCACGCACCCATGCCACCTCGGCCGCGCTCAGCAGCTCCCCGCCACTAGCAGCAGCACCCACGGCTCCTCCTGCACAATGTGACTGTTTCGCCTCTCAGCCTAGGAATATCAATTCATACCACACCTTTACTCTTTGAGGTTTATTGGCGTTTTTTAAATTTAATTTTTCCATTTTAGAAAATAGCTTGCTCCTTCTCTGCAGTGTCCGTTATACAGAGGGGTTTGACTTCAGCAACCTTTCCAAAAAAAAACTTTAAAAGGATTCAAGGAAGAACAAGGAAGAGGCAGCAAAGGAGTAAATAAATAAATAAATAAATAAATAAATAAATAAATAAATAAAATCTGTCTTCCCCCCCGGCTGCAAGTGGAATTCAAGTTTCACAGACAGACTGTAATGCAGGTATAAATAAGTCATTCAGGTATGCTTATCCCCACTGGGGATATAAAGAAAACTTATTTGTAATAACAGTAGAAAAATCAGTAACTGAGATAGTTGGGGGTAATGATAGGAGAGAAGGGAAGCGAAGTGTATTTCTGTATTTACCTAGATGTCTAAACGTTTATCCTCTTTAGCACTAACCTTTCATGTTTAATGAATGAATCTGCATTGCAGGGTTTTTTTTCCCCTCCATGTGCCGGCTAGTTTTAAATCTGCAAGCACCACAAAGAGGCCGTGATCCCATCTGCCTATGATTCCAAATTAAAGTTCAAACGGATGGCTTACACACTGCTGATCCTGTATCATAGCCTCTCGCGCCCCTTCAATTACTATTTAATAGAATTACAGTGTAAAATCCCAATAGTCTTAAAGAATGTTTTATCACAGAGTGAAGAGAGAGAATATACAGACACCTCCAATGTTATTGAACTGTATTACTGACCTATTTAGATATTAAAAGGTAATATTCGGTGTTCTACAAGATATTACAAGAGCTCCTTTAATCTGAAAACATGCATATGTGTGTACACATATATATGCCTCTCTATGCGTGGACACTGTATACATCAGCTTCCCCCCTTGTGGAGTGCACACATCCAGCCACGCTCTGTTGGTGTGTGGGCTCACCCTTGTCCACACGTACACACACCCATGCGATTACACAGGTCGTGTTGAAATTCATGAGTTTTGGTAAACTGCAGCATAACTTTATTGTTGCCAGATATTGCTAGAGAAGTTAATCCAGTAGGAAAGCAATTCTGAAAAAATACTTTTTAAGTGACCTTATTATTAAATGAGCTTTCCCTAATGATGCTTCTATGGCAACAAAAAAAAAAAAAAATCATCCCCACGAAAAAACAAAAGCAAAAACAAAAATCAAAACAAACAAAAAGACCCCACAAAAACCCTCAAACCCAAAAAACCCCAAGAAACTCAAACAAACCAAACAACAAAGCCGAAAACAACAAACCCAACCAAGTATTTGTAGTATAGGTAAATTCCCCTCTAATAACTAGGACTGGAATGAAAGTCAGTCACAGTCCGGATTTAGCTGTTGTAAATCTTGACTTCTAGTGTAGTTCTCATCTCACTTTTCCTACCTGTTTGGCAAAGGACTGGTCTGCCACAGGGAGAAACGATTCTGCTCTTTCACCTCGCTGTAAGCGAGGTGAATTCTAACCATGCACTTGGAGGTATTTAGAGATATTTACATCTATACTTTATTCAATACTTTTTAACATCTTTCTTCTCTTGCAGATCGCGAGGTACCAAGCCACTCTGAAGCCTCATGATCTGAAACTACCTTACTTTCAAAATTAAAAAGGAACAACGTCGAAAACAAAACCTCTCAGCTGTCCTTCCTCCAGACACAGCAACACAAATCCCTTTCCTATTATTTAACCACAGCTATAACCCAACAGCTTTTGCCTTTTGTGATTACCGTGCCAGAAGAGAATATTTACCATGATTGTCGGTAATATCCTTAGTGCTTTCCCTTCCCAACTCTTGCACATAGAGACACAGACACAAGCCTCCCTGCCTTTTCCATCCCTTGATCAGTTTGCAACTGGATGGTTTGGTTCATTTGCCCCTTTTTTATACACCATTTGCAAACTTCTGTGTATCCGGGCTCTCTGCGGGGTGGTGATGTGACCCTCTGCATTTTGTACTCGTGCGTGTGTGTGTGTGTGTGTATTGGTGTGTGTCAGTCTGCACACCCGTGTGTGTGTGTGCACTCTAGAAAAAGGCAATGTTTGTCTGTCCTCTCCCTACATGTGGAATCCAGGCCAGTGCGATGTGGAGCTCAATAAGAAGCTGCATGAATAAACACGAATAGAAAGTTGTGCTCAGCTAACCGAGGAAATCAGAGCAATACCAGGGCACCAACGTCCACATTTCTTTTCACTTCGGGCCGGGGCAGTAACCTCATCTGGGTATGCTAAAAATTAAGGGCAACGGGCAAGCAGATTCGAGTCCCTCGAAAAGGCTGCTGTAATTGATCAGACAGAGAGAGATGAGGGTGACCGAAGCCCGCGTCTGACCGTGGAGGGCCAGCAGCAGCCGTGGCCCAGCAGGCACACAAAGGACCCCCGGCCATGCTAAAGGGCTCGGGCAGCGACCACGGAGAGAGAGGGAGGGAGAGAGTGAGGGAGGGAGAGAGACAGGTGGCGTCGGTGGTCCTCAGACCTCCACGCCGGGTGGCACGCACGCCAGTGAATCCCCAAACAGGAGCTAGTTGGGGACGAAGGCAGTGTTATAGCGGCTTTATAGGCGAGGGATGGGCGGTGAGGGGGTTAACTACTGTCTCCAAACTGCTCCGGAACCGGCTGCTCGCGGACCGACTTCCGACGGGCGGGGCGGGGCAGTGCCCCCGCGGCGGTGGGCGAGAGGCGGCGGTGCGGGACTGAGCGGGCCGGGGAAGCAGCTCGGTGGGCTGCCGTGTTCCGGCCATCTGCCTGCTGTCCTCCGGCTTTCTCTTAAATATTGATCAGACGCACTTCACCTTCTGAGTAATTTCGTCTTAATCAGCGGCCGGGCTCGGCGCGGATAACAAACTAATGCTGGAGAGGGTCTGTGGATAATGCCGGGCCAGGGGCAGGGAGGAGGCAGCCCTCCGGTTTGGCGGGGCTCGATAGGCCCTATCTTCCCGGGGCAGATGGACTTAGTGGGCGAGAAGGCTTAAACGGAGCTTTTCATAGATTTACACCTCAATCAGCCATTCAGGTTTTTTATGCAAATCCTAAAACAACATAATTTATCCATTACCAAAGCCCGGCTTTGAAACGGCGTATCATTATCTGCACCCTTGGCACCCCGAAACCGTGCAGGCACCAAGGACCGATGGATGAGATGCGTCCTCTCCCCCCCACAAACCCTGCCCGCTCCAGGGAGAGGCGGACACCCCCAGCGCGGCTGGGGCAGCTCCTTCTTCGGGTTTGGGCTGGGGATCCGACCAAAGGAGCAACTTTCTGCGGGTGGGGGTGACAAATAGCGTGGGAGAGTAAAGGCCCTGCCCTTAAGCTTAAGCTGCGCTGGAGCTTAAGGCCAAGTACCGGTGGGCGAGGCTAAGGGCGATCTCTGGCCTCCCCTAGCAGCCACGGCACGACAGGGCGATCTTCGGGAGGCTTAATCAGAGGGAAGAAAAATCCAAACCTATCAGTGTGAGGCTGAACTGAGGTAGATTATTGCTGCCGGCTTGACGCCTTCTAGCTGCAGCTTCGAGACTCGAAAAGGAAAAGAAAGAAAAAAAAATATGTCCCAAACTTTCATGCCTCTGAATCTTTCAGGTATTAAATTCCGTTTAAAACACTGCTGGATGAGAACGACACTGCTACCAGACAGAAACAGAAATACTGCCTTTTAAAACAATGTACTGACATCAAAGACCTTCCTACCCAGAGCTGGAAGGCCAGTTTGTTCTTCTAAAGGCTTCTCCACTGCCTCTCTGCCGGCTGGGAGAGAAAAAGCAGCCCAAGCTCTAGCGTGAGACCCGGCGAGGGTGCCGGCCACCGGAGAACCTTTTATCCCCTCCCGGGTAATATTTTTCCCCTTCAAAAAGCCGCGTGTGGGAGGGGAAGAACTAGGTCCATCACAGCACCCACGCGGAACACGGGAGCCCTATTGTGTTTCTGCCCCCAGGCAATTCCCGTCCACTTGGGTTTCGTACGACCGGAATTCATTTTCTATCGACTCCCCACTCGTGTTGACGACGGGCCAGTGGCACGGCCGGAGCTGCCCGTGGGGAAGACCCCGCTGCGGAGCCGCGCGTCAAGCGAAGCCCGCGGGGCGGGGGAGGCGAAGCACGACGGGGCGGCCGCTGCCTCGGGCCCTGCGTGTCCTTCACCTCCGTGGCTCCCGCCGCACGCCGGAACGTGCTCCCTACGGCCTTTCCTCAGGGGAACCTCAGGTGTGTGAATGTATTCACACAGCAGTTTAGTCCTTAAAATTACCCATTTGTGGCTTGGTCTGAAATCTCTCACCCTATGGCGGTTCTCCCAAATCCACAGGTAGGCTCTTGAGGCGGGGGAGGAAGGGAGAAGGGGGAAAGAACACTTTCTATGTCCCTCCTCAGACCTAGCTCGGACTTCAAAAAAAGGAGGGAAGAGGGAGAGAGGACTCGAGCAGCACAAAGGTAGATCGGAAGTCCATATTAGTTTGGAAATGGTCAAGAAATTCCAGGCACGTTTCTCTCTAAATCCCTGGTAATATTCAAAATTGTATTTTCAAGTAAAAACAAGTTTAGAATTTACCCTTTGCTAATTCACGGCTGAATAATCTGCCCAGGGCAAAGCAAACTTTAAGGAAAAAGGAAAAAAAAAAAAAGGGAAAAGGAAAGAAAGATGCTGAAATACTGTTAGTCATGCAAATAAAGGCTTCTTTCAGCACATTACAATATACTCCGGATTCGAGGGGAGGAGCTGCCCGTTAAGGGCGAGGAGTTTTTGTTTTTGTTTTCATTTAAAGCTACAAAACAAATCCCGAAATGTCTTAACCGCTCTCTGGAGACACCCGTCCTTGCAGGCAGGCGGTCGGGGAAAGCTTTTTAGCTCCCGGTGCACACAAATATAACCGGGATGGGGGAAACGATGGAGCTCGCCGTGGCGGAGGGGACACGGAGGGACACGGCCGTGGCCCTCGCCGCCGTCGCTATCGCAGCACTGTGCCCCCGTTGCCGCCCGCAGCCTCCTCGCAGGGTCGCTCGGTCCCTGCAAAATCCCTCCGGGGTGCCCCGCCAAGGCGGGGGCCGCAGGGGCCGCGCAGCGCTGCGAGCCCCGCGGCGGGACAGAGTGCGGGGCCAGGAGCCCACGGGGAAGGAGTGATTTTCCGTGACGAACAGAAACACCAACATCGCTGGGTAGATAAGAAAATGGAATACTGTATTTGATTTAGAAAGTTTGTACATATAGATAAACACGCAGTTAAGGAAACAATAGTTTAAGCGTCCTACGTGGAGTTTAAGAAGAGACCCCCCAAAGCTGCTATGAAATACTCAAAATAGCTTTTGCATAAGATAACTACAGTTGCACCCTAAGCTTTTTTTTTTTTCTTTTTCTTTTTTTTTTTTTTCTATCGCTGAGGTCCCTTTTGGAAACCTAGCACGTCAGATTTTGACAGCTAAGTTTGTGCAAGGAACACCGAGTCAAGGAAAATAAAAAGGAGAGACAGAGAAAGGGTGGGAGGGAGATAAAGAGAGGGGAGGAAGAAAGAAAGAGGAGAGCAAATATAATATACAAGCATTTCTACACATATATTACAAACTGGGAAAATGACCGCATCATTAAGATATACATAATTCATATAAAATTTTGAAATAAAAATAAAAATCTGTTACAGTCATAACTATTCTTTTTCCACATTTATAACCAGTACCCACACAGGCACTGACAGAAGTGTAGAAAAAAAGGTGCTTACGAATAAAATGATTGTCTGCGGAACAAAAAAACAGAAAATTGCATCTTGGCTGAACCATCACTTGGACTAAAAAAAAAAAAATAAAAAAAGAAAAAAAGAGAGAGAGGAAGAGAGAGGAAGAGAGAAAGAGAGAAATAGGACCAACAAAAAGGCGATAAACTTTGTTATTTCCCTCTTCAAGGAGTTCCTTTTAATTTTTTTTTTATTTTTGATTTTTGTACAAATTCGATCAGAGTTTGCATTTGTTTGTCTGGTTTCTGTTTGTTTTCCTTTACTATAGAGAATATTTTTTCCCAGATACAAATTTAATCATCATCATCATGCAAGTGGGTGAAATGCGTCCATGGAAAAGCGCAAAGGAGAAATCGTGCTTGTCCTAAAAAGAATACAATTGTCACTTTTGCTTTGTTTTTTTTTTTTCTTCCTTTCTTTTTATATATATAATAATTATTATTTCCCTCCCTCCCCCCCACCCTTCCCGCTGCAGCACCAGCGTTTGTGACTGTTGAAGTTTTAGCTCCATCTCTTGGTGGTGGTGTTGGCTGACGGTGGTGGTGGATTCTCTGATCCCTGTCTGTTTGTTTGTTATTATGTTTGGGTCGGGTTTGGCCTTTTCTTTCCTCCCGGCTGTGTGTGTGCGTGCATGCGTGTGTGTGTCCTGATTCTAGGTTGCCTCGGTTTGTTTTGCTCGGGACGGGGAGAGGGTGCTTGGCTGTTTGGATTTGGATTTTTTTTGTTTGTTTGTTTGTTTTCCGATATCATACATCACATTCCGAGTCGCTGGAGGTTACCGAGAGGATGGAAGTGCCCGTCTCGGCTCTTTCTGTCAAACTGGAGACGCTGGTGGTCGGGCTGGCCGCCGTGGACGGAGACTCGGCCGAGCTGTGTGTCGGGCAGCCGGGCTCTGCCAGCGACCGCATGCCGCTCTGTCCTATCGCCTGGTGCTGGAGCCTGCATCGCGCCGGGAGACAAAACAACAGCACAGCCCCGCTCAGACACCGGGCGCGGCCAATGGGACGGCGCCCGCCCGACCCTGCGCCCTCCCGGGGACGCCCGAGCCCGGGGCCCGGTCCTGCCCGGAGCGGACCCTCCGCCGCAGGGTGCAGTCCCGGCCCGGCCCGGCCGCTATCCCGCAGCGCCCTGCGCAGCCCGGAGCGGCGGGGGATGCAGGGCCAAGCCGTGAGCCCGGGCCGCGCTGCCCCCGCTGCCGGGTCAGACGGAGCCCAGCGCACGCACAGCGACAGGGGCCGCGGTCTGAAACGGGACAGGGAGCGCGGGGACAAGCGCTGCCCTGTGCCCGCGTTTGGAAAGGACGAGCAGCGCCTTCTCTTTCCCCGGAGCGCCATTCATTCATCCCCTCGGCACGGCGGGCCTAGGAGAATCCTTGTGTGGGTGAGACCCTTTAACACCGCGAAAAGCTTCAAGGAGCGGTCCGTAGCGGGCAAGAATCGCACTGGATCCCCATTTTGTGCCCTAGCTAACACCTGCCTAAATATTTCCCAGTGCACAGACGCTCTGGGTCTGCGGTAGCGAAGGAGAGAGGTCCTGTCCCAGGGACACGGCGCTATGAATAAAATAAAAGAAGGAGAATGTGGAACACAGCGCTTCTCTCTCCTTGAATTTAAGTCCTTTTTTCATCTGAAAGCAATAATCAGCTTTAAAGTGTTCGTTCTTTCATTATCAACACTTAAGGAAATATTACCTTTGAATTTATTTTTTTTAAGAGGCAATAAATACTTTTTAGGCTCCCTAGCGTATTGTAAATATTCCTCTGGGTCCTTTTATTCCACTCAAAACCCAAAGAAAGCCTAATTCAGGGAAAAGAGCTAGAAGTCCTGGACTGAGCAGCCAGCCTCAACCTCTAGCGCCTAGGATTGCCAGTTTGCCAGTGTGAATCAAAACACACTCTTTGCTCAAATGTTTCTCACCGGGGTATTTTTTATTTAACTTCCTGCAAAGAACACAAAAAAACGTAGCCAGTTTGTTCTACATTTCTCATTATTTTAAGTTCAGCGTCTTTGATTTTTCTCCCATTTAAAAATCCTGGTGCATTCATCTGCTGTCAACAGCGTTGAATCAACAAAAGCATCCGTAGGCAACTTCTGTTTATTTACAGTCCTAAGCTGATCTGTTTTCCATTTAATGGAAATTAAATAGCCAGGCACTTTTAGGTTGCATTTCTCCTACAGAATCTTTTAATCAGTAGCACCAGTGCTATAATAAGGAAGAATTTAAGAGACAGCATTTATAAGAAGGAGTTTTTGTTTACACGCTTACAGTGGTAGCGAAACTTAAATTGAAATAAAATCAGTGTGTCAAACTAGATTAAGGATCCATTTCCATTTGCAAAATAACTTTTACGACAGTAATGAGAAAGAAAGAAAACAAGCAAAAGAAAGGAAGAAGGGTGCTTCGCTTTTTTCATGGCAAAACAGAAAGGAGAAAAAAAAAAAAAAAAGGCACCGAGAGACACGAAAATAAATAAATGCAAGTGTAAATGCACAGAAAGCACAAGACTAGGAGGCCAGGTCGCCATGTGGTGTAAACACAGAAATGGAAATGCAGGGGGGAAAAAAGATTCCCGGTCTCTTAAATGTTTTTTGTTTGTTTGTTTTTTCGCTTCTCCATGAGCCAAAGAGCTCTGGGGTATGCCTGTGCTGGTCCCGCTGCGCATGCAGAGCAGCCCGAACAATTGGAGCAGAGCCGCCGGCACCGCCGAAACCCGCTCTGAACCGCACAGCCTGCCTCGGCCTGTCGGCGGGGGAACCGCGCCAGAGCCCGGCCAGGCACAGATGCCGGCAAGCCGAAAGCCAAACCGGAGCCCACCGACCCGGAGCCGTGGGGGTTTCCGTCCCCCGCCCCAGCCGCCGCTGCAGGGAGGGAGGGAGGCCGGGAGAGTAGGGCGCTGCCCCGGCCGCAACCGATGTGCTCTGGGCACATTTACACACGCTAGCCCACGGAGCTGCCCACGCCCGCCGGGAGCCCCAGCCCTGTCCGCAACCCGGGAGCCCGTAGGGAGCCGGGCCAGGCTTGGAGGCACGTCAGGCAACTTTGAGCCGTGCCTATCCCCGTCGCATCCCTGTGGCTTCCGGGAGGAGACCGACCCGCCCGGCGGGGGAACCGATTTCTCCCCGATGGAGAAGAGAAGGAGGAGAGGCAGAGGCGCGCTGCAGCCCAAGCGGCTGCCGAGCAGCGGAGCGCGGCCGTCCGCCCGCAAGGTCCCGCCGCCCACCTCGTCCCCCGCCTCGGAGCGTGGCACCGCAGCCCCACTGACCTGTTTTTAGCCGCCGCTGCTCTGTCTCTTTGCCTTCGGTTTTTGAACCAGTTGCCTACTTGCGTGGGGGTGAGCCCCGTGGCCTGAGCCAGTTCCCTTTTCTTGCTGGGGTTGGGGTAAGGGTCCTGCAGGTACCACTCCCTCAGGAGGCTGCGAGTCCTCTCCTTGAAGCAGTGCGTCTTCTGCTCGCCATCCCAAATGGTCCTGGGCAGCGGAAACTTCTTCCTCACCCTGTATTTATCAACCGGCCCCAGCGGGCGACCCCTTAGCTTCTCGGCCTCCTGGTAGTGCGCTTCGAGCCACATGGCCTGCAACTTGCCGTGGGACTCCTTGGTGAATTTGTGGTTCTCCAGGATGTGGTAGAGGTCTCGGAAGTTGCCCGTGTGGAAGGCCACCACCGCCCGGGCGCGGAGGATGGACTCGTGCTTGTTGATGGCCTCGCATGCCCCCGGCGCCACCGGCAGCGACCAGAGGAACCTCCCCAGCCTTTCTATGTCTCCAGTCTCCTCCAGCGTCTCGCAGACGCTGGCCACTTGCTCCGGGGAGAAGTTGAGTGTGGGCAGCTGAAACATTGACAACTCTTCGTGGGGTGCCCGGGAGCTGCCGCCTCCACCGCCGCCGGCACCGGGGCTGCAGCCCGAGCCGCTGCCGCTGCCGCCGCCGCCGCCGCCGCTGGCGAGAAGGAGGGAGCGGTGGTGCGGATCGGCGGCGAAGTTTGGCAGGAAGAAATGGGTGGGATAAAGCTCTAGCGGGGACCTGAACACCATGGGATGACCGGGGAGAGGGAGAGATAAATCAAGGAGAAAAGAAAGAAAGGGAGGAAGAAGGGAGGAAAGGGCACACGCACCGCGCACGCATCCACACCCGCACACGCACACACAGCCACATAGAGGCACGGGGGCACACACACTCACACGCACACGCGGGCACACGCACACGCGCGCTCACACACACCCCACACGCACACGCACTCACACACACCCGGCCCCGCGCCGCCGCCGAGTCAGGATTCAGTGATTCAACAGCGATCGCCCTAATGACAACAGCCTCATAATATCTCCCCTAAATCCACAGTGAGTGCAGAGCTGAAACATTTTGTTTCGCTTTTCTATTGGTCTTCTGAGTGTCGTTGTGGCGTTGCCATGGCAGCCGCTGCCAATCACTGTCAGCCCTGCCAATCATTACGGAGTACGTAAGGAAGGTTTTTACCACTTCGCCCAAATGCACGGGGGGGAGGGAAGCCGGGCGGTTGGTGGAAAAGCCTGGTTTGTTGTCTGGATTTTTTTTTTCCTCCTTAATCTTTGCAACTCCGAATCTCAGCACTTCCCCTTCTCCCTGTCTCTCCCCCCTCCTTCTCCACACCCCTCCTAAATAAGGGATCAAATAATGCGAAAAGCAGTGTGCACATATTTGTTGAATGGGATGAGCAATTAGAGGGTGGAATATTATTGTGATCTTAACGAGCCTCGTTAAAGCTAAAGGAGATATGGGGGAAAAGTAAATGGGCCAGGCTGGGATACACGTTCGGATAAAGGGCTCCTAACTGAGACAATTTACACATGATTTGCACGTAGTTTCACTTCATTCTGCCTATCTGAGCACTAATAGTGCCGGGGAAGAAAAGAAAGATGAGATCATTAGACCCATCCTCACGCCGGTGACCCTCCCAGAAGCAGGCACATACAGTACAAGCTGGGTTTAGCCCTGGTTCACCGAAGAGTCTCTCCTCCCCTCTCCTGCTCCCTGCCCCTCTCCGCGGAACGAGGGATCCGCTGCCCGCGGAGTTCCGCGGCCGCTCCGCCGGGGGCCGCTCAGGGCTCCCAGCCTGGATCCGCTCCGGCCGCCCGGCTCGGCGACCGACCCCGGCGGCGCCCCTATCGCTGCCTCCCCCGTCCCACTCCTCGCTTCCACGCCCTCCCGCTCCTACTCGTCTTCCCTTTCCTTCTCCTCTCTCTTCCCTAGCTCCACTTTGTTTTTCTTGCGTTCTGGCTTTCCTCCTACTACTCGCCTCACCTCCTCTCGCCCCTTCCTTTCTCCGGAGCCCAACGACCTTACGAGGCTGTTCCTCACCCCCAAATCCGCCAGGGCTTTACACCGTACCTCTCCTTTTCCCTTTTCCTCCTCAATTTCTCGCCCCAACTTCCAAGGGTCTTGTGCAGGGACGAGGAAAGGGATGTGGGAAAAAGTGGATTTGAGCCCTTTTTTTTTTTTCTTTTTTTTTTTTTTAATTGAGAGCAGGGAAATTATCCGTGGTGGTGGCTTGAATCCATCCCTCAGTAAGACACAGCTGGGTCGTCAGACTTTGCTACCATGCAACTATATTTATTATTAGGTATGTTGCTTTTAAGAAGATTTAATCAGCATCTTGAGCTGGTAACTCTTTTGTTTGGTTTCTGTAGCTATGGAAGTGTGATTTACAGAGATTTGTACGGGTCATGGACATCTTTCCAGACTTACTGTGTATATTTAGACAGGACTTTGCTTGGTGTTAAAAAGTGTATATTTTGAATAGGTTCACACACAGTAGCAAACAATACCGACATTGTAAAGGCATGTACAACGAGTATTGAAACGCAGCATCCAGACTTCAACTAATCTGCCCTCAATAAAGCTGAAATAATTATCCTAAGCCGCCTTTCTAGAAGAAAAATCATTGAGGAATTCAAAACTTTTTTAAAGATCTTTTCTGCATTCCGATGGAGATCGAGGGGTGAGGCTTGGAGCCCAAACTACTTTCAGACATCAATGGAGGGAAGGAGGGGGGGAAGTGAGATATTACAATTAAAATGTGAAAACATAGCGTGACTTGCCCTATCCGAAGGATAATAATAATACTGCTATGGGTGGTAGAAGTTCTTTAGCTGCGCTCCAAACTGGTTGTGATCCTTTCACAGCGCACTCCTCGTGAAATAATTCCAAGTGGCAGATGAATAGGTCCAGTTGGAAGAGCTGCTGGACTGGAAAAAGCTCGCTGTATTACACATTCATCTGATTTCCACTAAACTGTCATCGGTGTGCTACATGGCTTCATAGTCCTAATGGAAATAATTCGTCCTCTTAATTTTTGGTGATCTGCTTAAGCACTTCTGTTAACAGACTTGGGAAAAACTTCTTTCTACCCTCCCACCTTCCCTGGCTCATATTTCCAGTCGTACAGCTAAGGAGGGAAAGAGACTTCTCAGCCCCTCTACAAATCGACTTGGAGGTATTAATTGGACAACAATATGTTTAACCAAAGATTTTAATACACACACACACACACAAAATCTTTTTCTTTTTAATCCTTTCCTTTTATGTAAAGGATTACAGAGGGGAGAGTGGGGGGAATTCCTGCGGGAGTTTCTTAATATTTGATTCCATCTTTTTCGAGCTGCAAATTAAACTACCTTAAAATGTATTTCCAGAAAAAAATCCAAACCGCCTCTGTTGTTTTGGGTTGCTTGGGTTTTTTAATCTCACGGACTATCATACACTGGTGGTTCAGTTTTAGGTTGCAGCCACTCTAATACTCTATTAGTATTCCTGATGAATCTCTGAAAGCTTCTACATATCTACATATATTCTTTCTTTCTCTCTCTCTCTTTTCCTTTCTCTCCCCCCTTGTTTTATTTTAAAACACACCCCCCCCCCCCCCGACATATGGAAAATGTAACAACTGAATTTCTGGCGAAAATATTTCTTCCACAATATCTTTCCGTAGGACAATGCACGTATTCTATGTGCGTGTGTGTTTAAAATCAAACAAACCCACAACCCTGCCTATCAGCTAATATCAAGGTCTTCCTGAAGTCCAGTCTCCTCTCTGTGCCGCTAAGGTCCAGCACGGGAGCTCTGCTAGCCAGAGGCTCTTACGAGGACGGAGACAGCATCCTCAAACGTTTCCGCCGGCTCCCGCGGCTGGAAGACTCGGGTCACCGAGGCGCGGTGGTTGTTAGCCAGACCTGGGGGAGCGGATCCTGCGCTTGCCCAGCCGGGCCGGGGATTTAGCGTTCCCCTAAGCCTGTTAGGGACACACTCTCATGTCCTGAAATGTGCAAGCAGATAATTGTTGGCGCTCCAGCTTTGTGTGAGGAGGCCAGGGTGTAAATGGCTTTTAATGACTGCAGCTGCTGGCTGCAAACTGTCAATGGGATCGGCTAATGCGGAGCCCGGAGCCGCCGGGCGCCCAGGCGCAGCAGCCGGGCGGGCGCAGCCTCGGGCGCGGAGCGGCGCGCGCAGCGGGGCGCCCCGCCGGGCGCGGAGCCGGGCGCGGTCGGCGGCTGCGGGAGCGCGGCGGCGGCGACGGACGGGGCTGGGCAGAGGCTGCCCTCTCGGCTGGGGAAATCCTTTCCGGATCCTGTAAGTTTGTTACGGGTAGGCGGAGGTCCCGCGGGGGAGCGCCCAGGGGGTGCGTGGCCTCCCCCTCTTCCCCCCCGGCCCTTCCCCACCCCCGTGCTGGGGCCCGGGGTCCGGGGCCGCGCAAGGCGGGGTCCCTCTGCTCTGACGATGGCCATCACCTCCAGGCCGGGGAACCTGCCGTCCGTTTCCAGTCAATCTTACTTGGTCCCACATGATTTATTGTTTCAGCTGCTAGGATGACATGTGTCTCTGCAGGGCAGGGGAGCAACCCTCCCCTTCTCCCCAAAAACCTCCCCCTAAACAAACCCGGGCAAACCAGTGTTCTCTTCTGGAGAGAGCCTTACGAAGTTGAGTGTGTGTGTGTGTGTGTGTGTGTGTCGGTCTGCCAACCTGGAGGACTTTTCTGGGAAGAGGAAGGGAAGCAGAGAGAAGCTCTTTTATTTCACTGCTTGTTTTGATGGTCGTTCCCAGGAGGCTGCGATTTTCTGCTGCCTAGTTAGTGCCCCTTAATCCTGACTCAGGAGTGATTCAGTCGGCGCTTGCGAGCGCTGATTATTTTTTTTATCGGGGGAGGCAGGGGTTCAGACGGGGCTGGGGGTAGCGGTCAAAGTACCGGCGAGAGGAAAATGCAGCACTGCGGCCGCGGCGAGGGGGAAACCAAGGGGGGGAGAAAGGGAGAGACAGGGACAGGTAAAGGAGAACCCATCGCGTTGTTCTTGTTAGGCTTTTTATATTATTAATGCAACGATTTAATTGGATTTTTGTCGGTCTTCAGGGGCAAGGGCTGACAAATTTGTACGGATGCTATCTTTAAAAACACATCTATCTTCCTTCCTTCCTCTTTCTTTCTTCCTCTCTTTCTTTAGTCACGATTTCCCGGGATAAATGAATGCGCATTTGATGGGTGTGTAAGATGTGGCCCATCCGGCTCCTGTAGCAGAGCTCTTTGCATGCGGTGTGTGCTATTACGGATCGTGATAACAAACAAGTGACAAGTGATATTTTTTAAATTGGATTGGCTTAAGACGTCGAGGGGATATTTAGTTAGTGGTCCAAAATATTGCTTCACTTTCCAAGTTAAACTTCCGGGGACCCCTCACACGTTTTATTTTGCATAAACAGAGAGGCTGGATGAGGGAAACGTGAAATATCAACAATTTTTTTTTTTTTTTAATTTTTTTAAAATTTTTTTTTTAAATTTTTTTAAAGTGAGAAAAGGAATGCAGCTCGCCTCCGCGGTGAGATGACGGCTTGGGAAGCAGAAAACTTTCCCGAGGGGGTGAAGGAGCTGCAGCTGCCTCCCGGCTGGGCTGGAATGCTTTCCCCCATCCCCCTGGATCTGCTGGCAGCTCCTGCCAGTCGAAAGTTACCTGCTCTGCAGCAGAAGCAGCCGTACAGTCGCTTGCTCCTGAATTAAACACAACTCTTAATGATGTAGCATTATCAACAAGGGACACTTGACTGACTGATCTAGGTATGATATATGTGCTGGGCGTCTAAATTAAATATTAAGTGAAATACTTAGCTCTAATTAGAAATCGTAACCTAGTGATGAAAACTTGAAGAAACAAATTGTGGGGGGAGGAGGGGACAGGTTTTAAACGCTGCAGAGAGGAAAGTAGCGGTGATGTGTACAGTCTGACATATTGGCAACAAGCAGCAACTTTGAAATGATTGACGTGTCATTAAAGCCATCAGGCTGATTTTAATAAATCTTTTTAAAAAAAAAAAGGCAAGAAAAGAGAAGTGTGGAACCTCGAAGACAGGTTATTTATTAATCAGCGCATTAAACCCTAGAGAAACACAATTAGAATGGGGGAAAAGGAGAGAAAGCGAGAGGAAATCTGTTGACGAATTTAGCAAATAAACGTCCATAAAGCAGCGACCATCCAGCTCGGGGCTTCTCTGGGAGATGGAGATGTCAGAGCTAGATGCCTTCTCCCCCGAGTGTGCCTTCCCAAGGTAAACAAGCACACAGTTGTCTCAACTTTCTCCTTTAGTACAAAGTTCCTGGTGCGACGGAAAATTTGAATATTTTATCAGTCTCTTGTAGTGACCCTCATTAGGTGGGCATCCTGCTAAGGCCTTGGCGTTACAAGAAAGCTGCCCAATCAGAGCATTTGCACGCCTTGTTAGCGATGGTTAATGAAGCTTCCCCATGCACTCAAAGAAAGGCCCCCTCGATGTAGATTTACCTTATGTCAACTCGTTACTTCTAATGAATCGCATCAAAATTCTTCCCTGAATGGGGCCGAGGCGCCCGGACCAGGATCCCCTCCCCGCCCGGCGGAGCCCACCCCTGCCACCGCCGGCACTTTAGCGGAGAATCCGGGACCAAGGTGACCAGGCGCAGTTTGGCGGTGGGGAGGGGGAGAAGAGGCCGAGGGAGGGGACGGAGCGGAGAGTGCGGCCGGCGGCGGCGGGGGCACCGCAGCCTGCGGGGGGGCTCAGCCCGGCCGCGGCTACCGGCGGGGGCAGCGACTGTGGAGGCTTCGCTGCTGGCAGGTAGAGACGTTTGCTCTTCGCAGCTAATTTCCAGGCTCCCCCCACCCCAACCCCCCACCTCCCCGTCCCTCCGGGCTAACATTTTAAAATCAATTAGTATTTTCAATTCTTGAGGTGAATTATTCAAACAAATGTTTGGGAGACCCTGAGGGAGAATTTGGCCATGACAAAAGGTTTGATTAGCTTTATTTCCCCCCAAAAGCAACAAAGGCGTAGGGCTGCGAGAACAATCCGCTACATCAGGGCATGTTCAATTAAATGAAAGTCATTAGCTTCGCCGTGAAAGCACTACCTTTAAAATCAGATGGGGCGGGCGGGAAGGGGGGAGTGGGTGTACTCTGATAATTGTGGCAGGAGGATTTAACACTCCCCCTCCCCCTATACACACAAAGCCCTCCAAAAAGAAGAAAAAGGAGGGGGGACCCAAACCCAACACTTCACCCTTTGGAAATTTGTGCTCTGTCTAAACAATAGGAAGCCCATAATGCAGATTATAACACTCACTGACTCGAATCCATTATCTGCCCTCCACACTGTCTATATATTGATTTCCATATACTTTCTATTGCTCTCAATGACTGAGCAAAGCTCCAGTTAAGAGCCCGCGACACATAGGAGCGCAGCTTGAACTACATCTTACCAATACAAGCCGGAGCCGCTTGTAAACAAGAAATGCTCCCACTTTCCCGGTGTAGCTGTGAACAAGCACACGACCACCCCTCCACCCCCGCAAGGGAAGTGGCGGCCGGACAGAGCCGGTGCGCTGCCCCGGGACCCCCTCCCGCCGCGGGGAGCACTCGGATCCCCCCGCGGAGCCACGGCGAGGTGTGCGCGTCCACGGGAGAAATCCTGGGGCCGCTGCCCGGGGTTGCCCCGTCCCGAGAGCGCCGGAGCCGCATGCGGGAAAGGGGGTCTGGGTCCCCTCGGGGCACAGAGCTGGCACCGCCGGGCGGGCAGAGCTGGGGAGCTCGGCTCCCCGCCCGTGGCCCTCCGCCAGCAGTCCCTCTCCCCAAGACCTGAGCTCTTAATGAGGAATGACGGTGGTTTCTTTAACTCTGAGATCAAACAGAGCAGAACTTTTCCCAAGGCAGGATCCTCCGGACGGTAAGTTTGATATTTAGATTAAAATCATTTCCTCACGGGCTCCTGTAGTGCGTGTGTGTGAATATGTGAATGTGAGGAAGACAAGGAGAGGGAGCAAGCTCAGATCAAAGTGACCATAAGAGAGAAGAAACCACCAAGAGCATGACCTGATTTTTTGGGGGAAGTGCTCCTAAAGGGAGGTGGGGTGGGAGCGGGAGGCCGCCGAGGCTGAGACGGGGAGCGCAGTCGAGCTGTCCCTGCCTCTTCGCAGCCCTCCTAGGCAGGGCATCTCTCCAGGAGGAGGCGAAGAAGGTATCGAGAGGGTTAAAGTGCCGGGCGAGAAGTAGAAATTTGGAAGAGAATATGTGTTGGGGGGAGGGGGAGTAAAGCGGTAATTCTGCTGCTGTAAAGACCCCAAATAATCCTCGGAACCTGTATAGATGGGAGAGATCCGGGACAGCGTCTTAAATGGTCACACCTCCCCCCCACCTCCCCACCATCCCTCCCTTTACTTTAATGAAGATTGTTAATTTGCTTCGAGGCAGTGCGCTGGGTTGATAAGTCCTCCCCAGCTAATATGTTAAAGTTTAAATACCAGCAGGTGCAAATTCACTCTACTTAAGGCTATAAAAATAATGCCGAAATTCAAGAGCACAAGAAGTCAGCCTTTGTATTGTGATGTATAAAAGGGAAATTGCGCTATACATAGCCAACTATTTACCAAAAAACCCCACCCCCAAAGCCCTGAAAGTACTAAACTCTTCTTAATGATGCCGAAGGTGAAGTTGTTTCATATTGGGCAAAATGGGAATTATTCTTTGTCATGTAAATCACCCTTCACTTGACCTCAGGTTAGAGGATAATGTTCATTCTTAGTTCACACTAAAACTTATTTAAATTAGAGAGCCTGAAGAATCATTTCAACAAATCCGTGTAATAAAGTGAAGAGGACTTAGGGATCTTCATTCAAAAAAACCTGTGGGTTAGGAACGTGTACTTTAAAAATTGTTATTTGCTGCAAACCTCGAGGATTAGGAGGTTTTTATTTAATCAAGTTATGCTCCTTGGATTTCCTGAGAAATGTGTATATAATTTCGCATAACAAGATTAAAAGAAAGGAAAAGATATGAATCAAAGGAGCTATAGATACACAAAAGACCTCCAAGTAACAATTACTGTAATACATATTTTAAAATTGGAAGAGAAATGAAAAGATATTTAACAATTGAGTAAAACAGAAATGAAGGTTTGATAAAGAAGATGCAGCTTGCGGTGCTATTTCATTCGATAAATATACTTTTGGCGTGGAGTGACAGGATGTGTTATTTTGACACAAAATGAAAGCGTTACTGCAGATATAGAGACACAGATATACCCGAAGACAGCTGTATACACTCATTTATAAATTAGTGGGTGCAAGTGGAAGGAAATCTGAGCGTCTCTACTTTACAAAGCAGCACTGAAAAATATCCCATAGGTGAGGCACTGGGCTGAGGTAGGTTTAATATTGAAGTGCTAGAGATTATTGGAAATCAAATAAAAATTCGACACGCACAGACCCATTAGAGGGTTTAGTGGTGAGGAGGGAGAGATTTTCCAGGGCTTTTGTTGCTAATGTTTCAATGCTAGGCGCTAACTTTAAGAAAAGTGTCAGTAGAATAACAAATTGAGGGCATGAAAGGCCACGGAGAGAAAGCAAGCAAGGATGCTCTTGACTTCTTAGCAGTTGCTTAGAAAGGATCTCGAGCTTAATATGGGGACTCAATCAGCGGAGAGCACAAAGCTGGGCAGAGGGAAGTTGGGCTCAGCACGTGCACTTTGGTCAAGTCGCTCGAGCGAGCACCGGAGGGGGGGTGGCGGCGGGCGCGGAGCCTCCCGGGCTGCACCCCCGGCCCCCCACGCCTGGCACCGGCCGCCGCGGGCACCGCCTTCTGGCATCCCGGCCTGGGGCTGCCGCCGCGGCTGGGGACTGCGATGGGTACACGCACGCCAGGAGCTCTGCTGAACCCCTGCCCCTCTTTCGCCTCTGCGACAGGGCAGGAAAAAGCCTCCTGCCCGGGACAGGCGCGGGGGCCGAGATGGGGGACTGGATAGAGCGCAACTTGTGCCTTTACTGGAGCGCTAGCAGTAGGTTTTGTTAAAAGGCTCTGTTATCAAACTCGGTCTTTCTGCGAGAAACAGCCGATTTTAAAGCCCGTCTGTAAAGATTTTTAACAGCTTAACGAAATATCAGAGATAAGGGAAATCTGGAAGATGCTCCTAGGACATCAGACCTTAATGTGCTCCTTCAGCGGCGGAGGGAGCTCCATTCTGTTCCCTGTACGTATTATATACTGCAGACAGGGTTCGATATATACTCTATTTAATCTTGCTCTGTGACAGAGCTGTTTAAGTGTATACCATGCCTACGTTCTTTGTATCAAGACCAAAAGGATGCATTGTTGAAAGAAAACTATTCAAAATCTTTCATCTGATAGAAATGATCCAGCAACTGTGAGGCAGCTACAGCACAATGGTTCTGTCTGCATAATAGGTATCTCATAAAAATACAGCATGTCATTGCAACAAAAAGTTAAAAGTCTTAAATGCATCCATCTTATATATTGCATGAAGTCAATAATATTCTAACCTCTCCTGCACCCCGCCATTAAATGGTACACGGCACTTTAAAATCGAGGGCATTGTGATTGAAATCCCTGTCTCTAGCAGAGAAAGAGGGGAGCAAGGTAAGTTAGCAAGGACCATTACGGATGTAATGACCTCAGGGTAAATATTCATTAGGAAAAGGGGATTCCTCTTCTAATACCCAGTCTATTTTCTTTGGAATGCAATATCACGGAGACTAATGTGGTAGCAAGACACAAGATTTAAAAGATTATTACCAAGTGTGTTGGGAAGAGTTTGAGAGATCATTTTTGTTTTTAGGGTTTGGTGGTTTTTTTTGTTTTGTTTTGGGTTTTTTTTGGGTTTTTTTTTTTAGTTTTTTTTCCCCCACAGACTTTTCTCAAGTGGGACGCAAATGCCAAGAATAGCATTTTTAAAATAATCTTTCTAATTTTATTCGGAAAGCTAGAAAAGCTTGCTCCTTGCTTAGCCCCCGGCAGCAGAAAGACGAGAACATTTAAGCATCACGGTAAGCAGCCCTGCCTCTCTTTTCCCTTGGTAGGTGCACTTAGACGGCGGCAAGAGAGCCTGCACACCCCCCGGGGACAGAGTTTGCCTCCTGAACTACACTTCTCTTACTGAAGAACAGTAGCTCCGACCTCCAGACCAACTGGGACTGGCTCTTTAAAGTAGCGGCGAACAGTGCTCCCGTGTCTCAACATGGTCATGTAGGAGATTTGAGCCTTTTAATTTCCAGACACAGGGAATAACCCCCTCGGAGCCCCGGGCTGGTTTAGGTGGTCGATTGTTGGGTGTTTTGGTGGAAGTTTTAATATTTCTTTATTTTATTTTATTTATTTTTCTTTTCTAATAAGATAGAGAGGGAAGCTGGGTACGATTCCCTTGTAGACACAGAAACATAAAAGGGAAGAAAAAGCCTGGCCGGGCATATTTGGCTGTCGGGAAGGTCCCCGAGCCTCTCTGTTGTCCCCGGCGGGATGGCGGTCGGGGGCTGCGGGCGCTGCAGCCGGCCCGGCCCAGCCCGCGGCCCGGCCCTGCGCGGCAGCCAACGGGCGCGTCGCCTGGTGTGACCTTCAGGGAGCACATTTCAACTGCTAAACACCGAGAAAAGTGCTTCTCTCGCTCGCAGGCGCCATATTACCGCCGGGAGCCGGGGCTGGGGCGGGGGGAGGGCGGGTGCGCAGTTAGTCTAGTTGTACGCAGTTGTTAATTCAGACTGGACGAGCACCCGATGGCTCCATAAAAGGGGGGGGGGGGAAGTACATTGAGATTATTCTTTACTTCTTAGCCACCCCTGCTATCCCCACTTTTCCAACTCTCCCCGAGGGGATGCGCTTTGTAACACTGACGCCTGCTCTGGGACCCTACGGAGCATCCTCCACCTCCCAGCCCGCTGGGAAAGGGGGTGCGCTGGGAGCGATCCCCGGGAGCACCGGGTGTCAGGGGGACCCTGCCCAAGGACCCGACACTCACCTTGCCGGGGGTCTCAGGCACCCCCAGGCAGCGCCTGAGAGCGCCCAGCTTCCACCACCCTGCTGCTTGCCGGGAAGGGACTGGGAAAACTCCCTAAGCCTCTCTCCCTCTAGTACACCCTGTTTGTGCTGGGAAGGCTATAAGGCTCAAAATAAGAAAATATCCCAAACACCTCTTTCCCCCTGTGCAAATTGATTTCCTAAGCGGTGGGTTTGCACTTTGCTGAGCTCTCTGCTCTCTCAGTTCTCACAGAGACCTGCTCCTTGGTCAACGGCCCTCTTTTGTCTTTTCCCCCCACCCCTTTTTTTTATTGTGGAAAAAAATAACCAACCCCACCCAAAACACCGTAACAACAACTTCTGTAGCTGTGCAGAAGTGGAGGAGACAGCGCCTCGATCGCGGCAGGGGCACAGAAAAGCCGGACAGAGCCGCTCCTCCCCTGGGCCGCAGGGCCGGTGCCGTCCTAAAGATTCAAGTCCTCTCAGGATTTCGGAACAAAGACAGCCCAGCCCAGCTCCACCACGCACGAATCTCCATTGTAATCCTGGGCTTATCCTTTTTTTTTTTTTTTTTTTTTTTTTCTTTTTTTCTTTTTTTTCCCCTCCCCTTTCTTCATTTGCCCTGTTTTCCAGCCTGCTGTTTCTGAAGGTCAGATGGAGAGGTCATAGCTCTGCATCCCCTATAAATAAATTTTGATATTTAGACAGCTATTGCTACTCGATATTAACTTACAGGATAATGGTGGGAGATACCGTATGCGCTGAACCTGTTATTCACGAGTGAGCAGCATCTGTCGAATACAATTCTCGTCTTTTTGCCCTGTATGGCTGTAGCACACATCAATAGGGCGAAGGACGTCTTGAGGCTGGGGTAGGGACCGGGAGCAGGACAGCTCTGTGGAGGCACAGTTGTAAGTGTTGAAACTATACAAGGATTTAGAGAGCTGAAGTCAAGAGCCAGGTCGGCACAGATCGGCTCTGAGCGAGTGCAGGACCAATTCAAAAGCGCCTGGCAGAAATATTCCAGCGGGCTTTTGACACTTCACAATGAAGTATAATGAATGCTTCTGGGGTGGAAGGGTCTTCCCTCCGCACATTTACAGCCCGATTTCCCCTATTTCTGACTTTTAAAGTCATGGGTTCAAGGTAGATCTGAACCAGAGGCTCAGAGCTCACCACTAACCCTTTTGCTGTTTACAGAGTACTCAAGAGAAGGCATGGTCTTCAAATGTGGGCAATACTTTGATGGGAGTACTAAGAGTTCTCATTTCCTTTTCACAGAGCATCCCCTCTTCTGGCCGTTCCTAAATCCTCCTGTGTCTTTCACCACCTGCGAGGCAGAAGGGCCTTTACACTCCCAGCCATCCTGGGTGCCAGCACTTTACTGGGCAATGCGATTAAAATGAAATTCACGGCCAGGACTCCGACCGAGGCTTTAGAGCAAATGAACCGGCAGCTGGGTACCCGCGGGGATGCGCCGAGCGGGGCTGGCCAGCGCTGTGGGAGCTGGTGGAACCGGCGGGCAGCGGCATTCCCCAGGCGGGGGAAGCTCGGGGTGGCTATACCCCCGCGGGACAGGGAGAGGAGTCCGGCCAGGCTAAAAATACCGTTTCTCCCTTGTTGTGCTGGCTCACGCCTGGGTCCTGCTCCTTCTGCAAAAACTATTCCACTTATCCCTGTCGAGACCATAGCTCTAGAAACTAGTTGCGATCAAGATCTTGTGTAGCAGGACGCGGAAATACTCAAGCGTTTCCATCTACTTACCTGGACATGGGAGGGAAGGGGGGTGGTGGTGAAAGGCGCCGATTGTATGTGGATTTTGAGGTTAAAAAGAGGTAACCTGGGGAAGGGGAGGGAGAAAAGGCGCTGAGTGGCTTAATTTAATCAAGAAAATGTCTGAAGTAGTTGCCGAGGTTTGATTCTCTCACTCTGCTAGTTTAACTTGCCCTTTAAGTCTCATATGTTAAAACTACGTTTTGGGGGTGGTGTGCGCTTTATTTTGAGAAGAGGGATAATTGCCAAGGAAGAGACAAAAGAGGCAGTTTTAAGTTGCTGCGACTTCCTAGAGCCTTGCGGGTTTACAACCAGCTCAGCAGCGGTGAAACAGCCTTGCTGTCAGAAGTTTGCGGTCGCTCAGGAAGGAGGAGCCCGTCTCTCTGCCCGGCCGGGGAACCGCGGGCTTTGTTCCGCGGGGAACGAAGCCACGGGAGCTGCCACCAGCTCCCGGCTGTCCCCGGCCGGCAGGGACACTGCCTGGAGGGCTGGCGGAGCCAACATTTCCCGGCTGGGCAGGTGTCCTCTTCCGGGCCGGCCCGAGGCAGCCGCCAGCACCCTTCGCCCGCCGAGAGAGGCGGCAGAGCTTGTGCCCACAGTGAGACGCAAGAGGCAGAAGCGACTTTTCTGGGTGTTTTTACGGCTTGCCTGCGAGGGAAGGTGCCGTGTCTTTCCTCCCCTCGGCCTCCTCCGCCCGCCTCTTCTCCCCGGGAACTCCGGAGGGCGCCGGGAGGGGCTGCACAGCCCCGGGCACGCAGGGACGGTGCGCGGGGCAGGCTCAGCCCCCCCCCGGAGCTGCAGCCCGAGAGCTGCAGGGCTTAGACTTTGTGCTTCCTCCATCTCGGGGCTCTCTTTGACCTGATGAGCTGCTTAGGGCGAACTCTTACGGTAGTTGCTCCAGTAAGAAAAATCCGAGTTATTATGAGGTGCAGTCCCCATACATTTTTAACCATAGTGATTATTAAATTAATAGCAGGCCCTAAGACAGATGTCAAAACGTCTTGAAAATGTTTATCTGTGAATAATTGAGAAGGTGGTAAGACGCATTATCTGATTGTATAATGAAATATGTATGAGGAACAGCTGTTTGCAATAGTCACCTCCCGTTGTTTCATTAGCCTAGAGCCTCCTCTTTTAAGAAGTGCTCCCTGAAGTTGGCCATTCAGCGTCCGCCGCTTCCAGCGGCGCCGGTGGCCGAGCTGTGCCCGCCGGAGCCACAGCCGGGAAGGGGTAACCCGGTGTTGTCCCTAGGCCCTTCCACGGGCTCTCCCCGTGGCATTTCTTAGTGGTGGTCTGCTTCCAGGGCGGGAGGGAAGAGGCGCGGATGGGGTCCGAAGACGTCTTGCCAGGCAATCTGAACTTAAAGAGGATGCCCTGAGAGGAAGGATCCTAGATGCTCATCTCAGAAGCACAGCAAACAGCCATTTATTAAGATTTCATGCCGAGCAGTGACAGCCTCCTCGACTGCTTAGCTTTGACATAAACTTCCAGACGTCGAGCATATGCTGTTGCACAGCATTGTTTATGTGTGGTACCAGATGTTGCTTTGCATCCTATTGTCTGGAGACAATGTTTAGTTCAGGTTAAAATATCTTTACTTAAACTGCTCAGTTGGCCATTGTGTGAGCATTAGTGAAGTGTCATGGAGAGGTAATGGGAAGTCCGGGGAGGTTAGCTCTCCGAGCGTGGCCAGAAGGTCCCTGGTTCATGGTAGGGTTACAGCCACTACTGTCATCTTTTGTTTTCCCTCCTCAGAGAACCCTTGTCCTTCCTCTAAAAGGATGTGCCCCGCTCTCATTCCCTTCGGAGTTTTCTCCACCGTTTCATGAAACGGCCCGGTGTTTGTTTTTCTAGTTCCCCTAAATCGCCCGAAAGAGGAAAGGAAAGCACGGTCCTGCGTCACCGCCACCCCAGGCCGGGCCGGTCCAGGCGGAGCGGGGCGGCCCCGCGCCCCCGCCCGGGGATGCTGGCGCCGGGGGGAAATCGGTCCCGGGCCCAGAGTTCACGCTCGAGCCAGGCCGGCGGCTCCCTCCCCCCAAAATGCCCAGCCGAGCCTCCTTCCCTCCCTCCGTCCCCGGCCTGGCGAGCGGAGGGGCGGCAGGGCGAGCGGGCCGAGGCAGCCCCCTCCCGCCGCCCGGGGAGCAGCGGCCGCCTGGAGCCTTTTCTTCCCTTTAACCCCGCAGTTTGGGCCGGCCGCGGCAGCTGACCTGTGGCAAGACTTTTGCTCCGGGAGAGAGGGGGGAAAAAGCTATAGACTTTAATCGGATTTCTCCCCAAACACTTCTGGTATGTTGTTGTTATGCATCTATATGGAGATCATTATTTATAAATGAGCGAGTACGATCGGTCGCAAAGACTTTAAGAGCCCGGATTTGTGTCATTAAGTTGAGGGCGGGGTGGTGTGATTTAGCGGGGGACGGAGGTGCTGGCCGGTGGGTGAGCGGGACGTCACCTGTAGCCCCGCTTTCCCTTTAGCCACCCTGTCACCCCAGGCGAGTTTCCCCGCTCTGGAGGCGGTGCGGGCCCGGGACTGCGAGCCGTGCCCCCGCCAGCTCCGTGCTCTCTCCCTGCAGTCCCGCTCAACATAATGCAGGCAGATTTCCCCGTGTATCAGGTGCCCCGCGAAGAGCGGAGAAGAGGTGAGCACATTTTCCAGCAGCAGCAGCAGGTTTTGTTGGTCACTGTAGCCCCTTCCTCCTCTGCTCCCCGACGTTTGTGAAGCCACTTCAGGGCACAGTTAACAACTCTCTAAATGCTCGAATTAAACAAAAAGCCGCATTGTGTATTTCAGCATCGAAAGCGGAGGTTTTGCAAAGTGATGCACCGTACAATGTAGATGTATTTGTGCGTTTTCAGCATTTTTGCCTGTGCGTAATCCCTTATGCCTTTTATTATAGCCCTACACATTACAGTTCATCTGTAAAGATACTGCTTCAGAGGGACCTGTTGCACACAGTGATGGTAATTAGTAACCTTGGTAACAGTTTTAAATAAAGGTTATAACAATGATGTCAACTGTTTTTATTCATCATGCAGTAAATGGGGTCTCAATATTATTGTGCCTATAGAGGACAGTGTTTAAGAAACAGTTATGAGGTTCCACTTATTACAATGTGAGTTATCACTTTTTACCTTGTCCTTAAGTAAACATGATCGTGATTCTAAATAGTATAAAGATTTTCAAACTGCTGAGGACTCTGTAAACTTTAATTTTCTGAATGAGGTAGATATTATTATGAATTAGACTTATCAGGCTCCAAGTACCCTTATGAAGAACACTGTAGTCTTTTAGAGAAATACCTCAGAGTAAGTACTGCTTAGAAACCATAATGAGTAATGTTAGCAGTGGCTACCATTAGGCTTCTGCACAGGCTCTCCCCTCTATTAAAGCTTACAGAAAATGCTCACAAGCTGAAAGCGAAATTAAATATAATTGCTTTTATTTACCTATTGCTTTTATATAATTAAAATATTTTTAGCTACATTTATCAAACAGCATCCACTTTGAGTATTACCTGCCACATCTATTAATCCATTTTTCTGTATTAACTACACCACCATTAGCTATTGAAATATGTATATATATACACATATATATTACCTATATTATCTTTGTCAAGGTATGTTTTAGTTCTCATTAACAAAAAATATTCTTGTGGAAGAATCTCTGAAGCATGTTTTTATTAATAATCACAGTTGTCAAGAATTAGATATGCACAGATTGCAAATGAAAAGAAAATATTATATGCAAAATGAAATATAGAGTAGAATTGAGTATAACTATTTTTCCTGCTTAAAATAAAAATTTACAGAGTGAAAAACTCAGCTATTAAGCTAACTTAAAAGATGGCTTTGTTGGTTTAATTATACTGTAGTTATTTTATAAATATGTTTCAAAGGAAGCTTGCCATATTGAATGTCAATGAAGCTTGTAAAGAAAAGACTTACAAAAGCTAATGCATACCAAATACCAAATTTTAGTCATTAGCATTCCTATTTATTACAAACTAGAGGAACTTATTAACAGACAAGAATTTGTGTTTAGCTAGCATTACAATATTTAGCCATTAAAATAAAAAAGAGCAAAAACGTACAATCTTCTTCCCCTGCCCTTTAGTACTATATGTTCCTTTTACTCAGACAAATGCATCAAAAAACCTGATAACAGAAACTGTGATTCTTCATTATTACCATCTGTACCAAAGTAAAACCTATATTGATTTATTCAAGCAAAATTTCTACTTTTTTTTCAGAGGACCAGGGCTGTCTGATCTAGCAATTCAAATATCTTGCACATACCTTAACATCTGCATGTGTGGACTTCTGGCCATGGGGAAGCCCAGGTTGGCTTTGGGCTGACTCAGGCCTACAGGGTCAAGTCTGGAGGCTCCCAGGCCTGATCCAGCATCAGCAGGCACTTCTCTATCACATTCAATAGTTTAGATCAAGTCTGGGGTGTGGATAGCAGCTTTCATGCTTAGGATGGAGGAAGGAAGGACTGAACCATTCATGAGCAGTCTGCTAACCAGAAGTTTCTTTTCAGCGCTTGTCGCAAAATCAGCGCATTTAAAAATGTGCTGCTTATTTATTCAGGAATTTATTTAAAACATCTAGGCCAATCATTCTCTATTTTTGAAATACCCTTTAAGAAATTGTATTTTTGTCTCTTCTGAAGATGAGTGTGTGTACAAATACACTACCCCTCAGAATGTCTAAAAAAAAAGTTAGGCATATTACTATGTAACATATTAAATTTCAGCTATAACTGATAAATAAGCTTTCTTGTGCTGTTCACCCAACTGTTCTGTTTTGTGTAGAAAGAGAAGTTTTTGGAGACAATGATAATCATGATGAGGTAACAAACGGATAGATCTTTTCCCTTTTGTTGCATCCCACGTAGTCCTTGCCTTCTCAGCTTGTGAGTGAGCATCACTCATAGAGACTCTGTTGCATCTATTCAAAGTGACAGAGAGATTCAAAACAAGACTAAAGAAGCAGCACAACATCTACAGAACTTCTGTATAACAGATGCTGTCAAATGCCTGTTTTGCGCCAAAGATTACTTCAGTTTTCAAAGGATTGGGGGGAGGGGGATGGGGAGCAGTTCAGGAAAGTTCAACCCATCTGTTTAATCTTTGTTTTCCAATTTTCATTGTTAATTTCTAAACCAGGCTTTACACTTAATGAAGGGTTTGGTTTGACTAATAAGGATCACTTTTGATTTTGATTTTGCAAGAATAGAGTGAAGACTAGTACAAAGAAAATTCACTGTATAAACATCCTGCCCAAGCAGGGAAGGTTCGCCCATACTCCATCTACAGGATTTGTAAGTATGAAAAATCTGTTCTCTTCAAAGATTTAAACTCCTTGGCTTTAGGATGCCTATGTAGGGCTGGTTGTTTATAGCTTTTACATGAACATATGGTGAGAAGTTTGACTGAAGTAGTTCTGCAATCAGTATATCTTAGCATGTATGAAATATTTTGTAAAAAGGAGTTCCTGTGTGACCTCATTTATGTGATCCATGTTGCTGCTTTTCACTAATGAAAACAAAACTGATTTGAAATTTGCATGAGTGTGACGTCTGGGGATAACAGTCTCATGAAATCAAAATGATGCCGGCTGTCTCTGATTTTGCTAAGATAAATTAGAATTTGGGAGGAAGAATCTCATGGAAAATTGAACATAAATGCAGACAGAGTTTCTGAAATTTTAAGAACATCTATTTTTTCCTGGGAGATTTTTTTTCTCAAAGATCTTCAGTTTATTATCAGTGAAGAGCAGTGGTTCATGAGGCTGCAGACAGGCCAGATTAAAATAAACCTGAAGGAATCTTTATATTATCTCTCAAGTAACTTTCATAAGGAGGGCTTTTTCTAGGTCAGCATGTCTATAACCCAAAGTGGAACTGATCCACAGATCTACAACTCAGATGCTGCTGCAAAGATAGATGTCTTGCAGGTCTTTCACTTACACTTAGATGCCATGCTAGATAGCTACCATTAGAAGTTTTTCAGCAGAAAAGCTTTAATTTGCAATGTTTCTGCCCACCAAACCCAAACTGATTTAAGTCCTGTTGCTAGAGTGGTAAATGTATTTAAAGGAGAAATGGTAGTAATGCAATAGTTCTGATAATGAAGTTCAGACAAAAAAAAAGAGCAGCCCTATGGAAGAAAAAATGGTGTGATGAATCACTTCTTTGTTCATACTGTCTCTTTAATACAAAGCAGAATACAAATGTTTGAACAAAAATGCTTCAACTGTTGCATTCTCAGCAATGCTTTCTCTTTCTCACTTTAAAGCATCCAGAGTCCTTTGTAGCCATATAGAGTATGCGACAGAACAATTTGGAAAAGATTCATCTATCAAGTTTAACAACTTTCTGATGTAACTTCAGAGAGGTTTATTGCTTATTCATGTGGAAGTGAGTACACCCAACTCGTTTTGCCTGGTTTTGTTACTTTTGCTGGTTTTGCTGGTTTGCAAGGCTGTTCTGGTAGCTGCAAATGGCTTCTTCAAGTGACATTTGCTGACATTCAGTGGTGTATATTTATCAGTATTCTTCACCTCACTTCTATACGTGTAATCTATTTTATTTTGTTACTCATAGCAACCTCCTTTCCACCGTCCATGGCCTGAAAATGATAAATGGCACAGTGGCACATTTCCCTAGCTGCACTGAAATGTCACAGTGAAGAGTTTTTAATGGACTAAGTGTAGCTTTTCAGGTTATAACTTGTCAAGTTATGGAGAAATTCTAGAGTTTCTCCCTAATCCACCATTCTGTGGAACCACAGCACTGCAGGCAGAGACTAATTATAAGTTACACCAGTCAGAGCAGGGCAAAAATAAATGAAGTAGAAACTGTTTGATCAAGGCTCTTTTTATACTTGCTTTCTGCACTTGTGCTGTGTTACCTGATGTCCTCCATTCAAGTTAATATTGCCTGGGCCTTGCTGCTTATGTATGAACATGCATGTATGCTGAGATCTAGGTTATTTCAAAGAATTTGCTTATCATTGTAGCACTGGATATATTTATACTGCTCCTGCATCTGGGGGCACCGAGGAAAACCCTCCAGGTTGGCCAAAATAATGAAATGTATTAAGAAAGAGTCTCTGGTGGCACCTGTGATTAAAATGAACACTAACTGGAAAAAAATAGATGAGAGGACGTAGTGTTACTACCCTCTTTTAGTTCAGGTACCAGAATAAGTCAAGAGAGGCTGATTTAGACTTTAAAGCAGCCTCAATGTACCTGCCCTGGACTCAGGGATCTAGAAGACTACGCTTTTAGGTTTTCTGTTCCTTTTTTATCAGTTCTTGATCAACTTTTTGGACAAAATGCTCAACTCCACAATATGTTAGTGTGAGACAGGACAGTTTTTGAGAACATTCACTCCAAATCTGACAGCAGATAGTACTTTGGTGTCACTTTTCCTCAGTTTTCCCTGCCTTTGCAATGAATACTTAAAAGAAACATCTTAATTCCATGGAACAAGAGACCTTTAAATAGAAACATATTTCCCTGTTCTATGATCATAAAGCATCATGCCCAGATTTCCTCTCATCAAAGAGCTAGAAACCGTGAAAGGAATGCTAGAACCAACAAGAATATTTGTTTTGCAGCAAATGGTGAATGGTGTAATTTATCTGCCAAAGAGGGCATTTTTGACATTGAGGGACAACAGCACCTCTTTAGATCATACTATGAAGAAGGAAATAGATGAAATTATTTTTATGTGATTTTTTTTTTTATTACTTGCATTTAAGTAGTATTTTCTTTATCATTGAGGACAAGAGGTTGTAAATCTTGAAGTGATGTGCAGCATAAAATACTTACTTGGCTTTTAATAAGAAGCCAGGCTGGAAATGTTTTAAAGTAAAATCTATCTTCTCCCATTCCCTGCAACAACTCCCACCTTATTACAAACCTGCTATTACAAGACCTGTACAGTCTTATATCCATACAAGTTCCAGAGGGTCCATATTTCACTCTTAGGACTTCCGTGTTCACATTCTCCATATCCTGCAAGGATATGACTTTAAAGCCTTATGCCTACAGAATATGCCCAGTGGGGAAAAACCTCTTTTCTGACTAACTTTAAAATCATGTCAGTCTTAGGAAGTGTCATGAGTCCATCAGTTTTCCCAATTAACATTTTCACTGCTTATTTACTGTGTAGACATTGATCACACAAGTATTATGCTTTAGAACAGAGTTTAGACCTCTCTTTGTTTCCAAGGGCAAGTCTGGGGGAGTAGAGTAGCTAGAGTAGCTACTAGAGTAGCTGAAAACAACATCTGGAGGTAGGTTTTTGAATACAAAGGAGGACTTGTGTCTGAAAGCTTTTTTCCCCCTAGTTAAAACAGTCTCTCAGTTGGTCTAAGAGAAAATACTACCTCTTCCAGCAATTTTTATCATGTTCTTAGACCATACTACTAAAACAGCTACAGTATTACCATGTTTTATTTGTCCTGTAGGGGTGAAAAATAAAATACTTTTGAAATGAAGCCCTATTATGCTTTTAAGGTCTTAGCTAATCATCTGCAGTTGACACTCTCCTGGAAGCCAGCAGAGGCTCTGTGCTTGGATCTAGAAATTCCAAAAATTATAGGCTTTTCCCTATTTCCCTATGTTTCCTGAGCATTGCTCCTAGAGGACAAACAAAGACTTTTCTCCAGTTCATTCTGCAGTCCTCAGTTTACCCTGAGTTCAGTTTACTGCATTTATTACCTGTCCTTGTGAAAGCCAGAAGAGAATGTTCTGCTGCCACTACACTCAAGCATCTCAGGAGCTCTAAGGAGCCTTGGGGTTTTCTACTGCTTCAAAGGCACTTGCTCCCCCCTCAGAGGAGGGTAAATTCTGCCACTAACTGGGGTCTGAACGTGGCTCTGAGGGTTTAACTTGCAATGTTCTTGTGCTGCACTATCCTTCAGAAACACCTCTGCCTGCTCCACAGGCATGAGGCCAGATCAACTTGCTCTTTGCACTTCTTCACAGACATTCACTGGAAACTCCCTGGGGCTGAGGAAGCAAACCAGTGTTGAGCCTTCATGCAGAAGTTGCCAGTTTGGCACGTATTTTTTCAGCATGGCAATGCAAGGGACCCAGTTTTCACATCTATTTATTTAGACTGTTTATGGCATTTCAAATGCAACTGTCTTCTGTGTGTCCAAATGCCACAGGGGATGGTTTGGTTTTGTGAAAAGACAGTGAAAAAGTGGAAATAAAGCAGCTTCCCTAATAAGGGCTTATTCACAAGTCACACTGTGTCTTGTGGCTTGTTTCCCATGGAGGACAAAATTTATGTTTGACATATATGAACATACCACCCCTGCTCTTTGCCAGCATCAGAAGGGAGGATGTACTTAAAGATCTCAAGTTGCAAGCAGAGACTATGAACAGCTTCAGATTAAGCACAGCCAACATCACTGGGACCAAACTGGATATTGTACTATTGTCCTTTTTATCATCCTTTTTATTCTTGTGTGTGTGTATTCCAATAGTTCACTTGAAAAACAAAACACTGAAATAAAAACCACACACATTTTCCCTACTGAAGTGGTCTACCTGACAATATAATTCAAGTAATTATTTCTAAAAGATATTTTAGAAAGCATAGACTTTACAGTAAGGAAAATAAAATATTCATACTGGCCTTTTCAAAAGCACTTGCCTGATGCCCAATTTTATTCCATTTTAGTAGGAGCAGAGCTGAGCCATGACCACAGTCCAGAGCAATTTCATACTTATAAGCATGGGTAAATTTCCTGGTGAACATTTAGGGTGTTGCAGACCATCTTCTGTATCCTTGCAAGATTACAGGCTAAATTGAGGCCAAGTTTCTGCTCCGCTCCCTAATACATATTATGGGTGCAATCATCTCTGTGTAAATCCCTTTGTGGATTTGGGCCTGAGTGTTTTTGAAAATCCCACCCACATGGGACACCCGTAGGTCAAATGAAAAATTGCATAAGCTATTAACTAAAGCTATAATTTATAAAAAGTTACCCACAAGAAAGGTACACAGGTTAGTGCTGCTCCAGGGCATCCTTAAGTCACACTTCAGCAAGTTATAAAGTTATCTTTGGAGAGCAATCATACCAAGTTGTCAGCCCTGTAAAGATAGATTTATGTGTCTCTGACATGTCAGTTGTCGTCTTTGCCACTTCATTGCGGCTATGATATTTCAGCAGGAGGTAACCGCTGCTATTCTCCTGCCTGAAATCTACAGAACTTCTTCTTTCTTCATTTATTAACCTGGATATTTTCCCCTTACAGGATTGTATCTCTGAATTCATCTATATGTTTAATTCTCACTCACAGTGAGAATTAACACAGGTCAGTGCTTATTTTTCTCAAATTTTTCTCATTTTAATCTGAATTTATGCAGCGAAAGTTCATGGGCTAACATTTTCCCCCCAAAAAACTCCATACTTTATTGGGGGTTTTTTTAGTGATACCATGTAGAAGGACAGTTTTTTTGTTTGTTGCTGAGGAACTAACACAGGTCATCACCCTGTACTGGAAGAGTTACTGCCTTCATTGTGAAGTGGACTAATCTATAGATTTGTAAGTAAGTTGTACTGCTGATTCAAGATTTTGATTGAGCTTTCCCCCAGGGCTGAACTTGTTTTTCCTTATATTATCCTGAAATATTGTTCTGCAAGCTAGAAAAATGATGTGTTCTGGCTGAGTCTAAAGTGAAAAATTAGAGAATGGAGATTCACAAAATGAGCTGATGTTTAAGGCCTTTATTTTCCTCAAAGGTGAGCACAGTGGCAATGCCAACACCATGCAGCAGACTGTGTCCTGACTGCAGTTACTCTGGAGCCTGAATCCTCATCCCAGATCCACAGCTGTGCACTCAGAATTGGCATTTGGTAGACAGCAGCTGGAGAGAGAACTGTGCATGGCTCAGTACAAATCTGCAGCCTAAGTGATATGGTCCTCCCAATATTCTTAACTTTTGTACAAAATGCCCCCTGGAGACACGTTTACAGAGCTGCCATTTCAGCAAATTACATTTTGCTTATTCTTTGGAGATGCCACATAGGTAACTCAGTCATACTCAGCTCAAAGTGACCATGTGAATCGAACATAACTCAGCTGCTCTCTGGATTACACACACAGGGTATTTTATGCCAGCAGACAGTAAGAGAAGCTGAAATGTGGCTAGAAAAGGGAGAAAAGACATCTTCCCTTCAGCACTGCCATTTTGGTAATGTTGCAATGCTCTACACAGGTAGCAGCTTATACTGGTGTACGATGGAATTGGGCTTTGTAGCATTAGAATTTTTTTATAAAAAACAATATTTCTCACGTGTTTCTCTCTTTAGTGTGTTTCACCAGAATTAATACACAGAAGCTACTAAGGAAATGTCCTAAAAACTGTAGTGGTATCACTTCTGCAAGTTTCTGGTTATTTCCCTTCTCTTGTTAGAGCATATCAGAACTTCCCAGAGCTCCATATAAGTTTCACCCAAATTCTGTATTTTAATGTCCTGTTTTCTTTACTGATTTTTTTTACTATTCCTTTTGAATTACTGATCTGATTATTCCTTTTGCCCACACCTACTTCCTGTGGTCTCCTTCCTCATGCTGGGGACAACTCTTTTTTTCTAATTACCAGAAGGCCTTCCTATTTATTTTAGGACTTATTTTAAAAATAAATTATCTTTCTCTTTGTCACTCCTCAGATATTTGATCATGGTTTATTCTGAAGTTATTTGTATCCTTTAGACTAATTAATTTACATGTTAAAATACATCTGATCTCACTGTTAACAGCAGGCAGGGTTCAAAGCAGAACCAAGTTAGGCCGAGTAAATCTACCCATGAAACTTCCCAGCATTCCACTGATGTTCCAGTTCTTTCTTGTTGCAAACATAAGCGCTTTAGAAGGTTTGTTTTTAATACAAACAAGCAAACACAGCTCCCACTAAAAGAACATGTGATCTCCCCATGCATACTCAGGTTCAAATTCCTGACCTGCTGTCTCTCTAACTGCAGATGACTCTGTCAATTCACCCATGGCCCAATAGTTATCCTCGGGCAAGATGCACTCCACAGATCCTCCTGGAGATGATCTACTTCCTGTAACAAAACATTCTTCAGAATCATTATCTGAATTTGCTTCCTCATATATTGGGTGAGAATCCCCATAACTGCACCGCAGAACCGCACTGAAACTGAGCCGCACTTTCTAATGAAAATTCATTTCATTGCAGAATTGCCAATCAGCTCTAATTTGGAAGCCACAGCTGAGCTCCTGCTGTGAGACATATCCTAAGAGACAGATCTTGCTGTGAAGGGTTGGCAGGTTGGAGAGATGAAGGCTGAGAAGAAAAGCACAATAGAAAGGTGAAATGGCTTCCTCAGAATCATGCAATGGCTCAGTGGCAGTTTTAGCTCTTCTTAGTGCCAGCCACAGCCCATGCTACCTCGCACATACTGAGCTTACAGACAGCTTTCCCCGGTCATGTTCTCATTAAATAAATTATTCTTGCATGTAAGTCAACCCTTGGGTGTGCAACTTCAGCAGTTTTGACTTTTGCTGTTTACAAAGCATCATGTACATATATATGGCACCATCAAAAACTTTGAGGCAACAAAGATGTCACAGTAAAATGCTTAAAAGTCAGACTCTATTGCACCAGAGCAGGCAAGGGGACAAAGGAAATCAAGTATTGTTTTAACTAAAGTCTGTCAGCTGCTCTGAGCAAGGTAAGAAATGTCGTTCGAATTTCACAATTTGGAAAATCTGACATAAGATGGTGCACCTGAGCCTGTACAGGTTGTTAAGCCAATGTCATGGTTAGAATGTAACGCTTCCCAAAATCTCTAAGACTACAGGAATTTTTAGTTTTAAAGTAATTTCATTTTTTCTTCTGGCCTTACACTGATTAGGAACAGAATTAGAGATGACTTGTATATTATAAATAGCATACCATTGTATTTTGTTTATTTTTCCTAAGAGCTTTCTGAAACTAAAATTTCTCTTTGAGGACAGCTGGTCCATGCCCCTGAGGAAAAAGATGCTTATGTCAAAGCTGAGGTTAATGATTTTAATTTACAGTTTTTGTGGGAATATTGTTTAGATTCTGCAAATATCTCTGTCTCTCCATTGTTTTAAATAAGCGGCAACACTTAAATAAGGCTTTACATCTTATTACCCCAAAACACATTTAATTTTGTTTGACTAGATCATGTCAGTATGTTAATAGAATAATTGTTATTCCAAACATGCTTGGTGAATTTAAATAGCAAAGTGAAGTTTATATGTTTAATCAAATATATTCAGTAATTCCAGTGGAAAATGCAGAAATGTTTTCCATCGATATTTCCTTGACTTTTGAAATGAGTATACATTGCCCAAATTGTCATTCTTGTGGATCCATTTTCTATCCATATCCAAGCAATTGAATTTATTTGTATGACTGCTTACAATGGCTGAAAAGGGAAAAAAACCCACAAGGTCACATTAGCAACACCTCTTGCTTTTACAGGTATGTGATCAAGGGAAGGAAACAACTTGCAGATTTCCAAGCCATGAGTTGTCAGATGGGTCATAAAAGCAACTGCAATTCCCAAAACCATACCGTATTTTTGGATGTATTATAAAAAAGCTGCCATTTCTCTTTTTTGTCTGTCCTGCAACATTTCATCTTTCTTTCTGTATGAAGTGATGACTTAAATCTTGTCTAGTTCCTTCAGAGAACTTCAAAAGAGAAAAAAGAGGCTTAAAAATATTAATTGATGAAAAGCCTATCCATAGTGATATCTGGTTTAGAAACCAAGCAGGGAATCTTGAGGTGAGAACTGCCCATGGAATGGTATCGTGCAGGCATGGGAAAGTGGCGGGATAGTGTGGTATGAATGGGAAGAGGAGCTTTGGGGAGCAGTGGAGATTCTTAGAGGATACGTGAAGAGACAACACAGAAGTGGAATATAAAATGGAAGGAGCTGAGGAAGAATCTTGAGGGCACAGGAAACGTGTGGGAAATGGAAAAATAGAAACTTCCACAGATACTGGAGGGTTCAATGGGTAGTCTTGGAAAGAGCTTGGGTTAATGTAATGATAAAGGTACACAGACATTAAGTAGAAACATTATAAACTTATGTTCGTATAGTTGTAAGCGAGAATATACCTTGAGTAGGTAAGAAATTATATTAGGTAAAATAGTTTGAGGTTTGAGCTGTAATAATGTGACTTACAGGGTAGGCTAAAGATCAAGAAGATATAATAGAAGTGTGTGTGGGTACATGTCCTATCAGTTTATTGGCTGAAAGACAGATGCAGTGCAGCAGAATTAGGCAAAGGTGATAGGTTAAGTAGAAACAAGTTTTGTGTTAACTGTCTACTGGACCAAAATGTTATATATTGCTGTGTGAAGAAGAAACCCATGAGTACCTTGAGCTATGGCTGACTTGTTGCTTCTCTCCAAATCTCACACCTTTGATATTTTATCTGGCTTACTTAAGCAATAAATCATCTCAAATAGCATGGTGATCTCATCTTTAATTTTTCATCTCAACAGAAATACAAAGAGCCTGAAGGACCAAGAGGGAATTAAGGGATTCTGTGTGATTCCTTGCTGCTGTTATCCCAGCTACCTCTTTGGATAACATTGTGGGAAGATGCCCAAAGGGAAGTTGGAGAATGTGGTTTGTAAACTTTCTATATATTTATCACTAAACTCTCCACATTTTCTTTCACCAACTTTCTCCAGTGGTGACTGTTTACAGACCCTGCCAGGAGAGAACATCTATGGGTGGACTTCTGGTGGGTAGCGTGGCTGGCAGAGAGCAGGTGAAGGCAGTGCCCCTGAGCTCAAGTGTATCATGTTTGCAATTTGTTTCAGGAGTGACCCTGAACCTTCCAGGCCCTGGAAGATTTTCTCTCCTCAGGGAATGTGAGGAAGTGTGGAGACAATGGGAGAGACTTGTATTTCTCCAGGAAGAAAAGATGTAAATATTCTTATGTATTGGCTAACGATTTTTAAGGATTTTGTCAAATAGTATGGTTTTATTACTTCTATTAGTAGAAAAACAAGAAGAAAAGAAGAGATAAAGTTGGTCTTGGATCACAGTTGTTATATATTTCCTCAGATTATCTTAGTTGGGAACCTCATTTGAGATAAGACATTGTTCTTTTCAGCGGTATAGCTCCTGTTAGGTTATAGAATTAAGGATATTATGATTTTTGTTGTTAACAAACAGTAAAATATAATCCAGCATTTTTGCCACATTCAAAAATGCTGTAGAACTGCTGATGGAAGTATGTTATTCTTGCTTCTAGATAATGAGCAACAAAAAAAAAGTTATTTAATATGAAAATTCACCTCTTCCAATTATATGCATTTTCAACCTCTACAGTGTATTCAGAGTATTTTGTGTAGCTTCTCTGCTCTGAAAAATCCAAGGACAAATTTTCATGGAGCTAGTTAGATATAGATAATAGAGATATAGCTGTATCTATTTTTCTTTTAGATGAAAGTGGCATCTGAACAAAACCTGTTCTTTCAATGAAGCAGCAGTATAGGGCCAGAGCTAGAAGTCCTTCTGCTGCAAATCCACACCAATTTAACTAAGACCAAGCAGTTGTGAATATTAAATTCACACTAGTGTAGCTGAGAGTAGAAACGGCCTTTGTTTTTGAAACCCTTGGAGCCCAAAGTAGGAAAAAAAAAAAGGAGCAGGGTTTAACCTTTAAACCTTTCACTGACCTTTAAGCAGTACTCTGGATTATATCTGCCCTTGTTAATCTGAAGCCACTTGCAAACATAACTGGCATTCCTGTTTTTTAAGTATGCTTTATGAACGTTATAGAATGGGTTAGCAATTGAAAAGTTTTGCTGCTGTTCACTGTGTCTTTATCACCTTTTAAAGTGATGCTTGTCTTTGTAAACAACATTTTATAGTTAGCAGCAACATGAGAAATGCTTTGTGTCGAGGTGCATAATTTAAGTGATGGCCTGTACTCTTGGAGGTGCAAACCCACGTGTTGATCAAGATATTAATTTTTTCAGAATTCCTGTATTAATGTAGAACTCTAGGAGGACCAGTTTTGTTAGCATCTCTTTTGGGTGAGTAGAAACTTCTGCAACATCTGGTCAGACCATTATTTTTACTTCTTTGGCTTTTCTTTCTTTCACATTATTCACTTCACTGCTTTGCATGCACTTTTTTCTCACATACCTTCCCCATACATATCTTCCTTTTGGTCTATTAAATCCAAACTACAGCTATAAATGATATAAAATGAACCATGAATTTATCTTGGACAAGATCTCACTGTTCTCATAATCTAAACAGAGTTTAATTAACACTAGAAATATCTACTTCTTGATAGAAATAAAATAGTCTAAATTTTATTTATTATATATAAATAAAATAGTCTAAAATTCCTCTTTTCATTCACACAATGATTGCAAAATGTTTTGCCATTCACATGGAAATTTGTCTTCCAAGTATGCCTGTCTTTAGTGGAAAAATGTCATGGGCAGAGCATAAATTTATGAGAGGATGTATAGGTTTACAAAATTACTGCTATTTCATATTCTGTGTCCATAATTTGGATCAAGAATTTTCCTGCTAAATAGTTACAGTAACACAGAGGAACTGATGCACTGTCCCTTATGTTCAAGTTACTCTTCCAGTGCAGAAATACTGGCCTTAGAAATGGACAAAATTACAAACAAGTTACTTTGCATTGAAATATGAAATGCTGAAAATTGCTGAGACAACCTAGCACGACAGAGGCATTCAGGCTGAGTCAGTGTGAGAAACACCATTGTAGGTTTAGAAAGCTAAACTTATGGGATTTGTTTCCATGTAAAGTTTTACCAGGACTTGACATTGTAAAGACATTGAGTGTCATAGGCTTTTAAAGAAATAAAGAGTTGATAAGCAGAGAGCAAACACTGAAAGGTCTTGTAATGTAGCTGGTGAAAAGCACCTGTATTTTATGTTGGATATTTATTTGAATATGAAAAGTACTATACATTTTTTTATCATCTCCTCATCTCTTGCTGTTGCATGTTGGAGAATGACTAAATCTCTGGAGAGGGATCAGATCTGTAAAAGTTGTCAGTTGTTAAGACAAGATATTCAGTGAATAAATGAATTATTGTACTGAAGTCCTTTATTGAATATTCTGGTGTCACTGCTTTAGTTAAGTGACACAAGAACACAAGCATTTAACAATATTACTTAAAATTCAAAATGCCTTGAAAGTAGTGGGATTCAATTTGCAAATGCAACCAAGAATAAAATATGTGCCTTGGATTACATGTCACTTCTTGGGATGTTTTGACATAACACATTTAGAAAATACTTTCCTGTGACAGAAATTAATAAAATTTAGTTATCTGTGACTTCTAACAGAGCCAGTCCAGCTCTTGGTTAGTTTGTTCTCTGCATCACAGCAAGCACCAGCTGACATGCTCACTTGTGTATCACTGTGGAGGCCAACTGCTTAAGGCTAAAGTGCTATTGTGTTCCTTGTGTGAATAATCCTATTAGCAGCAAGGGAACACAGGCATGGAAAAATTGTAAAATGGTCAGAAGTGAGGAAATAACCTGACTTCCTTCTCTTTTCTAAAGATGATCTGTACAGTTATTTTAGACAGATTTCTTGTGTGATGGTACCAACATCTTCAAAGCCTCCAACTTTTTGTCTCCTCTCATGAATACCAAAATCATACCAGTTCTTCAATATCTGTTCAGATGGCACACTTAGAAAAGTACATAAGTAAATCCATTCAATAATCTGTCCTCTTTATTTCCAAAATACTGGTACCAAGATAGAAAATATAAGGATACACAGGGAGGCACTTTTCTACGTGTCTTTCATGAAAACACACTTACTCAAGAAATTCAGTATATAAGGACCACAGAGCATTTTTCCCAAAGTGCAACCATGTCCATAATGGAAAATATACACCTGAAACTTAGTATTAAATCTACCTTTTAAAAATATAGTTAAATTAATTACAGCTTCTCAGTATCAAATTTTAGTATTATGTGTAGTACTAAAAAAAAAAATTCAAGTAGACAATTCCTACTACAGAGTTATACTCAAATTTCCACTCATATTTGTGGGACTTGCAGAAATCCAAGAATGGCAGCTTTGGGTTCACTAACAAAATGTCGCAATTAAACTTATCCAGGAGGGCAGATAAGACTGTCTGTTAATAGTAATGTACTCAGAACAGCGTGATTAGTTCACAGATCAAATCACCTGCCCATCCATCTAGACCAGGCAAATACCAAAACCATAAAAAGATTATTACTTTTTTGCAGTGTGCTGTTCTTAGCACATGATGAGAGGATTGTGATGGAGCATCAAGAACCTGTTGATTCATGCTATCTGACACATTTGCTGTACCAGGAATGAAACAGAGAGAAGGAAATTGGTTGTGATTATGAAATCCAGAACCTGGTTCTATAATTTGCTGGTGACATGGACTTCTATTGTCATTTAGAAGTGATCATATAACTGTCTTAATAATTATGGATGTTGCATGACATGGTGTTAACACCCTATCTGAAAATAAAATGAGTACTGACATGTCAAGGACTTGGTTAAAAGGTGTTTTGATTTCTCTTTGATTAGTGCTGGATTTCACTGGTGATCTGTTAATCATTTTAGTTTCATCACATGAAACAAAAAGATGGGCAAAGGCAGGTTTTGCCTCCCACAGCATCCTGGGACTGGTACCACCTGCACAAGAGCTAAGGCAAGGTTAGAAATGCACTAAGGTAACCAACTAACCAGTACCCACCACTCCTGCTCAAACTCCTGTGCCTTCCACGGATTGTTCCCACATTCAGTGGGTGGCGGAAAACAGCATCTGCCCCACTCCTTAGGCTATTGGCTAAGACCATGCAGCTGGGACTCATGTATTTGAAAGCTTCATGTGGGAAAAGAAAGTAGAGACCAAAGCACTCACACCCTAGGGAAAATGCACAGCTGCCACACTGGAGGGCACAACAGGATGTGGAGCACCATCACCAAATTTTGTCAGAGAGCAACACCTCTTGGACTTTTATGATGTCCCTAACCTGAGAAATGTGTTCTGTGTATAACATTTCAAAGGCAGCCCCTCAGGTGAGGCAAACACACCCATGTGTTTGCATAGATCACAGAGGGAGTGAGACATGAAGAAGAGGAAAAAGAATATTTTGGGTTGCCTTGCCCTGGTGAGCAGGTGCTCTTCTCAATCTATATCATAGCAAGTTCCTCAGGAATATTAAGGCTGCAAATTGAGGAGCGTTAACCTGCTTAAGGCTCTGGAGCTCTTATGCCTTACATACGCTTGTGCAGAGAAGAAGCAAGTAAGACTAGCAGTTCAAAATTCTGATACAATTAATGCTGATATTTGGTAACCAGTTCCTGTCTTCTGCTATGCTCCTTTGGAAAAAAAAAAAATGGAAGAAAGAATGCAAAACTCACACAATTTAACTTTGCTGTAAGACTTGTCTTCCTCCCCTTAGAAACATTGAAATCCAAGTACATCCCAGTAAAATGTTTTCAGGAGATGGTACTCAGTACATAAAAAGCTAAGCAAATGAACTTCAAACATGAAAGTACCAGATCTTAAAGCTTGGAATTTAAAACTGCAAAGTGCACAGAAATAAACCCCTTGTGGACATGCTAAAATGTCTAATTCATTATTATTTCAAAAAAGATTAAAAAATAATTTCTTAACATTAAAGTGCAATCAAGCACTGAAGAAATTATTTAAACTTTCCATAGGAAAAAAGCACATTCTAGAATGCTGCAAGGGTATTGATGGCTATTAAATATTTACTTTTCTCTCTAGCTCACACTAGAAAGAGTAATTTGTATTTGGCAGAAACTGGCTGCAATTACATTAGTCAATCCAAAAGCCCAACTTGCTCATACAAAATGCAAACAAATTAGTTAAAATGGTCTAATTAGCAGACTGTAAAAATGCAAAGCAAGGCTGGCATAAAAATGTGTGCTAGACAAGAATACTTTTACAAAATAAACAGAAAGGCAAATATGAAATAGTCTAATAAATGCTTGCTAAAGGACTATAATGTGAACCCAAATATTTAGGGATTGCATACTTTAAAGATAACTTTCTGTGGACTCTTAAATATTTTCTTGCAACCCACATTTCATCATGAATACATGATTAATACCACAGCTGAAGTTCTGGGATTTCAGTAGAGCTCTGTGGAGCTGTGTGAGGGCAGGTTATATATACATTTTGTGTGAGAATATACACAAATACAGCTCCTGGTCAAGTTAATCAGAGTGCAAGGTAGCTCTGGAGCACACAAAGAATATAGGATGTGGCCTATGGAAGGAAGGTCAAGTAATTTCTTTACATGTACTATATTTGTTTTTGTTTCCACAATTAAGATAAATAACTGGAAGCATAGGGAAATGTGGAGACAGCTTAGATAAAACACATTTGCTCCTATGAGAAGTATAAACTGTGGGCACTGTCCATAAGGACTTAGCTTACTGCCTGAAAAGAATCACTACAAAAACTGTTTTACTGTGCTCACTGGTATATTAGACCAGACAGGACTTTAGCATTCATAACACTGCTGCAATTTCTTAGTCTGTGGGATTTTAACTTTCTAGTTTCTATACTATAGATAAAATAGTCCCTTATGATTTGTAACCTATCACATAAAAGAAGCTGTTGTGAGGTGATGATGTGATTTGTCTCATATGACCACATGTTCTCCTGTCCTTCAGCACAGTGGAAGCCACATTCTTCGTGCCACCTGATAGATGGCAGAGGATGGGTGGCTTTGGCAAAATAGAGACACATTAAAGAAACAGTAACCATGAACCTCCAACAAAAATGTGACGTTATTTGGCACAAAGAACCTGTGTTTAAAACCAGTGCAACAGCAGAAGTGTTCTGCCTACCCTGAAGAGGAGGTCACCCAATAGAAAACAACCCTTGGTGGAAGCAGAGCAGTGGCCACAAGTTGTGGTCATTACAGCCATCAGCACTTCTGGCACATAAGAGTTGACTCACTTGGTAATTTCACTGAAATGGTTGTTTGTGGCACCTTCACTCACCCACGCTGTCCTCAGATTGCCTCTCTGTGTCAAAGAGGTTCAGTCCATCACTCTTTCTCATGAACGGTATTTATTTGGTGGGAAGGATACCTCATTCTACAAGATGCCTCTGCTAGTTTCAGTGCCAGTGGAGGAGTAGCGTATTTGTGAGCGTAAGAGCAGAGTCCAGTAGAGATGGACTGTTATTGACCTAGTGCTTGACAAATGGCTTTGAGAATGGTAAAGATAACATTCTTTAATTCTCTAATATTCTTTATATACATCACAGAAATGGTCTTTTCCACTTTCTTACCCATTGCCAGATATTCCCATCTCACAAAATTTTCTATATACTCAGAATCTTGAATCCCACAGAGCTCTCTGGTGATGACTGGATGAAACAAGGATGTTGGATATATGAGGAAGAAAAGGAAATGCTGGCATCAAAAAAGGCAGTTAAGAGAATCAAACCTTGAGGTATGAGAAGTCCTATCATGTGGAAAGGCTCCACCCTATCATAAAGAAATTCCACTATGGTGTCCCAGTTCTGTTGCTCCATGTCATGGGTGACAGACAGGTGACAGGATGGCTGCTCTGTCTCTGCTGTGCTCATGCTGAGATACTTAACTACTGCGCTTGCTACCTCTTTGAAGGAGCCATCGGACTAAAGAGCAAAATTTAGCACAGCTTTCCAGGCTGGTGGCTACAATGCTTGGTGTCCTGTGTTTTGTTGCTGCCTCTACAGTCAACTGCAGCAAGCCCAGGTGAGTTAATCAACTTCCTGCCTGCTGCAAGGCTTTGTTCATTTTTCTCTCTATCTGCTGGCAGCTCCGTTACCCCTCAGTTGCCAAATACTAGGAAAGGCATAGATTCCTGAGCTTTTGCAATGTTCCTCCTGGACCTACTCACCCCTTGCATGAAATTCACTGGGGAGGCAGATGAATCTGAGAAGAGTGTGTTTCAGCCTGGTACACCGCAACCCACCGGGGCAGATCTCGCCCTCTTCTCATGGCATCCAAGTCACCTGGTCAACCAGCCCAAGAGGGGAAATGGCATATTTCCTATTCCCTGTATCTGCTGGGAATAGCAGTGCACTGTCTTTAAACCAGCCTCATACATAAGTCAGCCTGATTTCACAGACAACTTGACTCCACACTCTACTAACTCCAGTGAAGAGACTTCCTCCAGACTCAGTAACTTTAGCTCATGCACAGGTTACATCTGGTTGCTATGTTTAGTGAGTAACTGACAGTGGAATGTGAGAAATGGTACAGATACTGTATCTCTAGTAAGCCTGCATAAAGGGATGCGAGTAGTGAGGAAAGGGTTGAGGTCATCCAGGAAAGGGTAACAGGAGAAGGTGTTGTATGGGAACTTGGATGGATGGGAAAGTGAACACAAAGGCACAGGCAGGGAAAGTGATAGAGATGAAAACTGAAGCAGTAAGGGTGTAAGAACTATATCAAGAAATTATGTGTAAAGAAACTAAAAAGGCAAATAAAAAGGAAGACTAATTGTATATTTCATTGCCTGAAACAGTGTTTGTAGCTGCAATATGACAATGCAAATCAGACTTGTTTCATAGGTAAACACAGCATGTTCACCACTGGGAAAAAGTGTGAGGGAACCAAATAAGGAAGAAAAAACAAATGACCAGTTTTCTCCATGAAAACAGGGTACTGCTGGAGACCCATGGGAACCTGGGCTGAGATCTGTACTGACACAGAATTACTCAAGGTAGAAAAACTAAAACTTATGTGAAAAATTAAAGAAAAAAACCTCTCTTGATATACACCTTTTGATAGACATTGTGGTGCTGGAGTGTGTCCAGACAGAGGCAAGGGAACTGAGGAAGGGTCTGGAGCACAAGTCTGATGAGAAGCGGCTGAGGGAACTGAGGGATGTTTAGCCTGGAGAAAAGGAGACACATGGGGAACTTTATCACTCTCTACAACTGCCTGAAAGGAGGCTGTAGCCTTTCTGTGAGCAGAAAGGTCAGTCCCTTTTCCAAGTCATAAGTGATAGGTCAAGAGGAAGTGTTGTACCAGGGGAGGTTTAGACTAGATATTAGGAAAAATTTCCTCATGGAAACGGTTTTCAAGCAGTGGAAGACACTGTCTCAAGGAAGTGGTTGAGTCACCATTCCTGGAGTTTAGTTGACTTTAGTTGACTTTAGATGTTGCTCTTGGTGACATGGTTTAATGGTGGACTGGGCAGTGCTGGGTCAATAGTTGCACTTGATGATCTTAAAGGTCTTTTCCAACATAAATGATTCTGTGATTCTATTAGTCTATGAGTGTCTGGGTAATAAAATAATAGTCAATACATTCTATTTCAATAATGACAATGCATGTAGGAAAAATAAACACATCTACATAGACGTGATCACTAAATTAACAGTTTCATCTCAGGAAAAACATCTTGGAGAACCTGATAAATATGCCAGCTCTGTTTTCAATAGCAGTAAACCCAATTAAGAACATTAGGAAAATAGTGGAGAACAGATCAGAAACTTCTGCTGATATATAGCCTGTGGTGTACAATCACCTCATCTCAAAAACAATATGGGTAAACATAGAAAAACACACTGAAAGACGGAGAGAATGGTCAGCTGCATTGATTAGATTCTGGATGAGAATGTCTTGAAGAGTATAAGGCATCTGTGCAGACAAGAAGTGACTGAGGGTTAACATAGAACGTCATTTCTTCAGGAGACACAGAGAAGGTAAATATGAAATATTATTGACAATTTATCATAATGCAGGAACAAGTGGTACACAAAACATTACTGGGGAAGAAACAAAATGAAAGAGACCTTTTTTCACAGATTAGGTAGCTGAAATGTGAGACTTGCTTATGTCCACAAGTAATTGCAAATCCTTAAAGATAAGTAAACTCAGTAAAGGCTTAGTAAATTCATGGAAGGCAAATCCTGAAACACCTGTTGAATACAAAATCTTGGTCTACAATAGTAGCAAGTGATGAACCACCATGTAGCATGTAGTTACTTTGGTTTTCAGGAGACAGAATATTGGGAAAAGTTGTTCTGTTGTTTGGTTGTTTTGTTGTTTCATTCCAATATGAATGATCTTTTTGATAATCTGTGAGATAGAAACTAAAAGTGTTTTTACCTTTACAGGGAATACAAAGTAGCTTTAAGGGATCTAAACCAAGTAGGATGCTGTGGAGTAAAAGCCTTGATTCATTTTTTTCCTGAAGAGAAGTCAGCTTCTTTACCTTTGGCTCTGAGGTAGTTCAGGGAACTTGTACCAGTCTCACATCACTTCATGTCCTACTTTCACCAATCCTCTTTCCTTCATTAATTTCACTAACATTCTGTAATTTAGGAACAAATTTGGTTTAAAATTACACACACATATACAGGATGATGAAATAAACTCTGGTTCCCTAATTCTAAAACACAAGTTTTTCCTTTGTTACTGTGGACCAAGCAGATCTAGAATTCATGAGGTGAGCACAATTTATTCCAGACTCATGTTGCAATAGTTTATGTTCTTGAGCCTTTGAAGATGTATAGTCACTAGAGAGCTGTCTGTTGACAGGAGTTTTTACACATATTCCATCTAAATCAACACTCCAAATGCAACATTGAAGGTGCAGTGAGTTTGTGTGGATTTGTAGCACTCCCTGGAGGACTCTATGTCGAAAAACAAATAAACATTTCACAGTTCTCAATAAGTGAAGATTTTAATAATTTTTGATGCATGCAATATTGACTGGAGTTCTCATTTTAATTTCAGTATTATTCCACAGCTAATAAGTAACTGGGGAGTAACTTCTTGCAAGTGAATGATAAAAGTGAAAATAAATCTTTCTGTACTTAGCTGCTGCTTTTTTCATTATAAACGAAGCAGAAAAACAGAATACTCATTGATAAATGAAATGCTTTTCATACTTATTGAGAACTACTACAAGGTATTTATATTTTGTCATCAGAAGAAGTAAAAAGAAGACAACTAAGCATTTGTTTTATTACTTTATATGTGTTTGTGTTTTGTACACCTAATATGGGTGTCACGGGTTGTGAAAAGTTAATTCTACACAGTATTCATTGTTTCAAGCTATAAACTTATGTGGAGATGACAATTTCTAATGATTAATATAAAATCAGTTAATACAAAGGAATGACTGAATACGGAGTCAAGATCTCGAATTTATTTCTTCAACAGCAAGATGCTGTTTCTAGAATGAAATGATTATGAAATATTTCTGAAAGGCTGGTCAGAATCCATCACTGCAGATGCAGAAGTGCAAACATATTGGTGTGTGTGGCCACTATTTACAGAGGTCTGTGAATAATAAATAATCTAGATAAATAACATTAGTTAGGGTTATGCAAACAAACATCAAATAAATCAAGACCTCCTGCTCATGCATAAATACAAAACCAGCACTTCTGCATGTTTTTTCTTTGTTTGAGTTCTTTTGGGTGCTTTTTGGTTGGTTGGTTGGTTTCACTTAAATAGGTGTCAGCAGGCACAGATTTAATCAACCAAAATTTTCAAAGTTAGAAATTATTTGGAGAAAGGCCACAAAGTTTCTCTAACCCTCCACCAGAGTCTTGGTACCCACAGTCCCTTGGAGCCAGCAGGTTGCACCTTACATAGGTGCACTGCCATGCAGATTACATCAGTGCAGCTCTGCAGCTGGCACAAAGCAACAGCAAAGTCCAGACAAAGATCATGTGTGACTACTAAAGTAAAGACTTGGAAGTAAAGGAGATTCAAGAGCAAAAATGAAAAGGTCTGTGTTAGTTTTTTGTGGTTTTTTTTGCTCATGGGCATTCAGATGTTTATTTTTTATCAAATGAAATGTATGGATAAAAGACATTTTTTGATATTGCTCTGTGTGATGCATTAGGAAGGAGAAGAAAGGTATAATGTGGATTTTTTTGTATGTGTGATGGTATATGTAAGCAGAATTTCATATGAAAACAGGAAATATAGGGATTACATGTCAAATGCCTTCTTCATTACGTTATCATCTCCAGCACAGCGTGGTTCTATGCTAACAGACTAATTGTGAAATGGTTGTTTCAGTGTATGGATAAGTGAAGCGCAGTTATTTAATAATTCTTTTATTTTCAGGAATTTCTTTAATATAAACCACTAAAATTGGCTATCCAGTTTCTATTTAAAATGATACTATTCTTTTACATCTTGAGGCTCTTTTCATCACCACAAATATCAGTATGTGTACACAATGATCCAAAACCAAATAGTTTAACATAGAAGCAGTGGCATTGGGTCCCCTACTCTACAAACAGCATTTTACACTCTGATTGCAGAGAATCCTTGCACGTAATCTGGGAAAAGAGAAGTAAATATTTAATGTGAGACATGGCTTTCCATTTTTTTTCTGTATAGTTTCTTAACTCCTTGTTTACTCCTGTCTATGATGCTTAACACACCAGCTAATCAAGCACTTTGGGAGTACCAATTCATTTGTTGATAAATTTACTGTTATTTTTTAAAAGAACTTAGAGGTGTGCCAATGGTCATCAGCAACAATCTTCTGCCTACCTCCAAGTGCCTTTTAGGTGAACAAAACTCCCTACAGCAGCCTGTCCTCCCTGTGGTCAATGACTGGTGTGTCCTGCTCAGGCTGGAAAGTTGGATGGTTTTTATAATGGAGGGACACACAGCATTCCTTGTCTTCTGCTGCATGGCACTGGAAGGGATGAATGATGCTTTTGGCACCATGGAAATTGTGCATGGGACCAGGATTTCCTGAGACCACAGGGCCCTGCTGGAGGTACGGATATTGCCTGTGTACTCCAATAGTGTTGGCATGGCACATTCCAGTGGAAGTGACTGTCACCAGGGCAAGAATCACCTACTCCTTTTCCACTGTCTTTCCTTTGGCTGTAGCTTTGGTTTAAACCAAGGGACTCAAAAATACAGAGCTCACCTAACTAACCAGCCACACAGCACCTCCCCCTGCTCAAAGCTTGCACTGGAAATGGGAACAATCAGTAGGGAGTTTGAGTGAGTCCTGAACAAAACAATGTAGTTGCTGTAGGGAAAGCATTGTATTGGAACCACCTATTGCCCTGGATAGGGTGCCTGAGGAAGTTGCTTGTCTCATGATGCCAACCACAGCTTCTCCTTCCAGCTTGCCACTTGGGAGAGTTTTCTCTCTGCACCACTCCTTCCCCCCACTTCTTTTTTTTCTTTGTCGTTTTTGATATGTGCCATCAACTGTAGAACCTGCTAATAAATTCTCATTCATATGCATTTGTGTTCACATCCTTTCTGCAACACACTGAATCAATCATGCCTACTCTCTCAGCAACTTAGAAAAATCAAACACCACTTCTTGGCCAGAAACTGAAAGGAAATATTAAGATTTTGAGCCAGCAGATGACACCCATTTGTATATAGAAACACTTGAATGAAAGACATTAGGAGCAAGAGGTTACCTGGCTGGGACAATGGGTCTGAATCAAATGGTCAGGTTGGACACAGAAGTAAAAAAGTCACAGCCAAAGCAAGGGGCAATGCAGGATGTAGTTTGAGTGTCCAGAAGGTCATTCTCCCATCAACATCCATGCTTTTCAACCTAGCCCTACAAACTTTGTCACTCTTGTTGCCAGCAGCTCTGCTGCTATTGCAGAACTTCTCAAGGCATACACCACTAGGGTAGCCTTGGGCAAGGAAAGCAAGAAAAATGTGCTTCAAGTTGTGCTCTTTACTGAATGCAGTTTCCATAATTGTGGATATAGTTATCCAATGATGTCCCAAAAAATTAAACCTGTTGCATCACTAACAACTTGCCACAGTACACAGCACATTCTAATAGCTGAAAAGACATGTTCTACCATGTGGTTGCAGGTCTGGGATATCGAGAAATACTTTTCACAGAATCACAGAATCACAGAGTGACTAGGTTGGAAGAGACCTTCAAGATCACCAAGTCCAACCCAAGCCCTAACACCTCAACTAAACCATGGCACCAAGTGCCACATCCAGTCTGTTTTTAAACACATCCAGGGATGGTGACTCCACCGCCTCCCCAGGCAGACCATTTGCTATCACATAGTACTTTTCATCACCAAAAATAAGAGTCAGAAGTCTGATTCAAACCATTCAAGGGCTTTTTTCACTAACTCCAAGAGGGACAAAGTCCTGTCAGTGACTCACTTTATGTCATACCTTAGAAGAAGCAGAAAATTTATGTGCAATTCCTTGTATTCTATTGAGACTTTACAAAACAGAATGAATAGTCTGTTTTTTCTTAGATATAGGAGCAACTCTTACATAAAAATGGCACACAAGAAATGTTGTTTTATGATATTTGAAAACATTATATAGCTCTGGGATTTTTTGCCTTTTCCTTTTGAAACTGAGTATGGCTGTTCAGTGGCTGAGAATGGCAAGTAAATCAGGTTGACACCTCTCTGACACCTCCTCTGACACCTAACAAACATTTGTCCTAAAAGCTACTAAAGCTACTAGATGCTTGGACAGGCCACATCCCTTCTGAAGGAGGGGGACATGTCTCCCTCAAGGAGTAATGTAAGCATCCATCACTGGGTATTGAGAGATCTATTCTCCAGCTCTTCCCTTCTCTCCCTGTGGAGGCTGAGGGGAGGAAGCAAGGTGTTACAAATTACTGTCAATGACTAAAAAGAAAAGTGTCAGTCCCCACTACCTACTTAGTATTCAGGTTAGCTCAGCAATCTGGGAGGCAAAAATGCAACCTGAAATATATAATGAAAGCGTGAAAGACAAAAAAAATGTTGGCATCTATTTATTAGTGTATGCCACTCACCTGACTAGATTCAGAGTTGCAGAAGGTTAAATGCCATGGCACAGTGCTTTTGCAGAACACTCCCTTTATTTATAGCAGATTTCACACTTGGCTACCTTATCTCCATTGGCAGAATTCCTGCTTGCCCATAACAAGCCACTTCAGGCATATAAACAAGACCTGAGCCTATATTTAACAGTGAAAGGGTATTTTTGCAAATTTGTTCTCCTGTAGGAAGTCTTGGTGGTACTTTGACTGGTGATTTCTCTGCTACAATTTCCAGTTCACTTCCACTTCTTGATGCATTTCAGGAACAGCTTACAAACAATATCAACCACCAGCATTTCTTGCGCAATCAAAATTTTCTGTTGTATTGTAAAATCAGATGCTAGAGAGAGTTGCTTCTGCATGGAGCCCCCATTTTAGTTTCTTTACTCATCTCAGCTCTTTCTAGTGTTAATGCATCTGTGCGCCAATAAGGCTTTTTAAGTCCCCAGAGCTCCTGGTCATCATTCCAGGACTGTCTTTATTGTCTTTAAAGTAAGACAGGGAAGACGTGATGTGTGATTCCCCACAGGGACTACTTGATACAAGACTCAGTCCAAGCTCCAGCCTAAAATTATGAATATGTGTTCATAGTGCACACTTACAGAATCAAAGCTACATATTTGAGCCACAAACAGGGAACAAAGTTGTAATGTGATTATGCATCCCAAAATATATATGTGGTGACTGTCAGTGACCTGCATGATCTTTTCCAGCATCTTACTGTTGTGCTTAATTTTAAAAGAAATCTTGTATTCTGGAATTGGAGCTGGAAGTAAATACCAGAAGACTTATGCTTTTCTTTTTTTTTTTTTTTTTTAAACCAAGTATTTTGCCTTTAATTGCAGGTCCTCAACAGTTACTCCTAAAGAACTCTTGGAGGCTGGAGGGGAACTTTCTGCTTTTTAGTAATATCAAAAGAAAAGTTAGTATATATATCTGTAAAAAAATAAGTTAATGGCAGGGAATGTTGTGCCATCTATGTCAAGCTAGACCATTGAAGCCCTTATTTCACCACTACGGTTTATAACTTATTTCAGAGGAGGATTCTTTTTCATTTATTCCTGCATACTCAGATACTCAAAAAATATTTGAGATATACTCAGAATTTTTCTATTAAACTAAAACAGAACTATGGCCTTATCCCGCAGGAATTGCTGCAACTTAACACTGGAACTTAAGTATAGGACCCTGATTGTAATCAGGGAAGTTACATCAGGTGAAGCAGAAACAACCCAGTAAGGAATTCCTGACTGCTGGAAAGTTTATTGGACACCATCTGTTACATTTTTTACTACAGAGTGAAACTTATGAATGAATGGTGTAAGAATGAAACAAAAGTCTTCTATTTACAATTTATGTAAATCAATTTTTAGTGGGAAGGAAAAAATGGAGTGAAGTTTGGGGTTTCTAGCAGTCCTCTGCTCCTCTGCATGTCCTACCTGTGAGAATATGGAAGTGCTGCTCACCTCCTTTAAAATGTCCCCTGTAGGGCAGCCAGATTGGACCTCAGCAAAGGGGGTGTTTCATAAATGAGCTGTTGCAAAGCAAATTTTTATTACACTCTTTGTCTCTCCAGGTCCTTGTTTCTTGTGTAGAGTGGTCAATAAAAAAAACTTACCAAAACAAGAAACCTCACAGTTCTCCCAGTGTTTCCATGGTCAACATTTTAAGTAAAAGCTTCTGTTATCACCTCAGCTAGCTTGCTTACATATAATAGGCACCACTGAGTAGTACATCTGGTTAATGATTATATTTTACATATTGATATTAGTACCTGAAGTGGGAACAGCTCATTTCCTGAATATGATTACCATTTTGAAATTTTATGCACAGGGGAAAAAACCAATTCTATAAATTAAACAAGAAGTTCTGAGAACTTATATCCCCTAGTTCACATCCAGATACTAATGCATCTCATTTACTCTGTTGCTATTCCCTTGAGTTATCTGTGTCATGCAGACCAGTCTTGCATGTCATGTTAACTATCCACTGAAAAAACTAGAAGTGTACTTGTAACAGTGCCCTAAGCGAGCATACAAGGTAGGTAGAAGAACATAAAAAATTCATCACTGTTACATTTCAAGTTGCTGGGATATTTTCATTCCAATAGGACAGAACCCATGTTAGCTAAAGATGGAGCTATAATTAAACTGATATGGCATTCACAATTGCCTCGAAACCCACTGTAGTTGTCATATGTTTCTTTTCCCCATCTTTAAACTATATGGAAATCAATTATCTCAACAAACCAGCTGTAAGGACTGTATGCCAACCACTTACACTTGAAGTGAATAAATTATTTTAAATTCATTATTGATGTGAACAACTCTCCAAGATTTAAAGCACCAGTCCATTTTCTGTACTGAGATTCACATGGAATTTTAACAAGTTCAGCACTATCCTCCATCATAAATTCGTACAGCAAACTGTTATGCAAATAGCTAGAGTTCAGGGACTGGCGAGCTGTGCACAGAAAATTATGCCTCAGATGACAAAGTGCCCGTGAGTTAATGGTTCTTTATACTTAGTGACAAATTTGCTCCTGATTTACCCCAGAGTGACAGACACAGGGTAAAAGGGGGACATCGGAGACTGAAAATACCATTTGTGTGTCAAGGATGTTAGCAACCTGGAGTGGTGATAGGCACTGGTGTCTACAGGATATGAAATTGAGTTGATGTGATGTCATTTTGGCTCTACTGTAACCTGGTTATCTCTTGCCAAGACTTCATGTATGATTAGTCAGCTCGGAGAGGACAGCAAGCCTTATCAGGCACACTTCCTGACATTCCTGTCAACTTAAGAAATGTGGTTAAGGAATTTAAGATGAGGTGTCACATCTTCATATCAAATCCCATTGAGTCACCACCTACAAGTATGAAGACTCCTTCTAAAAATAATAATGAAAAGGAAAAAGGAAGTTTGGGCTGGATTTGACCTTGTAGAGCACTTTGCATACTACATCCCTCTAAGTTAGTGTCTTTATTATGCATACATTTTCTTTGTATACACAGAAAATAATTACTATACATGCTGTGGAAAAGTAATATTAGTTAATACTAATGCAAAAGCATGTTCTGAGTTAGCTGACTTCTAGTCTGTAGAATAAGGCAACCTTTTATGTGCCTGAGCAATTTTAAAAGAAGCTCCTTCTGTAAAAAGCTTGCCATCCCATATATTTAACAAGGACTATATTTGGAATGGTTAATAGACAGATGAAAATACTAAGCATAATAATATTTTTTTAATCTCTTCAAAGGAAAATTTTGTACAATGTAACAGTCACACTGTATACAGACTCTTTCAAGTTTCTTTTCAAAAGCAAGTTAGCAGCATGCTATTTTCATGCCATTACATTTGTCCAACTGCACAATTTGTATTAATAAAGGCAGTTGCATTCACTTCCTTGCAGTGGGGCTCAAAGTAAAATTCATTGCTATGTCAAAAAGATTCCTGATGTTCTGCAGACCAAAAAAATGCACAAACAAGGCACAGCAAAGGGTCTGTCTATAGACCACCATCTGGAAGACTGAACATGGACAAGTACCCAGTTTTTTCAGCCATTGCCAAGGAATTCTTCCAAGAATTTCAGGGCCTGGTAAGATCCAAAGATTACTCTCAGGCAGCATACAACTGCTTCACAACCCTTGAAGAGAAGCTTACAGTCCCAAATCCTGACACATAAGTTGCACATTTATTCAGTAACAGCTTTTCTGGTTAATCATTATAAATATATCTGTAGTGAGTAAGCAACCCAGGGAAAACTGACTCTACATGGCACACACAGTCATGTCTCCTTCATTTAGAGATGATCCTGGTGCTTGCAATGCAGGCACAGAACACATGTAGACTGTGTAAGCACATCTGAGAACAGATACAGAAGACTGTAACTGGCTCCAAGAGTTCTGTTAAAAGGAACATAAAGCCATAATTACAACTTTTTTTTTTCTGTTAATGAAGAGAGCAGCAATAAACTTCTTTTTGCACCTTGCCTTATTTATTTGGTTGACTTCACCTTTCACCAAAAATATCACTATTTGGCTGAATAGTCCTACAAGGGCTTTTTTGCTTTTCCAAAAGTAGTTTGCAACACTTGAGAATGTGTACCCTGAAATCTTGCTTCCAAATCTAAATGTACTGCTTAATAAAACACAAACAGGAAGAACCAGTGGAAATACTTTTAATAGAGTAAATGACTTAGATCTTTAACTCTGTTGCTTCTCTCATGACAACAAAATGCTGAAACAAGAGCCTCTGTATGTTCAGCAAGCTGAGCCCATGAAGCTCAGAAAAGTCCTCTTCTTGTCTTGAAGAACTGTCCAGCAGCCAGAACAGTTTCTCTTCAAGAAACAAATGGTAAGTCATAAATCTTTCTATGCATGAGGATAGGCAACCTGCCCTTTACCAAACTTTCATGACTATTTCAGTGTAGATAAAGACAAACATAAAAGGAGAGGTTTAACACCTCAGTTATCTTGAGCTGAGTTATAGAAACATTTTGTAATTCAGAGAGAAAACATTTACTGCTAGTGTACAGTCTTCAACATGAAACTGTGTAAAACTTTATTGACTATAGAAATTACGAATCATCTTCTGAAAGTCTTCTCCTGTTGAACAATAATTTAGTTGTGTAGATCTCTCAGTCCATAAGCAAGCATGAGAAGAGAGCAATCAATGTATTCTTTAGACTAGAACATAACTTCCAAATCTTTCAATCTAGACACATCCAAGAATACCACTGGATCTCTCCTGCTTGTATCTGATGTCTGGATTGATTTTAGTTGAAACATTCTGACTTTTTTGGGGATAGAAACCAACTTTTTGGCATCTAGCTGGATATTTTTGTGTTAATATTATCCTTAAAAGTGATACTCAACTGCAACCTGCCTCTACAGTTCCTTATCACCTACAAAATGAATATTTTCACCAGAGAAATGGGTAAGCACAAGGCCACTGTCAATGCCTTCCAGTCACAGCCCCAGAGCAAGATTGAGAAATAAGTTTCCACACTTCTTTTATCAATAGGACATTAAGTATGCTCATACCACCTGCAGTTGTCAGGGTACACTGTTCCACATGTCTCAAAGTCAGCCACCAGTCTAAAATAGCCAGCTGGTGTGAACACACATCACCCAGTTATATGTGCTGTGTGGGCATAATTCCCTGGCCTTCATGTGTAATTAAGTAAATAAATCAACAGATGCTTGGCTGGTAAATGATGATCTCTCTTTCTAAAATTGTCCCAAAGAGGAAGAAAGACTGTTGGAAGAGACAGAATTTTCTCCTGTAGAGATTTCTGTGATAGAAGCAAGCAAAAATCATATTATAGGACAATGATTAAGACATGAAAGGTGATGGATGTGGGAGATGAAAATTCATTGTAGTGGAACTTCAGGTTAAGATTAAATTCACCTAAATGTTAGGTCCTACACATTAGGTGTTTGGACTGCACATTGCGCAGACTGCCTCCATAGCCAAGCAAGAAAGATAAGCAGCCCCAAAGGGAAAAACACCTTCTGGAATGAGAATTTTCCTAGACCAGAGGAAGGGATTTCCTCCTAGGGATTGACTGTTTGTCTTCTTTGACCTCAGAGCATGTTGTAAGGTGTCAGAACAAGCTATTACTCTATATTTCAAGGACAATTTTTGTATATAAACACCTGGCTTGGGCTTATCTCTTTTTCTTAAAGTAGGAACACTCATTAGAATGGAAATGATACTTCTTAATATTTGCATTTTTAAAGGTACATTGGCAGGATAAAGTAGCTGACGATCAGCCCATAATGCAAGGGCAGTCTGTGGCACTTAGCTTTGCAGGAGACAACATTAAGGCTTATATTAATTCCAGTCTTACTCTTATTGAGGTCACTTGAAGTTTTACTGCAGATGCCAAGGAAAAGAAACTCAGGTCCATATAACAGCAACCATCAAGTCCTTGCCAGTGTCTCCAAGGAAGCGACAGTTACCTTATTTTTATAAAATTTATTTGTCTTTATCACCGGGCATTTTGATTTCTATTTCACTACCCATATTTTTCTGAAATAGCTTTCTTTTCTACCATTAGGCTCAGTGATTGCTTATGCACTTTACTATGTCTTCAGAGAGCATTGAAGTTTCAATAAACAAACAAACAAACAAACCACAGAAATAACAAATAAATTAATAAGACATACTGACTTTATCTGTAACTGCAATAGTCAGCAGAGCTTAGTCATAGTAAATGGGAAGTGTCATGATAGAAAAGAGTCCCTCCTCCCAACTGCTCTTTTTCTGATGGTCAGGGACATAGAAAATTGACTTTCTTTCCAACACACTTGCTCTTCACAGTAATGGGTCAAATATGAATGTTCACACTGCATTTCACTGAGATGAGATTAGAAGAAGATGCCAGGAGAGGGACCCTTCTACATGAGACAGATATAAAAACAAGCAAGCCAGAGGAAAAATGGAAACAAATGGAAAATTTATGGGGATAAGGAGGGAGCAATTGAAATGGAATGTTAAAATATGTACATAGCATCTATGTGGGTGGGGATACATACTGGAATATGACTTTCTAAATACGCAGCTTTTGCCTTACCAGAATTATTTTAATTGTCAATTATCCCTTTTGAAAATGGGTGGGAGTGCTACGCATCTTTACCTAAGAAGAAAAATAAGTTATTATACATTTTATAGTCATAAGCTGCCCTGAAAATCCCCGTAATTAAATGGGGGGCTTGATTTGTAGATTCCAAAATCTTTGTCATTCTAGCTCCTGCACTTTTCTCTGGCAGAGGTTAGCCAGAGGTCTGGCAAAAGCACATTTGTTTTTCCACACATGGGAAAAGAAAGAATCTCAGGGTCCTGGCCAGATCTTATTCTGCTGTTATCCATTCCCGATTCCTGATTTCCTTGAACAAGGTCTTTCAAGGGTGTTTACACCCAACCTATCCCCTCTGGGAATGTCGTCATGTGTGTGTCCTGTAGAACACACTAGTTTTTCCTAAACACAGTCTGGTTCTGCTATTTTTGCTGGGCCTTTGACAATGTGTCATCTCTGAAATGTCATTGCATTAACCTTTTGCTATGTTTGGGGTGCCAGTGTCAACTGCAGGCACTTCTAAAAGGATGTGCATTTGATTGGCAAAGACAGGATGATTGACAGTGGGTTAGTCTTCTGTCAAAGCTCAAGTGTATCACTGCGTGGCAAAACCATTCTGCTCAGTGCCACCCGTCCCCAGTCCCTGCCATGTTGGTGCATTTCAGCCCATTTTAGTCAGAGACAGCTAACAACTGTGGTGTACGAGCAAAAGCAAACCTACTGGTGATCAGTGACAGAAAAGTCTCTACTTAGGCCAGTAAAAAAAAAAAAAAAATTAATTCTATCTGTCTGCCTGGCTATCTGTATATTTACACATACATGCACACCCTCAGCTAACTGATTCTTCAGTACAAAAATGTAAACTTTGAATAATTAATATGTAAGAGCTGATTCTTCAGTCTTTATTTTTTCTATCTAGGAAGTAAATGAGAGTTTTCATACATACCAGTCCTACAGATTAAGCCCAGTTATCAGCAGTTCTGATTTGGATACCTGCAAAGTTTTAACATGTTCTAGCTCGTCAGTCTTGCACTTAACTTTCTGCTTTAAAAATGAAGATATGGCAGAGAGTAATTAAGAAAATATTCAGAAAGGAGGATAATCATTCAAGTAATTTTTAAAATTAGTGATACGCTCTTATCTATTAGCCTAAAAACCTTCATGAAATTTTTGTACTATTCAGAGAAGTCATTCTATCAGTCTGAAGTGAGAGGGTTCATTTGCATTCACTGATCATCTCATTACATTTGGCCTGTAGTCCTTCCAGTAATTTCAGTTGGATATGTTATTCTTCTCTCTTGACACCTTGGGAGGCAGGCCACAGTATTACAAAGGTGGTGCTTCTCAGCTGGATCTGACAGCCAGTGAAACAGTGTTTTGTTTCTGAATATGTAAACCTATTATTAAAAATCTTTGGGTTCCTGATTTTGTGCCTTGTATACATTGTCCTCAATGTATTTTTAGAAGTTCTGAGGTTTTAGAAGCATAGAACATAGCTTTAGGTTCTAATATGTATGTCCATTTTCAATGAGAAGGGTTCTTCTAACACTGGCTTTTTTTTCCTTTCCTTTAGGAAAAAATCAAAACTGTTTCATGTAACTTCTTACGGAAAAAAATTGATTTCTGCACAAAATGTCAGGAATCCTTACTCAAGGTAGCAATGAAGACAGCAGTGAAATATATTCACTTACATAAAACACTTGCTATCTTCTCAATCAAGAAAAGTCCTGTTGATTTGGAAAGGATGTTAGGCTTTCCCCATCTCAGGGACTCCCACAGATAGAAGTTTTTATTCTGTTACAGAGTGAAACTGATGGCCACAACCATGGTTAATATACAATTCTCATTTTGTACTTTTCTTTAGTCTTTCTTCCTTTCTACCTAAGATAGATACCTAAGATATGTTCTGCTCATGTTCTCCCACCACTTCTCAGTACTATTTGCTGTCTCCTTCATTTCCCCAGTTTTCTGCTGACTTTCCATTGCATGCTTCCTATCCATAGACTCATCTCTTAAAGACAGTTTCCAACTCTATGTTTGTGTTCTTACTGCATGACAATTTTTTTCTGAGTATTAAACTACTCCATCAACCTCTGCTTTAACTCATCCCTACTGATCCAATACTGAGATGTTTCCTTAATGTCACAGAACTGTTCTCAATAAACCCTTTGCAAAGCTTTTTCTCATCATGACCTTCATGTATCCTTGGAGAGCTTCAGATATCCACCACAAAGTAATATTTCTCTTTGTTTTTATAGTTCTTATTTTTAACACAATCTTTTTCCTTCAGCCAAATGTTTAACAAGCCTTACTTAAGAGGCAAAGGCTCAGAAATTTATCTCTGCTAGGTACCATCCTACCTTATCTTCATCCATGTAACCCTGTACCTTAGCCTGTCTCCAACAAAAAAAACAAGTCCCCTGTATTTTCTTAAACAGTTTTGATCTCTTCTACACTATCTGTGCCACTATTTTCTCTGACACTGAGACTTATTGCTGAGGACAGTCCTGGACTTAACTCTCCAACCACACATACAACCTGTGTCACACTTCTGCCACACCTGTTTCCAGATCATATGTAAAATCTTGCTGTTTCTGACAAAGTCTCACATCTGAGAGAGGTGGGCCTGTTCAGTCTCAAGTAGAGATGGCTCAAAGGGGACCTCATCAAACGTTATCAGTATCTGAAGCAGGGGCATCAAGAGGAGCCAGGTTCTTCTCAGCGGTGCCAAGCAATAAGACAGTAGGCAATGGGCAGAAATGGGGGCACAGGAAGTTCCATCTGAATATGTGGAGAAATTTCTTTACTGTGTGGGTTACTGGACACTAGAACAGATTGTCCAGAGAGGCTGTGGATTCTGTTTTACTGCAGGTATTCAAGAACTATTGGGATGCGATCCAGTGCATTGTGCTTTTGGATGACCCTGCTTGAGCAGGGAGGCCGGACTAGATGACCCCACTGGTGGTTCCTTTCAGCCTTAATCATTCAGTAATTCTGTTAGCAAAAGCTCTGAACCATCACCTACTTTGACACCCACTGCACCCACTCTCCTCTTTGGCTCCCCTGACATTCAAATCCCTGTTTCTGCATACAAAGCTAGTTCTCATACTTTGGAGACTTTGTCTTAAATCTCTTTACCAAAGTCCTCCTCCCCCATATCAAATTCCATTTGTTCCATAGCCCCACCGAGGCCTTCGTAATTCTCCATCCCAATTTTTTCTGAGCAGGCAGTGGGTGCCTGAAATGCTGTTGAGAGTCACTACTGACTTCTACTTTGAGCACAAAAGCAAATAATGATTTGTGGCTATTTGATATATGGCTATTTGATATATGAGAATATATATCAATGGTTATTAGATATATGGGAATAGTCTATTTACATACTGGTAGATGGTTAATTGTTTTCATACTTACTGGTAATAGTCCTGTTTTGCCGTTTCACATCTCTTTCTCCATTTCACCTGATCAAAGTATCTCTGATTTGTGACAGGACTGTGACTCCAGAGAGCACTTTGTAAATTTGAAGCAACTTTGTAATACCTTATTCTTAAGTAATAAAACCACAAGTATGAGTCATAATTTTTCATGCACTTAGTATCTTCCTACATTTTTCACCCTTTCCCAAAATTCTTCCATAGGATTTTGCCTTAAATAACTACTTCCCTGTTTAAAATATTTATTTGAAAAACCCATTGTGAACAGACTAAAAATGTTTGTGATTATATTTATTAAAGCTATATACTATAACCTAATTATTTCTGGATTTACTATTTTGATTTGTGTGTAGTACTTATTAATAGCATAAATACAGATCTGGTCAGAGCCTTTCCATGCAGAGGGCACAGCTCATTAAAAAGCTCCTAGAAAATATTTTCACTGACATAAAATTTAACAAACACTGGAGAGAAACTCTAGTTCATGTTACTGTTCAAAGCAACTGCATGGTGTTTAATTCCCATTTAATGCTGTTTAGAGATATTGATTGAGCATGCCCTTATTGTTTAACAGGGCACCTCTGAAGGCAGCTCTTGCTCAACGTGTTGCACCTGCAGTTTTGACATGGAACATGTTTGGTAGTTGCCCCACCAATTTAAGTCATTTGGAAGGAGTCAGTATGAGCAATGAAGTATGTAATGGGAAGGACAGTCTCTAGTTCTAACAGTTTATCCCTGACAGATATTTTTTCCGGGTTTGAACAGTCTGTCACATCCCAGCTAAGTTTTTAAAAAGCTAATTGCTTTTACAATGCCATGCATAAGAGTGTATTGCTGTGCCAATGGTGAAATAGACACACAGACAATTAAGGACTGATATCTATGAATAGGGGAAGATATCATCTGTTGAGGCACCAGTAATGATGAGCTCTGTGATAATCTGACAGACTCAAGATATCTGTGACAGCTTGCTGGAAATGAAATGCAGTGTGGATGCAGTGGCTCTAAAGAGATCTCAGATAGCCTGTGATTCAAGAGGGGAAGGTCTCTGCCTCACAGGCATAGCTGTGTAGGAAGTCAAGAATGTGCTACCAGAGCAATGGTGGGAACAGGGGACTTTTTGTTAGAGATTTGGTGGCTTCCTGCTGCTAGCTGTCTTACTACCAAAGCTTTAGTCTTCCTAAAGTCCTAAGACCATAGGACTTTCAAGTTCTCTTATTGTTATTTAAACACAACTGACAGAAACAATTACTGCTTTTTTCCTTCCCATTCACTACATATCTGACTGTAGGACAGTACAATGTGCTCATACAAATTCATCCTGCAAGAGATATTTTGTTACATACACAAAAATTGGAGCTAATGTAAGGTAGATTTTTTGGTCTAGAACATGATGAAACAGCTTAAAAATTTCTTCTGATGAATGATATAAAATTTTCAGGGGTTTCTTGTGTTTTTAGCTTTTCCTGTCATAGAAAAAAGCAGCCTTCATGCTATTGCAGAAGAAATTTCCATATAGAGTCACATAAAAAGTTGTTTAAAACATGATATTTCACAATATGGAAAACACTTGCTTCATCAGTCGCATGAACCAAATCCACCTCCAATATGTTAAACGTATTTGAACAGTTCCTTAGCTTGCTTTAGCCTAACATTCATACCGTCAGTAATCAAGGTATGAAAAAGTTAAACTAAAGAGTAAATCACAAAATACATAGGCAGTTAAGTACCATTCCTAAATTAATACTAGCTTTCACATACCAGCTACTCTGGTACTCTACTAGTCACTGATGCACTATTTCCTCCTGCTTATAAACTCTTAATAGCCAGTTCCAGCAGGATAAGGAGCAGAAGATTCTTGAGAAACCAGAAGTGCAGAAGAAAGTTGAATATTGCAACATAAACTTAGGTTTCGAGGGTTTTTTTAGGTCCATTGCTATCTTTCTGTAAGATGGGTATCTCTATTCTGAATTGTTTGTCTCTATCATGCTTCAAAGTAAATCACATTTGCTTTTGACATTCACTCTCTGTAGGCTCATCGCCTGACTTCCGCCCACCTCATGGCACACCTTTGTAGAGTGACACTCCTTGGATATATTGCAACATTGTCATTGGTGTTCAAAACGCTTGGTCTAATCCCCTTTTCTCCATACCTCCCTTTCCTCAGCCTCCTCTGTTTTCTGCCTTCTGCTACACAGCATATATGGACTTGCTGCCCCACACACATCCTGCATTGTACCCCGCTCCCCACACCATCCCAGCCTTTGGACTGCTGCTGTTGGTTTCTCCAGTTCCTGCCTGCCTGTTCCTCAATCCACTTATTGGGGCTCCACATATCACCCTCCGTCCATCCATCCATCCATCCATCCATCCATCCATCCATCCATCCATCCATCCATCCATCCATCCATCCATCCATCCATCCCTCCATCCCTCCATCCCTCCATCCTCCATCCCTCCCCTGCCAATATCCTGCTCTCCCTGCCACCCTGCAGAAAGCAATGGGTGCCCTTAGCTGCAGCTGAAGTTTCCTTCCTATCCTGTGTGGCAACCCAGCCCCCACCTCCCCCATGGCCCCTTGGCATTTGGTGCTCAGCTGCAGCTAGGGTTACTGCATATTTCGCATTAGGGAATTAAGCTCTTCAGAGGCAACACATGCCAAATTTTTTTCACACTAACATAGAGCTCTCTCTATATGTTTGATCCTCATCAGATAGGACTATAAATACCTGAAATACTGGACAAACTTGTGTGACCATTTTTGGATTACACAGCCTACAGGATTAGACTTCTTGCAAGATTTCCAGAACTTCCTGGTTGGCTGAGTGTAAATATTTTAAAAATAACATCTTACAGTATTTCAATGTTTCTGTTTCCTCTATTGGTCAAAAACAGGAAATGCAGAAGCATGTGAAACTCAGATTTTACTAAACTTCAGAAAAATAGGTTCAGAGATAGAGCACTTTAAAAAATAAAGGACTAGATTAGAAGCCAGTTTCTATTTTCACCTAAACCAATCCACCCATCTGTTTTAACCACCCTTAAAAAACAATACTGACCGGAGTATTTTGCATATTTGTAATGTCTGACTGCGATAATAAGCAAGAGAGCAAGCTGGTTCCAAAATAGGCTCATGCTCCTTGTGTAACCTATTCACATCCTGACATGCAATTATTTGTTTTTTCTCTCCTTACTAGTGCAAAACACTCAAGTAGCCAGGTTTTAATATATTTCCATTTACATTGTTACCTAAGGACATTTCTTATCTGAGAAAAGCATTACCATTCAAAAGAGCATTTTCCCTCTTTTAATAGCTGCCTGTCCAGTGCTAGTTACCTTATTGCATATATAAAGTTAGGGCTGTTTCTTCTCATGTATATCACTGATCAGCACTGAGTTTCATCTGCCATTTTATTGCCACTTCCACAGCTCTAAAAAATGAGCACCTAACCTTTGCCTTATCATTTATTCCTCTGAAAATGTATTCTGCAAGTCTACCAGTTAACTCTTTCCCCTCACACTATCATCATACTACAAGTTCAAACATAGCACCACTATGGAAGGCATTTGCTTGCAATATTTTATCCTGTTTTTCCAATTAGCCTTTTTTTAAAAAAAGTTTTATAATTAGGTTTTCCTCTTTTAATTCTCACTTTGAAATTTTAAGGCTTACATTTCACAGAACTTGAACCCTAATGTCCTGCTGCCTTTTCTGACATAGGATCCAGCCTTGGTAAGTTGTGCAATGGGGACAGTGTAAAACAGGGACAAAAAAAGAAGCTCTGCAGCGTGTACATCCGTTCTTGGTTGTGGTTATAATTTGAACATCTTGAAACCAAAGAACGTTTAAGATCTGACACTATTTCTTCTAATTTTCTGAGGCCTGGTTCAGAAAGTACCTATTCTCTACCACCTGCTACAGAAAAAGGACATTATCAAGAATGTGTACAAAACTTGGCTAAAGGTTTAACAGAGTTTGAATAGGCCAATGTTCCCTCAGCACTTTTCGTGAAGTTGTTTTGGCACCAGTTGTTTAGTATCAGTTGAAGTCGATTAGTACAGGAATTCACATGGTGCAAGCAGAGGGCATTGCTTTCCAGATGTGCTTTCTCACCTTAGAATAGCTGGCAACTTGGTGACTTTGGAGCCAAAGGTGACACCTCTATGTTTTAACAGCTTTCATGGGCTGCTTTGAATCAATGTGAACATCCACAATATGCTGTACAAATGAGTCAGAGCAGTTTATGAACTGAGGAGAAAGAGTATCCTTTTACCTTCTTGTACTCCCATTTGTCTGTTTCATGTGTTCCCCTTAGCTGTTGCACTGTTAACACCCTTGAAAATGCTCCACACCATTTGTGATTTTAAACATTTCCATCACATCCCACTTAGTTAACTCCTCCTAGACTGAGAAATTCCTGGTTCCTCCAGCTCAAGTGTTAAATCACCTTTCCCTTCCCTTCCCTTCCCTTCCCTTCCCTTCCCTTCCCTTCCCTTCCCTTCCCTTCCCTTCCCTTCCCTTCCCTTCCCTTCCCTTCCCTTCCCTTCCCTTCCCTTCCCTTCCCTTCCCTTCCCTTCCCTTCCCTTCCCTTCCCTTCCCTTCCCTTCCCTTCCCTTCCCTTCCCTTCCCTTCCCTTCCCTTCCCTTCCCTTCCCTTCCCTTCCCTTCCCTTCCCTTCCCTTCCCTTCCCTTCCCTTCCCTTCCCTTCCCTTCCCTTCCCTTCCCTTCCCTTCCCTTCCCTTCCCTTCCCTTCCCTTCCCTTCCCTTCCCTTCCATTTTTTGTCTTGTTTTTCCCTGGGACTGGGGATGAGTGAGCAGGGATCAATGCTGTGCAGTTTTCAAGATGCTCATACACACAGGGTTGCTGGGCAGTTGAATGATCACCATGTTACATGTGAAGTTACAGGATTTGAAGTCTATGCCAATCACTTTGCATATTTTAATACCAACTTTTCTTTAGCATTTTATTGCTCAGATGCGTGGTGAGGTGAACTCCTCCTGAAGCTCCTCATATGCAGTTTTTTCTACATTCCTAAGAAACTCAGACCAACAACAAACCTCAACATCCACTATTTCTCTAAATAATTTACAAACATGCAATACCTTACAAATAAGTTTCTGTGAGACTTCATTGGAAATGTTACTCTGTTTAAAAAATGTATGTGTCATTCACAGACTATAATCTTTGATCATAGGAGGGTAAAACTCTTCTCCTACCCTTTCTTTCATGTCAGTTTAATCCCTTAAAACCCTCTGCGGAATGATGCTGTTGAAAATGAAAACCAAAAATTTATCAGCTGACGTCCTCTGTGCACATTCTCCATGGCTTCTCCAAAGGACTCCAACAGATTGGCAAAGGATGGCTTCCTGACCAGATCAAATTCTGATCCTGTGCCAGGGGAGGCTGATCTGGTGCAGGCAAAAGCAGAACCCAGACTGTTGAAAACACAACAGGAGACATTTGCTGCAGTGTTTAAGTAAGTAGGTGCTGATATTTCAGAGGTGAAAATACGCAAGTGTTAGTGCTAGTGTTGCTGCTTGAAAACAACATTAACTGGACCATGTTGAAGAGATGTACCCTCATCGAGAGACAATAGCACTGAACAGTATTTAACAGTCAACACAAAATTTACATCAAGATGCAATTTTATTAGATTATCAGGCCTGATCTTTTTAACAACTTGTTAATCACTCAGATATCAAACAAACAAAAAGAGTGATCAAAAATGCACAATATCTAAGTAATTAATAAAATGCCTTTAAAAAAAACCTCAGAGAGCTTTAGCAAACTTCTTACATGTAGATGTTCTCTGGGCATGGTATAAACATCCGAATGTGAATTCAAATGTTAACATTATAAATATTAAAACTCTCATCAGAGGTTTGAATGAAATGTGTTTTCAACCACTAGGCAAGGTTTTTTTTAAAAAAGATATAATTCTTACATAATTGATGGCAGCAGCTAATATTGGTCTCATTATTATTGTCATTTAATTATAGTGCAATTATCTCCAATATTTTTTCAATGTAATTTAACAAGTTATATGTCATCTGATAGTATTACAAAATGTGCCATTACACAAGCAATTGACAGCTATGCTGTTTTAAAAACATTGGCTACCCAACAGCATAAATTATACAGGTGTGTGAAAGAAAGTCTTAATGCAAAATGCATCTTTGCTAAATCACTGAAAAAAAAAAAAAAAAAAAAAAAAAAGAGAAGGAGTACTTCAGCCACAACTGCATGCTGTTTTAATGGCTCAGGGAGCCTAGGAAGTCTGAATTTTATTTGTATTTAATGTAAAGACCAGAAGGGTTGTCATCTCAACTCATCTTCCAGTAATGCCTACCTACAAAAGTCTTCTGAGTTCCTTGTGTGTCACCTATCACCCTACTAAAGAAACGGACAAATAGTGATAGTGATGCTACTGAAGTGTTGTCCTGCGGTGACTTTATGATACTTGTATCCCCAGTTGCCTTGTTTATGTTACATATTAAGTTCTGCACCTTTAAGACTGGCTCTGAGAGCAAAGGGGGGAAGAAGAAGCGCACAGTTTGTGTTCAGAAACATCACTCAGTGCCCCGCATCCTGCTCCTGGACTGCGGTGTCTGCAGCATGGACAGACAGCGGGACAGAGCTCTCCTTTGCTTTTAGTTAGGTTTTAGCTAGCTGAGGCAGAGAAGTTTCCTGAACTGTTTTCTTCCCTTTTTTCTTGGATCTGTTCAAACCTGCCCTGGACTGAAAACCCAGCCAATCCCCAGGAGCTCACGCCTGTGGCCCACCAGGGCCTGGGCCTTGGGCCTTGGCACTTTCCAGCCCTGAAGGGACTGATAAGAACCTGAGCAAGCTGAGCTACATCACATGAAAAGGACTTTTTCTGGATTTGCCATCTCATTGAACAGTGAGAGGTTTTATTGTTTAGTATTACTCAATTTCTCTTAAATAAACAGTTTTTTCCACTTCTCTCCAAGGAAATCTTTTTTTCCGAACCAGTTGGGGAAGGGGCCACTTGAATTTGCTTTCTGTGTGGATCCCATTTGGAAGTTCTCTCCCAGATTTGCTCTAAACCAAGACAAGTGTTCAAAAGTTTTGTGTCTATGGTCCAAGCTCCAGCCAGGGAAAAGGTTTCTGGTGATATTAAAGGACCGTAGATCAAGACTTTTTAAAAATCACAGAATATGTAAGAAACCATGTTCAGAAATGTGAGTGCTTCTGTACTAGCCACAGAGACAAGTCCAGATTCAATCCTTACTTCCCAAATCAGCTGCAAACTTACCCTGAGACTACGCAGAAGGAACTTTGGTGACAAGAGCTTCATTCTGTGCTAGGACTGAAATACAGATATTTCAAAATTTTTTGCAAAGAACTATTTGAACACTCAAGGTCATTCATAATACCCCATTTTGAAGTTAATGTTTGAATCTGTGCTGTAATAAATAACTTTATTAGAGAAAATGTAATACAAAAGCAAAAAATAATTTCACATGAAAAATGAACCCACATTAATGTTAAAATGGATTATTTTGACATTTTTTTCCTTTCTTTCTTTCAAAAGAAAATTCGGGTGAAATCAAGTTGAATGTTTGCCATGTAATTTGGTTTCAGCAGAACCACGACTTTTCAAGGAGGCAGTTCCTTACAAATCCTTCTCACCAATTTTTGGCATCCCTCTTGGCTCATTGATGTCCCTCTGTCCCAGACTGCTCTGGATGGCAGCAGCCTTCCAGGTGAGGGTTGGTGCTCCCTGCTTGCCAAGCTCACAGTGATGTGGCTCTTCTTTTTCATCAGCATTTGCACCTTTGGGTCATCACTGAAACTCACACTCAGAGCACCCACTTTCCCTAAAAGAAGAGAGGAGCACTTAACAGTAAAAGAGAAGTGAGAAGCACTTCACAGCAAAAATAGCCTTCTTCAAAAGCAAGACACAATGAAAAATGCCATCCTGATCTTAACAAAAAGCCTAGAGGCTCTTTCATTGTTGTTTAAGAACATTATGTAAACTTTATGTTCCCGTGCCTCACAGGAAAAGGCAGTAGTGTCACTCTCACACTACCACTAAAAATAACTGACACGTGTAAAAATAAACAAAGCACCACTTTGCCTGGTATCTTTTAACAATGAGATGAATGCTTGTACAGTAGGTGGTAAGCTGAAACACATCATATTTGATATGAGAACACAACTTCATGGGGACTGAGAGAATAAAACTGCACAATCATGTCTCTAGGGTCTAATTTGACTGAAAGCTTTAGATAACAATCCTATATTCCACTTGAACTTGGATGTTTTCTGCTCAGTGGCAATGCAGCAGAAACTTCAAAGTTTGGAAAGTATATGCAAAAGCTGCATACTCACTTGTCTTCTCTGACATTTGGAAGAGTCTCTAAAAATATGGGGCCAATGTAATCAGGAATAGCATTTAGTCCTTAAATATCGGAAATGAACTTTTGAACACCGACATTTCTGTCAGTACTGAGAATGTGCTTTAGTTTTTTCACATTAAGGGCTAAACAAAAATTGCTTAAGGTATTCTATAAATCATCTCATTACGAATACATGGTAGAATAGTCCACACACACAATTGAAACAGTCATGTATCAAATACAGACCAATTAATTCTGGAAGTCCTGAGAAGCTTAAAAAAGCAAAAAGTGTTGCAATCATTTTGATTTTCGATGATATCTCCCTGACTGGATGTACTCATAGTTGAGGGGAAACTGGATTCATCGTTTTTAACTAACAGCTTACTGGGGAGTACGAGAAAAATAAAATCAAGCAAATGGAGTAGCTAAAAAAAAAAAATTAAAATAAGAATTTGCAAGTGTAAGGTTATCCAAGGAGTGCTGTCTGTTCTGTCCTTTGGCCAGCCTTCTGCAGACATTCCTCTTGAAACTCTGTTAATGCTGAGTGAGATAAGAGCACATAGTTGAACTTATGTTTGAATCAGGATAGTTTATGTGAGATTTTCAAGTCAGAATAAGAAGCAAGGTGATTTGAGACCTTAGTGTTAGTCCTGATTTTTCGTCATCTACTTCATAGTGTCTTTTTGCCTGCTGTAAAAATGAATGTACACATGAACGGATGTTCAGCAAATTACATTCCTGCCTGGCTTTGGATAGTCTTAAACAATTGCATGAAGTAAGCATCAACTTGAAAATATTCTCCCCAACTTCAATTTTTATTCAGTTTCCTTAGGAAAACATCTCATATGAATTCTAGGCTCCCTTTCCTTCACAGTCAGATCCCTCACTACTCCTATATATCTCTTTGGAAGTTATCTGGATTCATTTGATGTCACTTATGAAGGATGAAACAAAAAACCATCTCTTCATCTCAATGCAAAACACAAACATCCATCATCAAAACTGTTATGGGCCAAATGAAAAACTGGTTATGAAAGACAAAAACAGGTAATGAACGAGTTTAAATTAAATGACAGGTCTTTGGAAAATGTTACAACTAAGATTTTACTTATTACTACAGAATAAATGTTCTCTAGTAATGAGAGAACTAATGCAATTGAGTTTTTAGATCATGTGGAATGATTAACTAAGAGACTTCAATTAGAATTAGACCTTGAATTTCTTGAAGTCAAAAACTTGAGAAGTTTGTCTTTCAAGTCAAAATTGGGAACAAACCCTAGATGCATAAAAAGATAGTGCCATATGATCAGAGAACAGAAAGTATAGTAAATGAAAGAGAAAAATGAATGTATTGGTTCATTAACCTAACCATTAAAGTTTGCCACATTTTAGAACAGTTTTTGAAGGGACAGATAAATAAAGGCTTGGAGGTAAAGAAACCATTGGATATCGTGCACTATTGGATATAGCGCAGTAGGATATATAATAAAAGAAGGGAGATCTAGGCAGACCAGCTTAATAGCTTCCTTTGATAAGATAGCTGATTTTCTAGACAAAGGAAAAGGAGTCAATGTCATCTATCTAGACTTCAGTAATACGTATGGTATGGTGCCACATGGGAAATTATTTGTTAAGCTGGAGAAGATAGGGATTAGCAGAGAAATTGAAAGATAGGTAAAGACTGTCTCAAGGAACGACAGCAAAAGATAGTGTTGAAAGGAAAAGTAACGTGAGGGTTACCAGTTAGCAGTGGAGTTCTTTATGGATCAGTCTTGGGTCTGATCTCCTTCTTATTTCAATTAAGATCATGACACAAATATTTGCAATGTGGCGATACTGCATAGGTTGGCACTATCAATACACAGGAGAAAAGGATATCATGCAGAAAAAGGCTGGATGACAGTAAGGACAGGTGTAATATGAAAGGGATGAGAAGCAGCATTTTGAAGATAATGAAGCTAGTCACTTACCCCAAATAAAGATAATGCATCTGAAAACTAAAAACAAGAATTAGGAATCAGTTAGAAAAGACTGAGCTAGAGGGGGACCCCGGTTAGGTATCTGTTACACTACAGCTGAGAGCAAGCAGTGAGATACTGCAGTAAAAAGGGCACACAAGGAATGCATCAGGAAGTGTATTTTTGGTGTATAGAGGACAACTAGTTCCATTATGAAAATCTCTGCTGAGATCTCACTGTAAGTGTTAATACAGTCCCGCTAAACAGTCTCAGGCAAGATAAAACAAAACAGAACCATGTTCAGAGCAGGCTAACCAAAATGAGAGAGAAAATAAAGACTAAACAAGAACTCAGTCAGGGATACCTATAAATACTGAGGCTGTCATTAGAAAGTAAACACCTGTACCTTAACTCACACTCAGGATGTAAACTTTCTTCTTCAAGTCTGTAGTAAGACTCTGACCCTTTGGGTCTCCTGTGTGATGTACATTACCAGGAGTCAGTGCTAACAACTGGTCAGACTGAAGGAGCTACTTACATGTTTCAGGGAACATATATGTAACATTTAGACCTAAATGTCAGCCTATCAGGCAGGGATCTACCTTCTGTTTGTCTCAGCTTCATATAGTGCTTCCTTCTAAGAAACCCTGGCACCCCAGCACACCTTTGTGACCAAATGAGTAACAGAAGCAACAGCAGTGGTCCACAGCAGTCAGGGACCTGTTTTGGAGCCCTGCCAGTTGTCATGTTTTGGAGCCCTGCCAGTTGTCATCTATTGCCAAGACCAGTGTCCCCCATCCCTTGCTAACTACACATCTCATTCCACACCAGCCTTACAAGGTATCAGGTACTCATTGTTATTGAGTACCTGTTATTATGAGTATTGTTATACTCATTGAGGTATTACAAGCTCTTACCTCTCTCAGAGTGATACAAAGATGACAGATCATCTGAAGAATCTGATTCATCTTTTCCATAATTCTGGCCTGGATAGTGATGTTGTAGTGTTTCCCTATTAAAACAGCCCAATTAGCACTTTGGAAGCATGTCAGCAACATTTCAAGCCTTGAAATAGGACCTCATTACTTCATAATGAACATGTGCAGCCTTGCTTCTGAAAAATACTTCTGCAAGCTTTAAGAAGTAAGAAAGAGTGGTGTAAAAATGGCCCTGTAAAATCCTCCTTGAAGTTAGTGGAACAAAGCCCCTTTTGCCATGCTTTTCAATATATCCCACCAAGGAACTAACATTTCATGTCCACAGGCTCTACAGAAGACAAATACCTATTCCTGCCAGCTGTAACATCTGGAAATTCTGAGCCATATTCTGCTATAGATTTTCAGACTGTTTTTTCTGATACGGGAAATCCAAAATTGCTGGTGCTGTATATTCTGCAGTCTGCTGCACAGCAATGGGTGGAAGCAGGTTTGAAGTAAAATGACTGAGTTAATGTTTACTTACATGGATCTTTTGCCACGTTAGGACAGGTCCCCATCTGTGTCGCTTAAAGTTTAGGTTGCTGCTGAAACAAGCTTGTCACATGTAAGTATATTCTTTCCATTTAATCATTGTAAGCAGAAGTCCAGATACCCACCTTTTTTTCCTACCATTCTCTCAGCAGTGTTTTTTACATTTAAGAAATCATACAGAGATAATTAATAGCTATAAAAACCCAAATATTTCCTCTGTTTTAAAGATAAGCCATTGCAAGGGAAAGGATGGCAGTGCAAAGACAACATTCTCAAGAAGTGAACTGATATGACAGCCTGTGGAAGAAAGAAAAAAAAAAGACTTTTAGGCATGAATGATCTCAGTTAAACAATCCTTTTAGGGAATTTTGTTAGAATATCAAATTTTACAGCGAAATTAAAGTTGGCAAAAATAATTTGTTATCTTTCAAGGAAACAAGTCAGGAAAGAGGGGAGTTCCAGTATTTACCCAAAGAGGCAGCTGTATTCAACAGATTTATTTATAATAATATTATTTGGTAGCAAGGAACTTACCATGGCTGAATGTAAAAAAGTATTTTTTGATGAGTTAAAGAGATTAAGAAAAATCAGGCAGATTTTGACAGAGAATGGTGTGTAAATGAGAGGTGTTATCAGTCTGAATCTGGCAGCTCCATTTTTGTTATGGTGAAAAATATCAGTATTATTTACTAAGAAGATTAGGGCTGAATTGGAAGAGAGGCTGGTTGTTTGGAGATTGAGATAAGATAAAGGATTTTACCTTCTATGCACAAGCCAAATGCAATACACACAGGACTGTTATCTCCAGCTCAGGCCTAGCAGAGGTGTATTAAGATGTACATTGTAATTACCAGTGGCAGGAGTAGATTTCATAAAGGCTATTTTAAAATCGAATAAAATGCTGGCCTTTAATTATACAGCTTTGAAACATTTTTCTTAGTTAATTGCAACAGAAAAAAAAATCCACCTTATATTTGAAACTGATTCTAGCAGAGAAAACACAAGCGGAGCAGGCAGTCTTTGCCTGATCTGCACTTGTTTTGCTATCTGGCTTCATTCTGTGATTTGAATCACAGAGACAACTGAGACTGCTAAACACCTTCCTCATTTTCCCCCTGTTATCCAGAAAGCAAGATTAGCAAGGATTGGGGAAGGTGGGGGCTGGAAGGAAGGGGGAAGAATAAATTTCCCTTTCATGACATAATTAGTTAGTACCAAAAATGAGCTGTGCACTTGTGAATCTCTCATGGCTGGCAGTGACAGTTCCAGCTCCCAGTACTCTCAGTGGTGTCTGCAGGGTTGTGAGGGGCAACAATATTTTTACCACTGAGAAGTATCCGAAGGAGAAGAGCAAACCAAGTTGTATGTTTAGCACAAAGCCTGTTTGGACCTGGGTTGGAGCTCACACAAGACCGCTGTTGTCAATAAGCAGAAACCAAGCTGGTAGTTTTGGGAGGAATAAAAAAACCCCCTGAACTCCCTCTCTTCTAGAAGATGTTGTTATTGCCATTTATCCTACAACAGCAGCACACCTCACAACAATCCTCTGGCTCTTTAGGTTGCACTACTAAGAAGTGAAGACAGGAAGGAACCTCAGGCTGCCCAGGAATTTCCATGAGGCACTGCCACAGTCCATGTCTCCTCTGGCTTCAATTTCTGCTTTTACTATGAGGAATATTACAGCCATGTTTAGCTCTTACAATGATGATCAGTTGCCTTCCCACTTTCCCACTATGGGGAATATATCTATGTTCAAAAACCTTTCAAAAACACTTCCATGTGGTTAAAACTCAAAGTTATTTTGCGATTTCTATTTCCATACCAGCCAAAAGCCTTCATTACATCCACATCTCTATTTATTTATTTTAAAATCCAACATCATAAGCATATGTAATATAACAAATATATGTAGTCATTAGCAAACACCTCTGGGGAAGTTATTATTCATGCTACTAAAGGCAAATAAATGCCCTTAGACTTGAGAATCCTGAAGAATATATTTGGGTTTGTTTTGGTGTTGCTTTTCTGCTGGAAATTGTGAAGGCTGCAGTTACACAGCTGGCTTTTCATGCTATGACTGCTATAAGCAGCTAATTAAATTACTACTGACTCTCTATTGCTCAGTGAGTTGCTTTTGGTAGCACTACTTTGTATGACCTTCAGTTTTGCTGCTTGTACAAGGTTATAAAATCTTGCCCAACCAGCCTGGTCCATTTCCCTTTAACAGTGGTGAAAAACATGATGAGATACTAAAAAGTGTATAATTGTATTACAAAAGAAAAAAAAATGTGGAAAACCATAGTATTTTTCATGAAGACAAAATGCAGATAAAGTCCTCTTAAAAACTATGTGTAATTCACTAGCTTTCTAAGGTACTGCCCCTTCTACATGTGGGGAGTCCCTTCTAGTGCTCAAAATATCTGCATCTCAGAAACAAGCTGCTAGGAAAGCTGGGGGTGGGCACCACTATGGATCTTGCATAATCCAGTGGCTTCCTTCCTTTGATCTACAATGTTCTGTTTCTTGATATGTCTGGGAAGAGATCCCAGAATGTATCAAACCACATGACTTTCCCCACTTTGTTTGGAACTAAAAACTCACATATCCATTAAAAGCAAGACAACAATTACTAACAACTCAGATACACTGATCAAATCCAAGCAATGTACCAGCACAAATTTTGTGTCTGTCAGAAATTTTACCAAAGACTAGCTTTAGTCTGTAGGATGCTACATTCATCATTTTAAGGGTGCTGTGAATCTGGTCTATGTTTTGATGTAAATTTTAAGCCACAATTTTTTCCATCTATGTTAATGGCAAAATAAGCCACTGAAAGCAACTGCTTTTGTAGTGGGAAATTTTGTTCCTAGAAACAAACTGCACCAAAATAGTCAAACCATTCTCTGATCCCTGTCTTGTTCCTAAGCCAGTGCCACTCCTTTCCCCTCTCCTTTTATCCAGACAGCAAAGTTCCTTGCAATGAGGTTTCAAAAATCTTGCCCTGAATCAATTTAACAAGAACCATATTTAAACAGAAGTAACAAATAATTCATCCAGCTTCATATATGCCCAGAACAAACAAGATCCAGGTTCTGGGCTGCAAAAGTTCACTTAAATCAACAAAGTGGTGCTCTTTCTCTGTGCTTCCACCCAGTTTATTCTAAAATAAAACTACAGTGTACTAATAGACCAGAATCTATTAGACTTGTTCACAGTTCATCTTTCTTAGTTATTGGTGGCCAAGAAGTATAGAAAATTGCAAGTACAGTAAATACTACATTCTGTTGTAGAATAGTCATCCATCCATGAACAAAATAAACACAGAAATATTACAGTGTTTTAGTAAACTGGATAAATTGTACTTTAATGTGCTTTTATGGAAAATGACCACTTAGAGGACAAATGCATTTGTTCCATGTAGCTACCCACAGATTTCTTGCAGTGTAGAATATGTTTGGTTTGCTTTTAAAAGCAGAACTAAACAACAAAACTTTATATTAAAGTTAGAACCATAAGCAAGAAAACATGGTGAAAGAAAATGCAACTTATATTTACCAGCTGTGTTTGCTTTTCCTTTGCCCAAACAAAACCTGATCAAAATGGCAAATTTCATAAACTAGAAAACAAATTCAGAATCAAAATACATAGTAGTTTTGTTAATTAGGGGTAACAGAAAGTTGTTCCTAATGGAACAGTAAGTAAAAAAGTGGATGCTGTCAAGAGCTGTGCACTTCCTGTGTTGTGCTAAGCACCCCTTGCATATTTTAGGGTGCTTGGAGTATTCAGCATCTTGCAAATTAAGATGTTAAAAGAAAACTACTTTGCTTTCCTTGAAACAGAATTTTAGTTAGAAACACAGTTTTATATATATATATATGGTGTGTTTAAGAATTATACAATAAATGCTGAATAAAATACATATAGTCACTTTGGTTGAAGCAATTAAAACTTTTTAGTATGGTAAATGCAGCAGGAATTATTACATTCATAATCTGTATCATGGGAAGAAGATTTGGAAAAATAACTGGTGATGGACTGTTGTATAGACCTAGAAATAGTTCTTAAACATAATTTAAGCCTACTTGGTTTCTGGCCCAAAATTTCTTGCAAAGCTTGCAGTTTTAGCCTTAGCTATGCAAGTTACTTAGCATGCTAGAGTTTTCTTCAAAATTTCCTGGCTGCACATTTTTTTGGGTGAAAAAATGATAGCACAAAAGCCATAAGGAAGAAATCTAGTTTCTAGCTTTGGCTGAGAGTGACAATGTGGGTCATGTCTTTGTGGGCTCAATGTGCTGTTTGGTTGTTGCAGAAAAAGAGGATTCCTTACTGTTCCAGCTATGATTACATACTCAGATATTATCTTGATGGCTTTAAGAGACATCCATGTGTGCAGTGGGGTGCAACTGGTTGACACAAAATAATATTTTTTCCAATTTTTTCCATGGTGACAGTAATTCACACAAGAAGATGATTTTGTGTTCTACTGTAACATTCTACCCAGCCAATAATTCCAAGATTATTTACAAAGACTTTTCTTCATATATATATATATATATACACATGTGTGTGTGTGTGTGTGTGTGTTTGTGTGTATACAAATACATATATATTATATATATATTTTATATATATGTGTGTGTGTGTATGTGTATGTGTATATATATATGTATGTATGTATTTATAAGCTCAGTAAAAGAAAACGTAATTGCTCATATGAACAGATTCTGCTGTTCATAAAACTATTTATTTTACTCTACAATAATGAAAAAGATTTGTCAAGGGTTTTTTTTGTTGTTTATGTTTTATGTACTGATGTGCAAATGAACTCCACTGCAAATCAGCTTATTACATTCCATGTCCATGGAACATGGGTGACACTTCTTAAGTACAGTCTTTTTTTAACTTTAACTATGAGATGTAGTCTTGGTGTGTACTGAGAACCCCTGACAACAAGCTCTTGGCAGAACGTGCTCAGGAATACCTTAAAAATTCAACATTTACCTAGTTTGCCTGTCTTAAAAGGATAGAATAGATAAAATAATTCTTAATTTGAGTTACTGAATTACCTGTCTCTGTCCCCAGTTTTGGTAAACTTCAGTGAGATTTCTGGGGCAAGTGGTATTCCCAAAGAACCAAAAAATAAAGGAAATATGCCTTTTGCTTCCTCAGTAATCCAATTCAGCTAAGGGCTGAGTACACTCTTAAAAGTGTGGATCATAAACATTCAATCATTTATGGTCTAAGGTCTATTTCATTTGGCCTGGATAGTACTCATTTAAAGGTCATAAATTATTTGGAGAGAAAAAAAAAAAAAATCACATATTTTCATTTGAATTTTAGGATTTCTGTGCAAATTATGTGTCCAGGACTGCTGGTTAGCTGATATATGCAGAGTATATTTACAACATTCTGGCTGCCTGGAGCATGCAAAAGAAATGTTTCACTAATATTAATCAATAAGTAGCAAGCAGAGATTTTCCAAGTGTTTGTGATAGTTTAGATATTAAACTGGATTGATTCCATCTGGCCATCAATCTCAACTCCATATTTTGCAGAGATCTCTAGCAATATTTCTTAGAGAGCTGTTGCATCAGTAAATTTGGAACTCCAAACCCAACCATGAGTAACATTTTAATGCAAATATTTCTATGGATTTTTTTATTGAATGACAGAAAAATAGTTCACATTTTCAACCTTGTGAGGTCCTCACATCTTGCAAATGTGAGTAATAAAAATTGCACTCAGTCAAGTGGAATAATATAACAGCAGTCACCACTTCCAATTGCTTCCCCTGATTTATGGTTCTTACCTCATTTTTATGAGACTCATCTCCAGATATGAAGACAACTTCAGCCACATTCTTTGGATACCTGAAGTAAAGTCATATGCTAAAGATAGATCAGCACACTGAATGCTTTTCACTTAATTTTTCTTTTTCCAATGCACTTGCATAGATTTTGAACAAACACAGAACCTTTGCTTTCCCACACTTGTAAAGTATCTCAAGAAAGGAAAAGTTATTGGTGAAAGATTACCTTTTGCTAGATGTTGAAAGAAAGAAATGAAAATCCCTGCACCTCCACTCAGCAGTACCTCATGACCCTCAGTAATGAAGACAGCTGTGTTCCACAGGATCCTCATCAGTAGCAAGGAGATGGATGCACAGGGAAAAATGCCCCACCTTGGCTTTATCAGAGTCACCATTCTGAAAGTCAAAGGGAATACTGAGGAATCAAAGTGATTTGATTGAGATGTTCCACTCACTTTCAACACTTCTCCTTCCATATTCTGTCCCCAAAGAAGACAGACAGATGTTTCCAGTACTAGTGACTTACTACTGGAATAGACACAAATACATCTCTTTTTAAGCACGCAGTAGGCAGCTGCTTTGAAGAGCCTGTATCAAGGCGAAAATACTCATTTGCCTTCTCCATCCACAAAGGCATCAAAGTTCCCTAGTATAGCATTTTTGCTTGTACCCAGAGCACCAGGAGCAGACGACAGCTGAGAAGTGCTCATGAAACACTTAGCATGCATTCTCCAAACAACATCCTGGCTGCCTTCCATGGGTATGGAAAGCTCAGTCAAATCTCATTTGTTTTAGCTAACAGCTAACAAGAAATTTCCTCACAATGTGAGGAATTCACATCAGTGTCCAAGTGAAGACAGCTAGGATTAACCAGATGTCCACCAACCCAAATAAATCCACTCATCGGGATTTTGCAGAGGGTATAAATGCTTTAATTTGCCTATTGAACAAATTGTGTCTTTATGATTTAATCAGTTAGTTTCCACATGGCAATTCTATTGCCAGTGGTCTCTATTGTTGCAAATAATGTAAACACTTATTGTATAAATTACTGATTGTCATTTGCAAACAAAACCTTGGAAGACGTTTTTAGGAATCACCTTGCAGTTGAGGACAAAAGATCGCTGTTAAGATGTACTAAACCAGTGAGAGATCAAGCTGCTGGCAACAATTTATTTTACCTCAAGGTGTTTTGGACAACTCAGTGTTCTATTAAACACTGAGCGTGAACCATCAAAACAGATGCTGTCTGGCAGATATGTCTCAGCCTAGTACTGTTCCAGGACTTACACACTTAATCAGCATCTTCTAGCAGACTGTTTTTTTCAGCTGCTAACCAGATCCATTTTAAATGAGATGAAAGCCAAAGACTAAATCCACCTATCAACGCCAGCAGAAGCCTTTCATGCCCACTGCACTCTTATGTTGTATTAATTACACCAAAACAAATCCTTCCATCTCACCTAAATGTGTCTCAGATATGCAGTTCTGACCTTGATCCATAACAAATGCTAGATGATTTTCCATCAGTAACTGAGGATCTTGAACTCGACTACAAGAACAGAGAACTTTCATTCTTACTTGGTACTCTTAACTTGCACAGGTCTGAAGTTGTCTGCATTTCTATACAACCATTTCACCTGTTTCTTCTTACCCATCTTGCTAGGGAATCAGTTCTCCCATTCTTCTGTCACCACTTCCACTGCTACCATTATTTCAGTGAGTATGAAGTTCCTGCCAAGACTGGAGCACTTTTCTGAAACATTTTCTTATTTAGATAAGGGAGTCTGTCAACCCAGACAAGTTACAAGTTACAAGTTTAGATTAACTAAACTGCACTTCAGCAAGCATTTGCAGAAGAGGCAATGACTAGATTTAGCCCTTTGTTCATTGGGAATAAGAAGACATTAAGATCCATTGCTACTGTGCTAAGGTGTCAGGCTCAAGCAGAGCATTATTTCATCAGGCAGTGAGAGGCTGGCAACAACCATCTTGCTGACCAGATGTATAAGGGGCTACGAAAGAGAGGTGAGGTCAGTGTTCACTTGCTTTCATTTGCAAAGGCTCCCTCCTCAGGGTAGGTATAGGACTTATCTTTTTCCTTTGTTTTCCTTGGGGGGCTGCCATGCATCTACATGCTGTGACAATCCCAAAGTCGACACAGTGTCATCTTGATGAGGATGAGATGAATCCCTGCAGAGTCCAGGAAGATTTGACTGTGAGAAATTACATTTGATAGGACTCCTGAGGGGAGCTTCTGGCTTCAGATGCTCTGACACAGTGCTGACACAACACCTTCAGCACAGGGAGGATGCACAAACTTTCAGGCTGGCAGGAGCAGGCTGCAGTAGTCTGAAATGCACCCAATGAAAACTTCACAAAAAGGGACACAGTAGAAATTATGAAGACTGTCACTGGCGATTTGGCAATGGTGTTTATGCCACGTTCAACCCAGTTGAAATCAAACACAGCTGTGTAGCCCTTCTTCCCTCCAAAAAGTATCCAAATCACTATCTTTATCTTTGCAGTTTTTCATGGTAGGCAATTTAACATTCAGAACGGTGATATGCAAAAATGGATTCCATAGCATAACCTGAGAAAAAACCCTCTTACTTCAGGCATTGTCCTTCATATGGAAAATTCCCAAGCCTGTGATGATTCTGATTGATTGATTGAATGAACATTCTATAATGATACTTTATCTACTATGCTTGTTAATCTAACAACTTGTTTACAATAGGCCCTTAGAGGTAAGATTACATATATATAACACATTAAGGGTCGTGGTATGTTTTGCCTAATGCACAGAGGAATAATGTGAAATGGGCAGTTAGGAGTATTTTATCAGGCTACAATTTCATTAGTTAGATGAGTCTTGGCTGCTGGACATAAGATCTTGCACTTATTACTCGAACAGTGCCAGTCAGAAAAACAAAGTTCATTGTAAGATAAAAAGAATCATAACCTTAAATCTTGTCTCTCTTGTATGTATACATATGCATTTATGCTCCAGCACACTTTTGTGGCCAAAGGTGCATCTTCTCTGATAATGGTGATAACAGGAGCCAGTCAAAAATAGCAAAGCTATTTTTCTCCCATTTTTGAATAATCTTACTAGCATGAGTCTGCAGTACTTACAATTTTTGTAAGCACCGATTATATTTTCAAAGTCAAAGTGGGATAAATTTAGTGCATTCTACCCTGTTGTTTCTGCTTTCTATAGTAGTCAGCCTTACATATTGAACAATACCATATGAAAGTAAGTTTGAGAGGTAAGAGCTTGATTCTTTAAAAAAACAGTTTCATGGGCAGTATGAGCTCTTGCTGAGGATCGTCACCATGTGAATATCATGCATACAGTCTAGTTAATAAAGAAAAGCTGAGTTCCATGGATACACAGGCGTGTGTAGGTGGAGTTCTGGCACATGAGTATTTTTTTCAGCACTGAAATCCATTCAGCAGCCAAGAAAACTGTGTCTTATCATACCATTTGCACACTCTACTTCTTCTCAGGGAATAATATCTGTGTATCTGGTTTGCCAATGTCAATAGGAAATTGTTGTGGTTTAGCCCCAACCAACAATCAAGCACCATGCAGCCACTCATTCACTCTCCCCTGGAGGGATCGGTGGGAGAATCAGTAGGGTAAAAGTGAGAATACCTGTGGGTTTGGATGAGGACAGCAAACACGGTGTGCACAAGCAAAGCAAAATAAGGAATTAATTCGCTACCTCCCATGGGCAGGCAGATGGTCAGCCATTGTCAGGAATGCAGTGCTCCATCACACATAAGAGTTACTCTAGAAGACAAAATGCCAGAACTCCAAACATCTCCCCCATTCCTTCTTCTTCCACCAGCTTTATATCATTAGCATGATGCCACACGGTATGGAATATCCCTTTGGGGTCAGCTATCCCAACTGTGTCCTCTCCCAGTTCCTTGTGCACCTATAGTCCTCTCACTGGTGGGGTGAGAGGCAGAAAAGATCTGGACTCTGTGTGAGCTCTGATCAGCAATACTAAAAATATCCCTGTATTATCAACCCTCTTTCCAGGACAAATCCAAAACACAGCCCAGTACTAGCTACTACAAAGAAAATTAACTATATCTCAGTTATACAGCTCTCAGTTTTATAGCTCTAAAGCTAGCATACTATCCAGCCTTTATTCCATATAATTTATATCAAGCAAACCCTATGGCAAACACAGAAGCCTGTCACTTACCAACAAAAGCAGTAACAGTTATAAATTCAATCTAGCACATTCCAATCAAATCTGTCAAACCCTTTGAGTCCCACATCGGGCACCAAAAAATTGTGGTTTAATCCCAGCTGGCAACTAAGCCCCACACAGCCACTTGCTCACTGCCACTGGTATGATGAGGCAGAGAACAGAAAGGGTGGACAAAACCTGTGGGTTGAGATTGAAACAATTTAATACTGAAAACAAAAACCATGTGTGCAAGCAAAGCAAAATGAGAAATACCTTCACTACTTCCCATTTTCAAGCAACAAATATTCAGCCATCTCCAAAACAACAGAGCACCATCACACATAATGGGGACTTTGGAAGACAAACATCATCACTGAGAATTGCTTCATTCCTTCTTCTTTCACCAGTGTTTTATTTGGACCATGATGTCACACAGTATGGGATATCCATGGTCAGCTGGGGTCAGCTGCCCTGTCTGTGTTCTCTCCAAAATCCTTGTGCATCCCCAACCCCCTCACCAGTACTGTGATGTGAGGAAGCAGGGAAGGCCTTGGTGCTGTATAAGCTCTGTTCAACAACAGTGAAATATCCCTGTGTTATCAACATAGTTTCCAGCACAAATCTAAATCTACAGCCCCATACTAGCTACTATGAAGAAAATTAATCCCAGCCCAAATCAGTACAGTGAGTACTTTTGGCCACTGGCAGTGAGTGGGATTTGGGAAGAGTTTTCTCTAAGTCTTGTAGGGAATGATGGATGACTTTCAGCAGCACAGATTTTCTAACAAATGACATTCCAAAAGAGAGTCTTACAAAGTACTTGTAGCTAATGTCAATAATTCTCTCTTTGCCAGTTTAAATATCCTTCTCAGTCTTTCACACCCTCACTGGTACAGTACACTGGCAAAATTAGCAAGCTGATGTCGCCACTCCTTGTAGATAAACACATGTAAAGTGTCAGGCATAAGGAGGAGATTACAGAACATGTACTTCTAAGTAAGGAGGAGATTACAGAACATGTACTTCTAAGTACCACTTATGAATACAACACATGTAGCTCACAGAAATGTTGACATCATCTGAAGAGGAAAGCAAGACTTGCAACCACAGTGAAATATATCTTTGGCCAAACTGGAAAGCAATCATTCTCTACAGCTGCAAAAGTCTGTGTCTGCCCTGAACCTCCTGCTTTCTGGAGGAAAAATACATCACTACATTAATATAAACATTTTGACTGTGAAAGTTCCAAAAAACATACACATTTTAAATACAAGCACTTTGCAACTGATGGATTTAATCACCTCAATCTTGCTTGAGAAAAAAATGCCACTAAGTATGAGGAAGAGGGTGAGGAGTATGGATGCAAACACAGTTTCCAGAATGTACACCACAATGGTTGGGGATGTGAGCCAGTTAGATTGCTGCAGTGGCACACAGAGGGTTCTGCTGGCTTTAGAAGCTCACAGAGGCTGTGCTGCTCAAGGCAGAGCATCCCTACCCCAGAGAGCATGCAGTCAAATAATTCAGGCAACACAAAATAACTGGAAAACAAAAATTATAAAATCAAAGACACTTGTGCCTGCTCTCATTGCAGGCATCTGCACCCCTTCCTGCCCCTCTCCATTCTCCTAACAGTATTAAAACCTTCTGCGCCATCTGTGATCTCAGGGTGTTTCCAGCAGGTGCTGCTGTAGCAGGTGTGGCTTTTGCAGAAATAGCTGAATAATAAGACAGCCTTACAAAGGTGCCCACTGGATGTTAATTTGTGTTAAAAACAAATAGACATCGAAGAGAAATGTGGAAAGACTATCTGAATCTGAATGGTTTGTGGAGAGAAAGAACTGATGCAACAAGAAAGAGAATGAGAGGAGAAGATAGCAGGGAGGTCAAGTAACAGCCAAAGGATGCAGTGATTGAGCAGAAAGAGCTGAGAACACGAGGGGATCACAAAAAGGCCAACATGCCTTGTGAGAGAGGCCAACATGTTTGTGAGGGAACAGTGTGGGGTACCTGCATCCTACAGTATATTAAGCCCAGCACGAGTAGTGCAACACTACTGGAAAAAATACGGTGTGAGGCATTTAAATAGGCCTTGATGACAGCAACAAGGACATTTGAGATGAAGCGGATTTAGCAACTCAGAGCTCTGGAAGCAGTCTTCCAGAGGATTTTGAGTACAACAGAGGTCAGTAAATTTATTTGTGTTCTTCCATAAAATTCTTGGTACCTTGACAATTCAGACCCTAAATTAAAGTCCAAAGCTACTATTTTTGTACACTTCTCCAGCTTCACCCAGGAGTTTTCAAGTCTGGCATTTAATTAGCTGTTTCTTAGACAGTGTCACACAGGCAACAGTGGAGCAAAACCCTGTTTCCTCTTTCTAAGATTTCTCTTCCAGACTTTTTCTTCTGTCAGTTTGTATTCCCTGTAAGATCATCACTTATGTAGCTAATTTTGAAGACCTCTTCAAAAGCAGTAGACAGACTCTGCCCTTACTGGGCAATGAATGTTACTGAAAATATTTTTTTTTTTCTTATTTCATATTATGTGAGAACTTGAAATTTCCCAGTTCATTGTTTCTGCCTAATTTTTAACAAAGAAGAAAATTACCTGTAATCGCTGGGGCCTTTTATTAACTGAAGGTACTCCAACCCCTATTTCTTGTCAGACAGAACAATACTATTTATTCTGTCAATATGTTACTTAAAACCTAAATGAACCACATCAAAAACCTGAATTTTTTTTCAGAGTGAAGTACACTTTGTATCCACTTCATTTCAGATGTTCTTCTGGCTAGCAGTACAACAACACTTTCACAGAAAAAAACCACATTGACTACGTTGATGTACAACAAAAGTCTTACCAAATGTCACAGAAAGTTCAGGCCAAGTGTTTGGGTTTACTGTGCTTGATTACAGATCAGTAGGAGACAAAAAATTACTCCTAGCTCTTATATCAAAGCCATACTTTTCTCCCTAACATAGATGTTCATAGACAAGAACTCAGGTGAAATGTTCTCATAAAAATGGAAGGGGCAGCACACATTGGCATGACAGCAATTTAACCTTTTTACCCTTTAACTTAGAGGCATACTGAAAATACATTTTGACTCAAATGATATGACAGATGTAGTCAGAAGTGTTTAATACAGAGAAAATTTGGGCTGGTGCAAAGACATATTTTTGAGCTTACACCTATATTTAACCTTGTCTAAATTCAGACCCTTATGTTTACTAATTATCCATGAATTTCCCAAAGGTTTCCACTCCTTTCATAAAATTTGAAACATCCATTTGCAGAAATAAACTCCTGCTTACACTGTAGGTATAGCCAACATAACTTTGAGTTTGGTTTGGGACATCTCCAGGAAATGCTCTGCATTTCCTGCAGGATCCAATACTAAAAAACTAGATGTGAAAATTCACTCCTCCCCTCCTCTCCTCCTCTCCTGTAATCTGTATATAACTTTCCTGATCATATTGTAGCACTTAGAGAATATATATCTATATATATATTTTTTTTTTAATCTCTGCACATATAGGTCTACATCAGTCTTTTTAAACTAAATTATTTGAAAGCCCAAACTACATTAAAAAAAAAAAAAAGGCAGGTGAAGTTATTCTGTCACTGAGCCAGACCTGACTTGTCTTTATCTTGCCCTTCAAACTAGGACAAGGGGTGAGAGTGGCAAGACACCCTGTTTCATATTTTGTTTTCAGCTTCAGCTGTTCGAAGCTTCTCAGTAGTGCTGCAGGTGGAGTGGTCAAACACACGTAGTGGATGGGATTCACATGTACAGGGTCTGACACTGAAGCCATCATGTGAGTAACTGTTTTTTTTTGAAACTAGTACACAGAGATCTATTTTCCTTCTGTACAATGAAGAAAGCAGTGCTTCTGAACTCCTTGGTACCTTAAACAGCTATAGGTTTACTTGGATAAAAACAACTCAAAAATTCTTGGAGTGCTCTCATAATTCAGGAAAGGGTTTAGGCAAAATGATAAAACCTCGGTGTATGAGTTTAAGGATTTTTACAAATTTATTTTGGTCCCAATTATTTACATTGAGAACAAATTTACAGAAGGAAAAGCCAATTTAAATTCTGACTTCCCACAGCTTTATGGAAAATACTCTGCTTTTGCAGTGACCTATAGGGTTAACAGAAAATCAACAAGGAGAAACTGATGAGCATGTGATAAGTGACAAATATTAACATAGTGAATAATCTATTTAAAATTACTATGGGTTTTTAAAAATATTTCCTCTAGAAAAATAAACTGTCACATAAGGAAAGGTAAATTGAGAAAGTATGGCTGAATAAGACATGATTTCTGTATGTGAAATTTGATAATATATTGCAAATATATTAAGGCAAACCATCATTACTATTAAATGTGTATCCAGGAATGATGCTACAGAAGTTCTGCCTACCTCTGGTTTTGGTTAGCAGAATTTAATTTTGCCTATAGGCAATATATATTTCAAAGTATGCCAATTATACTTAAGACACATTAATTCATTTTTAGAGTAATTTCTGTGTCAGTGAAATTATTGCCTGCTCTCCCCTGCCCACCTCCCATTGCTGTCACATATAACTATGACCACATGGAAAAGTAATATTAAGAAACACATTAAAGATGATTTATCAGCTGGGAATAGGAAAGAGAGCCAAGAGCAGGTGATGAACTCTTCAGAACCACTGCATTAAGCTGAGACAGAAAAGGCTGCTCCATTATGTCAACTGACCTGAAATATATAATCAATTTGGACCAAGTTCCATTCTCATTCACTCTAGTTTAATTACATATTATTTAAATGGCATTATTCCAGATTTCAACTTACACAAGTGATCATCAGAATTTGGCTTTTATTTGGCCCCACAAGAAAACATGAAACATAAAAGAGCCTCACAGAAACCAAGGCTCACTAAAGCTCCAGGCATGCACTGCTTGCTCTCTTTCAAAGGCAAGGTCTTAACTTTCAGCCTTTACCATTTGTTTGCAAGTGGACGAATGTGTTTTTCACCAGAGTTGCTCACTCAGGTAGGATTTAGATGTGAAAGATAAAATAAAAGAAGTCATAAATCTCCAAACTTAAAAATCAGCCCAGGGACCAGTAAATGAACTGTACAAGTTGTTTGGGTATGCTTTAATATGCTCAAGGAAAAGATGCTGCTTAACAAGTAGTCTAGCAAATCCTCTATCGGCTGCAGTTTCCAGATAGAAGTAAAGCACAGTCCCATGTCGAGCACATTACAGTACCTAATCTGGCAGACACAATAGGTGACTGATGCAAGATTCTCTCCCAGCAGAAAAGTATTTGACACAGGAGGTTACTTAGCAACATTTAGACAGAGGCTAAAATGACAATAGGATGGAAGTTTAATAAGGGACTACTGGAGGCCCAGAATTTAAAACTGACCACAATAACAGGAGGAAGTGTAAATGGTATCTTTCCACATAGCCAAGACTCCCACAGGGGATTTACTAATAAGGAGGATAACCCAAATCTCTTCTTTGGACTCCAGCTGAATTTGGTCAGCATTGGCTGTGATAGGAACCTGCAACACCCCCTTCAGCCCACCTATCCTAGTGAGGCACTTCCACCATCCTTTTAATCTACTTTCAGATCATCCCTGAGGTCAGTGAAAGAGGCAACCTGTGTTCACCCTGCACCATGGAAAAGTCCCATATCTCTAAGAGATTTTCATTTCCCAGTAATCCAATGGTTAGGCTTATCCATGTGCTCAACCCACCGCTTTCCTTGTCTTTAACCTGTAGCTCAGCAATGCATGTAAATGTTCACTCACACAGTGATTAACCCTGGGAAAGGAGACAGTATCAAAGACAATATCTTTTAATAATTCCTTTAGTTGGAAAGGAAACCTGGGAATTCCTCTGCTACATTCTGTGGAAATTTGATGAGCAAAGCATCCCTTTCACACTCTGGTATTCACTGTCTCAATCTGGTCTCAGTTACAAGGGTGTCACAAGACCAGAATGCCATTACAATGAATTATTTAACAAGGAGAAAAATCACAAATCTGGTCTGTTGTGGACTTTTTTGTATCATATGTTGTGCTGAACTGCAATAGCTTACATTGCTAAATGGTCATTTATCTTTCTTGGCAGGAAAATACTGAGGTAACAAAGCATCACCCAAATAAAACTTTTTCCAAAGGCTTCAAGAAGTAAACAGACCTACTTCCAGGGCTAAGGACTGGTGTTAAAAAGTTCAGAACTGGTGATGGATGCATGTTTCCTATCCAATGATCAAATATTTAAATGGCCCTTCAAGTTCAAAAGTTTAAATAGTCAGTTTAAAAAATCGCTTTGCTTGTTTTATGTGTTTGAACAGCCACACTGGAAAAAATCCCTTTCACTTGAATAAGCAGCTGATCATTTTTCTGAAGTAAATATACGCAGAACTTGAACTCAAAAGGAGCTGTATGTGGTAATCAACACATTACTCCATATAATGAGAAAATCATCTCTGTTTTCTAGAAGCATTAGATGATTGCATGATAGTGGTATTGCACTTTATCAGCACTAATACATAATCTGTGTAGGTGTACTCTGGAACAAAAGTTTTCCTGTAAAAGCAAGGGCAGTGCCTGGCATTCCAGGGCTGTTAACGCTCCCGAAATATCTCCCAAGTCAATTTGCCAGTCCCATTTTTCCGATGATGCAACTATTTATCTCACATGACTAGGTCTATAGAAAGGTCCCCGAAGAGGAGAGGCGGCCGCGCCGCCCGCGGAGCGCGGCACCAGCTCTCACATCAGCGCCCTCACCACCACAACTTCGCTGAGCCGCCGGACAAGCCCGGCCTGAAAAGGTCTGCTTTACCTAGGGGACCGGCTCCTCCTCCTCCCCATTTTTATACTACTGTGGGGTTAATAGCTATGTCGTGTGGGGTCAGGGAAGACATCTGTGTCTCAGATAATATGCTTACGGTGATTACCACACATAATTGACTGACCTTCCCTCATTCTTTTCCTGCTGCAGGCCATGGCTGATAGGGTGAGATGCTCCAGAGGAGTTTATTTTCCATCACACACTATTGTGCTGCTGAGCAAATATTTTAGCAAGCGTTGAATGAATCACCTTTCAGACTTTGGGTTTGACAGTTAAAATATGAAGGCTGTGACCAATTTAATAATATTAAATTTTAAATCAGCTTTGGGAGAAAACAGGGAAAAATCCTACTTAAAATCCATTTATAGATACCTATTAAAATCCTGGTTTGAGTGGTGAAGTCAATGTAAATTTTTTAGTATTCTTGCTCTTTCTTTTGCTCCCTCTGCAGGTTTCATTTCCCTACCTCACTTGGAACATTTTGAGCTCTTGAGTGGGTTTGTCTCAAAAAGTATCTGCAAACCCAGGTGTAATAAATAAACAAGCAAGCAAACAAACAAACAAACAAACATTTGTGCACTGTGGGAGTCAAGCTTCCAGGTAGGAAATGCTGAGGTCTAATTTAAGATCTTTACTTCAAGAGAGGTCATTAGAAAACCTTTTTAGTTCATGGGGCTGTGCTATAGAAATAGCTAGACTGCTCTGCATAAAAAAGTATTTCATTGTACAGGTGACAAGAAATAAGAAAAGACCTCTCACCATTCAGCAACAAAGCAATATTTTTCCCACTTTATATAAAAGAAGAACAAAATTATCTTTCATTTTCAATATACACTTAAAAAGCAATGGAATAAAAAATGTAAGAGGAGATTTTTTAAAAAATACTGCCAAAAGAAAGCTTCATTTGAAACATTAAGATTTTAACTTTCTAATACTGTTTAACTCTGTTTTATCTATCTAGCAATTAGTCTATCAATCCAAACATAATATACTCCCACAGGAAACAATCTTTATATATATATGAATATATGTATATGTCCCAGGTTAGATTGTGAGTGATTAAAGCTTTGTACCAGGAATATTCATCTCTCTTAGGGAGACCAGGCACTACATAGAGATGATGTCTGTACAAACACACACACACACGTACATGCACACCTACTTTCTCCCTCCTTTTAAAACCCTTTTGTCACATGGAAAATAATCTTTACCACACACCACCAGCGAGTCTTTATGTCCTATCCTCAGAATTTCAAACTGCAATTTCACTGGGAATTAATGGGCGGAATGATATGATACATTGAACAAATACATCTGTTCTTACTCCTGCGGCTGAAAGCTAACATTTGTGCAAATGAATGTTCCAGCACTACAGCCAAAAAGTGTTTCCAACCCCAGTAGTTCCTCCGCTTTAATTTGTCCAACAACATAATCTACATCCCAAGCTGCCACTTACAGAAATCCATTTGGAACTTCCATCATCTTTCAAACATTTAATATAATTCATAAAATGTAGCAACTGCTTAACAAGGAAAAATATACATATTCTAAATGTATGGGTGATCTTTAGACAAATCTCAGCATCACTTCATAATTATATACTACAAGTTTTAATTAACTAAAGCTCTGAAAATCATAATGCCTTATTAAAATGCAATTAATCCTTTGATTAAAAAACAAAAAGCACAAGTATTTACAACAAAAACACAAGTAGAATAATTACAAATATCATGTACCCATTTCTTTTATTTGGGTGTCACTTATGATGTCTCACGTTCCCTTCATTAATTCAAATACACACATTATCTCAAATCCACAGCAGACTGAGTGACAGTGGCCACCAAACACACAGCACTATATCCTATTGATTTCTGCAAATCCTGAACAATGCCATTTGCATGCTTGTTTCTGTAATAATAAAGATATGCCATTCAGAATTAAAGCACCGGCCAGACTAGTGGCAACTAATTGTGTTGTGTGTAATGAGTGCAATTTCAATTTGATATAACCCTCAGCTTTTCTTATAGCACTCGCTAAGTACTTTCAAGTCTTTGTGGGGAAATAATTGATTTTTTTGTGCTGTGGGCACAAGAAAATTATTATGATCTTTTGAATAATGCCAAAGAAAGGACCATGAATGATTTAAATTGGTATATGAAGAAGGCTTCACTGTGGATTGCAGTTTGACTGACATCCTACTAATGTAGTATCTAGATTAGCAATTTTTAAGGAGGCAGCTACTATAAAACTGGTAAAATGGAAAACATTGCTAACAGGGATTTTGTATTTGTTATTCAGTGAGGAATAACAATATGGGGATTTAAGGCATGTCAGACAAACACTATACTATTACATAATTGCCCTCACTCTTTTCTTTTATGGCACATGTATTGAAGGGTATGTTTCAACTGATAAATTACACATTTAAAATATGTAGATACAATGGTACAGTACTAGGTTATCACAGCCGCTAAAGTCCATTGGATATGTCGGTCTGTAACCACCACGAATAAAACCTTTTGTTTTGTGTGATTGTGACAGAAAGGTTAGCAATCTTCCAAAAATTACTCTTCTGAAGAATTGAGATAATTGCCTTTCCTTTCAAAGGAAGGAAATCTTTTTCCTAAAATGCTGCCCACAGCAGAGCACCAACCTGCCCATTTTATCCCCTGCCCTGTAAGTTTTATTGAAGAATGAAGTCAGAAACAGGTCTCAGCCATCTAAAGCAGCACCCCAGGACAAAATCACCCAAATCATCTCCTGTGCATAACTAATTGTAGATTGTTTTAATCTGAAATCGAACTCCCTCTCTGCTTACTCTTTCTTTTCAATTTATGAATACATTTTATGTAGCAAAACTGGTGAGTGAATAAATAAGGACATTATCCACATTCCACCTTAAAATGCATACCTTCCAAATCTTATTCTTCAGAGGAGGGAATGTTGTTAATTTAGTTGGTCATAACTAAATAGTTTCTAATCTGGAGCAGGAGTCTGCTGAGAATATTGGACAGTTTAAAGGTTAATCACCATCGCCTGGTTACACAAGTGAGGCAGAACTAATTCCTCCAAAGGCAAATGGCTTGCAGTTTTATCAGCAGTGCAGATTAGAAGTGTTAATATACAGAATAGAATGGATGCTCAAGGGCCAGTTTTCCCTTATCGGCAAACTTTGCAACAGAACTCAGCTACTGCACAACCTCTGCACTTTCTATAATAAGGCCCCTCATTTTGCCTCTCGAGCAGAACTATCAAACAATCCTCCCCAAACCACTGCCACCAAAATCAGGGTATTACAGACCACAGCTAATTGGAAGATCACTATAATGAAGTAAAAGATAAAATACTTTGGCTGCTGGCCTAAAATGTGGATCAGCACAACAGAGGAAGCTATCTGGCTATGTCACATTCTGAGAGATTTACATAAACAATAAACTCAAACCAACAGCCCCCAAAAATACATCTTTGTTTACAGTAAATGTAACCTAAAGCACCGGTTATAAAAACTGGGAGGATTTACATATTCAGCATTATTATTAACAGAGCAGACTCTACCAGATATATGTAACTTTATGTATGCAGTGCAAGAAGATAAAAGAAGGTAGGATATGTAAGTACACATGTTGTAAAACATTTACATATTTATGTTGCTTGGTGTGCACCAGAATACATTGGTTACTGCAGCACATCACAGCACACAGACTCTTGCTTGACTTTTCCAAGGCTGTTCTATGCTGCGTGTGTTTTTCTTCAGAATAAAAGAAAGGAAAGGGGAAGATCCCTAAGTGCCACCTGCTATTTCCCAAATAAAATATGCTGATGGAAAATCCTACTTAAGAAGACAAGAAAAAGAAAAGGTACTTGGTATATATGCATCAAGAAAAAAAAAGGCAATTCTGCTCAACAAATAAGAACAGTCAGTTCAGAGAAAAGTCATATAAAATATTACAGCAATTATCTTTGTGTAAGAAACCTGGGGATAATGAGCATACATTTTACAAACACTGAGTTGCTCCTGCTGAATGACTGAGGACTTCTGACACTGGCAGAAGTGGGCTCTGGACAAGCTCTCGAAGTTCTCTTGGAGCTCTCTTAAAACTGTCCAGGCTGTCCTCTCTGCACATCTGAGTCACCAACACATCAAAACTTTGCCCCATCCATCCTGTTTCTTCACTGCATGTGAGCTCCAGCTGTGTCGCGTTCTGGGGCTGCAGAATCATGTCCAGGGAGGCTACAGTTACCAGGGACCAACATGGAACACCAACAAGATGGGCTTCTGCTCAGGAAACCATTTATTCACCACAGGTACAAACTTGTCTTAGATCCAGAGAGCTCAGAACAGAGGCAGGGTGGTGGGTTTTGTGGGACAGAACCAGGGTGGAGTTTAAGGTCAGGGACTAATAGGAACACAGCAAGGGAGAAACCCCAGGGACTCAAACCCAGTCAGAACTCCTGGGCTGACACCCCAGGAGGGGTCTGGGGTGGAGTTTCTTCCAGGGCTCACAGGGCCCATCCCCTGAGGCAGAGGTTTAGAATTCACATTTCCCGGGCTTAAAGCCACGCCTCTCACTTTAACAATGCTTATCTGAAACGAAATCTTTGCCTCCCTGGGCGGGGGGCACCTCAAGCTGAGGAAAATGTTTCATTTCAGGACACCAAGTACTTAAGTCCCATTCATATCCAGGTTCAGTTGAGGAGGGGGAAGCAGAATATCATGAATTGAACAATTTTCCTAAAATAAAGGGCTGTTGTTTTAAATGTGAGATGTGTAGCACTTTTAACCAAACACAGAAAATCTGTTTCCTTCTAAGACTGCCACAGAGGAAGAAATATTTTTCTATAGAGAAACAACTTCTCCTTAGCTGCGAGCCTCCAGAGGACAGGTAATGCTGTCATACCTTGCTTGGGGAGGCAGAAAAAGGAACACACAAAAGATGTAAACAATGGACTGTTCAGCCTTAAATATTACCTACTACAATAAATATGTTTGAAACAGGAATTGACGGGAACTACAAAACCTTGCTAGCTAGCAACAGAAAACTTAATCTCTCACATGCATTTTGATGTTCTTTAAGAATAATTTAATTAGATACATGAAAGCACTACCCCAAGCACATTAGGTGTAACACAAGTAGAATGGAGAAATTGCCTTTTGAGAAGGATTTGTGCTTGGGCACAGTATGCCCATCTCTAAACATTTCAGAATATAAAAACACCTATCTAGATTCACAGTTAGTCATCACTAATTTTTACCTGAGCAAAGGTACTCTCAAATCCTCACAACTGAAAACAAACCAATGACTTGTTGTCATCATAATCTATTGGCATCTCCCCTTCCTTCCAAAAACATGGGGAAACTTAAGTTTTACAGTGTCACCTGAGAGCCTACAATTCTGCAGAGACTATAAGATGTATATCTCCACCAGCCAAGGAGCTATCCATCAGCTGCAAGGCTAACACCCTCCTGATCACTCAAGGCACATCAGTTTATCTTCACTGACACAGAATCAAAAAAAGGGGAGATGGTTTCTATAGCAAAGTTCATAACTGTTTAAGGCAAAAACCAGACTAAATTTTTTTTTCAAGCAATGGAGTGCAGACATTGCTGGCTGTTAATGGAACAGCCCATCACAAATAAAACACAGCTGAAGTTTGGCTCTGGTCTCATGGTGTAACTGGATGTAGGTGCATTGCAGAGATCTAATCTTGAGATGAAATTGAATACAGCTTCATCACCAAGTAGATTAGATTAAAACATTCATAGCTACTGCCATGGGCATAGACAGAAACCATTAAGGACTCTAAAGGACTTTCAGATTTAGAGAGATGATACTAAAAGCTTGAAAAATTTCATTAAGAGTGAACACTAAAGATTAGTACTGACAATCCTCTTCCCTCATGTGGGTCTCACCCTACCAAATGATTTTACCAGCTAGATGGGAGGTCCAGCACTATCTTACCAGTGGGTTCAAAAAGTTCTCCAACAGGTTCAACACTGTATAAAGGTAACAAAAATATTTATCATCACTCCAAGAAATCACTCTACTGCTCCCAAAAATTAAGATTATAGACTTCACCTTGACTGAAACTATCTTATTAAAACTTCTCATTCAAAAACCAGCCAGCAGTGTAATCAGATTATGCCAGTGAGAACTTAAGTCTTCAATAACCAGGAGCAACCTGTTGATCAAATGAGGCATCATTTGAGGGACACACCAAGCCTACTAATAGGTGACCAAACATCTCCCACCCTACAAAATTCACAGATGCAGTCAGAGAAAAAACCCTACAACACATTAGGAAAAACATGCAGATTTTTGAGAAGCAACCACAATGAAACCAACACAAATTGATAAATTAAGGACTTTGGTTTCTTATGGACAATTTCAAATGATCTTTTCCTGTCTATCCAACATGAGAAATAACATTTAAGACAACACAGAATAAAAACAGAGGCTACAGAGGGAGGTATCTGTTGACCACAGGCATCAGTATCTTTGCTCATCTGTGTTTGTGGAAAACATTGCTCACTTGTAGTTAGTGTTGCTGTTCATCAAGCACTACCATAGCTCTGGAGGGACTGATCATATCATGGCAGGAGGCTGTCCAAAACGACCCATTAGAGATTTCTGTCTTCAACATTTCCAACTACAGGATTCTTGGAGGCCAGTGATTTGGAGCTAGTGATTCAGAACAGCAGCTGGTTTCAGTAGGCACAGAAAATACTTGCTCTGTCTAGCCAGTTTTTATACAACTCTGTCATAAGAATATTCAAGTGCTTTTGTTCTTTGCAAACACTTAGAGACAGGAAGGTTTGTTGTGCATATATCTTTGCATTTGGTTCTCTTTGCACATCCAACAGATATGTGGAAATATAAACGAGTAGCACAATCCTAGGAAGTTAATCTATGTAATTATAAACAATGGATAAATTTAATTTGAAAAAAATGGAAGAGAAAATAATTGAAAAATTGAGGAAGACAGGTACAAGAATCTCTTGTAGTCTGGTCTGAGAGCAATCTAACTGGAATTTGCCATGGAATAGATATATCATTTCATGTCTGCCTACTCCCAGGCAAGGCTGAAAAATGTCCATGGGCTTCTGTCAGTTATTCTCCTCTTACTCAGAAATGCATCGTCATTCAAAGGTAATCACATATTTCTTTGCCTCCAGCACCCTGCCTGAACAATTTAAGTATCTCTTCATTGACCCCACAGGCTACTCTTTTATCAAGAGTTTATTAGTGTTCTACCCTGCCAGACCACTTTCTTTTTTTATTTTTTTGTCTCAGATCACAATGCCTGCACAGATATTTTAAAGAAGACATGACAATATTTTGGACACATTCCCACTTCTTCTCATCATATAACAGCAAATCGCCAGATATGTTCTAGAACTCTTGTATTAATGAAGAGACACAAATAGTATTATCCCTAATGATATTAATCACTTTTTGTCACAGTATCCAGGTGCCCTGTTCCTATTTGGCATCAGTTTACATAGCCTCAAGGGAAGACTGGGAAAGACCACAAAGCAGAAATGTATACATGGTTTTTAAACACTTCGGAACTGCATCCATGTCATGAAATTCTTCAGCCATGAGTAGCTGAAAGCTGGGAGAATACTTACGGGAGGCATCAGATATGCAAGGCTGGTTCTCTACTCTTACCATGCATACCCTCTTATGGCTATTGTTGGAGCCAGGATACTGGGCTACACTGACCTTTGTTCTAAACTAATATGCCTCTTATGTTCTTATTATGTTCTTATGTTAAGCAGGAAAAGAATTTAGCCTCTGGATAACACCCGGTTGTGCTTGAATTCAGCAGCAAAATTCCTTTCCGTTGTTTCAGATTTGAAAAATTAATTACCAAAAAAAGAAGTGTGCGCACCAGTATATGAAGTTGTGTTGGTATCAGACATAGAAGATTATTTTCTTTATAATTAAGAAACTCACAGGATTTTTTTATATCTACATAGATGGGGATTTTTTCCCCCTGAAAAACATGTAAGCCAACCCCTGCTCCAGACTCCAGCAAAATTCACCATTATGAAGGTATTTTAAATAGGTCTCTGCACCATCCGCCTAAGAAAAGACTCCGTAGCAAGAATTTCTGAGTATGAAGTCTCAAGAGATTTTTAGGCAGAACAGTTCTGTTCATGGCCTTGTAATCTTCGCCAGAATACGTACGGTTTCTTAGATCTTTAGATCCAGATTCTGGGCTCATCCAGACATTGGCAATTTAGTTGCAGCTCACAGAGTGGTACTGATTGATTGATTGATTGATTGATAATATTTTTTTGAATTATGTAATTTTATAATGACATGATTTTAACTCTGTTCAGATGGAGCTTCAGCCCCCTTCACTGAAATTTTTTGGAGACGCATAATGACTTCTGGAAATATTTTGAATTTCTAACTGATTATCAAGTCTGATTCTCTCACTATCTACAACAAATACTGTTCCACAGATTCGACCTGGATAGGTAAGTATTTAGGCATTTCTGGAAGATCTACATAAGCACTGTGAATAAACACTTGGCTATGCTGAAGACAATAACAACTTGTATTAAGGGTCAGGAGGATGCCTCACAGAAGGTTAAAAAAAGATACAGAAAAAGTGCAACAGGAAATACACAAACGTAATTGCACAATAGAAAATTCTGGGTCATATCTTAAAACGGACATGCAGACATCATTACTTACCAGCAACACATCAGGAATTTATTTCCTCCACACATCACAAGCTGGAAAGCAATTTTGCATAGCTGCTTGTTTTGGTGGGACTATACAAGCTGAAGTGAAATCAGACAAAACCAAATGGAACAGCAGAAAAACAGAAGAGGCTTAATTCTGAGTGTTTCTGAGCTTGGCATAGGAATAAGGAAATTAGAACACGCTGAATATTAAAATTTAGATTGCCTGTGCATCAAGAGGTAAAACATCTCAGAAAAGCTACCTCTGCTGTGCATATCAACCTCTTATTCTTTGATGCTTTGTAATACAAACAGTAATCAGATAAATATACACATAGAGCCCAAAAACCTACAGTATTTCACAATGTCACATCAAGTGAGGGATTCTTTTGATTTTTTTTTTCCAGACCTGCTCGTGTGCACAATTTCTTTATGCCTCATTTGCTATAAAAATATTGGTCGATGAACAATGAATAAGTAGACATATTTAATTGTATTACCAAGAGTAAACTGTCTTTTTTTGGGTTTGTCTTCATTTTGCAAGCCCATGTATCTTAACCTTCATAATGCCTGCTTACATCAATAAATTCAATTTATTTACTGAATTGTATTTGCATAGTTATTTATTTATACTTTATTCTTTAGAAACCCAGACATTTACTATAGTAAATTTGTGAATAAAGTTTCAAAGAAACTTCAAACATGCATGAATCTGATGTGCTCTGTTTCAAGAGATGTCTAACTTTGACTACATCAGTAGGACTGCTCTTCTACTCGCAGCTACCTAAAACACCTTCTGAACAGGAGATGAAAACACATGAGGTAGAGGTGGAGATGGTGTCAGTTTTTGGTAGTCTGTGATTTCTGTCACCTCCTCCTCCATGAGGGGCTCAATAGAAAATGTGAAATTTATATGAACAAATAAATACATATGATTTGTGGAAAACCCACAGACAAAACACACACGAAGTATAGTCCAGAACAGATAATTTTTATATTTTTAGAAAGAAATACTATCTTAAAACAAGTCCGTATCCAGCTACTTTATTCTTGTTAAGGTTATTCCATTAAAAAACATCCCAAAGAGAATTATCACTACTATCTGACACTATAACAAAATTGATCTGAATGGGAACGAGCTTTATACATGGTAGAGAAAATAAGGTGATACCAAATGTTGGCTGCTGTTACTCACCAAGTCAGCAGATTAAGACTATAAGCTGGTTAAATGTCTGGAAGGAGGAGGTAGCATTTACATGGAAGATGGATATGATTGCGACAGTTAAATAATCTATTTCTTAGGAAAATGTAACAAAAATTAGTTGGCCCTTTCACCAGCCATTTCTGGTGAGTGTCACTAAGGTACTACTTGGAGCAATGTCTTTTTTTTCTTTGCAGGAGGTCTCACAGATATTGTAAAAGCACCTGCCCCATGTTTGATATTTAATAAATAACAAGGAAATTTAGAGTTTCTTGAAGTACTTCTCATGCCCAGCTCCATTTCCATTCTGGCCAAAAGAGCAGAATATTTTATCTGGCAAATGCATAATGACCCACTGGCTGAACTTCATGTAGGTGAGGTAGTGTTATATGCTGTGAAAATGAATGAGAAGTATGACCTGGTTTTCTGTTCATCAAAAAAAAAAAAAAAAAAAGGCCCTTTGTTATTTGTACTGGCAGTGTGTGGTTAGGTTTTAAGTCAGTGTAAAACTGTGAGGGAGCAAAGGAAAGCTGAACATCTTTGCAAAAGTTCCTAGACTTAAACTACAAGTTACTGTTCTTAGCTCTGCAGTATAAGCTCATCTCTCAAGGACAAACTTCATTAGTATTGTGTAGTCTTCATCGTCTCTAACTCAAAGCAGACTACCCAGTCAGAAACCGAAATTGTTGCAGTATGACAGGCTTGCAAAAGAGTTTGTCTCACTGGGATCTGTGCTGGCCACCAACCAGTTTCCTGATGGCATTTAAGGTTGTTGACTTAATGCCATGCTGGCAATCTATCAGTGGGGAGTTGAGTGGGTGGTACCCTTCTGCCCCTGTTGACAAGACTCAGGATGGAACATGCTTGATAACACATGAAAGACTAACTTGGTGCTGCCCACGTTGCCTCTCATCAACACGGTGACTGCATCCACCCTAAGAGCCCTAAATGGCATTCTGCTTGTGAAGAGGTTGCCTCCCTCCTGTTTAAATGGGGCAGTGGTGATCAGTCTCAGAATATAAGATCAGGAGCTTGGACTCAAAAATTCTTTCACTCTAGAGCAGATGCCCAGAGTCAATAAAACCCAGGAAAAAAAAAATCAAAGATACATTTTTCAGAGGTTTTATAACCTTCATATTATGAGGGGGTTTAAAATTCCAGCCAAGTCCAAAATGAACATTTGGGCCACCAAAATTTAAAATAGAAAGATTTTGCTTTCAGGTAGTTAAGATGATTCATTAAGCTTTAACTTTGATTTTTTACATTCTTCCACAGTACTTAAGACAATATTTAAAGACATTCAAAAGAAAAATGTTTGGAGAGAGGAAAGTGAATGTCTGTATTCCCAAAGACATCAAAACAAGATGTTTTGACAATGCCAGGAAATTTTTATCAAATTTTTTTTCCCAAATTCTCTTATAAGGAAATGACATTATTTCATATAGTATTTTGATTTTCACTAATTTAATTTACTTTAGTAACACAACACAAAGAATCCATAGAAGGATGAAACAATGCATGCTTATCAAGTAAAATGCTGGCTTATTTTAATCTATTCTATCAGCAGAAGTACACCTCATCTCCAGGTAAGATTGCTATGAAAAAATACTCGTTGCAAGAAAGCATGCCAGAGAAAGTAGGAGAAGGGAACTGGAAAAAACAGAGCCTTATGATGAAACAGATGGAATGAAAACATTTGGCAAATATCAGTGGTGGGCTATTTTTTGATATAGCTGTTAGGTTTCTCTAGTGTGAAAAGTCAAATAGTTTGGCTAATAGTTACACATGCACATTAGAATTAACATATAAGCATCAAAAAAGCATGCACTGAGGTTTTTAACCAAAGAAGGAATTTTACTACAGCTAGCATTCAAACTATGAAAGGTCCAGCAGTCTTGCTGTCCCATTCCAAAGGTTTGCACTTCACCCTTCCCTACTTGCATTTTCTTCCACATAGCAGGAGTTGAGGATTCTCCCAGTAGCTGAGACCAGAGGTTTTCCTCCACTAGGCCTGATAATTTCAAGCTATTCTGTATATGAAAGAACCACTACAGAAGGACAGATAATGGGAAAAGGAAAATTAATCTGACCTGGAAACACCACATTATTCCCTGGAAGTCTTTTTTCTCCCTGGTATCAGACATTGGGAATAAGAGTTATGCTGACTTGACACCAAGAGGAGTTTTGAATTTCTGAGCACAAAAGTAAATTAAAATTGTAAAAACCAGTTACAATAAAGTGAAAACTACAACAATATGTCACTGTATTTAGCACCTCTGTGCTCTATCACAGCACAATTAAAGAATATTAAAGACCTTTACATTTGTATCAGAGCAGTGCAAAATTTAAAACAATAAAACAATAAACTGCTTTTTCATAATGCCAACCTACCCTCTCCACTTTTCTCATTCCCGCCTCTGAAATTCTCCTTGAATTCATCTTTACCTTGACCTTGCTTCTGCTGAAGTCCTTGTTCACATTTTAATCACTTCACATCTTGAATACTGCAATTCATTCTATGGTCTGTTTAAATCCCAACTCCCTCTAAATGTCAAGAGGTCCAGAATGGTGTAGTCAGATTAATTTCTTGCTCCATGCATGGATAAACAATATGATAGAAGGCGTGTTTATGTGCAATAAAACTGAGAAGCTGCAACAGAAGAAGAGGTGATCATATACAGAAGAGGAATGGCAGAGAACAGACATACTGCAGCTAGAAACTAGCTAACATTCTCAGACAATACTGTGACACAATAAAATGTCTACAAGAATATAAGTAGCACCAAGATCAAGACACTTGGAAATCCAGGCTTCTCTGTCATTGCAGACAACAAACATCTACTCTGGGACTTTGGTAGTTCCTCTGCCTCCCAAAACAGTAGCACACATTTGGTACCAAAATCTAAGGCTCTAAGGTCTTCATAAGCACAATGCAACTGTTGTGTAGGTAAAGATTTTTTCTCTCTGCAATCAAGGAGACAGTCAACTCTTCAGGCTTGCTTGCCCAGCCAGAAGCTATCACACAGCATTTTGTTAACTATGAAGCAGCAGTGTAAAGAAACTACTTGCCAGAAGAAGCTAGAGCACAGGTACCCTATGTAAGATTGTGCAATTCTGCAGTGATATAGGATCCTAAAAATCAGCTGCTTTAGAAAGATTTGTTATATAAGTTGTTCTTCTTTTCTGGGAATTTTGTGAGTTGTTCTGCACTAAAAAAAAAGGGAGTATACAGATGATAAGAAAGTCCAGATGCCTGTAACCCTGCTTGAAATTGATGAAACACTGCGGCTACTTAACTTCTCTGGAATCACTGAAAATAGATGTTGAATTTTGCCTGGAATATCTTCAGTAGAAAAGGTTTTTATCCCATATTAATCATTATACACTCAACAGCAAAATTACCATGAGGCAAACTTGATTCCAGCCTTCTCTTCTGGCTCCTACCATGCCTCTGACACTAGTAACACTAATCAAAGAAACATATCCTGATTACAATAAAAAAAAGCCCCAAAATAATAATTTAACTCACTGATGCAAAAGATGCCTCATCCATTGTTTCTATATACTCCAGAATCATATTCAATTTTGTAAGAAAGCGTTTTCCTCACCTGAATGTCAATTAAAAACCCTAAAACTAACAAATAAATCCCTCCCTGAAACAGTAACACATCTCAAGAATGCTTGCAAACCAGTGAATGAAAACAACATAGTTTGGATTATTCAAATATTTAATTTCAGTAGTTTTGATAATGATTTTTTTTTTCCATATTAATGGCTCAAATCAGTGAAGAAAACTTTATTCTGAATCAAGAACCAAAAAAATTACAAGGAACAGTTCTAAGAAGTAGTTTCAGGTTCAAAAGTTACTCAAACCAAGCTCTTGCTGAAAGAAGCACACCTGCTTCCACCTCTGTTTTTCAGCTGGCTTAAAAATAAAATAAAAAAAATCCCAACCAGCTGTAGCTATTTCTATAAAACCAGTTAGCAAATCTCTTTCTGCCCACCTGTGGCTGCTCCTTCAGACAAAGTGCATAGGCCTGGAATGGGGCGGTGACCTTGTGCTGAAGATGAAGCTGAGTGCCCTAGAGCTGGTTTCAGCCTGGTTATGTGCCCATCTAAGCCAATTTCCAATTATTTCAGGTGCAAGTTTTAGCATGTGCAGTAGCCCTCCCACTTCGTTTCCTCTCCTAATTACCATATGAAGACTTGCATTAGATGTCCACAGGCATTTTGCAAATTCAAGGATTTTCAATTACCCATCCTCTGACAGGCATCGTGTCATCTTTGTACAGCTGCTCTACATTTGTGAATGGGGGCTTGTGCGTCATTGTTGCCAGCAATGAATACCACAGTCACTTCCCTCTCCTGCAGAACGCTGAGCAGCAGCAACCCATGCCCTCTTGAGTAAGCTCTGCTTTCCATCCACAAATATTGCTGGATCTATCTGTGGTGCCAGCTGTGGACAGGAGTTTTTTCAACAGTGGTTCTGTATCACTTATGGTGCATTTCATCAGTGCTGTTCCAACGTGTGCAAATGGAAAACATAACTATGGAGCCAGCAATATCTGAGGGATTAATATGATTTCTCCTTAATGAGAACTCTGTGACCTTTGTTATGGGATATATTTAGTCTGTTTTTTCTCTTTTTTTAGGTGAAGTATATTCTGCAACATGCTGTGATTTCTGGCCTATTGATTAATGGGTCTTTCCACCACAAGCAATCTTAATCTTTCTTAATTGCCTTAATGGCCTCACGGCCTCTCTTTTATACTCTCTGCCCACTATGTTGTTGTTGCAAATGCTTTTGTATCTTAACTTCATGACTATGCTAAGGACTTAAAGGAAACTGACTGTGAAGTCTATTGTTGCTCTTGTTCTTTCCGTTCTTTAAACTCCTGTTTCAGGCTCCTAATATCTGTAGGTAATTTTTGGATGTAAATGTGCATATATTATAAAACAATTGTCCAGAATTCATCAATAAAGGAGTGGATTTTTTAATAAATTCCTTGTATGGTTCTTCTTTTAGTTTCAGAGAGCTGTAGTGCAGACAAACATATTTATATATATCATTATTCAAATCTGAAGTATTAAAATTAATGGCTAGTGTTCAAATACAGTTGTGAAAATCCCAATTCTACAATTCATAGAAGACTTGAGTAAGTCTGCCCTGGAACGGTTTGCTATGATACATAGAATAAAAGATGAAGGGTCCACAAATAAATATCTGGTTTGTGTCTCCCCTCTCTCCCGGGGGTTTATTTAGAAACAAAAGAAGTGATGAGACAAGGAGCAATCAGATTTTTTTACGGTACGTGTCATTTAAATTGCATGATGTCTGGGTCAGTAATGTTTGTTGGACACTGTGTTTTATTTGTGTTGTGAAATAGAAAGGCAGAAGACATACCAAGTAAATGACAGCAAATGGCTTACTGACTTAATTTTCAACCTACTCTTTCTCTACATGAAGAGGTGGAATACCAGCAGAAATACATGGACTACCTGTGTCATCACTAGCCCATGGGCTAAATACAGTATCATCACACGACGTTGACTCACATAGCACAGACACTTGCAGGAGAGGTACCCACACAAAGGAATAATTATAACAGGGTTGTTGTTGACATTCATAAGTGACCCTAGGCTCAAAAATTTTATCCCACAAAGTTTACTCAGGGTACAGTATTCTTCAAACGCTTCCAGGCAAAAAGGAAAAAGTTTAAGAAAAACTTCATCTAAGTGGTGACAGTAACTTAATCCAAAGTTTTTTATTTGCCTGACATTAAATTATTCCCAGCAACTTCCAAGTCTAGATCTAGTCTAGAGCCAGCTGTGCAAAAGCAAAGGCAAAACTGTGAAGGCAGCAACTTCTATGGAAATAATTTCACTCCTCTCAGAAGGGAGAAGGTAATGCACAGTAATTGCAATACCCACAAACAGCAAATCTTTGAAACTGTCAGTAGTCCAGAAATGTGTCACTTAGACCACTGTAATTATGGGAGAAAAGGTGACATTTGGAGCTGGAAAAAGAAACATGCTTGTGGTAGAGTCTTTTTATAGGAAAATGTCACCTGTTTAAAAGCTGTTCAGAATTTTGGCAAGTTAGAAATAATCATGGCTGACATTACTTGGCAAAGAGCAGATGAAAAGATCAAAACTGGATAATAGATAAAAGCAATCCAGCCCATGGTTCCATCTTTCAATTTATAATGGAAGCAGCAATGTCAAACACTCCAAAACCTGACAACTGATGCAGTATGAGCAGGTATGAAAGCAGAAGGAAAATGCCCAGGGGCAAAAAAAAACCCAACAAACCACACGTGATTTGAAAAAGAGAATAATACATTTCACCCAATTAGATATGTCCATATGCATAAATGTGATTTGTTTGCTTAGTTTTGGTGGGATATTAAATATTAGTAGCTAAGATTTGCTAAGACTTATAGTTGGTTACCTCTGCAATGTTAGTCTTCATCCTCTCCTCTAGTGTGATGTATCTTATTAATGAAAGCAAGCTTTCAACCTCTGAAAAGCAAGTAAATCTAGGCCTAATAAATCCTGTCTAACACAGAGGTCAGATTTAATTTGGAAGTTTAAACAAAAATTATGGTTTCAGATTTCTATCCAAATAACAGCTTTTTAATAGAATTTTCTGTACAGTTTCCTAGAATGCCTTTTCTTGTTGATTTTGGTGGGCAAGACCAAAAGAAATATTCTTAGAAAGGTTCTGATTCCCACAACTCTAATATTAATTTCACCTTGCACTGTCACCAGGGTTAGGCTCTGCAGATTTACCACTGACACTGAAACAAGAGGTTTGGAGCTCTAGTAACCAAAGTCAGGAAAAGGCAGTTTTCCCAGTGATGAAGACAGATGGTCAGAAGGAAGTCAAAGAAATATTTTAATGATGTCTTACTTATTCTCCAGCCACTTTTGCTCAGTTCTGATATTTTGTTTTTTAGATATAGCATCTACTGGTAGATGACAGGTAGCGCTAACAAACCAGGAGTGTTTCCTGGAAATGAAATGGCTCCATGACAATAGAAGGAACACCTTTTAACACCACGTCCACCATCACTCTTCATCAGCATCACTTGAAACTAACTTTTTCCTGGATTCTTACTCCTCTCACAGGCCCAAACTGATGTATAAGGAAGGAAAGAGAGAGGGAGAAAAATCAAAGCGATGTTGCCATGAGAACAGAGGGGCAACAGAGGCAACAGGAAGTCAACATTTTCTGGAACTAGAAGACATGAGTATTACCATTACATTGATAATTAAATCTTTATGACTCAAAAGACATGTCACTTCCCAACCTCGAGGTTATACTGTGGCTTGTCACACTTCTATGTCCTTGCCCATACCCTGATTCCTCCAAAACCTATTTAAGTGTTTCATTTCACTAACTTAAAGAACCTTCATAGGTCCACCACTCACATACATCTCAAGGAAGTGGAGGCAAGTGTTTGTGCCAGGACTTAAAACTTCTGTCTTTAGGTACATTCCACTGTTGCATGTGAATTACCAACCATGTTTTGTGCGCAGCAAGCACAATGATGGCAGAAGGACAAAACTGGAAAGGTGAGGGAAGTGAGGATTCATCAGATTCTGTGAAAAGAAAACTGCAGAATTAAAAATGAGTTTGCTCACTGTCTGTAGTAAATATCACTGTCTGGAAATAACAAAAGAGACCCAGAAATACAGCCCCACCAAGAGCAGTGCCTGAATAGTTCTGTGCTGCACCCACAGATATGCCAGAGTCAAAGACATCTCTCTGCTCAAGAGTGTTTCAAGTAAACTTAAACCAGTGGAAGTGAAGAGTGAAAGGGTTGTGTATTACAGTTACAGTATTGCACATCCACAAGGCTGGAAGTTAGGAGACCAGAAATTTTAGATTGAATGCTGTCGCTCTGACGTAAAATTAATGCGGAGGGTGTGGGAACAAAGCTGATAGGAAGCTCTGGAACATAAAGAGATATGTTACCTTTAGTTTACCATTCATTTGCATTAGCCTTTTTCTCTTCAGCTGGCCATGCATCTTGCTTAGAGTAACCTTTTTTTGCCCAGCTTCACCCTCACTCAAATCTGTGTAAATGCAATCACTAAAAGCTCAAGTCCATCAGGGTACATGGGTGCATACATGGTTTTCATTACAAGTCATCTGCTTGCTTTCTGTGATGCTATTTAGGTACTTAGACTCAAACGTATTCTTAAAAACACTCAGAGTCAACCCCTAAGTCAATTTTCCTTTGCTGTCTTCCAACCAATGTCATAGGTGTGTTCTTTTCTTTGGCTCCTTGTCTGCCCTTTAAACTCACCATCCCTGTCTGTAGTGCTCTAAAATGTCTGCATACTCGCCAGCATTTCTACATAGATTTTCTTCCCCGTATTTTGTCTGAATTCACTCTCTTGTCTAATGTCATACAGTTCTCTTAACTTGTTTCCTCTGTTCTGGTCTATAAGTAGCATCTGATGTTTTTTGTCCTACTTTTGAAACAGTGTTCCTGGCCTCTGTCTTCATTCAAGTAGCCTTTCAACCCCTTTTGACCATCATTATTATTTTCCACATTGCAGTTCTTCATAAAAAGGCAAGAAAAAGGAGGAACAACATGATGCATGAGTGTTGAGTGTAGAAGTGCTGAGACTCTTCAGAAAATTAAATTATCTTAATTTTATTCTTAGAAATAATCAGTGTACTAAAATCACCAATATTTTTCAGGGTCTATTTAAAATTACAATTTGATAATATAGATTCTGAGACAGCAGATCCCACTTGATGAATAACAGCATCCAAGGTCTGCATTGCCTTACTTGAAAAACTGAAGTCACAAACCTCCTCAGAATGGACCTGAAAACCACAGAAGATAAATGTCATGAAGCATAGAAAAGAACAGGGAACAGAGCTTCTCCAAGAGAGGACTCTAATTCCTGGCCACATGATTGCTCTTTATCTAGGGTTAACTCTGCACTGAAGGCTGCACTGCTGTGGGGCAGCATGCTGGCTTAGCTCCTGGAAGTGGGCTTGCCCCAGGAGGTCAAAGTCCCCTGTGGGCAAGATCACTGTGCTCCTCAGTTCAATCCCGTGCTGTACCTGACCTGTTTGGTTTGATATTTGTAGCCCTGCAGAGTAGTCACACACCATAGAGGCACAAACAGTTTTGATCTGATGGAGGGAATCATTGTTGAGTGCAATGATAGGAAATACAATCAGCAACTTCTCCTATTTTTGACAATTCATACATTGTGTAGAAAGAAACCATTACAGTAATTTTGAAGCCAAATAAGTAGGGCAAAAAGGGCTTCTCCACACTTTTGTGATCAAGTTGGCATGTCACCTTCAAGATCACTTAAATCTCTTTATCTTTCATCTTCTATAAAATAATTGACTGTAGCCCACTCAGATGCCTACCTGTGCTTTTCCTGGAGTCCCTACAGGATTTCACAAGAGGGCTTTCCAGATGGCCAAACTGTGCACAAGCTGACTTTATTTCTCAGTTGATGACCAAGGTTTTTTGCCCAAGAATTTCTGGTAATTTACAAAAATGTTGTAACATTAGTTTTGAAAGAAATAACTTGCACTGGAGTCTAACTATGTTCGTTAATTTTTCTACCAGCAGCTGGGAAGAAGCTTGAGGAAGGCTAATTTCTCTTGCCAAAAAGAGAATAGATGCTTTGTGACAACCCATAAAAGATTCTTCAGAAATGCTGGCCTAAACCTTTAGAAAATATTTCATAACAATAAAAAATGCTCTGAACATTTTACTTCCAGAAGGACAGAATAATCTGTTATGTGAAAACCACATGCTGAATCTGTCCACCTATTTTCCCTGCAAAACATTTTCTAATCATGCTGTTAAAGGGGATGAACATATTTTAGAATATTAAAATTTGATTTTGCAAAGACAAATTTCAATATTAAAACACATATACTGACTCTTAGATTAATCTTTTCTGATATACTTAATACCCAAGCTAAATAACAAATCCACAGAGAGCAGGAGGTGGACTCAGCAACTGAGTAAGATTACAATTTTAAGACATACTGTAGAGGACACAGGGAAATGCAATCTCATCATTTTCTTAACAATATTCACTATATATTGGTTAGTCAAAACCACCTGGAATATAAATCAGAAAAAGCCCCAACATCATGCATTCACATTGAAATTGTCTCATAGGCCTGAGACCTGCCTAGTACACAACTGCAGCTGTCTAGTTTTATCCTTCAGAAAAGAGGCAGAAACTACTATGTGAACTGCATTTCATTCAGTGGCCTATTTAGCAAAGCACAGGTACTTCTCAACTTTGATATACAGCCCAGAGGGAAAAATTACTCTCTGAGAAGAGCTGATCAATCACAAAATTAGTGGAACACAGTAACCATTAATCACTGATGAAAAATCAGTGCATGATTACTGAGACAAAAGACCTGGCAAGGGTTCCTAAAAAAAGTCACTCTTTTTATAGCAGCAAGGGGTCAAGGCAGAAGAAATGAAAACGGCATTATAGAAAGTCCTTTATCTCAAAGCAAAGTACTTTTTTACTTATTACTGGATTTGTTATACTTCTATGCAGACCAGGAAAAGTCGTAATGAACAATACACAATATAATATATATCAAGCAATACCAAAGTGTTCTAATCAGTGTATAAGCATGCATCTGTACAGACACTGTATTAATGCACACATACTCTGTTATGTTCACTGATGTACACAATAATGTGTTATGGTTGTTCATTAATGCCTATAACACTGTGTGCATATGAACATGGTAGAGAGTGGAACAGTCCCACATGCAGCATGTGAACTGTTGCAGGGAGCAAACTCCTCTTGAAAACAATCTACTTGAGAGACACTATTTTTCACATATAAGATAATACATATAGGATATGCAAACATAGATGGAAAAACATAGCTAAAATACCAATTTTCTTCACTTTCTTTCACCTAACTCAGCAAAATATAAATTTTTATTAGGCTGTGATTTATTTAATAAATATTGTAAGTGCTTATATTTCCTCAGGTATGTCTATGTACAGGAAAGTAAAGCTAATTTAATTTAATGATATGAAGGTAGATTATCTCATGAACTGATCAGTTGTATTTTGCATGTATTTTTCAACAGCCTGTAAAAAATTAAAATGAAAAAGCATGAAGATTTATATTTTAAGGGGGCTTTTTAAATTAATTTTTTCATAAATTATTTTTCTCCTAGCTGAAAACAGTTTATTTTAAGAGCACCAGATCTTTACAGAAAAACATATAGAAATTTAAAAAAAAGTACAATCAAAATCATTTTACCTTAACAAGAGGAATCTTATAATGACTGTTCTCACTAGGACCAAAATATAAAGTGAGATTTAAAAACACTTCAGAAGTTGCCTGCAACTCTCTTTGTAATTATCAAGTGGTTCAAATGATGAAATGTTGTGTTAGCTGTAATAGGTTATATATTCCAGTTATGTGACAGGTTTTTCTTTCCATCTAGCAAAGAAAATTCATTATCTATGCCACAGGAGTAAAGCTAAATCCTTGATTTTAAAGAAGGCATATGAAGGTTACTTGAACGCCTTTGCTTTCTAAAACCACCGATATGTCATTTATATTCTCCAGAAGGAGAGAATTTGTGTACAAGCAAATGTCTCTGTAAAAGAGCAAGGTTTCTAATATTTAGCATATCTATATCTCAGCACATTTTTAACCTGAACTACCATTTTCTTCTTTAGGCACCTATATGGAGAAAACAGATTAAAGCCAGCAGGAAATAATGGAACCAATTCTTTAATGTGAGCAGGATTTGGCCTAATGTGTTGTTAGCTTGAAGGAGAAGGAACTTGGTCTTTTCCATGTGCCTTTAATACAGATACCTCTTTGGCTTTGCAGAAAAGATGTTGTCTTTGAGGAATTTCTGTCATGAGTAATTTCCATACATTTTTCCACAAATGGGATAGGAGCTCTTGTAGAGTAGGACAGAAAATTTAATTCTGTGCACAAACCTACACTGGGAAGCACAGCAACCAGGCTGAGGTATTGTTGATGTCTGCTTATTGACACTGGCCAGCACAATATCTGTGGCAGAATATATATCAGAGAGGTGACGTGTGTCCTAACTTCAGCGTGCTATCACAAACCACTTGGCACCGTGCAAGTCTCAGAGGGAGAACTGCATCAAGGAGCAGCATTGTTGCAGGGGAAACAGCAGTGAATTACAGAGGAGGCCCTGAAAGGCACAGTTTTTAAGCACCAGGTTTGGAAATGTTTCTGCTCAGTTGGCTCTGGAGCACAGGCGATGAGCTTGCAGCAGTCTGGGTGGGATGCTGGGCTGGGCGACCACTGAGTGAGAGGAAAGAAACTGGCAAAAGTGAACTACCAGGCTCCTTTATGCAAGTCCCTGCTTTATGTTTATTTTGATGAAATAACTGTATTGCAGTGTTTTTAATCACTCAAAATTGTCATCCTACTTTGTCACCAAAATAGCACAATAGATAATTGATCTGCTCATCCAAAACAGCACAACTCCCAGCAGTATGTTTGCACTAATTCACAAGGGCTTTTTTAAATGAATTTGGGAAGCTATCTATATACCTACACAAAGGTCTTATTTTATTATTAACTGCAGCAATTTCATACTGGAACCCTAATATTACAGTGCAATTTAGTTGAAACTGTTGAACTTGTGAACTGTTAACAATACAAATAACACAATAATAGTGAAGAATCCAAACACTTAGCAGCAGCAAACTAATAATCAGTAACACTTTCAGGCCAAATAAGCTACCAGAGAATTAATAATTTTGCCTCCCTCACAGGAACACTACTGGTGTTTCAAGACATTTCTCCTCTGAGGAAAGAAGCTGACTTGTGCCCCAGCCCTAAACCAGGGTGGGTGTCTTCTCTGGGCAAAGGTATGCCTGGTGGTGCCCCCAAATGTTTTCCACCCTCCTCCCCCTCTTGATGGGGCCATGGTGAACACAGGCTGTGGGTCCCCAGCCTGTGCCAGGCTATGCAAACAAAATACATTTCCAGCACCTCACCCTTGTGAGGTGATTTGCCTCCTGAAGGTAAGGAGCCAGGAGATAAATAAATAGGTGTGTAGAGCCAGGCCTTGCCTGTACACACCTGTATCAACAAGGATGCAAGCACAATTATCTTACCTTAATGAACTTAATCTTTAATTTCATAGCTTGGCCCTTGTGCTCAACCTCTTAACAAAGGAGCTGAACTGTTTTAGTCCATATGACCACCCTTCCTCCAACAGCTGTGGAAACTTAAAGCCACGACAAGGATTTTTGCCCCTTGTGAAACTGTCAAAAGCAATAAATATTTTTCTTTTTTTCCATCATTAGACCCTGTTAAGAAAGCCTGGCCATTGTCCACTGTAATTCCCAGCGCTTACGGGGCAGGAGCTTTATTGTCCCAAATGAATCCTGAAGTGTGAACAATGCAGGGGAAAGCGGCCACCCTTTTCGGCAGGGTGTAGCCGCGAGGAATGCGGCGCTTCCCCACGGACGGCTCCGCCAAAAGAGCACTTGTGTTTTTTAACACTGGCCTTTCAGGAGGATGCTCGAGTTAAGGCATTGTGGCCCACTGTAAATAGATGCACTCGCCAGAATGGGGCTTCGTCATCCCTAATTAGGGAAGTAACTCCAGAGAGACAGCATGTCACTTGCAAGACTGGGCTCATTGTTGGGTTTGTGCGCGTCCCCACAATGTGAGGTAATTGGAGTTGTACCTTTTAGAAAGCTGCTAATTTCACATAGGAAGTGCTAACAAGACCTTTGTGTGCCATGTTTTCCTTCGTCCTTTCTAAGGAAGTTACAGAGCTCGAGTACTGGGAATGGCTGGGCCAAGGCCTGCCGGAGGAGGCTGCGGTAATGAACCACTTCAGCCCCCCGCCAGAAAAAGGAGGCCTAATTTTCGGGCCTGAGAAGACGAGGACGGACAAAAGGTTCTGTTTAAGCTTATTATACAAGACATTCTCAGTGCCTACACAGCTTTCCTCGAAATGACCCTCTCAAAATAAGTGCATCAAGTTTGAGCAAATAGAAACATGCAACTTTCGAGGCTGGGGGTTATAGTTTTCTTTACAAAGCCATTTATATAATGTAAGCTGCAATTAGCGTGGAACGGAGCAACAAGATCTAGCGAGGAAAGTTCCCCTGACAAAGGACAGAAATTAGGGGAATAAGTAACAGTTAAATATTGGCTTTGGATAACTGGCTGAAAAGGCCTTTTAAATCAGATGTGGATGTAGAAAAATAAAATAATTTTACTCCAAATATCTTTAGCCACAAAGTTTGGCTTTTAAATCGCCAGCTGATTGATTCCACTAATTTCAAATTATCTAGATAGAATGAATCTGGCCTTAAAAAAAAAAAAAAAAAAAAAAAAAAAGAAAAAACTGAAAAGCCTCTCAGCTTTTAAGCCTGACAATATCAGCAAAATGTACATAGGAATTACATATAAAAATTCAAACGGTAATGAAACAAATTACTACTTACAGTATGAAAAGTCTGCAAAAGCTTTTTATAGACTTGAAATGCAGAAGTTATATAAACTACTCAGTGAAAAGAATTAGAAAATGACCTTTGCAGATCAGGGGCAAAAATGAACAGTCTTCAGGGGAAAAAAAAATTCACTGTTAACAATGGCTTTTAATGCCATTTTGCTTCCCTCATTTATCTAATAATCATGGCAAGGTTAGGGTAAACAATGAACAGTATGTTTTCACATATTCCACCTTTAGTGTCCTCCATATGAATTTCTAAAACACTTAAGAGAATAGATACATAAACCTGTGACCTTCAAATGAGCTTTTTGCTACTTCCAACATTTTGAATAAAAAAGGTCAGAAAATTGAACTGCTTTTGCGCAGTAATGAATTCCATTCTGTTGGGTAAACAAAGCTAAATTTTAAAACATGGACCTGACATCTCTATAGCTCAAGAAGCTATTCTCTTCTTTGGGCACGGGGGGGGGGGGGGGAGGAAGGGGGAAGGGAGGGAGGGAAGGGTAAGGAATGCAAGCACTCCACCAGTCACCCCCTAAATTACTGCAGCATCTGCCAAGGAAGGAAGGAGGAGGAGACAAAAATATTTGGTTTTATTCAGTGAACAGCCATGATTTCCAAGGCCAGTGCAACACAAATGTTGGATTTTTAAGACTTTTTTCCCCTCCACGTCTCCCCCCTCAGTGAATAATTGATCCAGTCCACACAAAAAAGAAGCCAGCGCTACCCTCATCAAGCTAGCTCTTACTGATGAGGGCCTCCAAAAGTTACTTCAATTTCCGCCGTGCTTTTGTCTGTGAGTTGTCCTGGCTGGAAGGCCCAGTTAGGTATTGTTGCAAAAAAAGTCTGCACCCACGTTTATTCCCCCCCTCTAATTCATACTCTGCATTGTGGGGGTTTGCTATTCAGGGACTGATTGGACAACAGCCCAAAGAATGGCCCCAGTGATTAGGCTCTCAGCATGGGTCTGGATTGTGGGTATAAACCCAGGGCTGGAGCTTGAATTCATGGCTGCTTTCTGCTTCCTCCTAGCACCTCCCGCGCCCAATATTTTCTGCATCCTTTGCTGCAGGTAATACATTCCTTCATAACAGGAAATGGAATCCATATAATTAGCCAGCACAGTAGCGAGTGAGCCCTTTAAAGTCTGGGGGTTGTGCCCCGGGAAGCAATCGCGCTTTGGTATTGATAGGAACTCGAGGGATTTTGGTCAGGGTGGGATAATGCCAAACCCGGAGTATTGTCATGACAAGGTATTCATCCTGCTTGACAAAGGGAACTTTTCTACCGTCCCCCCAGGGGCACACAGGGGCAATGCTGGACACAAATTTGTTTGTTTAGAAGTGGAGGTACGGTTTGCCCAGCCCACGGCCATTCCCAAAGGCCGGGCCTGAGCCCATCCCTGCCTGCTGCTGCGCTGCTCCATCCCGCTTCCCACTTTGCTTTACGTTTGAAAGTATGGCAGCTGCGCAAGGCAAGAAGTGTACAGATGTCAGTCTGCGTCTTACATGTCAGTAACTGGAATTAATTTACATTTATTTGCCAATTGTTTTATATCATTTTATGACAATGTGCTGCATAATATAATTTAAATCTTTAATGTACAACTAATTCTCTACCATTAATTTGTCAACATGATTACTGGATGTGCCACCAGTAAAAGCTGGATGACTTGAAATATGTAGAAGGCATTCCTGTAGCTTTAAAAGAGGTTTGTATCTGAAATGACAAAGGTTTACAGAACTTTTTTTGGTCTGTCTGTAATTTTATGAAAACTACAATTTCAATGTAATTTCACAAACTGAATTATTCCAAATCTCAGTCTGAAATAAAATCAAATGTCTAATATATTAATTAGCCCAGGGAGAGAGTCCCAACAGTATTGTAAGAAGCAAAATGATAGTTTGCTTCCTGAGAAACACAGCCTTCATCGTGACAAATCCTGGCTGATCGGAGTTTAAACTGTCTCCCTCCTGTATTTTATTTGGGCAGAGCAGTAATCTTTTTAGCTATGTTCTGGAATTGAAAAGCAGCTTGTAACAAGATCAGGTTGCAAATTTTTTGACAGAAAATGGTGATTTGTTGAAAATTGTCCTGGGTGTGTAGAGCAGGAGCTACAGCAGGGAAGGTTTCTCGAGGTAGAACTGCTGATAAAATGGAGAGGGAAAGGGAGAGAAGGAGAGAAGAGGGAGAGAGGAAAAGAGGGAGATTGGTTTTTTTGTGCCTCCCAGCCCTCCCCCCAGCTGCTGGGAGGTAGGAGGTCAGGGCACTCTCCAGGGATGTGGGAGAGCCAGTTTCAATTAGCTCAGCTATGTGCTTGTGAGGGGGAATTCAGAGCACATCACCTCTTCTCTTTCAGGGGGGTCTGCCCCCCATTTTTCCTGCAGCTCTGATGCACTCCCCTGCTGCTTCTCCCCCTCTATCAAAAACTGAATGTGTACGTGCTTCCCTCAAAAAAAAAAAACAACAAAGCAGACCAAAATCCATATTGAAGCCGAGGCCCTGACCTTGCAGCACCCACAGCCAGGCAGTTCCCCCGGCAGTCTCTTCCCGCAGAGCCGGGGCTGGGGACAGCAGCCCCAAGTTTGGGAGATGGGTACAAACAGAACCCGCAAAGCACGACTGAGACTCGCGTCCCCGGGCTTTGCTCTCTGATCCCCTCGGCGCTCTCCTCACAGCCGCTGGCAGGCAGGAGCAGCCCCTTTGTCACAGTGCTGCAAGCTCGCTCACACGCTCGCTTGTGTGTGGCACGGAGCAGCCAGCCCTTGCTGAGCGACCCGGCAGCTCCTCCGTACAGGAACCGAGTGGACACCAGTTTGCAACTGTTTAATTCAGGTGGGCTCCCTGCACTTCATCGGGGATCTGAGCGGACGAAAAACTACACTCACACCGACACTGGTCCAGGACCAGGGGACAGATGAATATGCTGGAGAAATGATGAATAAAACAGATTGAAACACAGCAATTAATTTCCGAGGAATAATTTGATAAAGGAACGTTTCATATTCTCACACTGGTCTTTTTAAAGCTCAGCTTCCTGCCTCTCATCCTCACTATTCTGTACCTTCTGGGTATCTCACAGGAGCTGTATGAGTCACCAGAACACTGGAAAAATCTAGCAATTTCTTTCCTTTAAAAAAAAAAAAAAAAAAAAAGGAAGAAAAAAAGAGGGCTTGATTAAAAATTAAAATAGGAAAAAAAGAGAAGATATTCACTGAAAAAGAAGTGTTTAGACAAAGCCTGTCTGCTTCAATTTCCCAGCTACGTAAGCTCCCTTGCCCTGAGAGTGACAGTAGATTCCATAAATTAACTGAAAATCCCTCTTCTCAAGAGCCTAAGTTATCTCTTCTTTGCCTGCAGCTCTGATTTAGAATAGGCGCTCGTTTGTTTACTGTTTTAATTAATGCTCCTTTTCAGTGTGGAATAGGGGAAGGGAAATGAACTGACTTGATAAACAGGTGTAGCTGTTATGTGTTTTATTTAGGATCATTCAGGACTTGCAACAGATTAATCAGGCTTGACTGGACGTGAACCTCCTAGCAGAAAAGGTAGATCAACTCTGCTGGATGCCCAGTAGGTGAGTATTATTTTAACTGCTAGCCTGTGCTAGGAAAGGCTTAGAAGGACAGTCATCAGTGGAGAATATCTCTCTGTTTTCACCCAGGAAAGGAGTCTGATTCTTTCCCCCACTGCTTAACAGTTAAGGAGACCTTGACAATATAAGCCACTTTTCATCCCCCCTCTGCTTCCCTTTCTAACCTCGCTGCTTCATATTCAAGGGGAAAGAAACAAATCATCCCATTATTTTAAAAACATTTAAGTGTCACATTGGGGAAAATGCTCTCCTAGGTTAACTATGAATGATTGAACATTTTTTTCTAAATGCAATATAAGTGTAATAACAGTTTAAGTGTCATGCTACACTGTGTATTGCCTTTGCACCCTGTGTAATGCCTAGCACACTCAGAGCAGAAAATGATCTTAAATCAGTCCGTTCTCAAAGTGAGTTTGAATTCTTAGCCTCAAAGGAGAATAATAGTTGAGCTTAGGTTTCTTCATTATGAGGCAGCAAAGAAATTGCCAGATTTAACTGCATCTTGCGTGATTTTACAGCAGTAAAGCACTGTTCAGCTTATGAGTATCAAATTCCAGAAGAGACTGCATCTCTTGCTTTCCAAATAAAGTAACATCTAAAAATATATTCCTTTACTCCACATTTTTTCTTGGCTTATACAATTAATATGTGTACAGAAAGCAATATCACATTAAAAATAAGTGAAAAAGAACCAGGGAGTATCCATCTATAATATCATCCAGCTGACCTTGCCAGACTGAGGCAATGTGGGGATGTTGCACAACAAACCAGCCAAGTGCTTTTATTTCAACTGCATTACATTAAACTACCTAGAGCTTATGGCTGTCAAACGGGACTGTACTCACTCATGTCTCTTGCCAGCAGATTGGCTGAAAACCAGCTTTGGTGTCAGCTGTGAAGACAGATGCTCACCCACCTTCTTGGGAAAAGATACTTTGAACACAAATGTCCTATGTCTTCACTGCAGAGCACGAATATAGGGCTAGATCTGGCTTTCCTTACGCTGTGTCCATCAGGAGTATAGGTCCTGGAGTCAAAGACATTTAGAATGTGACACAGGCAATCTTCTGTTATATCCAGACCTCTAATTTTAACCTACCATCACAATTTTAGCAGACTGCCCAAAGGGAAGGTGATTAGACTTGGGATGGAAAGGAAGGATAGCAGTCCTGCTGGAATGTTCTTAGCATTTTACTGACCCCCAAATACTGCCAGACGTGCAAGGAGCTTTGATATATTATAAAAATCTCAGATAAATGTCCTGTTCAAAGATAGCCTCTAGTATCTTGCTACAACCATCAGCTTGGTCTCCATGATGGCAGCTGATAGCCTAGCAAAACCTACCATGCCATAACAAATCATTTATCTTATCTTGTTCATAGAGGTCTAAATGTTCCCCTACCAAGAAAAAACAGCTCAACAAGGTCTGCAAGGAAAACATTTTGGAGTTACTGCTGCCTTCTCCTCTCAGGAAATTTACAGCCTCACAAAGGGGGAATTTTCAGCCTTCCGAACAGCATGGATGGAAGCCTGCAGTAGCATTTATTCACATGTCAGGTTAAGGAGTGCTCTGCCAAAGCCCGACCAAGGAAATCACAACCCAGCCTATGGATCCTGAGAAATCACCCCTGACAATTTGGTTGGAAGATGCCTTGTTTTCCTAATAAGGTACTCTACCTGATCATCAACATGTGTTTGGAACCAGTAAAATGCATTCGGCAAACCAGCATTTGATTTGTGGGAAATCTACAAAAACCCAGATCCCAAACCCAGCAGTGATGAATGGTCAAATTTCTGAAGAGAAGGCCAGTGCCAGCTGCCACACTTCACCCTGGATAGAAGTGTGCATGTGCTGGAGCATGAATACATTTCAGTGCATTTCTCTGCTTCTGCCTCCCTCAAACACTCAGTGGGAAAACATCAGTGGGCAACTTATGTGTCATCTGAATTGCCACTGTTCTGGACTTCTCTCTTCTTCTGAGTATCCATTGACAAAACACAGACTCATCCCTTACAGGAGCATCCATCCCATGATTCTAAGCCAAGTAAGGGCTACCATAATCCTATCTTCTGTTTTAGGTCACAACTAACTGATATACGAAACAAATTACTTCTTAATGAAACATAGGAATCTGAAAGTCAAGAAAGACACTACAAAATGGAAATTTATTCCAAAAATTTTTGTGGATCTTTCCAAAACAATGAGAACTGTATTTTACCAGTTACTTAAATTTGCAGTATGAGAGACAGCAAGTGCTTGAAGCATGTGACAGAAAACCAGGAACTCCTAAGCCAACATGCACCAACACCTGGTGTTGCCCTACCTCCTTTTTTGCATCAAAGCAAAATTTTTCTCCCAAGTCTTTCTTTTATCTCATGAAATAGCATAGAGCTGTAGGCAAATGAGATTTAAATGACTCATTTTAAGAAGAATTGGTAGCACCTTTCTGACCTTTGCCCAGGCCAGATCTGTGAAGCATTGGCCTCATGAAACTCCTTGGTTCCCCTGACAGAATTCTTCTGGACCTCCAGGGCCATGCAAAGTCCCCAGTGACATGTGAGGGCAGGCAGAAGGTTTCCTCTTTCTGGGGAGATGTGCTTTGTTAAAACATGTGTTTCATTACAGAGTAAGAATGACATGTGAGGCTGTGGAGTGTCACAGCTTTAACCAGTATTTAAATCCTTCCCACCTTTTCACCAGGAATTTACTCCACTATTACTGTTTATTGTGAACTTCAGTGACTGAGGTTTGGAAATTGCCCAAAATCTGCAGCGCAAAACAGCATCCAAAAGCCAGAAGAAAAGGTGGAAAGCAGAGGTATGGAGGCAAGTGTCAAGCTAGTTTTGCAAAGCAAATAGAGTATTATCCTTTTGTTTAAGACTTTTTATCTGCTATGCGATACTTTGGTTGGAGGAGCAGTGCATACGAAGAGCTTTCCTGCGCACCCCACGGTCCTTGATTGCTTTACTGTTCTCAGTGCAGATTTATTAAATTTTGAATTAACATGTGTTAAGGAGGTTGATTTTGTTTGCTCTGCCACATAACTTACTTTCCTAAACACTTAGTAATAGCAGCAGCTAATCTATTGACCAATGGCTTAAGCAGCAGGTGGCTTTAAGACCAATGGGCCAGTCCTGACAAGGCCCACAGAAATTCCTAAGGCCTCTTTGTTACCTGGGCTGGAATAGAGAAACTACTTGTTTGGAAAATGTTTCTCCTCCCACAAAACATCTTCAGTATTAAGGGTCTTTTGTTAGCAGAAGGCTGAAGAGGGGGATTATGAAGGATAGTCTGTCACACAAATTGTTTCTTCTTAGACATATAATGCAACCTGCATTAAAAGTTTACAAACTAATCTAATGAAATTATCATTCAAACGAACCATGTCTCTGAACATTAAATTGACGCCTCAACCTACTGTGCAATTTCCTCACTGCAAATCTCAAGACTGCTGCTGCTATTTCAGAGTAAAACAAGATTTTTTTTTTTCTAAAAAGCCCTCAGCACTGCTCTGTTTGAAACAGGAACCCAGATAATCTGCAAGGGCTCATTTTCTTAGGAAACCCAGGCAGTAAAACATTAACAATTAAATTAGTTCCCGTGTCTTAAGGAATCCGGAGTTAACTGTGTGTCATCTGGGTCATTATAGCCTCTCCCTGCTGTGGCATGCAAATCCACATCAGGAAAGGTGGTAGTTTTTTTCAAATTGTTATTAAATTATGTAGTAGAAAGCAGCAGCTGAAGTAACTGCAACTTGCAGTTCTGTACCCTTTCAGACTATATTGACTTAGCTGAAGGCAAAATTCAGCTATGACTTTCTTTAAGGAGAATTTTACAGTGCGTGCTGGGGAGACATCTCTCTCCAAAAAGTGCCCAAGTGTGCACAAAAAAGACAGTGGCAGTTCTACTGTGGTAAAAAAATAGTGCCTGGGGAGTAAATGGAGCCTTTGGGGTAGCTTTTATTTTGTCTGCCAAGCTTTCTGTGTTGTCCTGATACAAGTTAGGAAAAATATAACTCCATGTGGTCTGAACGTGCATATATGTGCATGTGTACACGCACAGATGCATAGACATACCTGTATTTGAATACACACACAGACACACACATATATATATACACTCTGACTCCTGAACTACATATACAGTCGTCTATTCTCTGTATCATAAATTACAGTTGCAAACAGCTGCCCTGCAACACATAAGAAAATAGGAATAAGAGAAGCCAAGTCACAAAATATTCTGTAGTCTGATTCCCATTTGCTGAGGTTTCTTCATCACCTGAATTGTGTGTCTATCTACATGTTATGGACACATGTCCATGTACATATGTTTTATATATATATATATATATATATGTATATATATGCACTTATATGCAACTTTAAGACCTTCATATTTTGGGGACCTTGATCTCATCTGGCAATGAGATCCAGTAGCACCACTAGGTGCTACTGTAATACAACTAATTAATATTATTTTTACTGCTAATATTAACAGCAGTGTTTACTTATAGCATGTTCTCACTCTTGCCAACATATGTTTCTATATTCTTTAATTTTCTCATTCTTTGCAGCACAAATGCTAAGAGGTATCCTAATTAACTGCTCAACATTGACGCACTCTCATTTAGTTTTTCTCTCGAACTTATTTATTAGGCTTCGGTTATCAGTGGGAGAGTTTCTAGCACTGAGACTGCCAGGATTTACTCTAAGCCTCTTAGTCTGATGTTTCCATGGCCCTGGCTCTCTGAGTAGAGAAGCTAAGAAAACCATACATACAGCTTTTGGCCCCCTTTATTTCCAGTCATCTAGAGCAGATGCAAGTTTCTTTTTCTTCGGGGGTGGGGGATGGAGACAAAGGCACCTGATTATTAAATAAACTGGGGAAAATGCTGATTTTTGGCCAGAGCTTGTGGAGCACTACTAAAGTATTTTTTTGTTTGTCTGAGACTGCAAAACTGGATACCAACATATTTTCAGGGCATTTCTCTGAACCACTGAATTCCCGTAAGTAACAACAGGGACACCTTTGTCTGATTTCCACACCAAAGGCTTCCCCAGAGACCTACAGCCAAAGCAAGCCAGAAAATGTAGGAAGGCATTCCCTCTGTGTCTGCCCCCCAGGTCCCCAGTGCTCCTCCAACCTCTGATCTGTGTAGGACACCCTCTTCTGTCCTGCACCTGCAAGAAAGGGGCTGTTCTCAGTCTCCCTCCTTGTTACCCCTGTCAAGTACTCAATGCTCTCTTTTTCAGGGAATGCGTTTGTTTCTTCCTCTTTTTCTCCCTTTCTTTCTGTCTTGCTGCCTGCCTTCTTTCCTCCCTTCTTTCCCTTTTCTCTGTTTTAAAAAAAAAAAAATTCTAAGAGGTGAGGTCTCTGCTAACTCAACACCTAATTAGAGCAGTGAAAATTAGCTGCATTCACTCTGGCTTTAGTCCTGGCAAGAGTGTTAGAGAATTGGCCCACTTTTCAAGGTGCCAAATTGAAGGCTGAATCCAGGTGTGGTCAGAGGCAAGGGGATTATTTTCCTCCCATGGGGTGCAAACAAAGGCCTGTGCTAGGGATAGATGGGGTGGGAACAATGTTGCCCACAGGAGGGCTAAACGCTGCTGACATTTGAGCCCTCAGCACACTCAGCACCAGGCTGGGTCACAGCTTCCACAGCCTGAGGAGATGTGTCATAGGGATGGCAGCAAGGGAGGGCTCCCTGTTCCATGGCAAGGACAGAAGGGTGGGGAATGGCAAGTCCCAAGGAGAAGTGGGTGCTGATGAGTTTGGGAGACAAAACCACAGCATTTGTGTGCAGGTTTTCCATAGTCTCCAGCAGTATCCAAACTCTTGTTGTGTTTCGAAGTCTTTATGTTACCCAACTATCTAAGTACCAGTGAACAGCAGGGGAGTAAAACAGGTCATGCTTCATCTGATGAAATAAAGCTTGCTGGTTGACTGAAAACTCAGAAGGTGCAGTGTGAATAAACTCACTTCTATTATCCTATCAAAAGGAGAAGATGTAGCTTTTCTCACTACACTTGAAGAGCACAAGCATTGACTGAGGAGGCAGCAAAGTTAGAACCTCAGAGGAAATCTGCATGTTGACAATTTTACTTCAGAAAAAAGTATCTCTTGTTTGAGTAGAGCTCTACCACATCCTGTAAATGGTTGTTGTCTGTGCACTACCATCCTGCATCCCCAGAAACCACCCTTTTACCTCCTCCCTTAGATGCAGAGCATAGAGCACAGAGTCCTTGAGGAATGCAAGGAGATGGGAAACGGGTGGATCAGACGACCTGAAAATCAAATATCACAACTATAACCAGGAAGAAAAATGAAGAAATATAACACCTGATACTATTCTGCTCTGATTTTTCTTGAGCCCTGGCAAGTGATATGTATGACACCATGGCCAGGACTGGGAAGCTTCAGACCTTCCTAGATCCTTCAGAAAAGAAAAGCATCTGTTTTTAATGTTAGAAGTGTGGAGACTTCAAATACAATTTATATTTTTGCTGTTTTGCTTTCCCTGTTGCAATAAAACCAATTAGTGAAGCTTCAGATGATGCCTTGAGAAGGCTCACCTGGAACAGAGACTAGACAGAGCTAAGAGAATAAAGCAATATTAAAAGGCCTTAAAGGATACACCTTGGGCAGAACAAGACCCTGGTCAGGGCTACACCCAAGATGGACCCAAAACGGTCACAGAATGGATGTCTGGTCACAAGGTTTCACACTTTTATACGTTTTGGTCTATTTGCATATTGGAGTTAATTGTCCAATTATAGCTTTAGGTTATGAAGTCCCATCCTCGTTGTTTGCTCTCTACAGTTCTCTGTTTACGCTTTTTGGGCCTGAAGCTTGTAATGGTTGTCCTTGGTCCCAAGCTGGAAAAGGATTGTTTTGTCCACCTACCCTGTGAAGAGAACTTACTGATACTTAATATGAAGCTCAGAGCTACACATCTAGGCAGCACAGAATCTGGAAATATGAAAGCTAAAACTTTAGGCCTCACAGGTGGGACAGGCCTGTGTGGAATGCACCATTGCAATTATTCTGTGGAGAACAGGGGGCAAATATTATCTCCACTGCCATGCATCTTTTACTGTTATTTCTTTAGGGTGGGGTATATATGAAATAGTAACAAAAACCCCTTTATTATTCCCTCCAGACCCTTCAAATTTGGCTATGCTTTGCAGTTCATCTTTGCAATGAAGCCCCACTACCACTATAGTTCTTTAAAAGGATCATAGGGAATTACAGCAAAGTGGTATAGAAAGGTAAAGATGTCAAGTGAGTTATATTAGCAGAAAAAGAACTGCACAGTAGGTCAAGGTTTGGGCAACAGCAGGGAGATTTTTGTTAAGATAACATTACTCCCAGTGGCAGTGACTTCCTTTGTAATCCATAGTTGCCCAGACAGAATTGCCTCTATTCTCATGGGGTCACAGGGCCCTGCAAGAAGGTCCTATTGGGTCTCAATGCAATAGACACAGCAATTGCTTGTAGAAATAAACTTTTGCTGTATTGCTATATCGGCAGCATAAATGGGCTTTGGTGTAATGCTTTGCAATGCTTCACATTTTCAGGTTGGTTTTAAGACAATTATCACAGCCCCTTTTCAAAGCTAAATGGAGGTTTGTGTTTTCCTATAGGAAGTGTAAAGGGACAGAAGTTTCTGAATTATATCCTAGCTAAACCAGCAGAGAAAAAAGGCTGGTCCAGCACAGGAGAATCTACAGTCACTCATTATGTCTGTATTGCACACAAGCTCAAGAGCACCTTGGGAGGATGTAAGTTAAAACACAGGCTAGAAGCAACCTTCAGGTAAGGCCAAGAGAGAAGGTTCAGACTGATGGTCCTGCTTAGCACAGGTCTATGGCATGAAAAACATGTTCATGGCCTTCCACACAGCTCATCCGAGAATGTAGCAGAAAACCGTGGTTATGAGGTCCTAAAGCTACCCACTGGAGGATTTGGACTTGTAAGCAGTCTACCCTTAGGCTACTCCTCCCTGAGAGAGAAAGCTCATACAGGCCAAGACTGGACATTTGCACACAAACCAGGGGACTTTCACTGGCCACAGTGTAGATGGCCAGAGCCAGGACAGGAAGCACAAATACCTTGAGTGTACTCCTCGGCTTAGTACACTGAGGTCGACATAGATGAAGCTATGTTGTGCCTGAGCTTGCAGTGAGCTTGCAGTTTAAAGTACCACAGACATACCTCAGAGAAACGCAAGTGTTTTGAACAATCACTGCAGGACTATTTGCCTTTGGAAGTCAGATTTTAAAAGAAATCGGAATATACCAATTCCTGTGCTTTAAGCATAAAAGATGCATTGCAGAGCACTGTATTGCTACATCAATATTTTTAAAATGGATGTTTAAAGTGACATTTCTTTCCTCATTTGAAAGAGCTTTCTCAACACTTTATGAAAAGCTCAGATTTCTGAATATTCTGATATGTCTCCATGTTCCCTACACTGAAAAAATTCCCAGATTCAGCATTACATATTAAATTTATTCTTATTTCTATGCTATGAAAAGATAAGAAATCTGCAAAGGGGAATACTAACAATGTAGATATTATGAGATTTTTAAAAATATCCTTTTTTTTCCACAGTTCTGGTGCATATGGACTCATTCTAAGCCATAACTGTTCTATACCTCATAAAATGTGCATTATATCGCATTTTAGATAGAAGTCAGCAGGAACAAAGCTACTGAAACGGATGAATAAACAAATTGTTGTTAAGGCTACACACATCAGCCTCTAAATAGCAGTAGAAAAATGTGCTGTGCTTCTGCAACTCAAATATCTGATTGTATAATGATCTGAACTGTTCATGCAAGTGTTCATTTCAGCTTGACCCTGTTTGGCGCAGGTGGGAAGCACTGTGTGTTGGAGTAGAAGGTAAAAATGGCTGGTGGCTCTGGGACAGGGGAATCCCATCCAGCAGCAGTAACAGCATGTCTGTGTGGCGATAAAATGTCCCCTGCCTACTGGCAAGAGTGGTTATCTAGGGAAAACACATTCCTAGTCACCTCATCAGCATGAGGTAGATCGCTCTGAAGGCAGAACCACAAGTCATGTACAATCATATGCTGCCTTTACACTGTGTTCTTGAGTCCAGGCAAGACAACACACCATGAGGTGAGCCCTTCCAGCACTCAGCATTCTCTGCTGGTCCTTTGCCTTCTATCTTTCCTGGTGATCGCACATGGCACATCCCACAGATGCACTGCAACACAAATGGGAGCCTATCCTTGGGCTCCTCAGTATGCATGGGTATGTGATCTGCAGGTTCCTGTGCCTGTGGTTATTGGGTAGTGGAAAGTTTGAAAGTGGTACCAATTCTGTTCCTCTGGAGACGTTTTTAAGGTGCTCAGTCTTACCTGCATCCCTGCTGTGGCTGTGCTGCTCTGCGGGGTCTGTGTGCTGCCTTTCCAACTGCTGGTGCACAGTTTCATCGAGCTCCGTGCCTGTTAGGAATATCCACTGTCCTGTGATGAACCCACCTGGAACTGCTTCACTCTCACTCCTAGTTTTTGGGTACAGGTAGGGCCTTCTTAATGCCATGACCTGACAGGATGTGCCCTCCCCATGTTTTTAAGCCACTGGTACTCAGCCATTCAGGCCCTGGACACAAGCCTCCAACCTTTGCCACCTTGGCATGGAAGGCCAGGATGGGATGCTGCCTATGATTTGCAGTCTTTATTCCTTTAAAGGGGCCTTATAACAAAGAAAAGAGCAGGCCAGAAGTGATCTGAAATGGGCTGGGGCTCAGCAGTAGGCATCCTCTCCACCCATCTTCGTTTGGCAGCAATTTTTACCCAGTGGCAATATTCCTCTACTTTGCTCACAGCGGAAAATAACTCTGAAAGTGCTTTTGAAAGGGCTGCCTTTTTAACTGAACTTAACACCTTTCCAAATTATTTTTGCCATGGTGAATACCTCCCTCTCAGATGAGAATTTCATCTTTTCCCTCCCATTTTTTTCTTGCAAAGCCTATAAACCATTGTAAAATATGGCTCACTGTTTCTGTGCTCTCCCATGCCCTTTATTTCCATAATGGACTCTTTGCCCACGTGTTTGCTAATATTTCTACCTCACTACATATGCTGGCAGATTCCCAGAGTGTTGGTGCCTGTGACATGATCCCTTCTTGTTCCCCAGTTATCCATAGTTATTATGCCAGTTATCTGGCAGCACCTTGTCTTCAGGGTGGGCACAGAAAAGCACAGATGCACCTCACCTGGCACAAGCTGTTGTGCCAAGCCATGACAAAAATACCTGCCCTTTCTGTAGTAATCTGCTGAGCTGCTGGTGTTCCCTGCACTAGGAATGCAAGGTTAAGTCACCACTTTGCTTCCTGTTGTGTCACCACTTTAACTGTTTGCACCGATTACTGAATACGCTCACACAGTACTGATGCCTTTGCTGTGATTCACACAGACCTTTGGAAATTAATGCCGCACAAAGCCTTAAGTGCGGTCCTCATCCCTAAATCTTCTAGTAGCCTGCAGACTTGTGGAAGTACTTGTCTCAAAAAGTGGCCCAAAGCATTTTTGCAGATTTCTAGTGAGATCACAAAGAGGCCACCTCTGCTAAGTGTCTTCCCCAACTCCTGGAACGTAACATAGCAGTAGGAACACCAAAACAGTATGAAGATATAGGAATGTCCATCAGTATTCCCTTCATGCAAATAAACAGCCTTTTCTCCTGTAGAAATTTGACAAAGTTCCACGTGTTTTATTCAGTGCTCTTACCTGATCCCTTGAAAATGAGCAGCTTGCTGCTGAAATGCATTAGAAGGGAAATGGCAAATTAAAATACTTCATATACATCCTGCATCCCTGTCTGTATTTCAGTACATCTGCTGAGAAATCCAATACTTCTACCATCCATCAGAAAGAATAACCTCTTCAGGGAATTTCAAATGATACCTGATGATGAAAAATATGCAGTTCCCAGGGTATGCCAATATCTAGGACAAAATTTAACCATGATGAATGGTTAAAGGTCTGCTGTTTAAGAACTGTCTTTGAGTGAAACTTGAATTATAAATACATTTCTGCCCATCATGGAGCCTTTCTATGCGTGTTACTTCACTTCTTCACTTCAGTTTCCCAACACAGGAAAAGGTAAACTATTTTCTATTGCATCAGCCGATGATGTTATGTAAGCGATGACTCTGTAAAGCGTATTGAATGTACAAAGTTGACATTAGCCTTGGTTAAGAGATAACTATCATTATTAAACCACACTTTTTTACCCTGGAAATATTGTTTTAATGTACTTTTTATTTGTTGTTTGCTTTTAAAACTTCCTTAGAAATGGAAAGTTTCAGAAAATGAAACCTCTTTTTGAAGTGAAAATCTCATTTTGTTAATTTGTTTCCCAGAGGAAACAGCTTCAGAGCTAAGACTAATAATTGTGGCTACTGTCTTCTCATTCCAAGTAACTTGGAGGCTGATGTGGTTTGTGATAGCAACTTACACATTAAGGACTCTGATCCACACCCAAGAACCTCAAGGAGCTTCTGGCTGGATTCAAATGCTAATCTCTCAAAGGTTTCACAATTTATTTTTTAATGGTCCACTTCTGAGACATTCATCTGACACTTTGACTATTATGTTACCTGGATTAAAAAAGATGCTAATAAGAGTATTAGCCAGGTTCTTACACACAGAAAGCTTTTGCAATTACAATACCTCCTGAGTGACTCATTCAGGATCCTGGGAAAAACAGAGCATTTTTGCTTTCCAAATCTGTTGTGTTTTTCAGTTTTTTTCATCCTTTTTTTAAAACCTCAAGCTTAAAAACTCAGTTTAAAGTTCCTTGTTAAGAGATTTGAAAAATGTATAGTCCTTGTAAATTAAATACTACAAGTTCTTAGATGAGTGATCCCTAAACATTTATTATTCACACTAATACGATTTAATTCTAACTCACTGTAAGATTTATAGATATTAAAAGACATCATATGCATAAGGGTGATGAAAATATAATCTAGTTCATGAAATCTTTATATGCAACTTTATATTTCAGCAGTATAGTTGTCCCTGGCGTGCTCCAGGTTTCAGGAATGTGCCCCCTCAGGGGCTGTGCCATGAGCCTGCACCAGGGTGACAGCCAGACTGGCTCCCGGCAGCCTGTGTGCCAAGGGGTCTCCACTGCACCAGGGGAGCTTTGGGTGCTGCCATGACCTTCCTAAAGTAAACACTT